>NW_023494788.1:14194336-14867669 GCF_904425465.1 Colossoma macropomum
AGATTTTCTCTAGTTGACCAGTGTACACAAAGAAAGCAGTTAAGAGCTGAATATAAAACCTTTTAAGATAAAATACTCTGAACGATCATTATTTACTTTTTCAGAGTGGCAGTGATTAGTCCGGTGGGATCTAAAAAAGATGCGTGCTGGAGGACCCATGCAGAGATTCACAAGCGCATCGAGGAGAACATAATGGTTTTCATTATCAAAAGCTGCACTTAAAACCAGTGATGCAAGCAGCGCCACAATCAGAGAACAGTAGCAGAGTCTTTTAACTGGTGCTTTCTGAGCACGATCACAGATTTTGGATCCAAACTGAAGTAATTTATGCACATTATTAAAATATGAGAAAGAGAACAATAGCAGGGTATCAGCCCTCTCTTAAACCTTAGGGATCGTTATAAATAAGTTTTGACTTTTAACTAGGATAAATGTTTGGCTTCTTGAGAATAGATTTTGCAACCACTGTTCTGAAGGTGTTAGGTAGATGATTCAGGCTAAATGAGATAATTATATAACACACATTCTCAATTACTGGCAGTTATTTTTTGAGTATCACTGAGCATCTGGGGCCAAGTGTGTATGTAGTTAGATTAGATGGGGCTGTCAATGTGTTAAAATGATGATACCTAGTACCATCAACCACTACTGCTACTACTAGTCTGAGGCACCCATTCCATACACATTAGTCATTAGTCATGTAGCAGAGAGATAGCAGAGTGATAAGTAGGTGACAGTGAGGAGGCCATGATCATTACAACCTGAATGTAATTTCAGACACCAGGGATTACCACCCATACTCAATGAAGAAACGGCCAATGATTTTTACAATCTTGCAATTACCACTAATACCACAGGGTCATTTCTCTCCAGCGGATTTAGTGATTATATGCAGCGCTAAAAAGTAGTCTTGGAGAACTCTCAGTACAATTTATGTCTTGTTTATTTATTACTTTCAAACTAAAGTCATCATTTATTCTTTTGTATCCATCAGAAAGATGAGACGCTCAGCCAGGCTTTTGGATTTTCTCTTTTTTTCTCTTTTCACTCCCTATCTCTTTTAATAGATTCAAGTCTCTTTCAGTACATGTTTATGCTTGACTTTGGAATTTACTATGCATCTCTACTCATTCTCACAGACGTTTTGTAACCAAAAAGACAATACTTTTTTGACAGAATCAGATATATGACAAATCAACTCAATATATTGAGTTCTCAAGCAATAACTTTTGGAAAGGCAATGAAATTAAGTCAGTATTTTTAGATGGCTTTCCAGGAGTAGCACATCTCTGACTTGAAAATGTTCATTAGCATTAGTGTTTCAAAACTTGTTCTGAAGTAAAATGGGGGGTTAGGTGAAGGTTTTCTAGCTTGCAATTTACATTGTGCCCAAAGTGTTGACTAATACAGTAATACAGTAATACAGTTATAATAATTGAAATGATGTACCTTGAATGTGATAAACACAACTTCCATAATACATTAAGAAATTATGTAACTCTAAAGTAGTTTTTGGACACCTTTATATATAAATAGATTGCGGTGACCCAAAACTAGAGCACTCTAATAATGTAGGCCTATGCCTGGTGACAGTTCACTGAGTTACCATTGTCATAGCCCCTAGTACTGCTAAAAACTCATTTACCAGCAGTTGGAAAAGCTGCTCATTTACTGTTTTATTTCAAGCAAATCATAGCAAGATACTAGTATTCCCACATGTGAATATAACAACTTTTAAAAATGTTGGGTGATGTGAATTTCTACATTAATACCGTATTTACTGGACCTATCAGATGGGATTACTGTAGAAATGCAGCTGTTGACCTGTGATGGTTGAACATGCTTGGTGCTGCAGACAGATATCATATCTGTACAAAAAGCCAACTATATGTGCTTTTAAGAACATCCTCAGATCACAGCGTCAGGTTTCAGATAGCAGAACAAATAGCTTCAAGGCTCGGGAAAAGAGTAAAATCATGTCTCAGATCTCATACCTGATTCAGAGAAGAAGGCATCAGGCCTTAGAAGGCTTTGGACAAAGATCGCACATTCATATGCTATCACGCCCATTCCAATTTAAAATTAAAGGATGAAAAAGCTATGCTATTATTTATTATTAAATGAACCCAACCCACCACGATTCTCTAATTGGCACAGGTCTATATTACAGGTTTAATGATTTAGTGAATTTACAGTCACTTACTATTAATTGTTACTATTATTTGTATTATTATTGTACTAATATTTAGTGGTGGATGATATCGCAAAAATGTAATCACAATACTTTGAGAAATCTTCATGATACATGTTAGATCACAATATAAAAAACAAGCAAAAAAAAAGTATGTGCCATATTCATAAAATACTTAGGAGCACAAATGATTGTTATTTATTGGTTCACATAAATTAATTATGCTCTCTTTGCAAAATGAAACATGCAACTGCTCAGCATTCTTTAAGAAGTTTACCACAATGACAATAATTACTGCCGTATTGCCCAGCCCTACTGTTATTGCTATTTATTTATTTATTTATTCTTCTTCATCATCATCTTCTTCTTCTTCTTCTTCTTCCTCTTATTATTATTATTATTATTATTATTATTATTATTATTATTAGTAGTAGTAGTAGTAATATCATCATGTGAAATGCTTTAAAGTTTCCACAAGGCAGGAAAAATTACTAGTGCACCCTATGTACACAATTGGGATGTAGCAGTTATGAAATACTTAATTATCTGTGCAATGAATTACATTTACGCTTGATTTACATTCTGTATTGAAAAGTCTGTGTCTGCACTCCTGACACTTTTCCATTTGTTTTCCATGCCAAGAAATGACCAAAAATATGGGAAAATACAGGGTATCCCAAAAAAATTCACATCATTTGAGATGTGACTATCTGAGTAACTACAGGTCCTAGGCAGATGAAATTAAATATGCTTCATGTTGAACAATACAAGATTTATTTATCAAAATTCGCACAAGAAATTCAGAGAAATGTTGATTTTATAACTGATTTCACAAAGCTTCAAAAATGTAATATCTTCCGATACTGGTGGTTGTCCAGATCCATTTGCCCCGCACAGACAGCCTTCCTCTTTGAATTTTTTGTGCCATGTCCAAATCTGATTTCCAGTTGGTCCATTTTTATTGAATTTTCTCGAAAATGCACGCTGCACACTCTTGTTTGACTGTGTTTGAGCATATTCTAACACACAAAATGCCTTTTCATTTCTAGTGAATGCCATGCTTCAACCTGAAAAAAACTAAACTTGAAAACTTGGTTAGTTTTTACACATTTTGTTAAAATTTTGATAATTTGAGGGAGAATTGGCTGTTATTTGACTTCGAAATGATGTCAATTTTTTTGGGACACCCTGTATAAAGAAAGGTTTCTTTGCAAAACAGGACTTTAAACCAATAACTTTTAAGTTCAAATTTAAGTCAAGTTCCATATTTGCATTTTTTGCTTGTTTCAGACAATTACAGTGTCATTTTGTTATTGCTGGCAAAAACTGTCATTTCTGAGAATTAAAACTTTTAAAACACCAAATTACAGAAACATGACATGTGGGTCAGTGTTAAAAGCAGTGGTGCTTCAGTTTAAGGCACTTGTGCTTTGGTTGCAAATCCACCACTGAGAATATGAATTTTGTTGTGAGCATTCAAGCAATCAAATAAAAAAAAAATAAAACATAAAAAAAAGTGTAATGTGCAGCATGGAACAAGCCAAGCTCATTGGCAGTCCAGGACAGAGTCTTAAGCATGTCAGTTGTAAAGTATCTTTGTATGTGCCCTACATATTCCCTTGTCAGTATGTGTCTGGGGCAGTGGTTCAGAACCATTCAAACATGTGGTACACAGTTAAGAGACGAGCGTGGTGGGTCTTGCATTACTGTCAGAGGATTGACATGGAGTTTACCATATTTCTGAATTTGGTATTTCTGTCATGGGAGGCGAAAGGGGGAGGCTGATGCTCTGACTGACAAGCTGCTCTACAAAACGGAAATTCGAAAGCACCATTTCATATTCATGCCTTGATTTAAATTCTGAACCGAACGTGAGTTTCCTCCCAAATATTCTCCTCCACGATGCCTGTGCATTGCTTTCATTGGAGACTTAAAATTGTACTTCGTAATTGACTTCCCATATATATTTACAAAGGCTTATCTCCCAGAGTTCTGTAGTCATCTCATCAGAAAAGAATTCACATAGCGTCAGTCTTTCACATCCTCTCATGCAATCCTACTGCAACCTTACTGTTTACTTTGCTGCACATCCCCCCGGTCAGTGAGACAAACAAAACAAAGAAAAAAATATCTATGTACAATAACTGCTATATAAATCTGAAATAGCACATTTTTTTCTGAAAGTCAGGTTTTCTGAAGCGTTTAAGTTTTCTAACTGCTGAATTTTCAATCCATTTTAAAGAGGTCGATATCTTTAATCACCTGCTCTCGCTGAGAAAAAGGATAATTAATACTTTTTTTTATGCTCCCTTTGAAACTTCAGAAAGGCTTAAATATTCCTGACGTTGTAGTTTCAACACTGGCTTTATCAGGCGATCAGGAGTGAGCAGGTTTTCATGAGTTAAGTCTGGTAGACTAAATCACTTCCTCCAACATGTGTGTGTGAGCTTGCATAATTTTCACCCAGGACCATTTATAATCTGACAAGCAATAATGAAGGCTGGTAGACTTATTACCCTGAAAGATAAACTTTAATCAAGCTCTGTTGTCTTCCCTCTATTTGAGCATGCCCCAGCATATCCTACATTGTAAGCGTCATGTTGAAAGCAAATAGCAAATGTGAAGGCATTTAAGATTGGTCATTTAAATGTGAAGGGCAGGCTAACATCATTACCTGTAAGACTGCTGGCTAGCGACCTCTAATTGATCAGCACTCTATTTATTTAAATCAGAGTCGGATAAATAATTCAATGCTTAAAATGTGCCGTTTAAAAATCTGTAGGTGTTTAAAGTGAGGACTGGGCCAAAAATGTTCACATTCCCCTCCCTTACTTCAAATGTACTCAATCAGTCAAAGCATATTTGGGGTCTGAAGTTTGCTGCTTCAGTTTTGTCCTGAAGCTAGGAGGCTTATTTAGCCAACAACTAATAGCAGCTTATATCCATGCTATCAGTTTAGCCAGTAAATCACTATATTGTGAAAGTAGAAAAGCAAATAGAAGTGTTTTTGACAGTTGAATTGATGTAAGTGTTTAAAATAAAAAAAAATATATATATTATTTTTTTGCTTTGCATTCGCTTACAAAAAAGAAGCATACTTAAGCACATCAATAGTATGCTTGAAGTATATAGAGAATACTAAAAATACATTTTTTAATTTCATTATTTTATGGAGTATACACCTTTTTTTGCATTTTTTGAAAAGTATATATGTAAAGTAACACATTTTAGATGCTTTATACCTTTTATGCTGTAACGAAATACATTTGACTAAATGTAGCGAAGAGCGGGGCACAACCTAACACATTTAGTTTTTGTTGAATAATTTTTAAAATATTTAAGCTGGAATAATCATATTTTTGTACAAGCAACATATACACCTCCACTACAAACGAACATTTGAACTTTGTTTCTAGCCCCTACCATTATGGTACAGTTCACCAGTTACAAAACTGATGAGAAGCACAATGTTACAATTAACCCCATAGCTGGATTCATTGTAACAAACAGAGGGTCAGTTGTAACACTTGCTAGAAAAGTCTGATAAATTAGTGCAAACAAAGTTAATTCAATATAATTCTATGTTGTAAGAAACAAATATATTTTCCACCCAAACTACACTATATATTATGTATCTATAAGACAGATAGATTGATAGATACACACATGTCAAATTATATATGAAAACTGATAAGAGACTGTGTGTCAGACAATGACAAATGTATGTTTTGTCCAGTGTAGAACAGCAATTAAAAAACATCACACATCAGTAAAATAAAGAACATTCTTTCTGAATAACTACAGCTTTACCAGCTGTTAGTCAATTTCATTAATATACTTATATTTAAAACCAAACTACTAACATCTGAAAGATACTAATAAATTAGAAGAGAATCCCTGTTTTCAGATGTTTTCTCTCTTTCATTTCAAAATCTTTGTAAATGTATGGAACAAAAAGAAAACATTTACTTTATTTGTCTTTGTTTACTTAGTTGTAACACCATGTCACAACTAACTCCGCAGTAGGTCTGTACTCAATCCTAGCTAGCGCTTGCTGTGAGCTTGTCGCATGCTTCAAAACGGTGTTATGTTGTTGGCAACAGGATGTGATTAAAGTAATATAAGGTTGGATTTACACAAACAGCTCAGTAACTGAAAAAAAAAAATGTGCTGAAAAAATTACTCACATGCCCTGAAAACAGATCCCTTTAAAACACTGATGAATTGCTCTGAATTTTTGTGGGAGACTATTCTTTTATTCAAACTATTGGTTTGTGCTGAATAAAACCTGTTAAAGTGCTAATTTCTAGAGCACAGGTACTCGAGTACCCTGTGAGGTGCTAGTATTCGAATATTGAAGCCACTGTTTGCTTATTTATTACGTTTCAACTTGGAAAGACGAAGAACATAAACAGCCTAACAATTCAGGGAAACGCCACTTTTATGTTTTAATAGGGTTGTAAAACACAAATTTTTTTTGAGTAAGTTTATTATATTTTGCTATTGTAAAACACAAGTGTCTAAACTCAAGCACACTTCCAAGGAAGCATTGTTGCAACTGAGAAAGCAGAGATATCTGGTTCTGGCACACTGACAGTAACTAGGCTAACTGCTCTAATTGATGTTAGCCAGGTCCAGAAACAAAAACATCAAACTAACATGCTGATACATCACCCACCAAGCAGAAAAGACCAAGACAACAACAGATCTCCATCAGCATCCAACACTGTACTGGTTAGCTCATGCTTCCATAAAATGACTCTAGCATCTTAATGCAATATTTTCTACATATTTCTTCATTTTCATTAATGAAAACAGTGATTCCAAACTTTTGAATGCTAGTAAGTGATTGTAGATGTTTAACCTTTAGACATTAGTGAAGCTCTCAAGTTCAGCTGTGAGTTAATAATTGTGTATGTTTCTCAGAATGCTAATTGGAGGCAGTACTTCTACTTGGAATTTTAAAAGTTTTAAGTATCATGCTCCTGGGAGAGCTGAGGGAAAATCCACAATATCATTTCTTCTATAAGAACATATTGATTTGTTGTGGCATGTAATTTCAATTGCCTGCAGTCTATGAGGTGGAATAGAAAAGAAAAGCTACCTGTATCATTACTAATGTCATTATTTAGATATTGAGCTGAATTTTAAATGAACTGATTGAATTCAGTAGCGTGACTCATTAATTATACTTAAGCCAAACAAACTTGACAATAAATCAGATTTTCTCCATATTGCTGTGGATAAGAGTTCACCATCTAAATTATTTCACAGCATGATGAACGATTGATGAGGGTTTTTGGGGTTGCAGTCTGGATATTGACTGGAGGGTAAGATTAAAGGAAAACTGCAAGTTAGCTGACAGTCTGGTTATCTCTATTGGGTTAAATGAAAATCATGGCCTGAATCCATCCAAGCAGATTAGGAAAATGTGACTATGTTACTGATGTTATTTTGTGTTTGACTGACTTTGAACTCACTTGATTGACCCTCAGTGAAGACTTAGGTGGGAAATGGTTGAAAGATATTACTGTAGTGTGTTACTGATACAATCACCAAATAAGAACTGGAAATAATGACTAGTAAATAATAAGATGAAAACAGTATGTTGAATTAAGACACAATCCTCATTTAGTGTAGAATAATAGATTCATGTGCTGTTAAAGCTACTTTATACACATACATACACACGTTCTAAAGGGTTTGTTCTGATAAGGGTAAATTCTCACAAGCAAGCATAAAACAGCTCACAAAGGAGGCGACTGCATCCTAGCAGATTTAGCGCAAACACACTGCTCTATATAAATAGCCAAGTTGACTCAAGGAAGAAACTGGTCATATAATTGTGGTGCCTGCTCAAGCATGCGTTATACAGAGCAAAGCACATCTAATGATAAACCAGTGCCAGCCCAGAGCTTTTAAGCCCTTTTAAGGCCCAGACCGTCATTAGCATGGAGACATGTAATCCACTAGAGTGAGGCACATCACTGTACATTTTTTCCCCACTGCCTTCTAAGACAAACAAATCTGTTGTCTATGTGGGTCAAAGGCACTGTGGCACGAATAAATCACAACTGCATTCCAATCCCAGTTGTCCGAGGAACACTGGGTAGCTCTGTGCTTGTTAACTCATCTTGTTTTTCATGATGTATGGTTTCGCGTTCAGGTCACACGTCGGAGTTAAGAGTGTTCTGTGTTCTCTTTCTGCTGAACAGCCGCAGTGAGTGTGCTGATGAACCGTACAATTCTGCACCTGGTGATCATGAGCCAGCTTCCAGCAGGACATGGTGCAGAGGCAGATCAATGAGAGAATGTGCACTAAATCAAAAGGTACCATTGTTTTCTTTCTACCTTTCTACCTTTCCCATATGGATAAGGCTGAATATTAAATCATTAGTTATGAGTCTCATTTGATGATTAAACTGATTTATAATTTAACTTTTCAGCAGCTACAGAACAAAATCAGTGTCTGTTATTTTTTTTATTATTATTATTTGAAAATGCCTGTTACTATTTACTATTTACATTTTTTCTCACTAATATATATATATATATATATATATGTATATATATATATATATATATATATATAGCTGCTCTTGGAACAAAATCTTGTATCTTTTTTTGACATAATTTGAAAATACCTGTTACTATTTACATTGTGTGTAAATTTCATGATGAATGGACCAAAACAAATGGCTCATTTGGCTTACTTGAAAATAAGTATGGTTCCATTGACTTACATTGAAAGTAAAGTATGTTTATTCCTATATATATATAAGCAAATAGCTTTGCATTCAAAATGGACATTCAGTACAAGGAATAAAAGCAGAGACATGTATTTACACATATAACAGACAGTCACAACAAAGCCTCAACAACTACATATAATTTTCTTTTAGTATTCGGTCTGTCAACACTTTGCCTTTATTACAGCATTTTTCCAAAGAAATCCACAGCCATTTTTCCATAGCCCCAAAGTTCAGTTTCAAAAGCTGGTTGCTTTTTCTGGTTCTCTGAAAACCACCTGTGGGTTTTTTCAGATCTGAAGCAAGTGTGGAGCTTCATCTTAAAGGTGGATTATCTCAGGGTTTCTCAACCACTGGGCCATGGACTGCAAGTGGGCCGTGAAGCACCCTTTGGTGGTCCTCAGGCCAGTACTGAAGAGGAGCCAGTGGTCCATACACTGCAAAAAACGGCATCTTGTCAAGTAAAATGATCTTGAATCTTGTTGATGTATCTAATATTTCTTATTTTGAGATGGTTGCTCACTTATTATTTACCTTATTTCTACACATCCTTACTTGTTTTAGGTAATTTTATTAAGTAAAATTATCACACTATGCTGGCAGATCATTTAGCTGGTTTCAAGCTCATTTCTTAAAACAAGCAAAATGATCTGCCAACATAGTGAGATTGATTTACTTAACAAAATTACCTAAAACAAGTAAAGAATGTGTAGAAATAAGGAAAATAGTCTTAAATTAATCCTACATCAATCTCAACAGGTGAAATATTAGACTGATCGACTATATTTAAGATAATTTTACTTGACAAGCTGCCATTTTTTGCAGTGTAGTGGACCAGTGATGGTACTTTCAGTGAAAAAAATGGGTTAATCATATGAAAAATATGAAATGTTCTTAAACAGTAAACAATATTAATACAAGTCATGCAACAGTGGTGCACAAAGCAGTATCATCTTTTCTGCTCCCTGTTTCTATAAACAAAATACACTGCCCAAGGTGTCAGTTGTCTAAACCTGAGTGAAAAATTTAGCTTAGTTTGCCTGATATCAGGTATAAAACAAGCTTATGTTTGTCTAATATGTTATTATTTGATGTTCACTGAGATACATGGCGTTGTGCTACCCAAAAGTGTTGAAAATTGTATATTTTTTTTGCTGTGGGCCTTCATGCTTTCTAGTGATAGACAGACGGACCTCAAGGTGGAAAAGTTGAGAACCCCTGGATTATCTCATATCTAATCTACTTTGACTGGAAATTCAGTGAATGGTGGTCTCTGACTTTTGCACAACGCTGTAGGTTAGATGATCACTTTCCTCTTATCCCACATAGACAACACTTATCCATCACTTTGTTTAATGCCTATCTACAATGTTTTTACTTTACTGGATCCCTCTATCCATTCTTTTTTTCTTGCAGTCTTACATCAACCTTTTTTTTTTTGCAAACTGCCCCAATTTTGATGTCTTTCAAGCCAGATCCACCAAACTTTCTGAAGACATTTTAAGTACTGATGCAAAGAACTGATCTGCATTTCACACATTCACTCCCACTTTATCCAATAATTTTAGCCTTACTCACTTTTAATCCCAATGGTTCGATTCATAATTCAATACAGTCTTGCACCTACAGTTCACAAGCTAGAAGTATATGTGGCCTATACAGTAAGACTGTTCTGGTTTATATACAAACATGTATTTTCCTCCACTCTTCCTTAAACATTCCTAACACTTTAAATCATCCCATAGAAGCCCATTCATTGTGACATTGCTTGAATTTTCAAGCTCACACCATCAAACCTGGTGTAAAGATTCAGCTATTGACCTAAAATACAGAACTGCACTTCATACTGACAGCATTAATTTAGCTAACCACACTATCCTTTCTTTCATCACTCCACACATCCAAGAGAAACCAACTGATTTGAATATTTCTTTGATTTCTGAGTTTTGAGCTACAACCTCCAAATGTGCTAAAATATTCTGCTATTGATCCAGAGCACATAACTGCATTTCACAGTAATCACTCACTCTATCTAACTCCACTATCTTTTTCATCCTCCCATAGAAACCCACTGAATTTGATATATCATGAATTTTCAAAATAGAGCCATCACCTTGAGCTCTGAGAACCTCTGATGCAAACCATTAAAGTGCATTTCATAACTAATCCTTTCTTTCACCCCCTCGCATACAGTCCTACTTATTCACTCTCTCAGTTGCCAAAGCAGACAAGAACACCAACTCAAAATATGATCAACAACTTGAAACTGGAGCTTCATATTCTGATGATCACTCCTTAAAGCAGTGCTTGTCCCCTCTTACCCTATTGTTCCTTCCAACAACCAACAGTAAACCAGTTCTATGCTTACTCACAAGTCAATAAGATACAGTTATATGTATATATATATATATATATATATATATATATATATATATATATATATATATATATATATATATATATATATGATTTGTCCACTTTGCATGAAAAAGGCCACATTTAAGTTTGTTCCCTGTGGATGATGTGTTAATTTATTTATACTTAGAAAAACAACTAAACATGTAATTTGCTGTTCAAACTTTTACATACAATTCTGTGCACAATGACCAGAATTACAGAAACTTGAGAAAAGCATAATTTTTATTTTGAGCGCTACTACAGTTGTGATTATTAAGTAGAATACAATTAGTAAGTAGGAAAGTGCATGTGTATATTTAATCACATGCACATTAGAATCCATTAGTTAGCTCGGCAAATTCTCTTTTGCCTCAGTCACAAGTGAATCAGCAAGACACTCAAAGAACACTTAACTGGACATTCAGTACACTCACTTTATGTAGACGTCCTGTTATGTATTTATGCCATTAAAGTTCTCAAGCCAAACTACTGCCATGGTGCTTAGGTTATTCTGACTCTTTACCAGGTGAACTATGGCAAAGGTCTTGGGGGATCCCCCTAAGAGGCTGACTATGAGGTGACCTATGTATTAATGTGTACTGTTTTTTACAATATATTTTTTGTGAACTTTACCCTTGTATTTTTTTTACAACTCTTACTAGCCTGGAGTCTTTTAACCTCATATCTGCACCAATATAAATTATTTTTAAGGCCACCACACACCAGACATGTTGCATCATTGCACAGACCAGTGCCAACATTTGGCATTGATGTGTTCCATTTCTCTGCATGTGGCAGTGCACCACTCATTATTCTGCCATTAATGCGTTAAATTAAACCCAGATTGAGGCCACAAAAAACACAATATATCACATGTAACTTGAAATTTACACCAGAAAAGACACTTATAATTTAGATAAACACACAAATGCTGATGTTCTGTTAATTCAGCCAATGTTACAGCCTTGTCTTTTCCACCTCATATCATTCAAATCAAAAACAGCCTGTTTGTGTAAAGTTAATTAGCTGATCCCAGACACAATACCCTTATAAACTATGTTTATAGTAGTGTTATTGCATTAAATTTGCACATAAAAGAGTGAAAAAAGGAAATTGAACATGGACTTTCAAAGCTGATGAGAAGACAATGCAAGCAGGTCTAGTAGCCTTTCCTTTCCTATATTAAAAATAACTAAAAATAACTGATGTAGTCACCATCAGGCAGGTTTGGTGGGTCCCATAAGTAGAAAAACTAAATAACAATTCAGCTTGCTGGACAAACAGACGGTCATATGTTGGTTGTCTACAAAACATGTAGGCTATTGAGTTCTCAATCTGCCTAAGATAAAACTCTTTGCTAAAAAAGTCATATGTGTTGCTTATAGCATGGCTGCTCGCAACGTTTATTTCCTCTGTGTTGACAGCTGTGGCTGACTTTAAGTCTAATAAGTTTCTCAGCTCTTTGAGATGCACTAAAGCCTTAAGCTTCTACAATTTTACACAGGAGTGATGCGGCTCAGTGCACTAGATTGTACAGTTATGCTGTGAATTCAGGCTGGGTGAGTTTACAGTTTATCCAGGGGGAGGAATCTAATATTGAATATAATAAAAAAAAGGTAGAAAATAAAATGGTCACACTGCAAAAAAATTATATCTTGTCAAGTGAAATTATTTAAAATGTAGTCCATGTATCTAATATTTCTTTTTTTTTTTAGACTGCTGTAAGCTTATTAAAACATTATTAACTTTTCAAGACATTTCTTACTTGCTTTAAGTGATTTTACTGAAATTATGTCACTATATTGGCAGATTATTTTGCTTGTTGTAAAAAATAAACCAGCAAAATTGTCTGCCAATATAGTGAGATACGGGCGGCACGGTGGCACAGTGGGTAGCGCTGTCGCCTCACAGCAAGAATGGCCTGGGTTCGATTCCCGGCCGGGCGACCGGGGTCATTTCTGTGTGGAGTTTGCATGTTCTCCCTGTGTCTGCGTGGGTTTCCTCCGGGTACTCCGGTTTCCTCCCACAGTCCAAAGACATGCCGTCAGGCCAATTGGACGTGCTAAAATTGCCCCTAGGTGTGAGTGTATGTGTGACTGTGTATGTCTGTCTGTCTGCCCTGCGATGGACTGGTGACCTGTCCAGGGTGTATCCTGCCTTCCGCCCAATGACAGCTGGGATAGGCTCCAGCGCCCCACCGCGACCCAGAAGGATAAGCGGTTTAGATGATGTATGTATGTATGTATGTATAGTGAGATAATTTGCTTACTAATATTAGATATATTGACAAGATTTAAGATAACTTCACTTCACAAGACACCATTTTCGCAGTGCACCCTGTGTGAGGGACATTAATTTAGTCTGAAAATTCACAATTAATTTAAAAAATTTACACAGTGCCCCCAAAACTTGGTATTGTTTACCGGGAAAGGTCCTTTCACTCTTATGGGTGGTCTGGGACATTCAAGCCCCAGAATACCCAATCCCCCCCAACAGTTTGAATCCTGCTTTTCACTCTCCACCTGCAAGGTTAGTGTTACTCATCGTACTCATCTTGGTCATCTTAAAAACAGGCCTTTGGAATTTGCTGTATGAAAACCTTCAAAATGATCACTAAAATTCCACTTTTTAATTAAATCAGCAAGCCAGGCAACCTGTGAAGGAAAAAAAAATCAACGTGACATACTGTAATATAACATTTTGATAATCGCACCCCTCTGAATTTGCTGTCTGCAAAATGAAGGCCAACCTCCAGCAGCTTGTGATTTGCCTTTGGATGCCTAATCATTCAGGAGGATAACAGGGCTTCTCCCTGCATGTAGGCAATTCCAGCACACTACACGCCTACAAACTGTTTCAAGCTTTATACCTTAGCATGCAGGTTTAAAAATTCCCGACCCTTTCAACACTGGACCTCTGCAAAACCACCAAACAGTAGCTAATTAATTTATAACTTTAATAAGAACTAACTTCGCTAATGAAGCACATTGTCAAACAGGCGGCCTCTGCTGTGCCTCACTTTGATTAAACTGTACTAATCAGAAGGAAGTCTATGGCTTCCGTACATGTTGAAGGTCATTCTAAACATGGACTTCTTGATCAACCTATGCCTTTTTGTGCAGAACATGGCATTTGGCATTGAAAAAAAGCCCCATTTTATGATAATATGATGAATAAAAAAGTGCTGATGTATCTGTAGAGGCAACTTTGCAATTCCCGAAACTGTAGGGGTCTGAAATAATGGCTCTGTGGCTGTTTCTGCACTTCATCTCTAGACTGTCAGATCGACAGGGAAATGCCATTGGATGGCTCATACTTATTATGCTCAAATGGTTTTGGAAATGAGACCCCAGCTGTTTTCTCAATTTGCAGCCTTAAGGCAGCGATTTAAAAAGATAAAAGGCTAAAAGCGGAAGCAAAGCACCCTCCAATCTGTCATTCATGTGACCTTGGTTTAGAGGACAGCAAGTATTCGTTCTTTCTCCAGAGTTTTTTTTTTTCTTCTTTCCGTCCTCTGAATTACTGTACATGACTTTTCAGATCACTTCATTACAGCTGTGGAATTACTTCTCTGTAAAAAAAAGAATAATCTACTGCCAGAAGTATCTTAGTACATATTTTATAGTGGTAATCAGAGAATATTTTTCATCAAAGCCCGAATGCTACATTCCATTCCATTCATTCCCTTGTGAGAAATCAGACTTTCCCACATACTGAAACACTTCCTGGTTCAGACAGTAATAGAATTTCATCAAAAACACTAGGCAGCAGTTGTGACCAAATCAGCGTCCTTTTTTAAGGTAGTGCACCACAGATCAGATTAGCAGTGATCTGAAGGTTGTTTCAGTTCCCATGGTCACCTTATGTTGTAGATAAGCTTGGAAAATTGGTTCAAGCAAAGGACCAAAGCAGGGGTCTCAGACTCAAATCCTGAAGTGCTACAGCAGCGCACTGTTTAGTGTCCCAGTTGTACCACACCTGATTCAGCTAAGGTCAAGGTGTAATCTGTGTAGTGCTGTAGGCTAAAGTTAAAGAATCCTATTGTAATAGGTTTTTTTTTTCCAAGTCTCTCAGGCCTAATTCACACCTACCCGGATATTTTTGAAAAGGTCGTTCTTCCCACGTTTTGCATGTTTCTGCAGGGAAATACCGTTTTTGATCACTGAAAATGGAGGTTGCTGAAAATGCTCTCAATTTTCAAAACTCAGAATCGTAATGTTTATGTGGATGGGCAAAACGCATCTTTTTGAAAATGCATCACACCACTAACTTGCTCATACTTGCTGCTGTTTTTATTTGTTAAGCATGAACAACTCTGAAATATGACTGACAACTGGGTCGTTTCTTTGTGCTCTGCAATTTGGGAGTTGATAACATGTTTATAATTAAATTTGGCTTTACTCTTTCATTAAACAGCACCACGGCAGCATCAGAATGTACTGCACTTTTCTTTTAAATGTGGTGTCACCTTGACTGCAAATATTAAAAATACTTCAATGTTTCTAAAGTGACTTAACCAATGTAAGTTTTGAAAAGAACCCTAACTCCATTATTCACTTGGAATGAGAAGCTAGAAAAACTTTTTCTCACAACAAAGAATTAGTCTTTTTTTACTTACATTTACATTCTCAAGGAAGAAAAAAGCTCTGTTTGACTCAACATTTGGTTCTGTGTAACTGTAGACATTTGTGTGAATGTATGTGCACAACAGTGTAACAAATCATTTCATATCAGGACAACCGTGTTAGCCACTACATAAACATAGCTAGAAAGCAGTGTAGCTAATCAGCCAGTTTAGGTTTGTACTTTATTAATCACATACAATGAACAGATTAGATTGTTGATCACAATTACAGCCCCATTTCCAAAAAAAAAGTTGAGATGCTGTGCAAAATGTAAATAAAAACAAAATGCAATGATCAAGTCATTTAAACCCTATATTTCATTGATAATAGTACAAAGACAACACATCAAATTTTGAAACTGAGAAATTGTATTGTTTTTTGAAAAATATATGCCCATTTTAAATTTGATGCCAACAACACGTTTCAAAAAAGTTGGGACGGGGGTAGGTTTACCACTGTGTTTCATCAGCTCTTCTTTTAACAACACTCTGTAATCATTTAATGATATTATGTACTGTAGATGATGAAAAGCAAAAGTTCTTTGCTATTTTATATTATTCTTGAATTGTTATGTTATTCTTGAATTGTTGCACTATTTGATCATGCAGTCTTTCACAGAGTGGTGAACTCCTCCTCATCTTTACTTCTGAAAGACTCAGCCTCTCTGGGATGCTCTTCTTATACACTTATTACTGACTTGTTGCCAATTAACCTCTAGGTTTTTTGTTAGCATTACACAACTTTACCAGCCTTTTGTTGCCCCCGCCTCAACTTTTTTGGAGCATACAATTTTCAAAAAAACAACAAACTTTCTCTGTTTCAACATTTGATATGTTGTCTTTGTACTATTTTCAAAGAAATATAGGGTTCAAATGATTTGCACATCATTGTATTTGGTTTTTATTTACATTTTGCACAGCATCCCAACTTTTTGGAAATGGGGCTTTATAATTTCTACAATGCATCAGTCATGTCCACAAGCTAGAAAGTTAGTATGCTCAATCTTACTAACAAGCTAGCTACCTTAGCAAGTAATCTATGAGCACTGTATGATTTACATTTTGCCTTCCTATATGATCATCCAAATGAGTTCTGTCCAAATCCTCAATGGTTCTGGATAAAACCAGATATTTTCATTAATATGTAAAACTGTCATGGATTCACAGAAGACAAAGAGAAACTTTGCCCTTCTCTCCTCTCGGAGGAAGTTATGTTTGCTGTTTGTGAAGAAGGCCAACATACCATTGCCTGATTAGCTAAATGCAATGCAGCAGCATCATTCATTTGCATAAAGTAAAAATCTGGAGGCAGATTTAGCCACACCTCAAACCCCTGAAATGAAAAGAGTCAAAGTAAACAACCGCACAGCATGTTTATTTTGCTTTTTAGCTTTTATTTTCTGGCAAAAATCGGACATTGAATGTGTATGATAAGTCAAATTAAGGAGGTTTGTAAAATGCTACCGTCACTTTGTTAAAAAATTTCTGGCTCAGCTTCATTTGTCTGACATCAAATTTCATGAGGTATTATGGCGTTTTACTGGGCTGGCATGCTCATGTGAGCATTTTCGAGTCAATTTTGTGTTCTTGTGTGGAGAGAAACTTTCTCTTAAGTAATAGGGCAGCACAATCATATTTTTTATTGTTAATGCAATGAGTTTCCATGATATAAACATTGTTAAGAGTTGCAATGAAATTACTTCATACACTTAGCACCAGAGAGACGTCTGTACGTTGTCAGTACAAATTGATAGAAGAATGGAAGATGAAACCCTGCTGTTCCACGTGAAGGAGGCTAAACAGCCTATTTCCATTAGCCTAACGGCTACTGTCATTATATATATATATATATATATATTATATATATATATATATATATAGGTATTGTAAACTGTTTCTCTGTGCACAAACAATGTGCTTGCAGTTCTGATATGCATTTCAAACTTGCAAAAGTACCAGTATGCAAGACCTCAATAAAAGCAGACTAAATATACTCTTTCTTGAAAATCCCATCAAAGTGTACTGGACTACATACATCCAACAGTTCAACAATGTACCATTTTGTCATAGAGGTATCCTCTATGACAAAATAGTACAATAAGTCCACGCTTTAATGACATCCACACTGTGCGTATGTACAGGGTCAGAGTCCTTGAGGATGGTTTAAAAGCTTACATTTGGTAAGATTCATATGACGCATTCACAGATTCATGTGATGTACAGGCTGTGTTTATAATATACACAGCAGAATTGTTATCAGTTGCACTTTCTTGGCGTTTTTAGGTTAATGCAAGCTTGACAAAAGGTGACACTAAGGGTACATAAAGGGCGTTTGTGAGCACCCCTTTGAAAATGGGACAGCCTATGGCCTTGCAGTCCAGTGGGTACAAGCAAATGAGGACCACAATAGAGCAAGTGCACCAATTGGGACAGGACACTAACACATTCTTTGGAAATATTCAGGAAGAATGATAACATAATGAGTCCACAACTGCCTGTCCTGCAAAGATACAATACATAACTGCACATTTGTGGTCTTAATTAGTGCTTGTAATATCAGATTCACATTACATAAATTCCTATGAGTCCCCTCGTCAAATTAGATGTTTCTTGATGTTTCTTTTGATATCTTTGTGATAATACAGTGCAGAAATATGGTTCAAACATTTGCTGTGTCTGAGTCGCCCTTTCCATTCCATCTTATCGCAAGATCATATGTCACTCACATCTGGAGTTATGACCTCTCACTGTGTGTAACTGGAGGATTTGTGTGTCACTCATCTGCCTCTTGGCTGTAATTGGTGGATTGGTGTAAGAAACCTTTTATTCATCACTCAGTCGACTCGGACACAGATGTGAAATAGCATGCAAAGAGTTTGCAGACACTAAAGTTGCTGCTACTATTCTACTATTTTATTCATACATTCCACTACTTTTGTGAACCTAAGACAGTAGTGAACCCATTACAAGCACCAAAACAATACAACCGCATATGTTTTCACAAGAGATGTTAAGAATTTCTCAAATTAGACTTTAGCTTCTCATCTTTAGGCCCAAATTATCTCTTGCTCTAGGTCAAATGGGCCCTCATTACAGAGGGAGCTGAGATTGTTCTGAACATTTCGGTATATTTCATGTTGTATGCAAGTGCCCTTAAATGTGAATTTAAGAATATATACAAAAATCAAGAAAATGCCCTTAAACCCCAGAGAAGTGTGGACTTAAGACATTCACAAGATTCATAAGGAATGAAAAAATCTCCACTTTGTGGGAGACTGGAAGTAGCTGCTTATTGTTATTGGTATCTGGATCACAAATGATGGCAGCTATCTCAGTCATACGGAGCCTTTTTGAGGGGCTAGTGTTCAAAGTTATAGAAAAAGGGATGTATAAATAATGCCAAGAAGTGGATTAATATCAGTAACTTTTAGTGGACATTAGCCTACACTGCTTATTGTATTATTATAGTATTACATTATTTGAATGTTTATTTATACTACAGTTACGCACTCAGCTGAAAACAACAGCTTGGCAAGCTCAGACTAGTTAAGCTGATTAAGCAGGTAGCTGGTGAATATGGTATGTTTTCAGTTGAGTTTGATGGTTTACAGGGTCTGCCAGCATGACCAGCTTGACCAATTTTACCAAACTGGTCACTCAGCATGTCCAAGCTGATTCATCAGCATGACCAGCTTTTCCCAACAGCTTACTGAAGTTGGTCATGTTGACTGTTTGGCTTGGTCATGCTGGATGACCACATTGGTCAAGATTTTTGTTTGTTTACATTTTGTGTTTAAACCCCTGATTGCGAGATAGAAGTGTTGTAATCTATCTTAAGACATTAGGCTTTTTTCTTTTACTCATATTTTATGCATATGGTGGTATGATTTTTATATACTATAACAGTTTTCATACAATTTGATTTTTAATAAAGTCACAATATATTGCCTTGCTTACAGTAACGCAGTATATATCACAATATATTGAATCGTAGTCCCTGTATCATGATACATATCATATCACCAGGTTCTTGCTGATACACAGCCCTATTGTTTAGGTACTGCAACCATGCTTTCAGTTCTCATGAGTGCAGGAGTACTGTACTGAACTTGTGTACTGAACATGTGCTACAATACTCTTATTAGATGAGAGAAACCATTTTTAACAAAGAAACTATTTGTATTTATATAAACCTTTTCAATTCTTTCAGGTTTAAAGTATATTTGGTACTGCAGGCTGCTGTGAAGCATGCACAGGTCTAAATCATTGCTGATTAGCCAGTTAGCCAGCTTCCTTTTATTTCATAATCACATAGGCTGGATCACAAATGGCTTTCTATGTAGTACACTAGGTGTTAAAATAATGACTCTGGCACCCAAACAGTGCATAATGTGTCTAACAAAGAGCCATTTGAGATTCCGCCACATGAGCACAATTACCTACAGGATATACACTGCACTATATTTGTGTAGAAGTCTGAATTTCATAATCACATAGTGCACTATGTAGGGAGTAAGGAGCCATTTGGGACTCTGAAAATGTTACTCACTGCTTTCTGTGCCCTCCATGTACTAAAATGCAATATATGGTAGCTACTAAACCTCTCAACCACTGTGTAACATCATAACTTGCATATTAAAACACATAAACTGCACTAAGTTAGGTGCACAATCAGGGTGAGATAGCTAGAAAACAGGACCTGATAGTTAGCGGGTTAGCTATCAATCTAGCTAGCTAATGTATTACCAGCCACACACACACACACACACACAAACAAATGGCATCAGATAGGTAACTTAGCTGGCCTACATATTGTTTAATGACTGAAGTAGGAGAAAACAGCAAACTTACATACTCACCACCAAACATATTGGCTTTCTTTAGAGCTCCTTTTTCCTTGCAATGCCGATGCCATCATGAGTGATGGAGACACAGGGAATAGTGCAGTTCAGAAAATGTCCCTTATGTGTCATGCGCCAATGGGAGATAGCATAGTAAACATAATGCAGGTGAAGGTATAAGTTTAAATACATTTCCCTGTAGTGTGGTGGCAGCGCCAGTACTTTCTAACTGAAGTAGTTCTCAGTAGAGAAGTTATCTTATGCTGCATTCAAGCAGTCTCAGAAACTGGGAAATACCATTTTTCTTCAATTGTAAATTGCTTCAAACTGTCAACAAAGTCGTATTTACAACTCAGCATTCTAGATGATACACATGTTTATGAGATGTGATGTATAACGTAACCCTTAACCTTTTAGACAAGTGTAAAATACTAAACTTGTAGTGAATGTAAAAAATGAGTTGAAGCTGAATTTGATATCTAACCATCTACCATATACAAACCTTCTGATGATCACCCGAACACAGCATTGTTGATGGTGGAAAATGCTAAATTGTTTTAATTCCCCACACAAAATAGCCCCGTCTCCTTGATTAGTGTTGCTAGGTTTGTCAAAATTTTGAGCTATGCAGTTTTTAGTGTCAAGTCAGCCAATTTGCCTTGTTAAATTCTTAGTAATTGTTGGAGAAATGTGTCTACAATTTCACAAAGGAGCAGATAAAAAGATCTCCAGTATGCGTTTAAAGGCTATGTACATAAAGTGGCATTCTCAGGGCAGTCTAATGGCCTTATAAGGATAAAGAATGAGGCTTAGTCTGCAGATCATACACAGAAAGTAAGAAGCCTTATAAAGGCAGTCTATGAAAACGACATGGAAATAAAAGAGCAGCGTTGTTTCTGTAGTGCAGGGTAAGTAAATGTTTGATTATATGCAATTGAAGTATAATAATAAGAACAAATAAGCTTTTTTTTTGCCTCATTGCTAGACTGTATTTTTAAACAGTCTGCCCAACTCTGGTGCCATGTGAATTTAATAGACAAGCAGGCATTCAGTGCTTAGTTAAATAACACAGTGTCTTTTTATTAGTACTAAATTACCAAAAGGGCAGGTGTTGTCTGATGCGCCCTGAACCAGCTGGTCCAGCTACATGAAATTTTAGCTTTGGCAGCTATGCATGTCTCAGATGCACTGTGAGTCCAAAGCCAACACAGAAACAAAACAGAAAAAGATGGCTCCTAATGTATTCTGTCATTTCCATGCAGAGCTTTCTAGGTTGCTGTGGTAAGGATTGTAGAATTATTACATTTAATTCCAGATTATGCCATGCGGCTCATGTTACGAGTTCACGATTTGAAGGAACTGAATGATTTTGCATATATGGGCCTAAAGATTAAATGCAAACAGTCATCTTTGATGTTTGATTAAACATTTAGAATGGAAAGCAGAATGCTAACTGATACAGAGCAAACATATATCATTCTATTTGCTTTGTCAGCTCAAGGATAGTTCCTCTAGAATAAGCCTCTTTCGAGGTGTGTGTCGTTTTCCATTCTCATTTAGAGACCAAAGTAGATGCAGAGCGTCCTTGTAGCTTGTGGTGTCTTAAGCATTTGATATGTGTGACTAGGAAAGCATGGCTGATCCTCTGTTACTGAAGCAATTCAAAGCGCAGGCATGGTCTTTGGGGGAAAGGGCAAGGCAGGGAAAAAAAGAGCAGGAGAGATAAGAAGCTGACAGGGGAGAGAGCGCGTGGCAGGAAGAACAGTGTGGAAGGCTGTCAAAAATGAATACGGGATAGAGGAGGTGCTAGCTATAAAGCAAAGTAAAATATAATAGTATGATTAGCATTATTTCACACTGGGATCAAGCTCTGCGGCACTCACGCAAGTGTTAACAGGCTGTTAATATGGCATGTTTCTAAAGTTTTCACTCTCAGTTTGACTCTATAAATGAAACGATAAAGGAGGGTAACTGTTTAAAAGAAAAAGCAGATGCAACTGACAAGAACGCTTTGTTAAAAAGTCAGCGTAATTGCTTCAGGATGCATTATTATGAAATAGTAGCTGGGTTTGTGTCAGTGGTTTCCAGTTCCAGTCACATTTTTTATGTTTTCGCTAATCTAACACACCTGATTCAACTCTACAGCTAATTACAGAGTCCTTTGTGAATTAGTTAGTGCAGGGAACGTGCAAAAATGTGCCGAGCATCGGGTCATCAGGGCTACTGTTTCAAATCGTGTTGTGTTGCAAGGTGCAGTCTCTACTAAACTTTCTTATACTTTGGACAATTAGACATCCTGTCAGCACCTTTCTGCATGACTTAACACATTGCAGTAAACATGTTCTTGCGCTAAGGGACTGAGCAGTGTTTCTGACCTCATGACCTGAAGGTTTAATGATGGCGAACCCTGCGAAAATTGCTGCGGAAAAGAGTGTAGGCAAATTACAGCTACTGAAAGTTAGGCCTCAGCAGGTCACTATTCAGGGAACTCTCAGTGTCTTCTTGCTTCCGCTGAGGAACATGAAATGTAATAGTGACTGAATAAACACCGGCTTTATTTCTCTTAACATGGTTTGATGCTTGTATACATACCTCATATAAGATGAATGAGGGTGTGGTGCAAATGCTAGAGCATATTGCTCCAACAGAGGCTTCAGCAGGGGTTCTCTAGCTGTATTCACACATGGATGAACAGTCAATCAATAAGCATTCTGTATGCGCAATATCAATTCAATTATTCATAGATTGCCTCCTGATGTGATTTCCGTTGTAAAGGAAAAAAGCTTGCCGAATTCAAAAATGAATAGCTGAGGCAATGTACACTGCTAAACATCATGAAGCATTCTGAATGGCGCTCTCACGTCTTTCTGGGCTAAATTTATTAGAGATGCTCAATGGTATCAAAAACATATCAGTAATGAAAGATAACTGCTTAATAAAACCTTATTGGCATTGGACCGGTGGTTAGATTTCACAAAGGGTTCAAATGGATATTTGATAATGCATTTTTTGTAACCTGGAAGAGCAGAACATTTAGGCAACTCTGGGCTGTTGCATTTGTAGCCTCCTGTTTCTATTGGCTTTCTCTATAATGCTAAAGAAAGTGGATTAAGTCTCAATTTTTAGATTTCATAAATATATCTGCATCAGCATTGGACTGACAGATACAGCACTGTGCAAAGGTCAGAAACCACCTTTTATTTATTTACCTTCCATTCAAAATGTGTATTAAGTTCACATTATTCATTTTTTATCATCATAAAAGCACATATTGAACAGAAAATTCTACAGACTCAGCAACTCTTGCTTTCAGTTTTTCAAAGAAATCTTCATGGGTATTTTTCCAGACATCCAAAGTTCAGGCATAGAAGTTGGTTGCATTTTCTATTTCTTGCAATCCAAGTAATCCCAAACACATTCAAAGATGTGAAATGAAACAGACTGTTTTTTTTCATACTTATAGTACTGTGCAAAGGTTAAGGACCATCCTTCACTTGTATGTTCTTTCCAGTCAAAATTTGGTCATTTTCACCATCAGGAATAAAAGCAGAGACATATATTTAACAGACATGTAGGGGACACCCCTGGTCCTCATCCTTTCTTAAACCCCTTGAATCAAAATGCACAGTTGAATTCTAGGCTTCATAACTTCAAATTGGTTTAAGCTACAGACATGATCCACACATCAGGACATTCAGCACATCCGGCCCACTCAAGCTCACATGACATCATTGAGCTGTGACATCAGCATCAGTGAGTAATTCGGCTTGGAAAATTACCCAAAAATCCTAATATTATTATTAGTGATTTCATTCACCTGAGACCATCCATCTTCATTCTTGTCTTCAGTGCCTTGTTTGTTTGCTGTTCTTGCTGCTGCTGTCCATCTTCATGTGATTCACATATGAAAATTGCTGCATTGGTGATGCAAAATACTGTAAAGAACTATGTTCAGCACTACCTGCTGTGTCAGGCAGTACCAGATTCACACGGTTGTGCTGAATTTCATACGCTAATCTAGAGGCCGATGTTAGTCTTTTTCAAATTTCCATTCCACCTTTAATAGTGCAGCAGTTACAAGCTAGTGCCCATACAAGCATCTGAATATAACTGCTCCAACATTTAAGGTGGAATGGGAGATCTCTATCTGCTGCATGAGAGTACAATCAGCAAACCAGAGCTGTAACACTTGAAGTAGGGGTCATCATTGGTTGGTCTAACCCTTAAAAATAACTACAGATAAACACTTCCTTGTGCTTATATGCATGACGTTTATACAGTAGCTCATAGTAGCTGGCCCAAAACACTACCAGCCCACCAGCAATTCTCCCGACTCTCCCGATTACCCACACTGGCATTGGTTCCAGGGAAACTGACATATTTAAAATGTACCATTTTCTTCCAGGTGGGAATGACGGCTGCCAAACATTCCTTTGTGAATGCAAGCAGCCAGACATTCTTCTCTTTCACAGCAAAAATCACACAGATGTTTTTGCAGAACTCAAGACAACTGATATTGAGACTGTGATTCAATAAAAAATCCCTTAAAGAGCTTTAATTAGTACCATAGTTTAACATATTTTATAACAGTCCATTCCCCGTCTCTCCTACCTTAACAGTTAACAGACTGTTAAACTCAGCGCCCCTATGAGAATGATATGGCGAGCACTTTGTGAAGCCGTAACATCTGCTGCTGTTACTCCTTTTAAATTGAATCTCAAAATCAATCTCCTCTATGTTAACAAGTCTCGCAACCCATTAATCTACAGTATAAGCGATTTGTGATTCTTAATGACTAAACCATTTCCAATTATCCCTGAGGTGATAACTATGCAATAGTTGCGTGCTAGTAAATTAGACAAGCCTCTAAGTTTACTCTCCAAGGCAAACCTAATGGCAGTTCTTTTATAAAAGCAGTGGAGCTGAGCTTTGATAATATTGCAATAGTTAGGCATTATGAATAATATGCTTCTCTATAGGCTATGTCTGATCTCAGTGAAGGACTATTCTAGTGCACATTTACTAAAATGCAGAATGGGCATTTTCATCATTTAAGTTGACATTATCACTTGGCTAAGATGGGAATGGTGTTATTCCATGCTCGTAGCTTTAGTTCTCAATTAATGCATTATTCACTAGACTGAATTTGCACAATGTTGCATCATTAAAATATATTAATAAAAAATAAAAATTCCCTGAAGTGGAAGTAACAAGCATAAATGTTTAAGAGCATTCAGCACTTGTTGGCTGAGGTGCCTTACACTCAGTGTCATTTTTCCATTCACAGCGGGGTTAGGCGTGTCACACTCTAAAATGCATTGCTAAAATATTTAAATAATGGAAGAAATAGAGCCCCCACCCTGTTCAAATTGTCAAACTATGTTTCTGTCAAGAGCTAGAGAACTTTGGACAATATACTCTCTGACAGGACTGACATTTTTATTCTCTGCTGGCTGACAGAAAGCTATTGTTACCGACTCTTCAAAATGCTTAATGTACATCACCCTTGTCAATTGGATATGTCTGGTATTTTCCTTTGTCAAAACACAGCCTGACCATTGTTTGTGCTACGTTTAATTGACGTAAATCTTTGAGGTTGCGACAATGACATATAAATACATGGGGTTAATTTTTTGACATTGATATTTAAAAAATATTTTCCTCAAGAAAAGCGGCATGCAACTGTTTATTCAGTCACTAATGTAGCAATGTGCTGTAATTAACTGAAATGTATTACTCTACACTGTTAGAAATAAAGGTACAGTGCAGGTACATTTTTTGTTTATCAAGGTACAAACTGTGTAAATGTACCATCAAAAGTACAACAGTGGTTTTAAGGTCCAATTGTGTACTTTAAATAAGATTTTTTTTTCCCAATGGAAAAGTACATATTTGTATTTCAATTGATTATGGTCCATGGATTACTGACTAAAGGCCCTGAGATGTACCCTTGAGGGTACCACCCCTGTGACAAGAGGGGTACTGCCCTAGTGACAGTTTTGTATCTTTATTTCTGAGAGTGTACAATTTCTTAACAATTTCTACATCAATTCATGTATTTTAAAATATGTACATATCTACAAATTCTTCAGTGCTTACTGAGCTCATATGTATTAAATTACATAACATTATATCAGTAAATGCAATGACAGAATTCAGCCCTTGCAATGTGAAACAGTATATGTGACATTAATTGCATTAGTAAAGAGGTCACTAAAATGTAAATAAAGCATAGGTTAGCTTTTTGATGTAAAAAGGTGTACAAAATAAAATAGAAAACAAAATGACAGATAATCCAAAAAGGTGGAATGGTTAATATATGTCTTTTTTGCTGGGGCTTAATTAAAGATAGGATTTTGGTTAAAGTAAAGGCAACCAAAGTTACCTGGCTTACACATTTTTATGGTGGATCATAGAACATCACTGATATCTCCAGGCATAAGGCTACACTTTAGATGAGCACTGGCTTAGTTAGTCACTCACAGACCAAGATCTCAAAAGATTTTTTTTATATTTTTATATTTATAATATACAGTACTGTGCAAAAGTCAAAAACCATCCTTGATTTATTTAACTTCTCATCAAAACAGCCCTTAAGTACAGTTATTCATTTTCAGTGTCAGAAAAGCAGAAACTATATATTTAACAGACAGTGACACAAAAGCTCAAACAACTTAATACAATTTCAAATGTTCATATTTAGTTTGTCCACTGTTTACCTTTATTTCAGCTTCCAATTTTTTTCAGGAGACCGACTTTCAGTTTTTCAAAGAAAGTTCAGTCTTAGAAGTTGATTGCATTTTCTGCTTCTCATGTTTGAAGTAATTCCAAACACATTTAGTAATATTGAGTCCTGGACTCTAGAGTGGCCAGTCCATTGTTCTCTATAAACATGTACATAAGACCTCCCATTTTGGAACTCCTGCTTTTTCATTTGTTTTCCTTTGACTTTCTTCATCCTTATTCAAGTATCATAGCTAATCTCCTCAGAAACATCTCCTGAAAAATGTGTATATTGTACTTAATAGCCAATCTGACTGTTGTGGTCTCTAACATTTGCACAGTAGTGTAGCTTCATATGATATAGCTTAATGCTTGTGGTACATTCATAAAAACTTAAGGTTGCTAAAACGTTCATGGCTTTGATGCATGATTTTAGGAAAACTTGAATGAGTATAGATTCTTTGCATTATTTTAAAATCGTTTTTCTCACTTGTACACTTCATTGCCAAATTTAAAAAAAAGAAAAAAAAAATATTTGAGGAACCAAAAGTAGTTCTTCTACGACATCATTCCAAAGAGGCACCTTTTTGGTACCTTTATTTTTAAAAATGTATGGACTTGTTGATGCATGCACAGTTTTGACATTCATAATGGTTGGAAAGAGCACAGATGGTAGCCTCCTTCATGCACATAGGGCAAAATAATATAATAGTTCCACCTTCTGAGTTCACTTTCAAGGTTTTGAAAATTAGCTGGTTGCCCTTATAAGGGCTGCAGATTTCATCATACCCTTAGCTCTCTTCCTATGTGCAATGTGACAAGAAGTCCTGTGCCAGGTTGTCTGACCAGGGTTCAAGAGAGTGGAAGAGGGTGAAGTGGACTGTTGCAGAAGGAGTAATGGAAAGCCTTTTATTTAAAACATTCATATTTCAACAGATAGATTTCAGCAGCACCTCTCAGCACAGGTCTGCCTGAAAGCTGAATTGCTATAATGCTGCTTTTCCAGATATGACTTATTCATCTTTGGGGTAGGTGCAAGAAGCTCTCTTTTAGGTGAATAGGTGCATTTACATGTTCAGATGTGAGGTGCAGCAGAGAGTAATGGCCTTTTCAGAGTACCCTCAATAAGCTGCTGCTGTTGTTGGACGGTATAGAGGCTATCTAACGCTAGACAGCTTTCCACAGACCTCGCTTCTACCTCTTCCAAGCATCATCTTCATAACAAGTTGATTAATTTCATAGACTGCATGGAAAAGAGTAAGCATACAGTGTTCAGAGTAATTCAAGGCTTGTCCTGCCCTGCTTTTACAAAATTTATATTGTTTTCTCCCTGAGTATATTTATTTTCTTCCTTCATACCAATAAACATGCAAAGGCACTGAATTAACAAATGAATGTGAGTGGCCTATTAAAATATTGTGTAATGGGACCCCATCTGTTTTGCACGCTGCTTACTGTAAATAAAGACCATGGCCGTTATAGTTTACTCTGATTATTCATGCTGAATACACAAGAATAAGAATAGACTAGCACAAGAATAGCATTCACAACTCCATTACTGTTAGTGAGGATTAACACTTGGCATGTGCAAGCTACGTATTAGGTGCCAGTGCAGCCCTGTAGTTATAACGAGCAAGCTTGCTTGCTCTTTTTGAGAACTTTTGAGGTTTAATGTGGTGCAGGAGAGAGATGGGGTGCCATGTTGCAGTACCCCTGGAACAACCCCAGGTTAAGTACCTCACTCACGGGCATAACAGCAGGGGCCGGAGGAAGCGCAGGAGCCTACAGCTCTTTGGTACTATGCCTTGTTACCCTGCCAGAATTCTAACCACTTCCTGGTGTAGAGCCCTAACCCACTGAGCCTCCCCAGCACTGAGCTTTCACCACCCCACTGTTAGAAGAAGAGCAAGCTCCCTGTACTGCAAGAAGATACAGAACCAAGACAGCAGTCATGAGATGACTTTTGACCATACACTCTTAAAGATAAAGATGGCGAAAAGGGTTCTCTGAAGCGAGGCCATAGAAGAACCACTTTGTCATCCTAATGGTTTATACAAATTGTTTAGGGAAATGAGATGTGTGAGTATAAAGATCCTTAAAGTTTACAGAAATAATCCAAATAATGTAAAGATTGTGTACCAATTAAAGTATTTTCCTAGAACCATGTGTTCAAGACAAGAACCTTTTATTTTTAAAAGTGTAGAACAGAAAATGAGGCAGTTTCCAACATTTGTTTTAGGCAATTTTTTTTAGTGAAGATATGCCATTAGATTATTCTTTCAAGCACTGTTTCTAAAAATGTCCAGAAAAAAGTAGAATAATAAGAACCTCATAATGAAGAGAAAATATTTAATACATTATACCTTCCAAAGTTTGTAGGTACCAGAGGTGAACCCTCAGGGCCTTTTAGGCCTTCAGAAAAGAATTAATGATGAAAGAAAAAAAAATATGTGTCTGTGTTTTTAGTTTATTTTTATATAATATAATAAACCTGCTTGTTGTATTTAAGTTCTTCATGTATTGTAGTACCACTCTTATTTCATTGTGAAATTTTAAACAAAAAAGTTAAATTCTTGAAGGCACTCAATAGAAAATTATTCAATCAGGACTTTTTTTTCTCTGTGGAATCTAGATAGATACAGCCAAGTGAGCTCTCACATTGGTTAGGTCTTCAGGAGCTGATCAGAAGGCCTACGTCATCAGATTAACCACTAACATAATTAGGAACTGACAGTGAAATTAAACCATTAAGTCATGGTTTGATTTACAGTAGGTGGGACCAGTTGTATAAAAAAAGTCATTCTTGGACTTCTGGAGTTCCTGGATACATCACTGACCTGTAAATACAATCCATAGTTTAAACAGATTTCAGTCAGAAATTAGCATTGTTGTAAAAGTGTTTTTTTTCCCCTCATTTAGGCGAGTTTGGTCCAAACTGAAGGCCTAACACCATTAGTCACAGTTTGACTCTGGTAGACACCTGCTCAAAGTTTCTCCTGAAATCAAGGGTATTAATGGGGAGTTTGTCTTACTTTTGCAGCCTCTATTATTATGAGGAAGCTTTACACTAGATGCCGGAACATTGCTGTGAAGCTTTGATAGCATTCAGCAACCAGAAAATTATTGAGGTCAGGTGCTGATGTTGAGTGATTAGTTCTGGATCACACCAGTTGATCCCAAAGATATTGGACAGAGCTCAATCACTCCAAAGAACACAGTTCTACTGCTCCACAGTCCAATGCTGGGGAGCTTTATACACCTCAAGCCAATACTTACCACTGGGCATGGTGACCTTAAGCTCATATGTGGTTGCCCCAGTTTTTTTGGCAGGGAGATAATGGGTTGAGATAATGGTGGGCATGTAGTGTATATTGGCCAGACTTAAGATGATTTCACTTACTGTAGAATAAGCTTTAGTGCATTTGTCAATTGTATGCATGTGGAGGAGGATGCACAAAAAGTTGTGAGTGTACATTGTATTTGAGTGTGTGTGTGTCTGTGTACGTTTTGTTGCCCACATCACAGGGTAATATCTCTAAGGTAATTTGCGCTGATATATTTACCAGTGCTTTCAGTGCAAGAAAATGATCCATCCCCCGAGAATGTATCACCTTACAAATTACATGACTCTCAGGGCCATATTTACCGAATCAATTCTGCGGACAACATCCACAGCTTCTAGAGATTGTGTCACTTCGATTCAAATGCATTCTGACACTGTCTCCCTCGCTAATCTCAGAGTTTGCTGAGCCAGCCATGGGACCAGACATTTTCTCTTCTCACTTATTAATAATCCATTGCAGGAAGCTAATCCTTTCATTATCCAGTACAACAAAAAACACAAACAGAGTAAATGTAATCAATTAACATCACGCTAAAACAACATGCTATACGACTCGCAATGGTAATTTCCCATATTAGTCGCAGAAAGTCTTTTGAAATTACTTGCTGCAATTTCAATATCGGTGCTCTAATTCTGAGAGGAAGGGGGCTCAATCTAGGTTAATATTTAATTATGATCAGTAAATATTAATGTCTGTAGGATGATAGCACAGTGGATGGAAATGGGGGTGGGGGTAGGGAGGGGTGACTGCAGCTAAGTTCAAGCGAAGATGGGGGTTAATGGTGAGTGAGGCTAATGCAGTATTGGTTAAAACTGGGATTTTGTTGTGGTGCCTTAGAGTTTTAGTGCTTTTGACAACAGGCCAACCTTTACTAAAGGAATCAACATCCTAACTGTAACACACAGTTAGCACGATGCTAATGTAACAGACAAATTGCGAGGCTAGCTGGAATTAGCATTATTTTAGCAGTAGAAACATGTGAAAAAAAGATACTTTCAGTGCACATTGCAAGATTTCTGCCAAAAAGCATTGCTGTGTAATGATATGCTTTGTTGGCACATGCTCATGCTTTTAGTCAAGACCATTACAGGTGAGTGATTATCATTCATTGTACATGATATCTATTAATAAATAACGTGCTATAATACATTTTGTAAAATAGAACACTGAATAATATAAAGCCTAAACATATTATGAATTATTATTATATTATGTTCTCATTAATATTGTTGTTTATTGCAACTTTGCATTGAAACTTTTGAAAGCAAATGATGGTGAGGTTATTCTCTGTCTCCTCCTTACTAAACCCTTTTATATCACCACCTAATGTCTATTGAGTAGAAACTCAACAACATACATCCATTTTTATTATTCAATGAAAACACAGCAATAATAACTTTCCAATTTGCCCTCAGAGGATGTTGTAAACAATGAACAGCAAACAAATAATATCCAGTTAAGCCATCATTGAAAGGATCAATTAGATCCTCAACTGGTAAGGAACTAATTTTATTTAAAACTGAGATTTGAGGATTTGGGGACCTCTCTGGTGGAAACATGTAACTGCAAACAAGATACACGAACAACTTTGGTTGTGCCTTAGATTCTCCAAGCGCATCAATCTGATGTTGAAAGATTATCGCAAGAGAACTTCACTCGGTAATGGACATGTCTTCCAAGGATGTATGTGAAATATTTAAGACCTAAACATTGAGCTGAACTTTCTTTTTTAGCTGTGCGACGTATGACGTGGGTCAAAATACTCTTGCGAAATTTGACCTGACACCTCTGACTTTTAACTTATTATTGCAGACTCACAGCAACATACAGACACCATATTTTGGTGGGTGTTTTTTTTCTTTCCCCTGACTCAGATGTGCTCAGATAACATTCACATCCACCATCAAAATGGGGGAAAAAAAAATACCAGTGATTTTGACTGTGGCATCACTGTTGGTGCCAGACCAGCTGATTTGAGTATTTCTATAACTGCTGATCTCCCGAGATTTTCACACACAAAAGCCTCTAGAGTTTACTAAGAACGGTGCCTCCAGTGACTGGCAGTTCTTCAGACAGAAATGCCTTGTCAATTAGAAAGGTCAACGGAGAGTGGTCAGACTGGTTCAAGCTGACAGAAAGGCTATAGTAACTCAGATAACCACTCTATACAGCTATAATGAGCAGAAAAGCATCTCATCTGCACAACACATGGAGGTGAGGTGGATGGGCTACAACAGCAGAATACCATTTTTGTTTCCACTTCTGTCAACCAAAAACAGAAAGCTGAGGCTGCAGGGGGCACTGGTCCACCAAAACTGGAAGCTGAAGGCTGGAAAAACATAGCCTGGCCTGATTAATCTCCATTTCTGCTGAGGCACACAGATGGTAGGGTCAGAATTTGGTGCCAAAAGCATGAATCCATGGACTCAACCTGCCTTGTGTCAAATGTCCAGGCTGGTGGAGGTGGTGTAATGGTGTGGGGAATGTTTTCTTGGCACACTCTGGGCCCATTAATATCAGTCATTGCTTCAGTGCCACAGCTTATTTGAGTATTGTTGATGACCATGTGCATCCCTTCATGGCCACAATTTGCACATCTTCTAATGGCTACTTCCAGAATAATGATGCACTATATCAACTAGCAAAAGTAATCTCAAACTGATTTCATGAACATGACGATGAGTTCAATGTTCTTCATTGGCTTTCCCATTTACCGGATCTGAATACAACAACTTTGGGATGTGGTAGAACAGGAGATTCAAAGCATGAAAGTGCTCTTGAAAAATCTGAAGCAATTGCATGATGCAATCATGTCAACATGGACCAGAATCTCAAAGGAGTATTTCCAACATTTTGTGGAATTCAGCTGAGGCTGCTTTGAGAGCAAAGTGAGGCCCTACCCACATCATAGAAAGACTGAAGTAAGGTGTTATTTGTGGATAAAACACATCATACAAAGACTGAATTAAGGTGTAGTTTGTTCTTTAGTTTTCAGTTGTCCCTCAAAAAGCATAGCCTGCTGCAATAAATTGGAAAGAACTAGCAAAATATGTCTCCTCACTTAAGTGTTTTGCACCTGCTTATTCTAGAACATGTGCTTCATAAGTCGAATACGAATGTTTACAGGTTTGCTGTGTTATTTGTGAATATAAGTCTTTGACCTATGTAGATGTGCTATGTGCAAAAGGGATGAGAAGGATATTTCTAATAAATTGGAAATTGAATGGAAAATGGAATATACACAGGAAAGCATGCGAAAGAGGAAGTGTTGTCTTTATCGTGACAGGTCTGTCACTGGTGAGAGAGGTTGCGTGGAGAGATAAGCAGCCTTTTGTGTGTGAAAATCACATTTGTTTAGATACGAGGATATTCCGCAAATTTACATTCAGCGTCCTCCCTTTAAGCTAAAACAAATATTACAGCGAGCTGTCGGCGCAAGTGTTGGCAGAGGAATTAATAGAGGCCCAGCTTTGTCACTTGCGTTGCATTTTCACTGACCATTTTTTTTTCTGTGACCGTGCAGGGGAGGCGGAGGCTGATTAAATTTGATAGAAGGCGAGGAGACGGAATATGTACACAGAGGCAAGCGAGAAAATTATCTGCAGGAGACTTGTCAGCATAGAGAATTGTGTTGGCCAAAGAGATTTTGCTTATTGTAATCAGAAAAATACAGGGACATCATAGTGGGGGTTCAACTCACACACAGAAGAAGGGTGGTAGTGGTGGGTGGGTGGGGGGAGGGGGGTGTTGTGGCTGGCTGGCTTCTGTTTCTTCTGTCTTGCATTTGCATGGAGGCAGACTGGCCGTCTTTCATATATATAATATTTCAGTGTAATAAATAGAGAATACTCTGCTCTGTGGCTGTCGCTGAATGGGGATTTGAATAAGCCTCGTCGCTCCCTGCGTGTAGATCAGGTGTCACTTACCTTCCGCTCCGCCCTTTGTGCTGTGTGCCAACCCACAGGGGGCCAGTGCCTCATGATTTACAGGTAATAAAACCAGTCAGAGATGACAGCCAGAGACAGGCTGTTACCACAGACAGGGCGCATTAAATGAGAACAGTCAATACATCTCATCGTGATAATATGAATTATTCCCTTTCTCTGTAATAAAGGAGCTGCCTACAGCGATTTAACAGCTGCCAGTGAGGAAATCACGAACTTTGGCTCTGGCTGACTAGTCGGCTTTGAAGAAAGTCTTGCATGCAACAGTAATACCTAAAAAAGAAAGAGCACAATGAATAGGTGTGGTGTTTGGTTAGCTATTACCAGATATTGTAAGTAGTAGACAGCTAACTCAGGTGTGGTACACACAATCAGTTCCAGTTTATTAGGTACCCTGTACCTGCACTTATTAGCATTTTATCAGAAACACCTACCACATAGGTGCATTTTGTAGTTTTACAATTACAGACTGTTTCTCAATTACAAATACAGACACAGTTTCTGAGCCAGCCTGAACCATGTCCACCACAGAACCATCACTGACCAGATATATTTTTGGTGGCGTACCATTTCTCAGTGCTGCAGTGACAACAACATGGTAGTGGAATGTTAGTGGGTGTTATGCTAGTACAAATGTATCAAATGCAGCAGCATTATTGGGGATTTTAAACACCTCAGTGACACTGCTAGGTTAATAGCAGCTCACCAAGCAAGCTGTCCAGCCAAAAGCGTCTTGTGGCCAGGAACTGACCACTGATGAAGGGCTAGAGGATGACTAACACAGATTGTAAATGGAAAAAGATGAGCCATTGTCTCTAACTGTACATCTACAAAGTTTGTGGTCCACCACCCAAATAATATCTGGTCAGTGGTGGTCCTGTGGTGGACAGGGTTCAGGCTGGCTGAAAAATTATGTAGCAAAAAATGGACTACAGTCTATAATTGTAAAACTACTAAGTGCGCCTATGTGTGTTTGGCAGCAAACATTTTCCATATTAACAGTTCTTATTAACATCAACAATAAATTTAAAAAAAATATATAAAATGGGATGAAGTTCACTCTAGCCAGCGACCCTTTAGGCCATGGGTCAAGAGCTGCATTCTGTGAGGTGGAAGTGATCACAGTTTCAGTGATCCTGTTGCCAGCTCAGTACTGAGTCCAGGAGGACAGGATGCACCAGATGAGCAGGGTACCTGCTGAGCAGCTTTATCCTGTTCAGATGTGCCTGTATCTCCAAAAGCTTGTCAGTACTCTCCATGCTCCACTCTTTGTAGATCAGCTCAACACGGCCTACTTGACACGCTCACTGCTGCTTTCCATGATGAAAAACGGCAGAAGAAAATAACTTTCTGAAATAAATAATAACAACAAACTAAAATTAACTAAACCCATGATGGTGATGACCAAAGTGGGAGCACTACAATCATAGATTTTTTCATAGCAAAATATAGCAACTGGGCTTCACCTTGACTATTAATACATCATTGCTGCCTACTGGACATATTTTAACTGCAGTAATTATCATACTTCAAATTATGAGTAATTATGAGATATAAATATTATTGTTTTTAAAGGTGATGTTGAGTACAAGTATTTGGGTACTTGTTCAGAAACACCACAGAGTGTTGGAAGCCTGTAAAATGCTATTTGGTCCAGCACTAATGGGTTTTATTCATGTGCAAATAATGTGCACGTTTCAATCAAGCAGATTTAATGCACTGATTTTTTTTAGTGTGGACCCAGTAGAGAGTGGCTGACAAGTTGTGCAACTGTAGATAGACTGCTGTCTGTAATTGTAAACCTACAAGTGCACTTATGTGTTTGTCTCAGGTTATATGGCCAATGAGTGTAGGTATTTGGTACAGTGCTCTGAAAAGGTATTTGCCTCCTCCTGATGGAAGTCACAGAAAAAAACCTAGATGGACATCTAAGGAACACAGGCCTTGCTTGCCTTGGATAACATCGCTGTTCATGATTCCACCATTAAAACGAGCAAAAAAGGTATCTATAGGGAAGTTGCAAGACAAAAACTACTGCTAACCAAGAGGAACAAGGAGGAGAATGGTTTCCATGGAATGGATATTTGCCAAAAAACACCTTGATGACCTATAAGCCTTTTAGAACAATGTTCTGTAGATTGATAAGTCAAAAGTGGACAATTTTGGAAGATAGGGGTCCCGCTGTATCTGGCATAAAGCTAATACAGCATTCCACAATTCCACATAGGAATGTCATAGCAACAGTAAAACATGGTGGTGGTAGTGTGATGGTGTGGAGATGCTTTGCTGCTTCAGGGCCTGGGCAACTAGCCATAATTGACAGAACCATTAATTCTGCTCTCTACCAGAAAATCCTGCAGAAGAATGTCTGATCTGAAACTCAAGCACAACTGGGTTATACAGCATAACAGCAAAACAAATCCAAAGCACAAGAGCAAGTCCAAGTCTCAGTGGCTCAAAAATCCACTAAAGTGATCTGATCTGCAGTCATTACTATTGTTTAGAGGGTGATTACTGTTTCACACAGATGATATAGGCATTGCGAACCTTTCATCCTTTGATAAATGAAATGAGGCTTTTAAAACTGCAGTGTTCTCAGATTTTGTATGTGGATCTGAACTCATTTAGTGTGAAAAAACAAAGCAGAAATAGAGGAAATCTGTTTTTTTTCCATCACTGGAGGTGCTTCTAATAAACTGCCCACTCTGCATGTGTCAAATACATAATACTGAGAATTCAACCAGCACTTACAGACTGTGAAAAGAAAAGATCTGTAAACAGAAGCACAATGTCAGTTTTGTTGGAACAGCCAAACCCCTAGTGTCTTGTCCAACTGTCCCAAAACACACAAGCTTCACTTAAATCACTGCAGTTTCAGTTTTGGCTGACACAATCCTGCCAGGATTTCGTCTTTGTCCATGTTTCAGCCATACAAACCCGTATTCTGTGATGGCTCATTCAGTTTTCTTGATGTTCACTGGAAGAGTTGTCGGTAGAAGGTGATGCAACTCTCCAACATAAACATGGTGTATTAAATGAGCAGGATCCAGCACGGATTACTGCAAAAAGATCATGATTCATAATAATTCACTGAGGAACCAAGAATTAGGCCTGCATGTGTGTGGGTATGTGTTTTAGAGATTAACTGAATTGTGCCTGATTAGCTGGTTAAGTAGAACGTTATGCCTCTCATGTCATAACACATCACATTATGGCACATAATGTGTCATAAAATGCTCTCAGGTACCTTTATGTAATCTATCCTCCATATGCGGAGAAAAATGGGAAGCAATAAGCGGTGACTCATCAGGATTGAGTGTGACCCTTGAATAAATTACTCCTTTATGCCATGGACTGTCTTGTACACGCTTTTCTAAATAAACAGGAATGAAAAGAAAGCATTCTATATTTTGCTATTAATCAGTTAAAGAAAAAAAATGAAAATAAAACAAGCAATAATAGCAAGTTTATTTCTCACCACAGAACAAGGTCAGAAATGTGTTGAATAGAGAGCCAGCGTGAAAAAGCAGCTACATCAGCTTCTCTAAGTCTGCATTTTTGCCAGTCGATTAAATTGTAATAATCTCATGGTGCCCTTCGAGCTGGAATCAAAATGCACGGCTACGTCTTCGGTGTGCTATTGTGTCTCTAATTGAGTATTGCATGTCAGAGCTTCCAAAGGACGGGTCTTGCATAATTACATTAATATGCTGAATATTTACATGACCTTTCTGTATATGGCTGCCAGCAGTCAGAGGCAAGATTGCCTAATAAGTGTCGACTCGTATTTGGTGAGATCATAAACTGCGTGATGTTGTATGAGATGGCACTGGGGCTGTTGAGGCTGACCAGTTCATCAGCTAAACAGATTTGATCGTATTCCACCACATTAATCATGTCCTGTGACATTCGGAGCTGCAGCTAGACATTGGGAGCAAGACTGTGTGGCATCATGCAAGGAATTAGAAAGAATACTGATGCATCTCCAGAGAAAATCTCTCCCATCTTTATCACAGCTCAGACTGAACAGGGACCAATAAGTCAGATTTCTCACTTTTTTCGCCTCCTAAATTGCTTTGAAACTTAACATTCAGACCAAGACCCTAGAATTTTGAAAGGAATGTGATTCCAAGTGGAGGAATTGATTCTAAGAATGCATCCATAAACAAATAGCACCATCTTCTGAATACTGAAAACAGTTGCAACAGAGCTGGGACTGTGTTTATTTGTAAATTTGCCATCCAGATACAATAAGTTGCTTGTGTCAACATTTTAGCAACCTTGTCATGCTTTGAAAGTCAAAATATACCTGTCTATGTAACTTCCAGAAACATTTTTTTTCTCCTCTAGGCATCTTATTTTTACCCAACGAACAGTAACTTATCATTTCATCTTCTGTAATATTGACAGTTGACAGAAGTGCACAGATAAAAATAATTTCTTTTTAATTGAGTTGAAGACCTAATGAATGTTGGGCCAGTGTTATCAGCTTTCTTTCTTCTTTCTTTGTAAAGCAACTGGTGATAGTATCTGTGTTCCTGCTCTAATCAAAAGGGCCACAGGCGAGTTAGGATGGACTGCTGCTCTATAGCCGTCATAAACTATCTCTCCTTTTCCTCATAGCTTGTGGGATTTTGAAGGGGAGCACCCAGGCAAAGACATAACCCCTCTTGGCGACCACCTCCCCAATCCGAGGGGGGATTGGAGCACATGTTGCTTCTGATAAACCACTGTGATCAATCTCACGGATGCACAGCGAATCAGTGGAGCGCGAGCCTTTGAAAATCAAGCCCTGTCCCTGACGTGCCAGCCAATGATTACGTGGTCAGTGATGCCAAAGGCAATCTACAACATCAAGGCACCAGAAGCAACAGTCTGTCAGTTCTCAGTGCTAATTAAACATAGACAAGGAGTTGGCTGGAATGGGACCACTATGGCAGAGTGACTCCTTATCGATTCCTGATAAACTGCAGCATAAATAGGTTTAATGTTTATTTTAGTTTCAAAATATCATGTTGTGGTTATATTAATGGCCTTAGAGTTACAACATTTCAAAAAGAGTTTGCATTTTTGTCCATTTGTATTCATATAACACTGCCAGTCTTTTTGAAAATAAGTGCATTAAGTGGACTGAGACTTGAACTGTTTTGTGCTTCTTATTCAAATGACCAGCACGAGCATTCACCACCGGGAGCTTTTCAATGATCTGTACAACAGTGTGAAATTATACTCAGGTGTTGGCTTTCATGCCTGATGCAGGTTACACCATTCTCATTAAATAGAGAGTGTAATTATTCCCATTGAGTTATGAGTTGTTGCTTTGCTTTCACAAATGCATGACTTCATTTAAAAGTCCTTATTATTGAGCAGATTTTCATCTGCACCCATGCAGACCTTGTCCCTTAAAAATGTTCACAAGGCTCCAGTGTGCCGCTTGGTATCTGCTCACTTATTCCCTGCAATAAAATATCAATCAAATACTTTTCCACTCCAGTGGTCTAATTTCAGGCCCTTGAATGGCTTTTGGTTTTGCTCCATTAAGTTTTACTGCGGACAACCTCAAGGAGGTTCTTGCATGCAGCTGCTATAGTGTTTGAGCAATTTTCAGGATATGAGCATATTTGAGAGAAGCTTGTCTGTTTTACTATAGCTTACACAGTGGCCCATAGGAATAGGTTTTGTCAACTTTGTGACACCCCCCACCCACACCCCTACCCTGTAAACCCCCTGGGCCTTCTTTATTCAGTGTCCTCAGACTACTGGTAAGAGTTTATACTGTTTGTCATTTAGGCCTATTTATGTGATTATAGGCCTTAATTCCTTTTTCCTTAAAATGTTAGTAACTACATAGTCTGACAACACCTTCATAACAAAGAATTGAATAATATATTTAAAACAATTCAGTGTTTGTGAAAAGCTTTTAGCAGTATTCACAAGACAACACGAAATGCTGTATAACAGACATCAGTTTATGAACAGTATTGGTTACATGTATAATTGTTATGACATCAGAAAGAAGCAATTTCATTAACCCTGTCAAACCCAGAGATTTGGTGATGGCCCCTTAAAATATGCCACAAGAGAAGTTACAGCGCATAGCCATCTATCACTGTATTAAAGCTACATAAGGCTTTCTTCATTGTTGGATGTGCTGTGATTTTTTCCAAGTGAGTATGTGAGCTTATTCAGTGTATTGAGTGCAGTCAGTCAGCGACGTATCTAGGACCTTCAGAAGGCCTGGAATGACATTTATTTCTCACATTAGTCTCACACATTATAAATCAAAACATGATCAGTTGATTTCACTATAACTACCTAACTATGTTAGTGATTTATCTTTGCAGTAGGCCTTCAGTTCAGCTCCTGAAGTCCTAACCAATGGGATAGCTAGCTTGGCTTTATCTGTATTGACCTAGATACCACAGAGATAAACTTGGGACAGTATGTGAATTGCTGATAAATAGAAAGCAATGATTAGTAAATTCTGTTTGACCTGTATTAAACCCCAACACAATATTTAATGAACTTGCTCCATGCTCCATATGTATTCCAAATTTGATGCCTGCAATACGTTTAAAAAACGTTTGGACAAGAGTATGTTTACCACTGTGGTACATTATATTTCTTTTTAACAACAATTAATGATTGTTTGTGGGACACAAACTGATCCAGTTTTAAAAGTGTATTTTTTATTTTTTTTTGCCATTCTTCTGTTAAACAAGTCTTCAGTTGTGTTGTCATATTTTGAGCTTAATAAGACACACATTTTCAAAGGGAGACAGTTTTCGACTGCAGGTTTGGTCCTTTTGAGAACACAAAGTCCATTATTTCCATAAATAATCTCAAAGTTTCACTTCACAGACCGCAGTACACATTTCCACTGTGCATCAGTCCATTTTAGATGAGATTAATTCCAGAGAACTGTGCACAATACAGTGTAAACTTGTATTTATGGGTGCAATGACTGTTGGTGTTTATTGATACCAGTTTGTCAAAGTATTCCCAATACTTTCTGATGCAATGCCAACCAAAGGGATAAGGTCACAGGCATTCACTGGTGGTTTTTGGCCTTTTTTTGTGCACAGAAAATATTACAGATTCTCTGAATCCTTTGATATTATGCACTGAAGAAGTTGAAAAAACTAAAATCTTTACAAGAAAAAAAAATGTTGAGGAACAATTTTTAAAGTGTTAGATTTTTTGCTGATGCATTTTTAGTGAGCCTCGACCAATCCTGGTTCACAAAAGATTAGACCTTTTTTTTTTACAGAAATCATTAGGCTTAGGGCCTGAGGGTTCCCTACTGGGTTTATCCAAGTAAATGCAACTGATGTGTGACTAATATTCCTTTTCATGTGTTCGCCTGTTCAAAAATGTAGTCAAAACAAATAAAAATCTATGAACTTTCAACTTTGTCAGATGCTGTTCTTTACATATTAAGTAAATGCAACAGCAACATTGAGAAATCACCTCATTGAAGTAGAAGAACAGATTAAACAGCAAAAATAGCCAAATTTATTGGCTTATTGGTTTACATTTTCATGTTAGTCATTAGTCATTAGTCACTTTGGATGGAAAAATATGAGTCTGGGTGTAAACTGGCATAAGCTGTTCACAAATACTCGAGTCATTTTTAAAAATGTTTTTCAGTCCTTATGCATGTGTTATGAAGCCCCTGTGTGGGTAGCCTTCAAATTGCTTTAACAATCTTTGATGCAAATACAGTAATATCAGTAATGTCACTTGTGTACTGATTAGATAAAGTTAAAAAACTGTGCCCTTACAGACTTCAACCCCTTTCAGGGTGATACTTGACACAGCCACACCAGCAACTTTAATTATAGCTCTCCCAATAGACTCTATATGAGTGGCTTGGCACCTCTCCAGTTTGAATCCATTGATTTTCCATAACAGTATGAAGAACACTGTTCACTGGTGAGGATTAATAAATTGCATCTTCAGAGTCACTTTGGCATCCTTAATGAAGCAAGATGCATTTCCCCAAGAAGGCCAGCTGTGTTTGAATTGGCTTTAGATATGTTGCAACCACTTAGATGAAATTACATTCTGATTCTTAAATCATGCTTTTGTTTGTCAGAGAACTCACGGAAGAGTGCATGAGTCTAAAAGTATGACATTTATCTTTTTTCTTTTTCATCTCCCTTTTTGTTTGCTCTTCTGTCTCTTAGTGTGCATTTAATAGAGGTTGCAAATTAATTCTAGAAGGGACATGTCAGTCACTGAGGCTTGGGAGCAAATGCTCACAAATGAAATATGATATTAATTAAAATTTGTAAAATTTTTAAGCATGTATAAAAGTTTTATATAAAATGTCTCTGGTAGTTCAAATGAATAAGCTGGTTGCAGTACTGTTCTGTACTGCATCACTGTAATAACATACTCTATACTATTACTATTTTCACAAGCTGTAATCAATTATAATCGCAAACATTAAATAGGGCTTAGGAATGCAATGTCATGATGCAGTGTCTCATGGGTGATCCGTCATTGTGGCAGAGTTAGTCGATCTAGGCTGGTTCTAAATAGTTGAATGATGCTAACTATTGGGTTCTACAAAATAAACAACAGAAGCAGTTGCTTAGGGGCCCTAACAACTTCTGGGTTAATACTAGGGGTGGGGGAAAAATCGATTCTTAGATGCATCGCGATGCGGACGTAAATGATTCTGAATCGATTCACAAATGTCAAAAATTGCTTTTCTAAATTTTCATTGATGATGTAATGTTGACAGAACGCAAAAGGCAGAACTTGGAAGTACGGAAGTGCAGCGCCCGGACACTCTGTGGTGTGCACATAACAAAAACACAACTGGATGAGTGAGAAATCCGACCGGCATCCTCTGCAATAAAAGCCACAACCCAAATGTTAAGAAGAGCCATTTTGTCCTTTCAACAAAAATCAAACCATCTTGGGAGCCACAACATTTACTGTCCAATATGTCTCAGTATGTGATAATGTACTAGAATAGGCTAAGAAATATAAACGAAAATGCAGACTTACTTTGCTCTGCTTTAAGCTTTAACTATAGCTGCTTTCCTACCATCTCCGCCAGGAAACTTCTCATCAAAAGTAGAACAGTTTCTTTTCTTTCAACGTACGACTGTTTTATGAGGCTGAAGTCGCTTCTCATTCTCCAGCTTCTTGCTTGACTTTTCCCGTTCCACCTTAAATTCTGCCTGAGGTGCCAGAATGTTTGAAAGAGAAGCTGACTGCATCTTTGCAACTTTTTAGTGTTTGACAGTTTCTTGTTGCAGATTTAACGTACCAGGAAACCAACTGCATTGCTTATAAATGCAAATAAGTCCATTTGTATCCAAATGTTTGTCTTAAATCTCTCTCTTTGCTTTTTCGTTAGCTACTCGCTAAGCAAGATTGTCTGCATTGCTAAGTTATGTGGCCTGCAGTCTGCACGCCAACCTTCGGGGTTATAGGGTGGTGAATTAGCAGCTTATACAACCATTTATTGTTAAAACAGTGTTAAAATGATAAGCAGAGCTTTATTTTGCTGCAAATGAGGATTATTTTATTTTTACCTAAAAATCTAATGGAGCCGCACCAGGGCAGTAAAAGAGCCACATGTTGTCAAAACCTGAGCTAGCATATGGAAGCACTTTGACTTCTATGAAGTTGAAAGGAAAAGGGACCTGGACAGGAGATATACTATATGCACACGAACCTAAAATATTTTGAAAACGACAAACATGTGAAACCATATTACAGGTTCCCACCCATTTGTACTTGCTGCCAACAAGAGGACCATTGAGCAAGCAATATCAAAGCTTCCACCCAACTCGGAAGCGAATTACAAACTCTATCATAACTAGTATTGCCAAGAATTTGCGTCCGTTCTCAGTCGTTGAGAAACAGGGCTTTCGTGCTATATAGCCCACTTGGAGCCGAAATACAGCGTCCCATCTTGAAGATATTTTACTGACAAAGACACTATTAACTTAGTTAATACTGTACAATTGTGCTGGCTAAGATGCTTCAGTTAAGGGAACAAAGTAACTGGTTAATCAATTCTCAAAAAAGTGTGTACGCATCTGGATCGACAGACTGTCTGACAATATTTTAGCTTAACAAAACCTAACTTTCCTGTCTGCCTTCCCATCTGGTCTGTAGCTCATGGACCAACTAAAAACAAGGAAAGCAAATAAGAAAGGACGTTTTGGACATATAACAGCAATCTTAAGCTCATTTTATAGATATAATCATATAGGTTTATTAGAATAAAACTTTTAACATCATTTAAAGATCAGTGATGATGCTTCAAGCTTGAGGTCGACTAGTTGCTGATCTCATTACGACATTAACAACATGAATGCCTCAGAGAAGACAACAGGTGAGGAGCCTGGTAATTCTGGGGTCCATATATTTGGTCTCCTGAAGGCTACCAATCCATGGCTCATTGGAAAGGCAAGGGCACATCACAGTGTACTGAGCTGTGGAGTGCTTTAAATATCAAATATTGAATGTCATCATCTCGAGTTTCCTGAAGAGTACAATAACCATTCATGTTTCTTTGGAGAGGAGTTATAATGCCCTATAATCCTGTAAAGTTTGAAGTTATTTACTCTTATTTGATAATAAGTTATTTACTCTATTTTTATTATTATTAGTTATGATGCTTTAAATTTCTCTGGCTTAGGTTGCGCCCAAGTCAGATGCAAATTTGTGAGATCCCAGGGTCCTTATCTTTGTTTCTCTTCAGACTAGCAAAGCGATCCAGGGCCCGTTGTAAAGGGCATGTCACGTTCTTAAGACCTGTGGAGTTTGGCTTCAATACTAATTGGCAAATTTTTAAAGTCACTTGCTGCAATGCATTACTTTCTCCTGTGGTTTTATTCACACTGTCATCAGTGTTTAGTCAGAGTTGACTTTCATCACATGACTGTCGAATTCAGAATAAATCTAAAGTTGAGCAGCCCCTACTTTGGACTGACTGCTCCTTCAGTGTAAACAGCCACATATGATCTAATATGGATTTTTGTTAGGTTTATTATAGTACAGTACAATAATAGTGTAATTTGCTAACTAATAAGTCAAGCAGTGTTTGCCAAAAAGCTACTTACAGTTAAATAGGCCAAAGTGAAAAATAGGAGTATCTGAGTTAAATCAAAGATTGCATGAATACTCTCCTTTCAAATCTGCCAGTGGCTGAGTGAAAATGGCAGTAATGGAGTCAAATCTGCCAGTGGCTGACTTCAGTAGTTACTGTTAGATGTGCATCCACCATATAACTACAGTGCTCTATCTACCCAATATGCGACATGAGCAAGTGCTTAAGATCCAGTAGCCACCAGGGGGGCCCCTAACAACTTCTGGGTTACTACTGTACCATTACATTGGCTAAGATGCTGGATTGAGGGGAGAAATGTAACTGGTTAATGTCTCAAAAAGAACAAATAAAAAAAAAACTGCATCAAGAGCTAAAAAACAGAATAGAAAAAGAGAGGATGATGAGAAAAAAGCTTGAAGATAAAAATATGTTTTAATGTGATGTTAACTTTCTGCTATTTGTTTTAGCTTGCAGTTGGACAACAAGTATTAGTGGATCTGTGAACTGTCTAAAAAGGCTTTCTCACTGAGTTTCAGCTTCAAAAAACCTAACAAGCACAGTTAACTCATTTTGCAACAGTGGTTAATAACTTTCTCTGTTAAGCCAGGTTTAGATACTCAGGCTGTGATCAATCATGTGTGTAGACATGAAAGTGTGGCTTATAACAAACAGAAAATCATGTGAAAAATAAATAGGCATCACTAAAGAGGTAAAATGCTTATGCTACCTACATAACATTGCTGTCCAAAGACAAACTTGTCTCCATTTTTGCTGATTTTCAGTTTACCACATAATTTGAACATGGCAGCTGTTCTTTACGTTATGTGAACATTTTATGATGAATTGACCAATAGAAATTCTCCAAAATCACTAAGAATAAAAGCTCTTTATATTATCGTACATCAGGAGTTAAGAATGTTTTTGTCTTTTCATACATAGTTACTAATTTGGAGATGTTTTTCTTTGGACAGCTAAGATATGTAGAAAGTAAATCATACAGTCAAAAAGCAATGCTGCCACCAGTGCCACCAGGATTAGATCTAACTAAGATTAAAGTTAGCAGGGTAAGCAAGAAATACTGTATGTAAGACAAACCCCTGGATCCAGAATGCTGAGAACTTAAAATGCAATTTATTAGAACCCCAGACCAGCATTCAACCATCAGCAATACACAATTTAGCCAGTTAAAAATGTATTTAACTTAGGCAGCTTGTGATAATCATTAGCATATCATTTTATATTTCATTAACCCACAAGATTGGGGTGGGGGGTGGGGGTCCAAAAAGGCTAGACACGGCCCTATATAAAATATAAAATTTCACATTTTTTTTTTCTTTTTAAATGTAGTTATTGGACATGAATGGGTTCATTTTTGCGGAGAGGGCCAGAATCAGTGGCATACTATCATTTAATTGATACCCAACTGCTAATAGTTCCTTATTTATATTTCTTAAATTCAATTTTTGAAAAGCAGCAGTTCTTGCACTGCAAACTGTAGTGGTCAAAGGTTGCGGCTTATGTCATGGTTAAAACCAGACTTTATGATCCTACATTCATGAACCACAGACTGATAGTAGTGAATAACATCACAACAACATTTTTTGGGCTGATACAAAATGTCTAAAGAAGGTTAAAATGCCACATAACCCTTCAACTCTTTTGTTTATTGTATCCTGTTGCCAAGTCTTCCATTCAGCAATAGAGATTTTTATGTAAGGTTCTGTTTAGAAAGGGTCAATAAAGAAATAAAAAGCAAATAATGAGTCCTCCCCATGATGTGCAGTGCAGCGGTGAACGAATAGGACCAGTATCCGCAATTTAAGACAGCTATTGACATTCTTTGTTTGCATCTCTGCTTTTTTTTAAACGCACAGCTCTGTGCGGGTCAACATGTTATTCAGTCGAAATGACCTTCATTTGCCCACTCCATACGCTGGAAAATGGGCTGCCTCTTGTGGCTCTGCTGGCTTCAGCTTTTATTGTGCAAGAGGCTGAAGTATTCTGGCCCCAATCAGTCCTTCTTGTTGTATCAATTATTTCGGTGGATCACGCTCAAATTCTGGAACCCATTTCAGTTCCACCTCCCCAGTTACAGTAGCTGAACAGTGACTCTGGAATAGTCATTTGCTGAACTTTCACTCCACTGTCCTCTCTAAGCAACTCTTTGAATTATTTTTCTGCTTGACTGTCTCTGTGAAATAACTCCTGCTTAGTGTAAGTGTTTGTTGAGATACAGTAGAGCGAGATGTGTGGAATGGACAAAATTCTCTTTTAGAATTAGGCTGAGAACCAAAATAATGCTTCAAGAGACTAGAAGCACTGATCTAAGAAACCCGCTGAGATGTTTTGTGCACAAAAAAATCAAATATTTTATTATGTTTAGATAAAGTCAACATGAAAAATTCACCTTTAACATTTGCTGGACCCCCACGGCATACTCTTCGTACATTATGTTGAAGTATCTCTCACTCGTAGCTCATTGAAAGAAGTAGAAGAGGAGTAATATTTTATTATGATGTCATTTTGATGAAAATGTATTGCTGTTGAGTCTAGTATTGTGGAAAGACAAACAATGGAAGACTAAAATGAACAGAAAAAAGGACTGTAAATCAATGCAGAATGTGAATGTAATCACAAAACTATGTCTTTGATCATGTAATTATGGAATGATATATAAATAATTACAGTCATTGCAAAATTTTTGGCTGCCCCTGGTCAAATTGAATTTAAAAGTGCACATATCCTCCACAGAGAACACACTTGTGCACATTTTGTTGCACAATTGCACGCTATTGGCTGAATTTAACATTTGTGGTCTATGTAAAAGTTATAGCACATTTAATATATAATGTTAAATATGTAATAATATGTTAAACTCAGCAAATGAAATTAAAATGCACTGAACTGTTAAAATGCATTGTGACTTGTTTTGTTGAAAATCAACCAAACATGTAATTTGACTAGGCTGTCAAACTTTTGCATATGGTTATTCACTGTATAATAAATAACGTGTCACTACCAAGAGCTCTCTCTTTTTGCCCAGGTTCTGGACATTTATAAGTAACTCTAGTATTATCTATACTATTGTTCTAATAACTATCTGTAATCTAATATCTTCAAAAAGAATTAAAAGAATCAAAAAATTAAAATCAAAAATCAAATATCAACAAAAATGAAAAAGGATAAAAAGGAATGCAAAAAGACTTCAGCCACTGAGTTCTTGTGGAATGAAGGAGAAGGCCTTCGCATTATTGAGCATCAAATGGCAAGATGGTTCCCTGTCAACCACAATGCAAAGAACATCTCAAAACATCCCTTTTTATTCCCCTCTGGGGTGATGAGGGTAATCTCCCCACCCCAGTTATACAATTCCATACCATTTTGGTCCCCAACATGTCTTTACACCTTGTTTGGTAGCCTTTAAAACCAAACACATATGATGTCTTTTTTTAAAACCCACTCTGGTCTGACTCTTACCAGATTGTTCTCTCCTCACAGGGCCCTCTTGCGCGACTCTCCATAGGGCCATCTAACACAGCCCTCCATATACGTAAGAGTGAACCTCAGCTATAACTTCAACTGTCATCTGGTACAGCTCCCTTCTGTGGGCCCAGAAACTCTTTCCCTGTTAGAGAGTCTACTGCATACAATCCATAGTCTGCTTCCCTATATCACCTTATTAGGAGAGGTCTCTAGTCAGCCAATGTTTAGTTTATTGATTAACAAGCAGGAGCATTTTTATTCAGTCCTTCCCATGAAACGTTAACCCCTTTATTACACATTTATATAACCTTAGAACAGCTCAGCCAGTTTGCATCGAAGTCTTTGTAGTTACTGAATAATAAGCCTTAATATGTAATAAGGCTAATATTTTAAGGGGTTAACTTTGGAAGGTAAAACTAAACCTTGTTTAGGATTGATAACTTGGTGAGTTATCAATTTCTAATACTAATTTTACACAGGTTTGAGATACAGATCTCTGTATCTCAGCTTTGCGGTGGCAAAATGAGTGACTGAGGGCACTTTTTTACTTGAATGTTGTTCAACAGTCAAAACTATTGCCAAACAAATAAATGTGTATTTAGCTCTTTATTTTTGTTTAGTGTTGTTTACCACTTAATACCCCACACTCACTTATCTTTCTTCTGTCTTTTAAAGACAAAGGATGACCTGCAGAATTGCAGAGGGGACTGTGGGTGTATTCTATGAAAAGCTAAAGGGTATGACAAATTTTGTAGCCTGATACCATGTCCATCATTAACTGATGACCTTGAAGACTGCATCTTTGGTCATTTCATTCTGCATCTCTACTCATTATTTCTTGAAACTGTTATTTTTGTTGATGTGTTTTTTCAGCATTGCAGTTGCATTACTCATAGCGGTTGAATATGTTTTCTCCCTCAGTCCTTGGCTGTTTTTATTTCTGTCTCCTGGCTTTGTGTTTATTTTAAAGTGGTGGCACTCAACTTCAAAAGATCAATTCAATTAGTAATTGCCATTTTGTCCTGGTTTTATGATAAAGTCATTTGGGGAGCACTTTACTGTAGCGAAGAGTTCATAAGGCTACAAGAGCTTGTCAGGACAACTGAGATAAACCTACCTCAGCTTGTATAAAGACTTACTCCTCACCACCAACAGAACCTCACTTTACTGTAGAGCAGTGGTTCCAAAACTGGGGTCTAAATGACACTAAGGGGGAAAATTAAATAGATTCTGATGTTTGACGTTTACAATTCATTTAATCTTCATTTCATTCCATTAGCCGGCCGTGCAATTACACAGATACTTCCCCGATAAAGACAACACAAACAGCTCTGCAGCTCCTCATTCCACACACCAACAACTGAACAAGAGAATCTCACTGATACTGAGCGGATCTCTGAATACTGAGTTTAATCTAAGCCAGTGCCAGATTTCTGCATAGTGGCTCTGGCATATAGGTATGAGTAATGAGTGATGGGGATATTTATAACATCCAGTATGTAACAAATGTGCGCTTTTTATATGTTAGTAGATTATCTGTGTAAAGGGTGGTGATGGAGAAGAAGGTGGTTCCTTGTGCAGGAAAAAATAACTGACAGTTCATTCGTTAGTTTATCTGTGCTGCTGTGTACATGAATGAAGTGAAAAGAGTTTTTCAGGCCTGGATGATCCTTGTTAGTTGTGTTTGCCGGTTAGTTTCACTTTTATAGACACAGTTCAGCTCATGATGATTAGCGCTTAGCCATTAGAATTTTGGTCTTGTGTTAGCGCTAAGTAAGCTGTTTAAACAAAATGGGCACAGTAATGTATATAGCTTTAATTTCTGATTAAATAAATGTGCATAAATGATCAGACCTACACTTTCTCACTCCTGAGAACACAGAGAACAAACTACAACCAAAAAGTATCTTTCAGTACATCTTGCTGAATAGAAACTTCAAACAACAAAGCACCAATACGTTACTCTTTAACCCCTTAAATGGCCAGGGTGCACTGGTGGGCCTAACGTTTTATCATACACCTCTATAACCTAAGAAAAGCTCAGCCAGTTTGCACTGATGTCGCTGTAGCTACTGAATAATAAGCTGTAGTATGTAAAAAGCTTGGGATTTTAAGGGGGGCGTTTAAAAAGTGCACCACCTCTGCAGCAAAGGTTTACCTTTTAACACAGTGAAGGTTGTAGAGGCCATGGTGGTTATCTAGGGTTGTTGTCAGCTTACTAAATGGATGATGTTACTGTGCTGAATGTGATCTGTTGCACATGTTAGTGAACATTTTGTTATTCACTGTTCATTTTACAGCCACATGCTATCTCACACATGCATCTTATAGACCACTGTGCACTTGAAAATGTAAATAACATTATTTATCCTGTATTTATTCTGTGTATCTGGTGTAAAGTGTAATTGCATCATAAACATTTTGATGTTTTAAGGGGGTAATGACTTTATAAGGCTAATGTCTTACACATGCATCATTACAATATGTGGCTGTGTATGTACTAGGAGCAAGAGGGAGTACACAGGAGGTCATTTAATGTCTGAAGGGGTACGGGACTGTAAAAAGTATGGGAGCCCTAACACTGCTGTAGGGCAGTGTTCATAAGGCTACGGGATACTTACATAAACGTTTAATGACAACTGACATAGACCTACATAAAGACTTAGAGAGTTGCACATGCCAACTCTAATGTCAAGTTGACATAGCACTTATGTCCAATAGAGTCTAGCTGAGACATGCACTCTCAGTCAGATGCACTCTCAGTCCCAGTGACTTCATGTGCACATGCACTCTGCCACAACGGCTGAAGCGGCCCAACGGCACATTAACATTTGGCTGCTTCTGCTTAGTGAGTCGACAGAAATCTGAAAACACTATCGTCATAGTTTTCTTTTTTTTATCTCCATAGCCATTTCATCACTTCATACATTTTCCATACATAACATAGCTAGAGAATTCCATTTAATGTAGTTTTCATGAGTGATGGCAGTATCCCGTTTGCTTTTTCTGTAGGTTTTATTTTGTAAAGTACTATAGTATTCAATTCTATTATTTTAAGTAAGATAAAGCCAAATTCCATTCAGTGTAACTCATGTAGCACAACAGCACATGGTTCACTGTTTTACTCATCAAATGGACAAAACATTTTTTTTGTGGAAGTGTGTGCACTGATGTCATTAATAAGCTGGCGGTGCATGTCAGGCTGAGAGTGTATGTCTGCATCCAAACCCTTATGTCAGATGACATTGATTTCTGATGTTGGGTTCTTGTGACTTCTTTTTCATGAAATGACATAACAGTACATCATCAGACTTTGTAAATTAATGTATTTACAAAGTAATAACTTGTCATAACACACCCCATTTCATTTCACCCCAGAAAGCGTCATTACACAAATCTCAGACCTCACTTAGATATGTTAACATCAAAGTTGGCAAATCCAACTTTATAAGTGTTTATAAAGGTTTATATATGCTTACATCAGTTGTCATTAAGGGCTTATGTAGTGTCCTTTTGAAAACTGGCCCACAGTTAAGGCCACATTTTGTTTAAAACAGTGAAAAAGCCTCTGAAAACTGTGTCCTAGAATTCTGCCAGGCTCTAAAGGGCTGAGCTATTGGTACAAGTTGAAAAACCAGATGCATTGCAGGTAGAAGCTGTCCTTAGAAGCACTCTATTCCAGGCGACCGGCCTGTTTGTACATACTACGATTACATTACAAAGTGGATCATGCACTAATTGAAGTTTTACATCATGCATTCTGTATTGGTATTGATTTTAGATCGTTCGCGTATTAACAGGAAGCCGAAACTGATTCTAAAACCAGAGGAGCACTCTAATATCTGCAACCTGAGATTGTAACTAATGTGAAGAAGTGTAGAACACGGGGCAGGGCTCTCCCATCACAGACGAAAAAAAATCAATTTAGCAGAGACAGCACCTTCATATTTACATCTCAATCCATTTTTCATTTCACCACTGGGGGCTCAGTGCTGAGTGTCGCTGTTAGCACTCACACAGGAGAGCAGATGACACATCCTTTCTTCACATTCCTTAAAGATGAATCTGGTGTATTTAATTGTCAAAGTGAAGACTAAAGTGTTTTTGACTTAATCACTGATTTAATCATAATCTCTTGGTGAAGAGATTTGGGGCTTAGGATTTCAAAGATAGATCCAAATGTGTGATGTGTGACAGACTGTAGAAGTTAAACACCACAGTGCAAAGCCTTATGTAATCCAAATCTTGGAAATGTTATGTAATGAACATTGTATTGAGAATTGCTGTTTGTACTAGTGTTATAGCAAAAGCATATTCTCTTGGGTGTAAAAAGGGATATTTTGAGTGATGGCTGAAGAACCACTTTTGGTAAAGTGTGAGAAAAAGCCTTTTTTAAGTATATAAATGTAAAGTAAAATGTTCAATGCCAATTAAAGCTTTTTTTTTTTCCTAGAACAATACACCCAATCTAAGAGCTAAGCTTTTTAAGAGTGTAGGCCTCTTCACTGTGAAAAATCCAAAACAATAAAAGTTTGAATTATTGTTCTTTATAAAACTGACTGAGAAAAAAAGTCTTAAGTAGACATATGCCTCTTGAGTGTAAAGATTTCCTTCTTAAATTGAAGAATATATATATAGATATTTTTTATTCCAAGTTCCTCGGCCAGCTTATCTTCCTGAGTTCAGTCAACTGTTGGTCCTTTTGGTGATAATATTATTAGATTTGATTAATGAGACTGATTAAATGTATCTTTTTTAAACACCAACAGGAATTTCCAAAAGGAGAATGGGACATACCATGTAATGCAAGGCATAAATATACATCAAACTATCTGCCTTCATACAAAAGTCACCTGGCCCTTAGTTATCACCTCAATAGCTGTAAATAACACAAAGAGTGTTAGGCTCAATTCTCAAAGGTTCAATTTCCAGCCTGGGCAAGGACACCATGCTACAGCTGTAGGAGTCCTTGGGCAAGACTCCTAATGCTGCATTCACCAACCTCCATAAACATGAATAAAACTGTAAGGCTCTCTGGGGGAGAGCATCTGTCAAAAGCTGTAAATATAATATAATGTAAAAGAAGAAAAATTGATACAACTCAATGAGTTTTGACTAGTTTTACTTCTTAGTACAACAAAAATTCTTATAATTACTCTCAAAACAAAACCTTTTATCTCTAAAATGGTAACTTTACAGGTGAAGGAAAGAAGCATTCTTAACCTGTAATGGAAGTAATTTTGGAACAATTCTATTGGTCCATTCATTACAAAATTTTAATATAATCTAAAGAGTAACTGGAGTTTTCAAATCATGTAAAAAAAAAATAAAAACAACAAACAAATTATGTTTTGTTATGTTATGTTAAGCTGAACTAAATATTCCTTGTAGTGCTGACTATCAAATGTCAGTCAGCATTAGTAATTATTTACAGTGAACAAGAAAAAGCCGGTGGAAATTGTTCTGATTGGTATGTTTTTTTTATTTTTTTTATATTATGTGCAAGTTGATTTTTTTTTTTTTACAGCACTCAATTTAACAGGTCAGTTTAACTTAAAATGATTTATCCACTTTCACAGAAGCTTTTAATTTAGTCTCTGAAACTGTGTGAGTCTTTATCTGGGCATAAATGTCAATTCCTCATCCTCATACTATAAATACTACATTTTAATTACATAGTAGCTTTATAGTAATTACTAAGTAATAAGCCTTATGATTAACAACTGAATGATAAAACTGTTTAAAGGGTTATGATGCATTTGCATACTATGACATTTACATTATAATTACATAGTAGTTTTATAGTAACTACTAAGTAATAAGCATTATGATTAACAACTGAATGATAAAACTGTTTAAAGGGGTTACGACACATTTATATAGTGATATAATTGTTCATTTGAGATTACATAGCACCCATTAAAAGAAAAATGAGAGCATCAACATTCTAAAATGCATACATAATACAAATGCAACTACTAGATGAACTATATATTAACAATAAATGATTTTATAAAGTTCCTCTTGGTGAAAAATAGATGGAGTGTGGGCGATAATGAGTTTCCCATGAAACATATCAGCACCACAAAGTTTGTAGAAATGAGCCATCTGAAATTAGCTAGCCACTTTGAAACAGCAGACTTTGCCCTCCACTGACAAAGAAATTATATGGTCACAGAGACCATATACTCGCAATATGTTATTAGATATCAAAGTACGCATCATGTGCATACAGTGTAATTAAGCATGCTTCAGCTGTCAGTGAAGCAAATAAAACCCTTTTTTCCCCTTTTCGGTCAGTGTCTTGTTGAGTATCGGTGTCTGTTACACCCCAAGCTGTCTTCACGTACAAGCTTTAAAACATCTATTAGATATTCAGCACAAAACTGCTATTTACTTTCATTACATGAAATGTTATTCATTGCCAACAAATCAAGTGTTACCTGGACACGCAGCGGCTGGTCTACTATCAAGCAGCAGCAACAAACTTTGATGCACATAGAAATGTGCTCCTTAATAAGTATGGCATTGCCAGCAAACAGACAGCAAGAAAACATCAAGGAGACTCATATGAAAGCGCATGATTCTGAACTTGTGGCAAAACTGGCTCCAAACAGCATGAAACTGAGCTTTAAGGCAAACAAGATGAGACACGGTTGGAATCCAACATGAGGCTCAGAAATAGAGTCCTTCTTCTTTTTCTTCTTATACTTGCATACCGTACAGACGCATGTGTCGACTTTCTCTCCCGTGTGTCGCACCCACCACACCTTCGCAGGCGCTCTGAAAGCGCTAGCCTCAGGGTGCCTACATGACACCCTGAACTTTCACTCGCATCCTCGGCTGGCTTTGAAACATGTAACATTCAGGTCAGAACAAGGGAAAGCGAATCTATCATGGCCGTGTCAGAGCTCAGCATTGATGAATGACCTGGATTGGCGAGGTGCACTGGCCCTTTGACAGCAGGCCATTAATAAACAGATTGCGCGATCCTCTCCTTTGTGTGCCATCGTGAAGTGCCACCTCTATATTCTGTCCATGCCACTGATAATAAATACTCATAAGCCTAATGATGCCTGATTACTGCAGCAATCTTTGCCTCATTAAGCTGATTAGCTGCAATGCTGTAACGGGGAGGATGCCTGTTTAATAATATTCTGCAAGTGTAGACACCTTGCTGAGAGAAAACAACAAAAAAAATGGCACCTTTTATCTTATTAAGCGAGTCGGCCGTCGTGACTAATGCACAAATGCTTCAGCATAGAATTTTGGTCCCATTTAGCCAGTGAATAGCTGCATGATTTCAACTCCTAGGCTAGACATTTCAAATCCCCGTGTCTAGTCGGCTTCAATATCAAGGGCACGCGCTGTCACGCGATCGGCGGTGACTTGATCTGGTAGCAGTTTTTAATTTACAGCCCTTGTGCTAGAAAAATGTCCTTCAATGTCAAACGGGCCTTGTGTGTCTTCAAACAAATCAAGGGAGCAGGCAGAGCCACTGACCCCAATAATTTAGCACAGCGCTCTGGACGTTGCCGGATGCTGCGAGAGCACACAGCCTGGCCAAACAGAGCCCAGCCTCCCCTGCTTTATTACAGGTTTGTGACCCACATTGGAGCCTGCTGATAACGGGGTGCTTAAAGCTTGCAGGGGTTACACCAATGACACCGCCGTCTCCACCTGCAACAAAACACGCTCAAAGACTGCGACAGATAGACTGTGTCTATCTGCTTGGAAAACTCAGTTGCATAGCAACATAAATTCCCATGTATTTAACACAGATTCAGACATATGAATTTTCTAAACCTTTTCAAAATATTACTGTGCAAAAGTCCTCCAAGACATCATTAATTTAGAAAAAAGCCATTAAGTACAAGTTCATTTTTCAGGAGATACTTCAAAGCACACTAGATCAACTTACATAAGGAAATAATAAATCAAAGGAATAAGTGGAAAAAAACAGGAGTTTCACAAAATTATAGGCCAAATCAGAATGTTTGTAAACATTATAGTTGGCTATACTAGATGGGCAACATGCCTTCAGTCAGCATGGAAGCAGCTCTATTCTATTTATGGCACGATTTACAATAAATTCAAATTAACAGACAAAATGTTGGCAAAAATGGTAAAAATGTGTTGTGTTTGAGGCTGTAAAGTATATAATGTAATGGAATGATAATGACTAACCACCAAAGCCAGGCAAACAGTATGACGTGATTACAGGGAAATGTCATGTGGAGGTTTAGCTCGCCATGTTGTGCAGCTGGATAAACTCCATGAAGACAATATGCAACAAAGTCTGTGATTAATTGGTGCAAATGAGGCATACAAAACGGCCAAATTAAACCACAAAGAGTATGTGGGCTTCATGTGAACTTCTCAAGCTTTGTTTCAGTGAAAGTGTATCAAGTCCATCTAGACGTGGTAGGCCACCAAATCTGTCAGATAAGCAGTTGCTAACCTCTTTGTCATCCCTCTCTTTTTGCAGTCCTCCTAGTGGTCATTCTCCCAAGGGAATGGAAATCAACATGAATATTTTAGTTAATAGAATCAAAAGTGTTTTTCCCTATTAACTAAGGCACTGTTGGGTTCTCTGTGTGTGAAAAGTTGTGATTCTGTACTGAGCTGCTAGTGAGCAATGAGAGGTGAAAAGGGAAGTGTGAGAACTTCTTGCTGTGAAATCAATTCACACCTCCCCACAAAGGCAGCCTTGCAGAGATAAAACAGACAGCACAACTGCAGCTTCTTTAGTATCAAAAACGTCCTACAAAAAAAAGCATTTAAACTCCATGAAATACTTTTAGAAATGTGTTTGCTCATCTACAAAGATGAAAATCCAGCTTGCTTCTGGTTTTGTAAGTTATACACATTTCCATTGATATATGTTCCATCAACTTTATTGAAGAAAAAAATGCATAGTTCTGAGGGATCTCTGAAACAGATGGGAATTACACTTTATGGCTACTGGGAAAAGGGGTTAAAACTTTCACCTTAGAGAAACATGAGAGCTTCACTCTTCCTTCTGATCTGAAAAAATCCACTGGTGTTTCCATCCTTCTACTACAAGAAAACAATTCAGCGCTATGGGCCGAAAGGATGTGTAGATGTCAAGAAGCCGCTACTGAGAAAAGAAAAAAAAAAAGACATTTGTGAATCAAACAAAAATATGTTGAATATGTTTGGGATTATTTTAATCATGAAAAGAAAAAAATGTAACCAACTTGTAAGACTGAACTTTGGAGGTGTGGCAAAATATCTCTGCAGATTTCTTTGAGAAAATGAAAGCAGGGGCTTTTCAATCTCAAAATGTAGTGCATCGATTTCCAGGTTGAACAACATATTTTGTTGAAACAGTGTGAAACCATGTACAACGGGCTCTTATTTGACTGGTCTGTCAAAGGTGTTACCCAATCAGCAGCTATGTGTATATATTTCTCCTGAAAATAATGGAAGCTGTAATAATGGGAAATGGGGGGGACACACTAAATACTTTGCTGAGGCTTCTGTTTAATACGTGTTTTGTATTTCTTTTGTTTTCCAACCCTGAAAAACAATACCTTATGTACTTCATTGACATTCTGACTGTAAAGGAAATATATGCATGGTGGTCTCTGACTTTTACACAGTTTATCTTTTCTTTTTTTTTTCCTCTAAATTTAACTTAAAAAAAAAATCGCAAGTGGTGCTGATAGCTGTGTTTCATGGGAACCTCATTATCACCCACACTCCATCTATGTACTACCCATTAGAATTAGGTGCAACAAAGCTTGGTGTCTCCTCACAATTAGTGTAACCACATTTTCAAACCCAAAGGGGACACACTGATTGCATGAGATTCATTTATAATAATGCATTGCATTAATCAGTGTACAAAATGGGCATAAACTAGATTAAGGTTACACAGATGAGACACTTCTCATTGGGTACAATTGCTAGCTGCTTATAGATGTGGACAGCAGGGACCATTTACATGCCGCTGCTTTTGAAGCTGTTGAAAAAGTTGTATTTTGTTGACGTGTTTGCAACAGTCAGACTAAATGTAATGATCTGTGAACACTCAACCACTCTCAGACATTCACACATTCAGGGACATTTGGTGGAAGTTCAGAGAAGATGATTGAACTCCACAAAGACGTCAATGCTGTGAGAACATGAACGGATCAGTTAGAGAAGCAGACAAAGAAACATACAAGTTGCCTCTACATCATACAAAATCCACTGGGTAGCATTCTAAAAGCACAATGCGAGGTAGAAATGTTACAGAGCCGAAATGGCACAATGATAGAGCTTCACAATGGACTGGAGAACATGTAGGGAGGAAGCTGGCACTCTAATTCGCTCTTGATCAGCCTCAGTGAGAAAACGACAGGCACAGATTGTTTCGCTATTCTACAGACAGCCTTACTGAACTGGCAACCTGCACTCGTCGGCCAACTGGCTGAGGAGAAGAGGGGACACCAGGCCTGGATCATCATCAAATTTCTGGACTTTAGTGACAAGCGAGCCTTTTTCAGAGCACTTAGAGAAGTAAAAGCAAAGCATGGTGAAGACTCTTCAGATCTACCAGTTTTTGCTTTCTTCTAGCTGATGTACATGCCATAGAGAGTTATGCAGCAGTGGACAAAGTATTTGAGTGAAAGCACAGATAATGTATTATCCCTGCACACTGCAAAAAGTTTCAGTGCTTTAACTTAAAAAGTAAGTAACCCAGTCGCCTGAAAATTTTGAGTTCATTGAACCTCTAACAGTATGTTAATAGAACAATAATCTTGTTTTACATTCTGTTAACTTATTATTTAAAGTTCAGTGAACTCAACATTGTAAGGCAATTAGGTTACTTTCCTTTTTAAGAAGAATTTTTTACAGTTTAGTAAAAGAAATACTTACACTACTGTGCCAAATTCTGAAACCATGCTTTTAATTTCATTTCCAGTCACAAAGAGCATTAAGTACAAGTCATTTTACAGGAGATGTTTCTGAGGACATTAGACATAAGATCCACTTGCATGAGGAAGAGAGAAGTCAAAGGAAAATAAGTGGAAAAAAGGAGATTCCAAAACTGGAGTTTAAAATGATTAATGGGGCTCCCGACAACTGTGTGAGAGCTGGTAGACCACCAAAATGGTCACCATCAGATAAACAGTACTTAAAGCTTTCATCTTTGAGATGAAGCTCCACTCTTATTTCAGATCTGAAAAAAAATTGTAAAGGTGTTTTTGTCTATCCTTCCACTGTGAGAAGACAACTCAACACTATGAATCTGAAAGGATGTGTAGCTGTTAGGAAGCCATTATTGAGAAAAAGAAATAGACAAAAAAGAATATTTGCATGTCAAAGAAGCTGCTGGTGGACAGACCTCAACATCATTGCATGCATTCGGGATTACTTTGATTGTGAGAAGATGTGGAAAAATCAGGTGTGGGGGAGACTTGTGCACAGTACTGTGAGTATTGTAAAAGTTATTATAGTTATTATATTATTAATATAATAGCTGTAGACATTAATTAGCAATTGTTCTTCTACATTTCATTTTACAGGATTTTTCTCGCTGCAACATTCCTACCCCAAAGCCACCAATGCATTTTACATGTTTTTGTATTCCAACCAATATGATGTTTTGGTTAACTAGTTATTAATATTGTAATTGAAAGATATTTGTGTTAATAAATGGCATAAATATATGTAACTGCTGTAATGTGATGTTCAGTTTGTGATGTGATTAATGAATAGTACTACACTGTTGTTAATAAAAGTGTGATCATTCTCTTAACTATGTTACAGTATAGAGATGAATGTTACAGGTGTGCTACTGGAACCTAGGTAGCTAGATTGGTCATGTTTTAACACCTTGTACTACATAATGTAACAAACCTGAGGACCCACAGACAGCTGAGGGTGCATATTACAGCACATATGAGCTGTACATTACAGTTACATGAGTGTAGGAAACTATAAACACACTGATTGTGTGTATTTAGAAATACAGTAAAGTATTGTATTTATATAGTATGAGTACTGTAAATAAATAGTCGATTACTTATGAAATTGCTGCTAGTATAATATTGTAATTTACTTTATAATTGATTACAGATTAAACGGATCAAAAAAATCAGCCAGTTAAACCCTCACCTGGCCAGGGTCCACTGGTGGGCCCAAGGTTTACTGCGCACTTTTATAACCTAAGAATAGCTCAACCAGTTTGCATCAAAGTCTCTGTGGTTACTGAATAATGCCTTAGTATGTAATACGCCTGTGATTTTAAGGGGTTAAAAGCTGTCAAAGCTGTGCTTTGGTTGGTTTGCTTCAGTTTAAAAGTTCAGATAGTTTATGCAATCTGGTTTTCTCCCATTCAGAGGAATGAATAGTGACACATGCTGCAGAAGGAAAGGAGTGAAAAGAAAAATTAGTATTCTTGTAGTGAGTTACAGTTACTGTCATCATCAACTCTGTGCTTTTCCTCTACAAATATAAGAGTCATATTAGGATGCAGAGAGATGTCTAACTGACCTAGCCTGAGGTAGCTTAGATGACAGGTTAACAAGAGTTTTATGTGAAGCATAATGTAAATTCTCCATATAAGCTATTTGACCTTCCATTGATTTGCTATCTTGTCCCCATAACCAGCTAGTAACAATTTTTACAAGCCATAACAATGTAACTGTTTGCTCTTTAACCATGATAGCAGATGCCATATTGATTTGTATTTAAAAAATGGTTCACTTTGTGTCAGTGAAATCTGAAAATGCTTATTGTTGATATGTAAGTGGCTGTGGTTTATTGTAGTTTATTCTGTAATTACTACTGGGGAGGCATTATCCAATGATATTTTGGGACACTGAGGTAAATGATGTCCTGTTTATCTTGCAGCATTTGTGTTTTCTACCAGCCAGTAGGGACTAGTGTGGCTTTCTAAACAAACAAACAAAAAAAGGCCACTGCTGCTGACTTATTATTGTGTGGGTTTCTTTTAATGTAAGTTTGATCCACTGGGACTCTTTGTTTTTTTTAATGACGACATGGAACTATTAACCGTAGGTGCTGCTCTCCCACAAAAACTGGCTATGTGCAAGTTGTGTCCTCTGATTTTAAGTTGTTTAGTGAGTGAGATTAAAAGTTTGTAAGTGGGGATGTTTATGGAATGCTATTTTAATGGTGCATCATGGAAATCTGTTTTGGAAAGCTGGACAAATTTGTGACAGGCTACATAACATATTATAATGAATGAGCTGTATGTTCATAACAAAATTGAAACTGAATGCTCTGAGTTGTCTATTTCTCAAAAATCCTCTACAAAGAACATTTCTGCAAATTTTAATGCCCAATCACTGTCTTTTGCTAATTGTAACATATTGGGGAAAAACATTTGCCCTCAGATTGCACTAATGGCCTCTTGGTCAGCAGGTGTAATAATTATATCTTATATTGTCTCCATTTTGACAAGGCACAATTCATTCAGTGCTGTCCTGGAAACATACGGTTCATCTTGAGCTCACTTTTAGGTGCAAGACCACTACCCTGGTTCTTGGGCAGTGGGGTTCAATTCCCCACTTAGGCAGAATTCCTCTGCAACATGACTAGATATTACAGTCTTCAGGTATTTAGTTTGTGAATGAGTGATGTCATTAAAATATCTAGTAGAATATGGGTGTGACATAGGGAAGAAGCAGGTTGCAAATGTGAAGTGGTTTTATTAGGGGCAGTCCAACACTCAACACTCCAAAACAGGCAGGGGTTAACACACAAGCAGGCAATAGTAAAGGCAGATCCATGTTAACAAAAACGGGAGACAAAGTAAGAGTGAAAAACAAAACACAGCTTAGCACTCAGGTTAAAAAAATGCAAACACTTTGCAAACTAACTAAGAAAACAAAGGGGCATGATTAAGCCAGTAAATGAATGTTAGATCACTTGCATGTGTGCAAGTGGGTGGAGCCAGGGAGGCTTCATGTGGATTTTCCCCAGAGGGGGGAGACTACATGACATTGGGCTATTTTTGAAAGTTGCATTTTGTGAGACTGTGAAACTGTTAGGCTGTAAGACTGTGAGGCTTTGAGACTTTGAGGCTGTGAGGCTGTGGGATTGTGAGGCATTGAGCTTGTGAGGCCGTAAGCTGTGAGGTTATGGGGCTATGAGGCTGTGAGACTGTGAGGCTTTGAGACTTTGAGGCTGTGGGATTGTGAGGCATTGAGCGTGTGAGGCTATGAGGCTGTGAGGCATTGAGACTGTGAGGCTGTGAGGCTGTGGGATTTGATGCATTGAGCTTGTGAGGGCGTAAGCTGTTAGGCTGTGGGGCTATGAGGCTGTGGGACTATGAGGCTATGAGGCTGTGAGACTGTAAGGCATTGAGATTGTGAGGCTGTGAGGCTTTGACCCTGTGAGGCTGTGGGGTTATGAGGCTGTGAGGCTTTGAGGCTGTGAGACTATGAGCCATCGAGGTTGTGAGGCTGTGTGGCTTTGAGGCTGTGACAGTGAGGTTTTGCTACTGTGAGGCTGTGAAAAAAACAAAACAAAACAAAACAAAACAAAAAAAACATTTTAAACACAACCTTTTGCCAAATAATGTATCATAATCCAGAAACTACAGAAAATGCACAATCAAAATCTAAAATCTCTTTTTTGTTAAAAAAATGGTTTTATACATTTTCGGCTTTTCTGAGAAATAGATGTTACTGACAACCAATGATTTCTGCAGAGCGCAATACAAATATCAAAGGCGGATTGAGTGCATAAGCTCTGTTGCAGAAAGTGCTGTATTATCTTCAGAAGCTCGCAGTCTTTGGAGTGAGATAGAAAGAATATCACAGAATCATTAGGGGGTAGAAGGGGGGCAGGAGGTTGTAATTCAAACCCAATTTTTAACTTTGCCTGTGGGGTTCTTCTGTGTGACTCCAAATATGCAATACATATTTATAAAGACCTTGGGTTGTTTACAGACCATTGTAGTGTTACCTCCATATTTGTGATTCAGTTACATCTCAAATATTAATTTCTCTCTCTCTCTCTCTCTCTCTCTCTCTCTCTCTCTCTCTCTTTCTCTCCAAATCTTGGTCTTTAAGTTCTGCCTAAGATGTGCTCACTCCGTGCTGAATGCACAAATACTGCTTAAACTTTGTATTTATATTTTAGCAAAGCACCTGCTTAATTGATCCAGAAGGAGTTCCAGTGATCAGTCTGTCAGTAAGATGCACTTTTCACAATAAATGCATTAAGCTTGTGAATATGTTTAAGTGGCAGATGGGTGCGTAAGTTTTTGCTTTTGCGTATCAACTCAGAATTTCAGAACTGGACAGTAGTTTAAGAAAATATGTGTTTTTTTTTATCAGTATGTGAAATAGTTTACTATAGTTTAGCTTGTTCAAAAAAAAAAGATAGAGCCAGTTTAATCCTCCATTCTGAATGGCTACATGAATCGTCTGTTCTAATTGGCCAGTTAAACCTGGCCTTCAATCTGGCAACTTTCATTCTGCCACCTGACTTGCTACTTAAATGGCATTCTTATATGAATTCTTTGATGTGATTGGTCAATTGAATTCTACAATCTGATTGGCTACCTATGTCCTGTTGTGTGATAGTGGCTACCTAAATCATACATTCTCACTGGCTACTTGAGTCCTGCAATTGATTGGCTACTTCAGTCTTGTGATTTGAGTGGCCAGTTAAACCCTGTATTCTGATTAGTTACTTGAACACTGTGATTTAATTGGTCACCTCTGGACTGTGTTCTGATTGGCTACTTAAATTCTAGGTTCTCACTGGCTACTTGAGCCCTGCAATTTAATTGGCTACTTCATACAATATGATTGAAACCTGTGATCAGATTGGCTGCTTGAATTATTTTGTCTGATTGTACATTTAAATTATGATTTCTGCTAATTCTATTTGGCTGCCTTGAGTCCTGCAATCTGAATAGTTACTTCAGTCCTGAGATCTAGTGACTACTTGAATACCACAATTTGATCAGCCAGTAAAATCCTGCAATCTGATCGACTAGCTTAGTCTGGCATTCTGATTGGCTACTTGAATTCTGCTAGATCTGATTTGCTAGCTCAGTCCTGCAGGAGGTGGATTTATATCCAAATTTAGCTCCTCTCATTGCATTTCTAATCCACCTGATCCAGCCCCTTCCATGTCATCAGTTTGTCTTGCATTTTCCAGTTGCTGATACCATAGACTTACTATTGATAAAACTATATCCATAATTGTCTCTGGGTCCTTTCCAGAAACAGGGTCCTTTCTGTGTGGACTTTGCATGTTCTCCCTGTGCCTGCGTGGGTTTCCTCCAGGCACTCCAGTTTCCTCCCACAGGCCAATTGGACATGCTAAATTGCCCCAAGGTGTGAATGTGTATGTCAGTCTGTCTGCCCTGTGATAGACTGGCGACCTGTCCAGGGTGTATCCTGCCTTCCGCCTGATGACTGCTGGGATAGGCTCCAGCACCCCCCGCAACCCAGAAGGATAAGCGGCTTAGAAGAAGATGTGTATGTTTACATCGTAAAATCATGGCAAATGACACTGTTATCGCATATATTGCGATAAGACCTTTATAATGCAAAGGCATTGCATTTCTGTTTATGTTATACTTTGTATATTTGTATTCTGTTGTACTTTGTCCAGCCACACTGTAAAGGAGTGGCTGTAGGTACACACTGGTTTAGCGTTTGATCTCTAAAACAGATTTATTTCACAGTTACCTGCTGCTGCTGGGAGGTAAAGCTGTAGCTCTCAGTTCCGCCATGGGACAGACCATAAGGCAATACATTATTTTTTCTCCTCCAGAAATGAAGTGCATCAGCACTCAAACGAAGCCTATTGTCTGATCCTTCCATATATGTAATGCACAAAATTATTGTAATATAATAATAATTCACATAAATGTATTGGAACTGTCAGGTCAAAGCTAATTTTTCATTGCACCATTTAAAAAAAACAAATTCCTTGTACATTGTGTGAATATTTCATTTTAAATGAACCAATCGAAATTGAATTGTACTTTGATTAAAATGTCCTGATTTATGGACGAATTAAAATGAATAATGTTATTAAGTTATTATTGATATATGAACAAACTGTTCAATAAGCATTACTTAATAAGTAGAAAGCATGCATTGTTTTTTTTTTTTCTTAGAAGATAAACTCTACCCTACATCAGGCGTCTCTAACCTTTTTTATTAAAGCTGAAAGAACAAAAATACTCAACTTCTGCCTGTTGCCAACAACAGTGTGTTTGACAAATTGTTGCAAATGAATCTATGTTTCTGTGCAGCTGAGGGATTTTCATTACAGACCTTATCATTGAAGTTTTGACTAAACCTCAGGAATTGACTCATTCCAAACTTGCATCTTAAATTTCAATCCCTAAACCAATTTGTTTTTCTTGAATACAGGTGACTTCATTTCTATGGAGAGAACAAAGAACAATCAACAAAATCGAACACAATCTGCCCTTTTGAATGTTTAAAACATTACTGAATTGGCCTTTAAACTAAGTGGGATAGACATTTTCATTTTTTTTTTTAAACTTAAACTAACATTTTCATCATATGAGTAATAAAATGAAGTTGCACTCTACACCGAAACTTTTCAACAAGGCAGAGACTACAGCCCATGTTCACCCCTGGTACTAAATGCTAGTTATTACAATTCCAGTAAACTGACTTATATTAAAAACTATTATGGGAGCTTCCTTGTAGTTTTTGTGTCAGTTATCTGTCAATCTGTTAATCTTTTACCTGCTAGTTGAGCTCCTGATTTATTGTTAAAATTTTCCTCCCTTGTGCAGCCTTACATGGAGCTTGTTAAGTCTTACCAAGTTAAGAATGCTTTATATCTCCTACGAATACCATCAATACAATTATTCAATGGTAATTTAACTGAAAGACCCAATTGTGGTTATCTAATACATTTGTTCATATATAAACAATGTGCTTGATCCGAAATTCAATGCATTACCTTTTCATTGCACTTTTACACTCAACAGAAGCAAATTTTGAGAATGTAAGAGAACTCTGAAGTTGTCATCATTCTGTAGTTTGCATCATGCCCATATTAGGAACTCTTGGTCTAAGCTGGATTTCACCAGAAGGACAATGAATGGCATTTTTGGAAATTGATGCTATCTCATCCCGTAGTGTACAAAAATCTTCCAAAGCCAATATGTTTTGTCATATAGACATTTTTCTTCTAACCAAGATCAAGATCTGCAAGATCATTATTGGACCAAAATATGACTATTGCTTCATAAAATCTAACACTGCTGCATACTGAACTGACATCATGGCTGTTTCTGAAATGTAAAAAACACTGTCTACTTATACAGTATTCTGAGGCTGGGAGGCACCCAGTCATGTCCATGTCGACTTTTGTATAAAACGCTGTCTGCTGAGGTTCCTTAGTTTCTCCATTTTTTGAAGACAGTGTAGATGTTTTCTTTGCTGTCTTAGATATCCCATAATTCTTTGCCCCAGTGCCAATGCAGTTAGGAAAAATAGAAGAAAACACCAGCACTGACACAATATGGTATATGCACAAATATGAACCTTTTTTATTTTGGTTATAAAAGGTTCAGTATACTAGATTACTAAATTTTTGTGTAAAAGATGCTAACATCTAAAGCTAACAGCTACCTAGCATTGAGCTGTCATATCCTGGCAACAGTGTGACATATCATTGCCTTCAAAGCACATCTCAAGCACGTTTTTTTATCACAATGCTGCCTTCTAAGGCACTGCGTTATGAGACAGCACAGGCAGCAAAGCACGGAGACAGCTGCCCTCAGTTGTGGACGCAACCCATTTTATGTGTTGCAAACTGCTAATTTTCACTAGTCGACTAGTCATTCAGAAAAGTAGATTTTTTTGATGGCCAACATGCATCACAGAACAGCTTCTCTGTGTGTTTTGTATTTCAGTAAGTTTCCGTCTCAGTAAGTCAGCTTTCATAATTTCTTACAGAGAATTCAACCCCTTAACAGTCCAGGTCTATTTCATACATAGGCTTATTATTCAGAAACAATAAGGATTTCATTGCAAACTAATGAAGCTATTCTTATTCTCTTATCTGCCAGCGGGCCAATGGCTTGTTAAGAGGTCAAACTGGCTTTGGTTATTCATACCTCCATTGTTGTTATGGGAAAAAATCTAATTGTTTTCAAGTTAAATGCTAGTAGCAAGGGTTTCATCTCTACTCAGCAATAAGCCTTTCAAAGTGAAATATAGGCCAATTTACTGAACCAGAAAACATGCTTTTTCTGATCGGTACTCCACAAATGCAAGTTTGCTTGTGTTATAGGCATGTCATGCTAAACACTCTGTGACTGGATGTTCTGCAGTCAGTCAAATCGTCCTTTCTTATTAGAGATGCTAGTTCACAAAAACTCCCCATTCTGGATTATGAGACTGTGTTGCATTTCCACAAAAATAAGGTACTTTCTGTTTTGTGTTTGGCAGACAACATTACATCTTTCCCTCCTCCTACTTGTTCACTTGCATTTTTACTGCCACTGTATTTCAGGCACTGTCCTCAACTAGTCCACTGCTGTATCCAGAGATGACTAGTAGATTTATTGGTCAAATAGTTGACTCGTCTGTGCAACCTCTACTGGCAACCTCACCAAAATAGCCCACGCAAACTGGCAAGCTTTGTCAAGTGTGGTAGTTAAGATGCCTGCACAGTAGCAGCCTACAGTTTATTAGCTGGTGATATAACAGTGTTGAAGTTACATATGATGTTATTTCGATGAGCAGCAGTGTTAGCTGGCTTGTAGCATACATTTAACATTATTTGCATTTTGACTGCTAAACAATCTCTTAATTCAGAGTTCTCATTGACGCATGGAGAAAATGTACACAGGACAAAACAAGTTTGTTCACCACAGGGAGTAATGCAGTGGTCCCCAACACTGGTCCTGGAGATCTACTTTCTGGAGAGTCTAAACCCAACCATAATCCTCCACACCTGCTCCAGCTAATTAACTGTATCAGGTGCATTGGCATCAGGTAAAAGGGAAGGTTCAAGTGCATGTTAGGTGGAGGTTGGAATTAAACTCTGAAGGTAAGTAGATCTCCAGGACCAGGGTTGGTGAGCACTGGAGGAACAAATGCTAACATATATATACATATATATATATATATATATATATATATATTATTTTCTCGTAGACAAAACCTGCTCAGACCCAGAGTTCTTAATATGGGCAATGCCAACTACAGAATGACGCATGACTTCATAGGCCGACCTGGTAACAAAAACTGCATTGCATCATGGATCACCTAATTACTGTAAACTGTGACAGGAGAAATGCCTTGTGCCAAGTCATGATTAATGAAGAATGGCCTACTTTCTCTAAACCTCCACTCTAAGCACTCGAGTCCTGTTTGAGTACTTAAAGGGGGGAGAGTGTGGATTTCCTTAGATGTGAAAGATTCTCAGATTTGTGTGCAAAGCCCAGTTACACACAAACCCATATCAGGATTTATCCCCTCTCTCCCAGTCTTACGTAGCCCTTTCTATCAAATATTCAATGCGATTCTTCTCCTTTTTTCCATATTTGTGCAGCGAATTATGGTTGATTGTATCCCACTGACATAATCTTGCTTTGAATTCCATGGATCCGAAAGGCACCATTGTGCCGCATAGTGACTTTTGTAGGCAGTATTGTTTGTGCAGTTGAAAAGACACAGTGCTTTCCATTTGCCGGAGTTTGGGAATCTACTCTGGACATGCATAATAGAAAAAAGGCATTTAAATGCACGAGCCAGCATTGATCTGGGAACCCTTTTGGCTGTCTTTCCCAATAGGGCCAGCATGGATTATTAGAGGAGCATACTGTCTGCTCCAGCACAGCTGCAGAGAGAGATTATCCAGACAAAGCTGGCCAGCTGTTTGTCAGACACACTATCAGTGACTAATTGAGACCAGCAAACATTGACAGAGCAGGGCCTCGGTAACACTTAATTTGCTGTGGCCAGAATGCACGACCAGTGGAGAAGGTTAATTGCTGGGTTGGGTTCTGCAAGAGTGAGGCCTGATTAGACATAAATACATATTCAGCACCTCTAAGGAGAATAATAATTGAGACCCCTGGAGAGACCGCTGCCTCTGGGCTAGATCAGTGAAATTATTTGATTTGTGTGCGCCAAATGCCCGAAGAGAAATATCAATAGATGAAAGTCCAGTCAGCTGTATGGACATCATTTGAGGATAATGCCTTTATGCTCTCACACATCCATCAATCCAGCAAAAGATAAAAATGGAGTAAAGCAATGAGGAGATGTTCTTTTTTATCGCCCAAGGTCCTGTGGTCTTAAAAAAAGTAAGGCAAAATGGCCATTAAGTATAAGTTATTCATTGAGTCAGGGAAAAAAATGAAGATTTTAATGATTCCAAAATGCTATATAGCTATTTGTAACAATTTTGGATATAGAGAGTCATTTACTTCATAAAACGTGCAAATACTACATAAGCTATTCAGTAATGCTCAAGTAGTGTTTTTTAAATACATTTCTCAACGTTACTATGTGTTTATCTTCTCTTAGATAGCTGTTGGTGCTAACATTAGCTCAAATTCTCAGTATAATCCACTGAGAAAGTTAATCTCTTGAAAATATCAGTTGAAATTATTATTTATAACTAGTTATTCTCTGTAGGTCAAAATGTTGGATATCCATATGTAACAATTCTACACACGACACATTTCAGAAAAAAATAACTGCTGTATGATGGACAACACATTTCATTTCACTAATACAGGTGGTATCAATCATTATACAGCATTGATATTTGTTGTATGTTTAAAGCCTACTCCCAACAATGTATATCATAATATATACATTGAAATTGGTCTATAATGCATTTTGGAATAAAACTCTTCATTATTTAAGAGCAAATTTCAAAGAAGCCTCAACAGCTCAATATAATAACATTTTCAATAGTTAGTGTGTCCACCCTTTACTTTTATTACAGCTTTCATTCTTTTACTTCACTTCAGTTTTTCAAAAGCAATCTGCAGAGAAATTTTTCCAGCTTCAATTTTCAGATCTGAAGAAAGAGTGGAGCTTAATTTTCTCCTCTCTCTCAAAGATGACAGTCTTGGTGATCTACTAGGTCTCACACAGTTGTTAAGAGTCCAATTTCTCTGCAACTTTTAACAATTTCTTAACTCAGTTTGTGAAACTCCTGTTTTTTTTTCATTACTTACCCTTCCTTATTTAGTAGAAATATCTACTAAAAAGTGAATAACTTGTAATTAATGGCTTTTTTGACCAGAAATGAATGAATAAAGAGCTTCTTCTTATTATTATTATTATTATTATTATTATTGCTACATGTTTTATGCAGTAATCTATTCAAAATCACACAATGATGATGATGATGCTGATGATAATGATGATGATAATATCCTAATGAATTTGATATCAAAGGAAAAATCAATAACACTTCCTATGAAACCTGTAGTCACAATGCTTTATAAAAGTTTTATATGGCATGCATTATACCTCATAATGCTCTGCATAAACCTGTATAATTTCTTTCAAAGTAGTTATGATTGCACACGTAACACTTTATAAAGCTTAATAAGGCACTGTAACAAGGTTCTTGTACATTTTCTGTATAACATCCAGACCCATCACAACAGTTGCTACCAACTTCGCTAAAATGAAGCAGCTCTCTGTGACAGTCACTTGAGCACTTGGCAAAAACACATTTTGATATGTTGTGTGAATTTGATAATTTATATTTAGCTAACTTTTAACTGAACAGACATTTTATGCATTAAGGAACCTCACTTTATAAAGCCATATTTTCTTTCTTTATAATGTCTTGTGCATTATACATGTAATTATAACTTCTTAAGATTAATTATACAAGTTTATGCCAGGGATTATAAGGTCTTATGTAGGCCATATAATGCTTTATTAATGCATTTATGAAGCATTACGAAAATAGGATTTATAGGAAGTGTTACCGAAAAAGCAATTTGAACCAAGCAAAACTAAGATGGTTCTTTATAGAGTCTTCTGTAGATCCACTTGTGCACAATTCTCTATATAGCATATATATATGGTTCTGATATTATTATGTGAGTCTTAGAGTGACAAAAGTTATGTAAGTCACAGAATCTGTTTTGGCCTATAAGGAACCCTCTTTTTACCTACTTACTAATACAAAGTGAGTAACTTCCACTGGTGTAGACAGAATTGCCTGTAGTCTTGTGACACACCTAATCTTTTTGCATCATTCTGTTTGAAAATTTACTGAGACATTGATTGCCAAAGCTTAGGATTCATCATGCTTGGCCGTTCAGATCAATGGCTTAACTCTGAGGTTAAGAGCAATGAGCTTCATTGTGGTGGACTGACCACGGCTATTCACCATGCATGCAAAGACAGAAGCCCGGCTGACTTATAGACTTCTAAGAATCTTTTCTTCTGCTGTTATTCTGTTATAGAGGGCTGGAAATCAAAGCCATAATGCGCTCGGCCTCTCTCTCCGCATTGAAAAGCATGTGAAGAAGTTTGTGTTCACAGTGCTGGAGGCTACTTGCAGTGTCAACAGACTACATTCCATGCAGATTCTTACCTTGACTATCAAAGTCGCTATAACGAAAGTTAAAGGCAGCCATTGATTCGCACACGTGAACGTTTCTCATGTTTTGAGCCCTGTCAGGCACTGGGCTCTCATCTATCAAGCTATGTTAACAGGGTTGCCATGGTAATGTTTTGACTCTCGCAGCTGTGGTTTGTCTCTGTATAGGATGACACCTCCGTGCGTATCATAGGCTGTCAGATAATCGCCTCTGTCTGTCTGCTAGTCCTCTACCCAAACACCTGTGCTTCACACATAGCCCAGATAACCCCCCCTCCCCCCAACACATTCCCCCCTGTATATGACGCTGTCACTGACAGTCAGGCTAATCTCCTTTCCAAGTTAAAAAAGAATTTAACTTTGTAGCCTACCTGCTAGCAAACTGATGCAATTTAATGCTCCCTCTGATAGCTAATGGGAGAAACTCTTTAAACTTCACAGCTTATAATAAGCTTGTCAGCTTATCATATTATGCTTGTGAGCTTATGATATTAGCATTTAAATATTCTCGGGATTTTGAAAATAATTTCAAAGAAAAGTGCGGCCATTTGACTTTGCGCGCTCATGAAAGAACAGGCCGAGTCAATGTGCAATGTGACTGGGGCGGTTTGACACATTTGTTTATTCAATTTAAGAAACCCTATTTACTCCCATTTGTCACGCTATTGTGAGGACGTTATGCTGCAAGATGTCTGCTCTCTCATGGCTGCAGAATGCATCGGTACAAATCTTTACTATCATGACTCTGCACGTACTTCTTTAAACTGTGCAAGCAGCAATAATTCAACCGGGGTATCTTGGGAAATGCTGTATTGTAAATAAGTAATAAACAACTACTATAGTCTCTTGGGGCTTAGCTTACTGAGACTGGATGTGCTCAGGTTTAAGTCTGCTTTGCTTTGTACTAGTGTGCTAGAGGCAAAAAGCATGCTTCCCTATTGGGCTCTAAAAGAAATGGTAGAGGATTTATCTTAAATTGGGCTATTTTTGACACATCAACCTTTAAAACTGATGGTTTTCTTCTTATATTTTTTCTTTACATTTTTATTACTAATTAATGTACTTTTTGGTTTCAGAAAATGGCACAATAGGTGTTCACATCATCATGCTGCATTTGGTAGCGCTGAATTACTCTCTTTATAGTTAAGGTGCCAGAAATAATTCCTTGGAGAGTTCTCAGAAGAACCCTTTGGCTCTTCAATGTTAGCAAATGAGATCTGAAGAGCCATTTTAATACTTGAAGAACAACGTCCACCTTCTATACCAGGGCTGCCCAAAGTTGGACCATGAGGAGGTTTGATTTGACCCACCAGAAAGTAACCCCACCCCCTTCAACCAAAGAGACAACAAACATGTAGTGGCATGGAAAAATTTGGGCACCCTGGTCAAATTAAATGCTTTATTGATTTTTCTGATCCTCTACAGAGAACACACAATTTAATGGACATTTACTGTTTATTTGCTATGGAGAAACATATTAGGGAAAAAAAAAAAAAACATGTTAATGTGTCCTGTGCAAAAGTTATAGATTTGCATATTTTGTATTCTATATTTTATTTTTTTCTAATATGTTAAACTCAGCAAATGAATAGAAATTGTTTACTGAAATTCACAGAACTTTTCGGTATTTTTGTGTTTTCTCTGTAGAGGATGAGTCTGAAATTTTGCATATGACTGTATTTTTATACAGTGACACTTTTTGATTATGGCTATAAGAATTGTATACATGCATTATAATATGTTCATAATATCTTATAGACAAGGCATTCATAGAAGGTGTTACTCTGTATTTTTGGCCCTTGACCTACTATAAACACTGCACTTTGGGCACTCCTTTTCTAAACCAATTAAATTTTTTTCCTAGAAATCTTCCTTTTGATGAATGTGTAGGCATTCACTTGGTGAAAGAAACGTTAGCTGGTATATAACTGTGTTCACTTACATTTCAGTCTTGATTGCAGCAACGTTCTCATCTTTGAAAGAGTGAACTAAACAGCATGAGACAATAAATCTGCTAAAGCGGGACTGCGCTGAATCTTGATGGATCTCAAGGTTTGTCCTTGGGCAGTCATTTTCATGTACACTCACTGAAGCTTGTGCATTAGCTGCTGAGTTAATATTTTCACCTCAAAATGCATGAGAAATGTTTTGAAAGCCATTTACTTTACAGGCTGTATAAAGAATATGTGGAAAAAAAAAACATTTATGTTGTGGTTATATAGTTTGAATTAAGTTCCTTCTGGCTGAATCAAATATATACTATGACTGACCACTTCATTGTGTACAGGTCTACATTATGTGCACTTTGTAGTTGTACAATTACAGACTGTAGTCAATCTGTTTCGCTGCATATTTCATTAAAACAGTTGAAATTAAACAGTGTCTCCTTTAGACATTGACTTACAAGTAAAGATTCCTAAAACATATTGCATTGGAAAAAAATGGTAGTTGGTGTAGAACCTTCACGCTATGTAGAGGTTCTTCAAGCTGTAATTCTCACACATCATTTACAAATGTGATACTTAAAAATAAATCCATTGAAAAGTGTTTCTTCAATGGCGTTACTCAAAAAAAACCCATTTGGCACCTTTATTTTTAAGAGTGTGGAGCTGTTATTAGTGCTTATGGAAGAAAGTGTGTCCTCATATTGACCTAGAATCTTTTTATCCAGTTTCTATATGAGCCTCTATAATTATCAGTGGTGAACCATGACTATTAATGCTAGGTTGAGAGCCATGCCTTTAACTTGAGCCATAAATGTCAAAACTTGCTCAAATATGAGAAAAAGGCCTCTATGATAATGTTAATTTCTGCTAGCATACTTAGGGGATTCTAATAAAATGTTAGTGCTAAGCTAACAGCAAATCACAAGTTTTTGGCCTTTCTAGATTAAATCTATTTGAAACTTCTAAAACACATTCCATGCCTTATTTGAAGCTTCTAATAGACATTAATATATTTTTAACCTTGTATGTAGCAGTTTTACAGTGACTCCTTTGATAAAGAGCCCAGACATAAAGCTGCCGCTGCTGTTTTCCATTTCTAACTACTGACTGAAATGCATTGGTCTGATTGTCGTGCATGCTTGCAGACCTCCAGAAGACCTTCCACCTTTTGGAAATTAAAATGTGATTGTTTGATTCTACTCTCAGTTTTTAATTATATTAGTGATTAATCTTACCACCGTGTCAGACCATCAGTTCAGGTTCTGAAGTTCAATGGGAGAGCCAGCATGGCTGCCTCTCCCGAAATGCCACAGGGGAAAAAAAAAAACTAATAATATTGTATTGAGTATTTTAAGAATTTAACCTTTTTTTTCCAAACAAAACTTAACAAATAATATTTGTTATTATTAGTGAAATTACAACTACACACAGGGTTTAGGACCAACACACGATGATCCTATTAAATAAAAATGAACTAAAGATTACAGACATGCATTTTTTTTATTTCACAGAAATAATTAGGCCTAGAAGCTGCTGAGGGCTCCCCACTGATAAATATTAAAGACACTGCAAAATCGGCCTTAGATTAGGATGCCAGCCCCACCTAGAAAGCGTCTGTTGACCAATAGGAATCTTCTTACCATTTGCCAATATCCTCCAATATGATGGCACAGACCAAAGCCTCTTTAAAAGTCCTTTCTTATAATGTCCAGCTCTTGATTTGCAAGAGTTGGACAACTATGACAGCTTATTTTAATTTATTTCTTCCAGAAACATTACAACCAGATTGCAAGTTTTCAGATTTTGAAGGGAAACTATGAAAGCAGAGGAGAAAAACATCACACGGAGTATCACAAAGCACAGTCTTTTTTCTGCACTAGTTGTCTGTGGTGTGAGATGAAACACTGCGGTACATGATCATCATTTAAGAGAATGAGGGCAAGCAGAGAAACGAACGACCGTGCCATCGGAAATCAAAGCACAGCAAACAAGCAGAATCTGCTGACAGTGGGAAGTCAGGAAAATGACTGTGAAAACATGTGTCCTGCCATCACAACTCTTTTTGTATTATATGCAGGATATATATAACTGAGTTTTATTCTAATCAGATAGAATTTATGGCACAAGCACACACTTTGCCCAAATAGAAACACCGAGATCAGTAATTAATGGTCCTCCTGGCAAGATCCAGCATTAAACAAGTGAGCAATTTTAGGATTGACAGAGATTATGAAATAAAAGTAATTATAGTCTTTGTAATAGAACAATAATATCCTGCATACTAAAGTATTAATGTGCTAGATTAAAATAGGCCTATCCATTAGAGCACTGATTTTTCATTTAATCTTTATGGGAAGGAAATAAGATTCATAATCCTTTGATTTGCTAGGAAATGGGAAGCGGAGTAATATCTTTTAATAACCGGGGTCCCCTTGACAGTCAAGCCATTCAATCCCCACAACTGTGAACACTGTAGAGCAGACAGAGACCAGTTGTTCTCCTCTCTCTGCCTGTATAGCCCTTTGACATGAGTGCTACAGTAGGATAGCATGCAAAATAGGCTGCTACTAATACATAAATGAATGCACTGAATTTACTCTATTCAAATGTGTTCATAGTTTCCACATCAATAAAATGAATTACATCTCTACAGGTTTTGTTTAAAATAAGTGAAAAAAAAAACAAAAAAAAACATTGTATTGATGTTACTTATATTTTATTTGTGTTGAAATGGGCTACACGTTTGTTTGCAGTTAATTCAGTGCAACGCTTTTCAGTGTAATAATGCAGTACATTTGAGAGATAAATGGACATTTAAATTGTAAACGATGTTTCTAATAAGTGTGTTTACCTTCAGAAATGCATTCTCTGCAAGGTGCTGTCTGGATAGGAGCGTATAGGATTCCTACCACGATATGTGTGCTTACGTCCACACACCTTTTCTGTGTACATGCTGTAACTGAAAGACCTAAATCTGGCCTAAAAGCCTTCTGTAAAAAAATGAAAATAACATTCATATTACATTCAATTATACAGTCGTATGCAAAAGTTTGAACATCTCCAGTCAATTTACATGTTTTGTTGATATTCAAATGGAAAATAAAAGGAACAAAAAAATCTATACATTGTAAAAAAAAAAATAAAACATAAATGCCATAACTTTTGAACAGGCCACATTTTAAATTTATTTTGAAATATGATACAGATTGTCACTCAGTGAAACAAGGATAACAGAGCTTGACAAGATCCTCATGCAGATAAGATAATGAAACGATTTGTCTCTGTAAACCAAGATCAGAATTGTCCAGGCAGTGGTCTTCTCTGTGATTCTTTATGGATGTGAAAGTTGGACAATAAATATGTGAAACAAGAAATATATATGTGAATTTACACTTTAGTATTGGCTAGACTTTTAAGAAGTCTTTGGACAACCAAGAAAACAAACACACAATTAGTGCTTATTTGCTGAATTGAACATTATTTTTATCATTATTAAGTGCTGTCAAGCCATTTCTGAGTCTGGATGACCATATGGATAGTGTTCTAGAATATCTGGTCAGCCTCTCTGCCTCATAATGCCACATAATATCCAGAATGCCTCATATTTGAAATATGGTGATTTCGAGTCTTGAGGTCTATAACTTGATAAATAGATACAGTAGATACAATAGATAATTTACAATATATAATAAATCAAAATGATTCAAATATTAATAAAACATCCAACACTACCTTTTGGTATAAGTTTATATGATTTAAATCTACATTATATCCGCTACTGTTCTACACACAGTTAATGAAGACAAATATAGACAATGATAATAATTATTTCAATTTTATATTCCATGAAAACATCAAATGTCTTTTATATTTTTTAAACTTTTCGTGATGAACCAGTCAGTAGAAATACTCTAAAACTACTTGGTTTAAAATCTTGTTACATTAACACTCATATTACAAATAAAAACATTTTTTCTTCTCCTAAAGAAGTACCATTTCACTGATAGAAAGGCTTGTCACAACAGTGATCATAAGTGAGGTTAAATGAACTGCTTTCATTTTTTCTTTCACAGCTAAGGTTATGGAACCATGCAAAGAAACAAAAAGCATAATAATATGGAGCTGACAAAATAATGGAACCGTTTAAGGAAGATGTCATCTGTGCCTCCTGTCTGAATCACTGCTTTCTTTCTGTACTGTGAACTGTTTTTGTACAGTATACAGACCCGAAACCATTCTCAACAGTTGGAGTAGTCAACACGGGCTGAAGGCTATTCTTGAAAGACAGTCCTGTCCAGATACAGAAGAATAAGACATGGACAAATAGAACGCTCTGCTCTGAGGTCTAGGTTCTTCTCAATAGCTGAGGTTGAGAATCTGTTCTGATTGACTTTTCAGTGGCAGTCCTATTGAAAATGCAGTGCTTAACAGAAACTTTTGTGTGCATGTGTCTTTGTTAACCCTGGGTCAAAAATACTGTACGTCTGTGGAAGGCTGATGCTCAAATGATTAGTGGACTTTAACGGCTGTTCTTGTGTTCGTCAGTCTCTGTGGGCGTGCTTCATATTCTTTCCTTTCTGATGCAGTTCATCCTTTTATGCCATATGCGTTTTTTATATTTTCCCTTGATACACTAAATATCTTTTATTAATTATTATTTTGACTTCCTTTCTGTTCTCATAAAGTCATATATTAGCTGGTTTTCGAATTCTCAATTTGGCCTGATTTTCAACTGTACATAAAATATATCCCAGCTCAAAACATGAGCTCATTTTTTCCCATTAAGAGTTTAATACAATGTGTTTGCCATGATACAATATATTTGACATGACCACTGAGCCGAATACTGTAGGTATTTGAGGAATGCATTTATTTTTTGATAACCGAGCTTTCGCTCACTGAATATCTGAGGACATTTCTCCATATTGCATACCAGTCAGTCATTGTGAACTATCCCAAGATAGCTTCTGGTGTGCACTGTCATCTCTAAATATTTGAAAGCCAAGGCAGATGTGAAATTGAGAAATTAATGTTTATTTAACGTCTCAGCTCTCCATGTGCTGGCGGGAATTTCACAGAGACCGAAAGATATCTCATTAAGTCGGTGTATGCCAGAGCCATGCAGGTGTGTGTATGTGTTTGTGTTTGTGTGAATGTGTGTGCGTGTGTACGTCTGTGCACACGAGAGCATGCATTCTTACTAACGTAATTTAAAGCTGCCTCAAATAATCTGAATATATGTTTATTACGTTGGAATTCATCTCATTATTGTGTATTCGGACACTTCGTCTTCACCTTTACACTGTATCCTAACAGTAAGTGAGCACTCAAGTATAGTATTGCATTGTTTTGCAAAGCCTGTCAATGCTGGAAACATTAATTGTGCATGCCAAATCAAAATGTAAACAAACCATGGACCATCAGAGAGTAGCTCACGACGCAGACTAAAATGGGTGTGTATCCTAGTTACACTGTTTCATATCAGCGCATAAACCCATTTTATTAGCTATATATTTTACACCTGTATAAATTTGAAAAAAATAAAGTAATATTATAACTATTTATAATAAATCTGCTTTCCACCCAATGACTGCTGGGATTGGCTCCAGCTCCCCCAGCGGCCCAGAAGGATAAGCGGCTTAGAAAATGTGTGTGTGTGTGTGTGTGTGTGTGTGTGTGTGTGTATTTATAATAAATACTGAAATGCAGTATCAGTAGCCTATAGCAGATAACATTGCCAACCTTTGGTCAACCAACTTACTTTAGTAGGCTAATGATATGGCTAACTTGGCTAAGCAATGTAGTTTCTATTATATTTCTGATTTCTGATTTTCATTTCAAGCCATCTGAAACACAATTAAATCTTACTTTTTCTTCACACATATGTAAATAACCAGTTTGAAGAGTAATAACACTGCCTCTCACAGCTGTTTCATTGATTATAATGGGAGAATTTTGGTGTTCTGATCACTCGCTTGCCTCACTTGCTGTTAGGGCAAGGTGTCCAGAACCCAATATGGTAATAATTCACTAATGACATAATAACCCCAAAAAGGTAATTCAAATTTGCACTTACTTTGCTCAAAAATGTAATAATACTTAATAATGAAATACTTTGTAATACAGTCTATTTACTGATAATGTACAGTTTGCATACCATATTACATTATTAGGATTTTTTTATAATTTCAAGTTGAGCATATGTAATGTGTTATTACCAAATTATTATTTAAAATGTGTTATATTTGATCAGCTTTGCTCAAATTTGTTTTCAAAATTGATGACATACCTTACCAAAGGTCTCCTACAATGATTTTGAACTGTACACAGGAATCAACCCAGTCTGGAATAAAAGAAACATCAATGAGACACAGTCTTAGAGGAGCTCATTCTTCTTTCAGAAAGAGTTTCCACTTTTACCTTTGGTTTCGGTTACAGCTGCATCTTGCTTAGTTTGGGCAAACTAATAAGGTCTTATGAAAATCAGATGAAAGACATTTTATTTATAATAGAGTAAAACAGTAAATCAATCAAATTTGACCAGAACACAACCAGAGGGCTGAAAGTGGTTCCTTCTGTTCTTCCCAGTGATGTAATAAGGTATTAAATTATCAGTAAAATTCTTATTACATTATCAAATAAGACATTACATTACATTATTGGGCAAGTTATTGCATCATTGAGTTTTATTTCATTTTTAACCAAGTTAAGTGCAAAATCCTATTACATTTCTGGCTGTTATTACATAAATGAGAAATTATTGCATTGTTGGAACCTACATGGTGTACCCCACCAGAATTCTACAACTACCCTGACAATTCCTGCAGTTTTCAAAGTGAGAGGCTTTTTTATTACTGTTTTAAACAAAATGTTTTTTTAATACAACCAAGTTACAGAAAATGCCAGTTACACTGTAAACAACAATTCAGTGTTTTAACGTAAAAAGTCACCTCAAAACACAGATTACTGTTTTGATAACTTACTATTACAAGTTCTATGAACTAAAATATTCAAAGCAACCAGGTTACTTACTTTTTTAAGTTAAAACATCAAACCATTCTTTACAGTGTACTCAGTGGTTGATGCTATGAAAATTCCAAGGCTTCCCAGATAACTTTCACTAAAGGCTGAACACAGCCATTCCCTTCTACTATTACATCTTACAAGTGACTCCTTTTCTTTGAAAGACTAGTAAGATAAGTTAGTGAAAGATATCACAATAACAAAGATTGTCTAAACAAATAAAAACAGTTATCAATCCTGAACAAGATTTTTGTTCACATATCGAGGTCATTTTTCACAATGGAACTCAAATTTCGACCCCTGTGTTCAGTGTTAGCAATGGAATATGAACTAGGCCATCCATTAAAGAAATTAGCTAAACCGACTGTGAAAGCATTTCACCTAAGAAAGATTTTAAAAGATTTAAGTCTTGAAACTCCTTTTGTGATTTCGAGAATAAATGATTTGAGTACTTACTCAGAAACTCCATTGAGTATTTAAAGCCTATACAATGCTGTTCTGCTCAGCCCTACATAATATACGTGTCAGTTGGAGGCAGATGTGCTTAAATATAACTAAGCATGGACTACGCATTAAACATGTCCGTGTTTTAGCATTTAAAGCGCAGTCACTCTGTGCTAATAATTAACTGTAGTGATCTTTTTGCACCTATGAAGCTTTAATTAGTGACCCTGCCCCATCTGAATGCAATTTTCCTTGACCAGCATGCTTCAAACCACCACCAATTATGTCTGAAATGGACTTGATTTAATGAATGTTAATTAGATGCTCCGTGAAATCTGTTTAGCTTGTGAGTCGTGCTGATCTTATTGTAGGATTATTGAACGCACCATCAGCACTGAGAGTAAAGTACCACATTGTGAACAGGAAACGCATCCTTGATTACTTCCTTACAGCCATCTGAAGGATCATGTCAATAGCAGTGCTAACAATAATATCACATAAACCTAGAAACTCTGGTACATTGCCTCACGTCTATAACCGCAATGTCATGAGTTCAAACTCCTTAATGCAGTAAAGATACAGAATTAAATGTCAGAGGCCTAACAGTGGGACATGATGTTCCTGACCTTCCTCTGTCTTCTGTCATTGTGTCTGTGCTTAGGGCATGTCCAGCACGCTTCTCAAGCTGTGAGGAAAAAGATTATTTATCATTTCCATCGGTGGGTTTGTATTTAGGGCTCTTCAGTGCCAGGTTGAAAGGATTCTATTCAACACCGAGCAACCCGTTCAAGGACAAGCTGAAGAATATGTCTGTACCTCTTGCTCTTCATTTATAAAATGATATAAAAATAACTGGTAACATGTTGTTTGAACACTGTCTACATAGGGACTACATGATTCACGCAGAGACATTGATACTTGAGTGTTTACGGACAGCTTATGTCAAGATAACATGCACTGTTTTATGGACATGTAAATGATTTTATATGGACATAAGGGCCCTTATGGACATTTGTTCCATTTATAAGAATGTTATGGAGCACAATTCCTAAGTAATCTATAAAAGATGCCTTCAGACTAGTGATATGGGACAATATGTTCAAAAAGTGCATTTTAGCTTGAAGAAATATTAAAATATTTCATTGAAATGGTTCCCAGGACTCCCAAGTGGCGCAACCATCTAAGCGTTGGCCATCAGGAGATCACAAATTCAGACCCTGGTGATGCTACAGCATCCAAGACAGCACAATTGTCCTCACTCTATGGGTGGGTAGGATGGCCCTCCCTCTCCCCCCATCACTCAGCATGGCGATAGTTAGTGCAGGCGTCTGTTAGCTGACGTAACAGATCTGGTGGCTGGCGCTTTCCTCCGAGTGCATTTCGCTGTCCAATGATGTTGCGTTAGTGGCAGTTTGAAAAGATTCAGTGGAAGCCTGTGCTAGCCTTTGCCCTCCTAGTGCTGGTGATATCGTGTGATTGGGGGAGTCTCCCAAATTAGTGTGTGGAACTGGATACGACTAAATTGGGGTGAAAATAAAACAAAAAGAAAGGAACGACATGATTCCCATTTTACATTATATTTCACATTGTAAAGCATTATAATATATGCTTTATAAAAGAGTTTTAAATGTAATGCATACAACATTAGGGCTTTTATGTCAATACAATGTCAATTACTTCATAAAACGTGTTCTGACATAAGCTGTTCATAAATGCTCACGCATTACTTTTTAAATGCATTTTTAAATACATTATTCAATATTTATATATGTGTCATGAAGCCCTACTAACTGTCCTGTTATTCTCTCTCTGATAGCTATTGGTTCTATCATTAGCTCAGAGCGCTACTGGACCACCATAATATTTTCAATGTAGTCCACTGAACACTATTAGAACATTAATCACTTAAAAGTAGTCATTTAAAAGGATTTTTTATAACTAGCTCCCATCTGTGGGTTTGTATTTAGACTTCTTCAGTGTTTCAATATTTAACACCTAAAAAGCAAATGATTGACACTGAAAACAGGGCCAAGCTGAAGAATTTGCAAATGACTTGAGCTCTGCCTCTAAGACTAATTTTCTTCTGCTGAATTACCTACAAAGTTATCCTGTTCTGTCTGACAGTAGTCGGTGCTAACATTAGCTCGGAGTGCTTTATGGAAAAGGGCCGCTGCTATATTCTCGGCAAAATCCACTCGGGACTTTCAAAACATTAATCACTTGTCCAAACACACAGAATGAGTGTCGAGATATAAGTAGAGAAAGCCGTGGATTAGCCTACCTATTCATTTCAGAGGAGCACAGCCTGACTGCACATGAAGCACAGCGAAGGAGGCTGACATTCTTGGCACCAAAAGATGGTGAAAGCAGCATGATCATTTGAAACCAGCAGTGCCACAGGTTTCATGTGACTGAATGCTCAGAGATGGGAATGAGACTCTTGCTAGACCTGTGATTATTTCTACTTGAGTGACTCTTCGGAGGAAAAAAAAAGATCTTTAGAAAAAGAAACTGTGTTATAAGGCAAATACACTTCAATGGGGAACTTCAATTTTCTTTCTTTTCTTTTTTTTTTCTTTTTTTTTCTTTTTTTTTCTTCCAAAAAATATGTACTGTATAATGCCCTTCCTGGCTTCTCTCTCTGGTAGTTAAAGACACTGTAGCTCAGTGAAGACTGAGGCATTGCTTTGGTTTTGGTTTCATTGTGGATGGATGGTGGATTTTACTACATTGTGTAAAAGAGTACAAACAATAGGTTTGAATGTTCGGCGTAATATGGATGTTGACTTCAATCCAGTAAAGTATTCATGAAGTTCTTTTCAATCACTTACTCTCCATAATGTATCTCTGACTCAATCTATGCATGGCCTATACACTTTAAACAATTGCTGAAATTTTACAGTAAATATTTACAACAACACGTTGTTTTATTAAATTACGGAATGTTAACATAGGTCTGGCTTACTTCCATATATATGAGGCAGAGTCTTCGCACGAGTAGGTTGTTGTTGTGTGTGGTGCTATAGTTATCTATAGAGTGTGCTTATCGACGCCCCCACAAGTCAGGCTCAGCTTTGTGAAGCTCTCTGGGGAGCAAGTCCTGATACAAGTGCACCGGCTGCGCAGCTGTACTTTCGCCAGGGAGTTTCATGGCAGCTGTTAACATCACCTGTAGCTGTGTACAATAAAGTACTGGCAACTGAACTACATAGTTTTTAACCTAAAAGATTTTCCAGTATAAAACATTGTCACATTTCTGGCAGTATACAGCCATATAAGGCTGGGAGACAGGAACCCTGATTGTACAGTTTTCCCCATGCTCTTTTGACAACTAATATGAATAATTCCTATCACACTCAGATTTGTTCTTCTGTTTTTGTTTTATTGCACTTACTAAGTAATGTCGTCAGACTGTGGGTGGGTGTATAAAGTGAAATGTTGTCACATGTAAGCTGTACATGAACAAAACAAAATAAAACAAAACAACATGGGAGAAGCAAACCTCAAGCCTCAGACCATCATTTGTCAGAATTGTAAAAAGTGCAATAATAATCAAGTTGTCATGAAAGTGATGGTAGTTTCATTTCTGTGTTCTGAAGATGCATTAGCAAAGATATATTTACTCCTCAGTCGCAAAAGAGACTTTTGTTCTGACAGCTCATAGAAGAACATAACCTGACTCTCTCTCATTGGAAGAATATGTCACAGTAAAGAAAATGAAAACAGGATGAATTGCTAATGTAAATGATTTTACCATTAGAAATGGACTATATTGATGTCAGTGAATTTATACAGTTTTGGAGGCTTTGTATATAAGGATTACTGTATCTAGAGGGTTGACAACTTGCCAAGCAATTACCAGCAATTGTTGTTGAAATTGCTAAGCAATTTCAATTGTGCGTCTATGTAACTATAGTTTTACAGTTTCAATAAACCTTAGCTGTAAAAACATGCACAATACTGTAAATATACAGGAAAATACTGTAAATACAGCAATACAGGTATCTATAGTACATTACTGGCAACTAAGCTGAACACATATTACATTTTGCTTATACATGTCTGTCAAAAAACATTACTAAGTAAAGGAAATAGAGAAAAAAGTTAAAAATCTCTGCTCTAAGAGTCAACTTTGGAGGTCTGGAAAAATATCTTCGTAGATTTTTTGGAAGCTGTATTAGAGACAAAATGTAATTTGTGCAAGTTGCTGCTAGAAATATATTTTCTGTTTTTCCTGATGCTGAAATATGAATAATGTGTACTCAATGGCTGTTTTGACTGGAAATTCAATACATGAGGTGGTTTCACACTTTTGCACAGTACCGTATATACTTAAAAAAAACTTTTTTATTGTTTCAGAAACTTTATTATTATTAGACAACCCTGATATTATTAGATATTGTGTGCTAAGAACTTTCACAAACAAGAGACACTGGAACAACCTAATTCGCTATGTTTTTGAAGAGAAAAAACAGCTCTGCTTTGTGCATCTCAATAACTTGCATAATCACAATGCCTAAGGGTATGATTTGTGATTACTGTCCCCATGGTGAACAAAAGCAATGCTAATTCATCTGAGTATAAGAGAAAAGACTGTCCAGATTTTGATGATCTTTTCCATGATAATATCACCATTTCTACTTAACAAGAAGAAGGAGAAAGAGCGGAAAAACTGATTTTGAAAAGAAAGTAACATTCAACTCCATAACTAGATAAAGGAAAACATGTTACATAAGTGAGGAAACAATGAAATGGCCCTTGTGTGTCTTATCATCATGAGGGGATCAGATGTGTATTCAAATTGAAATGACAGACAAGGATCTCAAAGCCCAGTGACATTTGAGGAACCTTTGATTTTGTGGCAACAAGGTTTGCCAGTGTTTTCGCTGTGCCTCAGGGGAGATCTTCCCTCAGTGAGTCATGCGAGGTACAGTTTGTTCCACTAACATTTCTCTATAGCGCTTTTGTGTATTGCGTTCCCTTAAATGCTCCCTATGATTTCACTCTGTTAAGGCGGTTGATGACGACTAGTCAAAGGAATATGTAAACAGTTTTGTTGCTTTTGCAAATGGAGTATGTCTTTAAAAGGGGCGAACTGAAATGGCATTCATCTCTGTCCTCATGCAAGGTTAGATCAGCTTCATTTGGCTAGCATTTCTTATGAATCCTGTTTACATTATAGATTCATATGCATGTATAGCATACTACGTCATACATGAGTTCTTATAATGAATGCCATAAGCCGTTAAAAGTACTTATGCAGTTACACACAATGTGTTATCAGTAGGAATAATAGACTGTAAAAAGACAGGTAACAATATAAATGCTTTTGAGCATTCAAAACATCAAAATGAATGCTGTATATGCCATGAAATGCTATGAAAATGAGATGCTAAGAATGCAGTTATAATATGACACTAGGATTCATGGAGGTGTCACAAAATATTCAAATGCTCTCAGCTTAGTCATACTTGAAATTCCATACATTAAAAAAAAGTATTAGCATAATGCTATGCAATGTTAGCTGACTTACAATGAGCTATGCCTTTATTGGACCACATTGTGAGCTATCAACGTGTTGTTTATCGGTGCTGTATTGTTGTTTAAAGTGTCCGTGCCATAGATATTTCACAAAACGTACTGTGCAAACGTCAGAGACCACACATTGCTGTCAAAACATACATTAAGTACAAGTTATTAATTTTTCAGAAGATATTTGTGAGATGACTAGACATAAGGTGAAATAGATCTTCGTTATTACTGGGTTATTACTGGAGAAATTATTCAGAGGTATATGGAACTTCTAACAGCCGTGCAAGACCATGAAAATCAAACAAAGAAGCTGCTGGGATTCTCTGAACAATGGACTGGCCACCCCAAAGTCCAGACATCATAGCTGAATGTGTTTGGGATTATTCGGATTGTGAGAAGTAGCAAATGCATCCAACTTCTAAGACTGAACTTTGAAAGTGCGGACAATATCCTTGCAGATTTCTTTGAAAATCTGAAATTAAGTCCCATGAATGGATTGGAAAATGTAATAAAGTCGAAGAGTGGATGCATTCAACTCTGGAAAATTTGAAATTATGTTTAGTTGGTGGGCCAACTGTGTAATTTTCTGTTAAATATGTTTTTTTTGCTTTTTTTCCAGATTAAAAAATGAATAACTTGTAAATCATAACCATTTGAACTGGAAATGAAACAAATGAAGAATGTCACAGTATTTGGTTGAGCTTATCCCCTTGTGAAATTGAGGAAAGTTTGAAAACACCAATAGTAAAGATAGTAGCAGTTATTTTTTCATCAATTGAAACTTTTTTTTTAATTATTTTACACATTTTCTCTAGTTTGTTCAGATATAGGGAAGCAGCTTATCTGAACACTGTGACGTTTTTAAAATGTCTTACAGAAAAGTGTGTAAAACCTGATCGCCAGTGTGGCAACTACCATCGCGGCAGTCAGAGAAATTTACAGAGGGTTAGGATTGCCAAAGCCTCGGGCGACATTCTCTCCCTCTATCTCTGGCTCCCACCGACTTTCCTTCTCACTATGTCTCCTTTCTAACACTCTCTATCTCTGACTCTGTCCATCTTTCTGTCTCACTGTCTTTCTTGCTGCCTCTCTTCATCTTACTATCTTACTCTCTCTGACTCTGTCTCGGACTGTCTCAATCTCTCTCTCTCTCTCTGACTCTCTCTCTTTCTCCAGTGCTCCAGAGTTTTCTTGCAGGGAGCGCACTGCGACTGAAGACACTCCTGACTGGTTACAGGCACTCTTTGGATATCAAAGTGTCTGCTAAGTCAGGTGTGGGGCCCGGAGGTGATTATCCACTCATATTGCAGGCATGGATGTTGGAATCCAGGCAGAACTAACAATACCGCTGATCTCTGTGGGCCAATTAGCCTTTCGAGTTCTCATGTAAAATGGCTGCATGAAGATATGGGGGAGAAATATAGGACCCTCTGGACTGAACGGACAGGCAGAATACCGGGCTCTCAGGAAGATCTCACCCTGACCAGTGCTGCCCGCTCTCCTGACAGGCACTTCATGTTTTTCCACTATAGCTCATGAGGATTAGGTTATAGGAGAGTTCCCATGAGTATGAGGCTCATCTGCTTTCACCATGGATGGGAGGAATATTTTGTGCATAGTTAATGACAAAGCATTGATGAAATGCAGTCAGCCATATAAGATTATTTCTTCTTCATATATGCAGAATTTTTTCGACACTTAGAGTCTCCATTTGTGTCATGAATTTTTGAAAATGTCCAAAAAATATCTTTGTATACACTTTCTTTTCAAAAGTTTGTAGACACCTGCTTGTCCAATGTTTCTTCTGAAATCAAGGGCATTATTAGGGAGTTTGATCCCCCTTTGCTGCTGTAACAGCCTCTACTCTTCTGAGGCTGCTTTAGAGGCTGAATGTTGGCACTGATTTGATTACATTCAGCCACATAATGAATAACTTTTAAATTATAGCCGTTTTGACTGGAAATTACATAAATGATGAATATGACAGTGTTTAGTTGAGCCACAAGAGCATTTATGAGGTCAGTTACTGATGTTTAGTCATGAATCACAAACATCGTTCCAGCTCATCCTTGATGTATATTTGTATCAGGGATATTTTTCCACACCTCTAAAGTTCAGTCTTAGAAGTTGGATGCATTTCCTGCTTCTCACAATCCAAGTAATCCCACTCCATTGAAAGATGTTGAGCTCTGGGCTCTGGGATGGACAGTCTGGTGTTCAGAGAACAGCAGCAGCTTCTTTGTTTGATGTTGGTAGTCTACCAGGTCTTGCCTGGGAGTTCCATGTTCTCTATATGTTTTCATCATTCCAATAGAAAGAATATCGGCAGCTTCTGTTTTATTAGCAAATTTTCTCTTTTTTGTCTATTTCCTTTTCTTGATAGTGTCTACTTGAAGGCTGTCTCTCAAAGAAGAAAGCTTTAAGCACTGTTTGGGGGTTTTCACACTTGTCTGCACCCAGGACTGATGGCGGCTTGTTTGGGGGAGGGGCTCATTATCGCTGGTTTGCTTTCACACACAAGAATTCTATCCGAACCATGTATTGATTGTGCAATTTCATATGTCACTTTTCTGTGTGCAGGTTTGCAGAACAGTAGGCACTGGCTTCGTCCATTTGCTGCTTTTTGTGATTTTCTATGGATACAAACACTCAAACAGCGAAGAACAGAGATTTTTGGACATGTGGCATTTCACCATGAAGGTGCACTTGCAAACAAGGAGCCATTCTCATGTGAGAAGGGTTTTAACCATTCAGGCCAACATGAGACATGAAAAAGGAAGAGATGCAAGAAGTCGAAGATTACAAACTGAACCAATCAAACAACCCCACATCTGGGGCAGGGAGCAAATCACTAGCGGACAGCACCAGAGTTCACTGGAAGTGAATCCCAGACCACCAATTTCAGAAGGAGCAGAGATCGGTTCTCTGGACCACTCCCAGGTTCGAAAACAGCCTTCACACTTGACCAAATGTACCAAACTAGCAGAGCGAGTGGTCCTGGGTCCAGAAACAACACTCCACTGGGAAAATGCCCCTAATCCAATGATGACTTTTCCCTTCCTTGTGCAAGTGGATTAGCTTATGTGTATTTACCTCAGAAATGTCCTCTGTAAAGTGTATAACTTTTACTTAATTCACTGGATGAATAAAGGTTGGTCTTTAACTTTTGCACAGTAATGTATTCTGTATTACTGAACTCTAAAATTGACCAATTGAAATATCCAAAATCCAAAATGACTTGAAATCATTTTGCATTAACTTACAATAAAAGTTAGGAAAGTTTCCCTACAAGGCTTTGTTCCCACAGCGACGACATGTCCAAGAAATCTCTCTCCCACAGCTTGACTACCATAATTCCCTGCTGATTTGGTGAATGTTTGGTGAACGAAGGAGACTGCCTTTCAGGTTAATTCTGTTTTACCTCCATAAAGACAAGTTTAACTTTGACAAATCTTTGATTGGATGAGTCGCCGTAGGTACAGGACAAATCTGGCTGAGGCGCTTTTGTAAATTACCTCATGCTGACTTGCTCGCTGTTCATGACAGCATGCATAAGGGAGTGGAGAAAGTGAGTTGATGGCAGTTTTTAGTCATTAATTCGCAGGGTCTAGCAGTGAGGATAGGACACCTGTTCACTCTATCCCCTGCGACGGACTCTCATCAGTGATAAGTTAGCGAGGAGGGTTTATTTAACACTGTGTGGGTTTGGATTGTGTGCGTTTGTTCTTTGTGGCGGATGAGCGGTGAATCACACTGAAACTCATGGGATGGAAGCTAGTGGAGAGCTCAGACTTCGAATAAAAAGTGTGAATCTTTTCTTTTTTTTTTTTTCTTGGCTATTGCTGTTGTTGCGGATTGCTTTTGGCAGATGGGGAATCTGAGAACAAGCCATTGTGGGCAGATTGTTCGGGAGTTGGCCTTGTTTAGTTCACTTTACCCGAAGTCGCACAACTCATTCTCTCTCTTTTCTCCATCCAGTCCTCAGCGATCAGAAGACTCGCTTTTAATTACTGTAGATCTGTTGGATTTCTAATAACACTCAAGTGAAAACTTACTTGTTTGCTTTAGCAAAGAAAACTTTTGCAAAAGATTTGAACAATCAGCAGCTACTGCTATAGGCAGTATTTTGACTCATGTACTGTAAAACATGTACATTTCACACAGAAATTATTGAATATTCACATTAGACTTGTTCGAGATTGCTGCAAATTGCTGAGCAATCTACAGGTAATAACTGCAGTTAGTCAAACCGAGTGATATCTGAGGTACAGTGTCGTTGAGGTATGGATACACAACACTTACTCAAGCAATTTCACCGCCCACAATACTGACACATGAATTGATAGACTCTATTAAAAGAGATGGAGAGGCCCTGGGTCTTAGTGTAACTAGTGCCATTAATCCATATAGTTCCTCTATCAAAGTGTTTTGGCAGAATAGAGGATTGATTCATTTTTTAACAATCTAGACCTGGATCTACACTGTACAACAGAAAAGACAACAATTCATTAAATGTATTCTGTGTAGAGTGGACAGTTCAGCTGATGCAAGGCCTTTGACCTTATACAAAAATCTGGTCTTTCTTATTGTACCTTGTCTTGATTCAGTATTGACTGAAAGAAAATGCATTGTTTACAGGTTTACTGGTTGTGCCCTTTGTTGTGCCAGTCAGAATTCCAGCTTCTCCTTTCCTCCTTCTCCCCTTACAAGTAAACTGTGCATTTATGACTAACTATGCTGGACCAAAAAGTATATGGACCACCGCTCCATCCTCCATCGCTGCATGTTCTGTGTAAGTAACTGATGTGCATTGTTCCTCTCCAGGTTTACAGCTCTTTTTCTTCAAGATAGATGTCTGAACTGAATACATTTTGTATTTTCTGCACAGAAAAATACCTGCTTTTTTCTGAATATAATGCGGTTTTCTTTTGAAAAGCTTTTGTTTTGTCTTATTTCTATTATACAAAATGTTAGCAGCAAGCTAACTTTGACTTCTCCATGCTGGATTTACAAATAATTATAGCAGTTCTACATTACTGTGGACACTTTGTAGTGAATTATTAATCAGTCAATATTTTAACTTATTTTAACTTTACTTTAAGTACAGTTTGTGACCACAAATATACATTATATATATATATATATATATATATATATATATATATATATATATATATATATATATATATATATTCATGCCTTCTCTGTAGTTCTCTATATATAAGCTTTTACATGGACACTTATCCATGAGAAATTCCTTGGCACAGTCTATGACGTGAGCACTGCTGCGGGAAAACAAAGCACACCTCAGCATTTTTGTTAAATCTGCATTTTTGGGAGTATGTTGACGTTGCATTCACAGACAAACATTCATTTTACAGCACAAGGAGAGAGCACCTATATGACTTCATGATGCTGTTTATACAGTGGCCTTATCAGCGTATATGGTCTGAGCTTAAAGACTCCTTATAAAAGGAATTCAATACTGGATTCAGAACAGGCTTTTTTGCAGTTTAATTTTTATATACTGACTTGGGATTGAATAGTTGAATAGTGCTTTGAAGCCTATCAGTGTTTCCATACTACATCAAACAAAGAAAAAAAAACAGTTTTCCATGGGCCCTTTAACCTCCTAAATCCAAGGCTTATTCTTCAGTTATTACTCCAAAAATTAATTATTCAGCAACTGCTGTACATTATTTGGTAACTACTATGAACTATTATGTAAGTCATTCAATTATGAGAGTGAGAAAAAAAAGAGTCCACATACAGACCCTTAGAGTTTAAGGGGTTAACTGTGTTACCTGATTTACTTTCAGAGCATTGCTTATCATTGAAAGTCCAATTAGTTGCAATTAATTGCAGTTCTCTTCAATTGTTGGGGGAGGGAAATTAAGCAATTGTACTGTAAGCCTCTTACAACCTGAAAATGTGGCTTGGAATATGCATGGTCCCGTGCATCTGTCCTCTTTGTGGCTCTGCGGGAGAAAGCATGACATGGCCACGCTTTGATCAAGTGCTCAGCCATCAGGTTTGTGTCTCGAAGACTTCCATCCTTGAAAGGGACACTCAGCCTGCATGCATACGGCCCGCATTAGCAATGTAGATCCGACAAGGAGGATATTATTCAGGATTTTGCATCTCAAAGGCGCTCCTATCCTTTTTTTTAAACCATTCACCAGATGCAATTGGTTTAATGTGTCTTTTTCATTTCCTTTTAAAATGAAACTGAAGAGCACAGTTTTACAACAAATGAAGTGACGAGAATGAAGGCGTGCTAAATTAGGTTTATAATAAAAGGTTCAGAAAATGTTAGAATCAGGTCTTATATTTCTGCAAATAAGTTATACTTATACTTTTCATTAGCTATATTTGTAATGTTAAGCTCCAATTTATCTAGTACATTTATCCAGTGGTGTTCATATGGCTTCATACATTGTCAGCGCTAGTACAGGATTATAGACTTTAAGTATTAGTGGATTCTGTACTTTACAAGGCTTAAGGCTCTGAACTGGTGAATTCTACCACCTAAGCATGAAGAAGTACATGCCCGCAGACAGAGAAATATTGACCATGCTGAACCCAGAATATGACCGGTGCAGTTCTCGTAGCAGTTGCTCAAGCTTGCCAATTGTCCAGCCATGCCCCATCCATTAATCTACTTTCATTAGGCTTCAGGCCTTTCACAGAACCCTCTGTCATGCGGAAATGCGCCTCATAAAATCTGCAACCAGAAGTTATATTGATTGTTCTAAATGTTAATGTCCTCTGAGCACAGACATCAAATGTGTCACCATTAAACCAGCAATAAAGCATGCAATATTGTAATGATATTTACCAACAGCTGTTCTGCTCTTCTTCCTGTGGGCTCAAGGCAGCACACTTTATGTTGTCTGGCCCTGGGTTTCTATCGATTCTTCTGGGGGGGAAAGAGAAGAATCAACAGAGAATGGCGGGAGAGATGTTCCCTAATGATATTTTTGATCTTTAAGGGCAATAACAATGCCAACATTGCCCCCTTCAGTGCATTTGTGTTCTCTTTCTGCCCCCAGGTGCAGACCAATACTCTCTGAAGTCTGTTTTCCTCAAAAACTGTTGTGATGTGTTTCTCAACTACCTTTAATTTCTCCCTCTGGCTTGAAGGTAGTTAGAATGGAGGTTTCCAGATTAATCAGACATTTATTGTACATTAGTATTTAAACTGACTGAATAGGGATGAAGAATAACCAAACAGCTTCACTAAAGTAAAACTTTTTTGAGCACTACTGTGCCAAGATCCCCAAACATTGTATTTTAATGCAGGTGTTCATAGGCTGACAGACATATGGGTCCACCTTAGCTTTCATCTAGTGTGTGTGAAGTTGACCTCTTGCCCTGTCCGAGTTTGTGAGGAAAAATTGAATTGAGCAGTACAGCACTGCTCTCATGATAGACAAATTTTGATTCATAATTTATAAATGAACTAGTCACAATGGTATTCCCTCTCTTTGAAGCTGGGATGATGGAATCACATTTGCAATAGGACAATAGCTTTTCACAAAAATATAATCAAGAGATCATTTTGCCCATATACAGAGTTGTTTACTACCTTTAGTAAGGTGTTAACTACTCTGAGCCTTAGACGCTCCAAAAGCACGGATAGTAAGCTATGCAGGCCACAACCATTAGGAGTTTGTCAGTTATTTTCTGATTGGCTATTCCATGCAAATGCACTTCTGTACAGCAGGTTCAATCAGTCCAATAGGAAATGCACTTTTCTAAGCTGTTGTCTGATCTGCATATCGTGACAACAATAAGCCTTTCAGAGCAGGATATAGTTAATGGACTGTTCATGGTATGCAGTTTCCTGCAGAGTGTTCTTTCAGCAATTGGTTGTGAAAGGACCTGCGTTGACTTCTAGAAGCAATTCTTCACTGAAAGCAAAGCATTTTTTATTCACAAGCCGTAAACACGTCTGCGGTCCTTGTCCATCAGTTTGATCTTTCAGCCATAATTCTGATGAGAATTTCCTGTAGACTGGAATTTTGCCACTGCTTGAAGACCCGTATGACTGTACTCTTCAATACACCTGCAAATTTAGCTACTTCCTTCATACTATGACCTTTGGCACGCCCAAATGCAAACACTCCTTTTTTCCAATCACTAACATCTGCTTTGTGACCCATTTTCCACACATCAAATGAGACATTCACTGCACTGTACCACCTCTTCTCAATCTATAAATCCTGTTGCACACCCCACAGGTATTTATAGCTCGGTCATCCTTGTGGAATGCCGTCTGCAGGAGCCTACACGCAAGGTGACTGTTTTTTTAGCCAAGGAGTTTACATATATATAAATGGTCAAGTAAACATCTTGGGAGAAAAATAAACATAAGAAAAATGTAGAATATGGGCCCTTTAAATGACAGCACAGGATGTACTTAGTATTATTTATGCCATTTTTCTTGCCAAAATATGGTGTTTTCATATGATACTGAAAGCAGAAAAAAAATTCTTGTGAAAGTTGCTACTTGTCCAAAAGGTAGGGGCTATTTGTGAAAAGCTCCAAAGAAAAGCAGAGATTGTCTCCCATAATTGCTTCGTTAAAAGCACTTGCTTTGTGTATCCTTGAGTAATTAAGCAGTTGGAATTTTACATTATACAACTGAAAATTAACAAAGAGCACATCTGTGTGTCCCTTAGGTTTAGTCATTAAAAAGCCCATTATTTTTTAAATTACTTTTTCAATCTTTCAGCCCCTTTAATCCGGATGTATTTCCCAAAAGGCAGTTTCTGTTCCAGCATTTTGAACGACTCCTGTTGGAAAGCTGGAACATTTTAGAGATCTGATTGTCCAAACCAGCTGCGTTTTCACCGCCAAACCCCATTTCTAAGACAAACAAGGCTTTCATAGTCTGGGAGCTGACTGAAAACACTGCAAATAGCTGCGCCAGTGCCCCGCTGATGACTCATCAAGGGCTAGAGCATCTTTGAGGTGTCTCGCAGGTTCCGGCTGAAAACCCAGCTCGCAGAAGCTGCAGGCTCAGGCCATTGTGGCGCCGTTCGCTTCATGATTAACCTAGCCAATCCTGCATGCATTACACAGTGATTAGCCTGCCTGTCTTGAGACCTGATTGCAGCTCTGTGAAGTGCGCAGTGCATCACAGACACACACTAAACCCTACAAAGGCCATGGCAGCTTTCCTGTAAAATATTAGCTGCCTTATATGATTTGGTACATTTTACTATGCAGGTTATTATCATAAATATTGTTACTTCAATGAAATAATGACTTAAATAGGCAAGCAAAAAACCTATGGTAACACTTTCTATGATGCCTGCATTCATAATGTTATAAATGTGCGTATAACTCTTTGTAACAGGGTAACAAAGCTTTGTAAGCATTCTTATGAATTCTAATAAGGCCTCATAAGGCTGTAATAATGCATTATATTAGTTCTTTGGTGACATATAAACATGTTGTAACACAAGTTTCACTATTTGTTATAATGCCTTTTAGATAATGACCTGTATGTAATTATGAAGAACGTATAAAATGTATTAACAATTATAAAAACACTATGACCATTTAATATGGCATCTCTGAGTGCTTCAGTTCAAGTTATTGATATTTTAGGTTATTCATGTTTGAATGTTAAATGTTGTACTGTTCATGTGTCTGTCAGTGTGCTATATAATACACTGTATATCTTTTATCATTGCAGAATCAGCTGCAACAGCTTCCAGGCCTCGCAAGGTTAAGGTGCCACTTATGTATTGTGGCCACATTTAGACACTGAAGGAATAATAAAGTTCAAAGTGACTGTTACTACACAAAACAAACATGTTCACTGTAAACAATTTATTTATTAATCATTCATTTATGAGAGAAACAACATAAAATATCAGGAATCAGAAAGACAGGCACTTACACAGTACGTCTCATATTTGACATTCAAATGTACTTAAAGCAACATTTTAAATGTGTATTATGTTTTTATGAGTGTTAAATGTTTCATAGGTGCTTTATAGCTATCCATTTACAAAGCATTATAATGAATAGCGACATTTGTGTCATGAAAAGTTATTAGACTTTAAAAACATGCTTAAAAAGCATTGTCACCATGTTGCAAAGAGTTACCAGTGTATTTATTATATCTTATGAATATGGACTTCACAGAAATTGTTACCACAAGTCCTTTAAAAGTAGAAGCACTCCTCACTCCCTCACGCACCGAGATCCCTATAGAACTGCAGAGGAACTTTGCAGCACATTCAGCATCTATCAGCACAGGAACTGAAGTTTATTAAGCACTTTCATCTCTTTTTTGGATCCTTTTGGTCTTAAACAAAATGTTAAGTGAAAGGTGTGAGTTCCAGCAGGTCCAGGTGCTGTCACCAACAGAACTGAATGAAATTAACCCCCAAAAATGATTTAGGAACTCAGCATGAATGGCTGAAGTAGAACCCGAGTAAAAAGCAGATTACATTCCACACAGATATTCTTCACCATAAGTAAAAGTATTATCATTTAAAAAAACACTAATCCATTAAAATTACTTAGTTAGAGTTGTGGAAGTACATGCAATTGAGTAAATTTAAGTATTTACTGGCCACCTCTGATGATCATTATTAATAATAAATAACAGTTTACAAATATTGACTGTCAGAGTGTGCTGGGACCCCTTCCTGTGCTTTCCTAATCTAACACACCTGATTCAACTCACAAGCTGATTTTCAAGCCCTTCATGAGAGGAGTTGGAGGAGGAAACACAAAAATATGCAGAGCATGTGGTCCTCAGGACTGGGACAGAAAACTATTGGCCTAATCAGTGTATTTGAGCAGCTGCCATTGGGTCCAAACTTAACTCAGCTTGAGTCTGCTACTTTGCAGGAAGGCTTTAGATGAATATTAATTACTCAGTAGATAAATTCTGAATCTGTAGTTCTGTTAGAAAACTTGTTCCTGAATGTTCCTAAATATAGTGACCCCAAAAAAGTTTATGTGAAATGTCAAACCCAGTGCATTTATTTCAAACAGAGCATTCCAAGACTGTCATTTTTGGCAAAGTACTCTTGCAAAAGGCAGTGTTTCTGTTTGAGCAGTTTCTTTGCAGACTTCTGCAGGTTTGTATTCAAAATGCCTTTGAGTTCATGATTTTATCAATGAACACAAGTGCACCGACACCAGTGTAAGACAAACAGCCGCAAAATTTGACACCTCTGTGATTTACAGTACCTTAGTCTGGTTGGAATTGCTCTGAAGGCATTGTCCCCACGAAGAGTGCAATGTCAAGGTGATCCTGTGCTAAAAGTGGTTTTCATTAAAACAAACATATTTTGTTTATATATATAAATACAATGATCTATTTAAACCCACAGTATTAATTGAGATGGTAATAAGCTATATATATATATATATATATATATATATATATATATATATATATATATATATATATATATATACATATATAAACCACCATTTCTATTCCACTGTTCCAGTGCTCAAGGTTAGTATTTCAGTAAGAGCAGTCTCCTGGTCTCCAGTGTGGATAATTGTTAGTTATTAGTTACTGTTGAAGGATTACAAATCTCCAGACTGGACATTAGCCAGCATTTACGGATGGTATTACAATGATCTCCAGACAGTTCACTTATCCGATTTAATTTTTTGTTTTATTTTTTAGATATATATTTTTTACTATGCATTCACTCAAGGCGCAGTTCTATGCTGTCTGATTTTTGCAGGACACACACACCAAAGTGATTCCGAGATCATAAAAGTATTCGGGAAAGACTTTGGCCTTCAATTAGTAATTGAAAGCGATGTCAGCCACCATATCATAGCAGCGAAAATCTCTGGCTCGCTTTTGAATTAGGAAGTAGAAATTGCCGCAATATCTCTCGTCTTTGTCCTAGATCCTGCCTCGTTTCATGTTTCCAGCAGCAGAGCCACCGTTTGCAAGAGAGATCCTGTTTTGTCTCCGAGAGAGAGAAGCTTGTAGACACAACAGTTGCTGCTTGAATTGCTGTGTGAAACCGTGTTCACACGTTTTATCATACTGCGACAGCCTCGTGCTGAAACCCAGCAATTCGGGTTTAATGGTTGCCATGTCAACAATGGATTTATGGTTTTATCCCTGCCCCGTGGGGTGCCTACCTCAAACAAAATAAAGATCACTTAGTGTGGGTGAATGCATAACTAAGCACGAAAGTTGACTGATGTGGAGGGAGCAGAGGAAAGCTGGCATCCATGGTAATTGGAGGTGCTGCAGCATTAGACTTTAATGTGACTTTACCTTTATTACTTTGACAGTGAATAATTGACATTGAAACTGACATTGGTATATTGTGTGGAAATGAAACAAAAAAAAAAAAACTTTAATAAGGCTACATTTCTGCAGAATTCACCAAAGAGCAGGGAGAGCAGGGGCATGTCATCTGAAATAATTAGCCGTCTAGTGCCCCCCAACCTTTAATTAAAGTCTCTAATCACGCTGATTCATTCCTGTGTATCATCGGCCTTCGGTTATCATAAAAGGAGAAAAAAAAAGGAAAATGTTTCAACTTTAGAAAAATACATAAAACTGACAGTATGATTCTGTTACAGCAGCTTTTTACAATTTCCATTTACTTGTCAGGTACATCATGCTATTTTCAGGGCCGACCATGCTGGTTTTAGGCACATTTCTATGCCCCGACAAAAGCTATTGTAACTGCTCATGACATCTTTATGAGGAGCTTCTCTCATTTCGCCATGCCTATATGACAGCACAGCAGGTTTGAGTACCAAGTCAAGCAATGCTGTACTTCCCCAGTGGCTTGAGGAACACGTTCATAATATAGATGCGACCATAAATCCTCTGCTATACAGAATATCAATGGCTGTGTTATTTATAGAGGGTGTTCAATATATTTGCCTTGTAGCTTATCATGAACTCCATGTTGTTCAAAGCTAGACACCATTTATATTCACGATTTAGACAGCTACATTATTTCAACACAGAAGAAACATGTTTATGAAAGTGAAACTTGATTAAATTTAGGATTTGGCCAATTTGTACACAGTATTACAGCTTCAGTCATATCTCTGCACCAGTCTTCTACTGGTCTCCATAAAATCAAAACTGCACAACCAAATCCCACCAAGGAAGGTCATCCATTTCCTATCTCAAGCTGTTTCCTGTTTTATATATGCCACCTCTTCAGAGCGGATCTTCAAAGTCCAGCATAATGTGCTCGCTTCCCTTAAAAATTCTCAAAGAGTACAAAATATATTGCATAAAATATTTACAGACTTAGGGGATCTTTCCCTCTTACTCGGGTCTGCAACAGTAGTGCATCAGCTTTCATCCACCACGGGTCTTGACAGTGGTTGCTTTTATAAAGGAATGGCATAAGATAAGAGAGAGCTTTGACCAGCTTGCCTCGCCATGATAAATCTTTATCATTTTGGGTGATGGTCTGACCTAAGAGGCAGGTGCCAGCGAGGGGCGCTCATTAATACAGCTTTAAAACCTCCTGGCTCATTCTTTCTATTTTCTTGATGCCTGTGACCTTTATAGAATTGCTGTTATCAAACAGGGCTCTCCTTGCCTCCCTTTGAATCGAGAGAATTGAAAGGTTGGAGATGTGACATGGGTTTTGTGTGGCTTGAACAGTGACACATTCAGATGTGCACCCTAGCGTTGTCACCATCCCGCTAAAAAAGACAGGGAGGAAGTGAACTTCAGATGGTAGGACTGAGCTCAGTAATTGATACATAGTGGCAGTATGAGTGGATGTTTCAGCTGTTAGCTATGGACTTTTGGAGCTATGTTTTTTTCAGCATCAGCCAGAAAAAAAACACTTTTTTTTTTATTTTACAATACAAAAAATAGTACATTTTTGTTGCAAACTGTAATCTAGCTGCCTGATTAAAAAGTATATTGTTCTATCTCTGGCAACTTCAACTTAGCACTGATGCCACATATAAATGTTCTTTCTATATTAAAGGGAAATTGTGACATAATGCATAATTCACTCATTAGGGAGTAAATAAAATCACAGATTGTTTTGATGAAAAGTGAACTATTCTAGAGAAATTCTCAGAATTAGGTGAGACGTTCCCCTTCAAAGAGACACTTTCATTTACACAAGTTATGACCCAAAAACATCTTAGTCACCTTGCAAATTTCTTCATGTGCATCTAAGATGGCTAAAACTGATATCTCTGAGAAGATTAGATGTAAGGTAACGAACTTGTGTATGGAAAGGAAAGTAACAGTTTCCAAAACTGGAGCTCAAAAAATTATTAAATGGAACTTCTAACAACCACGCTAGACCTGCTAGACCACCAAAACTGTTACCATCAGATAAACAGTACTTAAAGCTTTCATCTTTGAGAAATAGGAGAAAATCAAGCTCCACTCTTGTTTCAGATCCACAGGTGTTTCTGTCTTTCCTTCCACTGTGAGAAGACAACTCAACTGCAGGGGCTTCATGATCTTTGACGTGTGCCCCACTAGATTTTTGCTATCTGAATTGTTTTTATTTTGATTTGATTTTATTTTATCGGGTGCCCACTGCTCGCCTGTCTCCTGGACCATTTTGACCACTATGGAGCTTCCTGCTGTACAACGCTGTGCAAACCTCACCTGCTTGAACTCACCTTTCTGATGATGCTGCTGCTGCACTGACTTGGACAATTTAATCATAGTCACTGCTTCTCCTGCTTTTCCCCTTTTCTGTATTTCAATATTTCATTCTGATGTTAAAACCTTATTCTCTGTTCTTATTGCTCTTCTGTTATTCTTTGCTATCCAGAGGAGGATGGGTTCCCCTTTTAAGGCTTGGTTTCTCTCAGGGTTTCTTCCTCTTGCTCTTAGGGATTTTTTCTTTGACACTTTCGCCATTGGCTTACTCATGGTGGCTTGGACCTAGATTTTTCTGTAAAGCTGCTTTCACCAACACCTGTTGTAAAAAGCACTATAAAAATAAACTTTGACTTGATTTGACTCGACTTTTGTTATTATTATTTAATATAATATGTTGTCATGGTCATTTTGCATTGTGAGTGAAATGCATTCTTCTAATTATGTCATAGATTATACCTCAAAAAGTCACCAACCCCCTTTCCGTATGATTTTGATTTCTTCCAAAAGTTTCAGGATAAAATCATTTCACAGCAGCAGGTACAGATGCACAAAGCACTCTGTGCATCAGTGTTGAACAATTAATTAAGAATGTGTTGCTGAAGTGTTTAGTAGAGCATCCATTCATTTTTCAAAAGTGTGAAAGTAAAATGCAATTAGTTATACACACTTAATTGCATTTGAAAAATACAGACATAGTTTGCTTTGCAAGATAGTTGCCTATGGCTAGTACCAGTTAAAGTTAGCAGCCATCCCTCAATCTGGTTGTTGAGCCTTCTGGCTCACTAGTTGGTCATGACTTGTGAATGCATAGCATCCTATTTAATATTGGTAAAGGAGAGCTGTGTGACTCTTATGGCTGTGAGCTGATCATTTTTAACACTTACATTTACGAAGAACAGACTATGGACTTCAATGCTGTAAAAAAGGAAGGCTAAACGGATGGTCGCTGCCGTCAAGGCAGAGAGGTCCCAGAAGGTGAACTTGGAGAGACTTAAGGATTCATTTTGGAGTCTTGCAGACAGACATTAAGGTAGGCACGAAAATCCTACACGTGGCTATTATTGTATCTGCAGTTGTATCAGTGTATGTAGGTGTGTTTACAGGACATTTATTCTTAGGCTAGTGGTGATGATGGCTCTTTCAAGGAGGCAGAACAGTTTGGAAAATGGGTTACTACTGCTCAGTCTGAGCTTTTGGAGCAGAAGGTGCTATGTGATGTCATTTTCAATAACCATAACAGCACAAATAATTGACATGAATATCTGTAAATAAATATACAGTATACTTATTTAGAGATTTCCATGTCACAGTGGGAAATAACTGAGGTTTCAGTACTGATTTAGTGAAGGTTTAAAATAATTTCCCCAAAGTCTTTGAATAGATATGTCAAATTGCAGATGTTTGTGTTATTATTTTCTCTCTGTTTTTCCTGAGGAAAGGACCTCTCATGCCCCCCCCCCATACACACACACCCCCACCCCCCACTCTGATTGTACCTCCCTCCAGAATTTTAGCTTGCATGACACCCATGCTGAATGGTATGGGTCTGAGAGGATGTGTAGCTGTTAAGAAGCTGTTGCTGAGAAAAGGAAATAGACCAAAAGAAAAAAAAAAAAATAGAAGTGTTCTACTAAGTAAAGTAAGTAAGTAAGTAAGTAAAGTTTATTTATATAGCGCTTTTTACAACAGGTGTTGTCACAAAGCAGCTTCACAAGGAAATGAGAATTACAAAAAGAAATCCGGGTCCGAGCCCCCATGAGCAAGCCAGAGGCGACAGTGGCAAGGAAAAACTCCCTAAGAAACAGGAAGAAACCTTGAGAGGAACCAGGACTCAGGAGGGGAACCCATCCTCCTCTGGTCGACACCGGATAGTAAACATTGTTAGTATAAAGTATTATAGTACAAAAACAGGGTAAAGGTGAAGGAAACAATTAATTTGAATAGTTTAGTTCATGCTGCAGCAGCGGCAGCAGCAGCAGCATCAGTGGGGTCAGGTTGTGGGGGTGAGGTTTGCACAGTGAGCAGTGGCACCCGATCAAGGCAGCAGAGGCAGCAGCATCAGCAGCAGGATGGGCAGCTGTTCAACTCGGCAAAGGAAAGAGAGGAAAAACACAGAGTCAGTTCTACAATGGGTGATTGATTAATTTGAATTAGTTTGAATGATTGATTGGTTCAAGTGAATAATTTTGAATAGTTCATGCAGCAACAGCAGTAGTATCAGTGGGGTCAAGTTATGAGGGTGAGGTTTGCACGGCGTTGTACAGCAGGAGGCTCAATGTTGGTAAGCTGGTCCAGAGGGCTGGCGAGCAGTGGCACCCGATCGAGGCAGAAAAGGCAGCAGCATCAGAACGCACAGGATGGGCAGCTGTTCCACTCGGAACATTCTACTAGGACATTGAAATTGGACATCTAAGATATAAAGTAAAATTTCATGGACTGATGTGTCTAAGTTTATAATTGGGATTACTTGGATAATGAGAAGCAGAAAATGCAACCAACTTCTAAGACTGAACTTTGGAGGTGTGGACAAAACTTCAAAGTTGAAAAACTGAAAGTAAGTCTCTTGAAACAAAAATATCTTTACATGTTGAAGCTTCTATGTAATTTTCTGTGAAATAGATGTTTTCTGATTTTGTTCTGACACTGAAAAACAAATAACTAGTGCTTAATGGCTGTTTTGATTGGAAATGGTGGTCTCTGACTTTTGCATAGTGCAGTACATACTCATATTGTCCAAAGTTCATTTGGTCCATGCAGGGCATATTCATTCATTCATTGATTGAGATGGATGGATGGATGGATGGATGGATGGATGGATGGATGGATGGATGGATGGATAGATAGATAGATAGATAGATAGATAGATAGATAGATAGATAGATAGATAGATAGATAGATAGATTGATTGATTGATTCTTGATCTGTGTAGCCATAAACATTATGACAGTACTCAGAGGTTTACCCTACAGGGTTGGAGATGTAATAGAGCTGCATTTACTTTAGTCAGAGGCAGGTGTATAGCATGTCAGCCAAAAACACACATCTAATGGGCCTACATGAATAATTCTTCTGGAGTTTTGGAAGATGAAAGGTCAGTGAAAGCGAATCCTATCCCTCATGTCAATTCATATTTTTGTTTGATGTTTGAGGTGCAGAGATCATAACTCGTTTGATTTTAGGCCTTCATTCACTGTTATTTCTCAAAGACCGTCTATGTCTGCCACTTTCTTCAAAATGCCTCTAAACTGTGCTATCATTTTTTAGGTTTTTGACACCACTTGATCAGCTATTTTCTGTCATTCTGGTGGACTGTGTGTCTTTATCTCCTACAGCCACCCTATTTGTGTGAAATGGTCAAAATGGATGTAAATTACAGGGGCTCAAAAAAATAGTGGGCCATGGGCTAATGGTAAAACTGGAATTAGATCTGTTTATTTCTGGATGGGGACATCTAATATCTACCGGAGTGGGGATTTCGGTGCTCTTCTCAGCTCTACACTGACCAACTGCCTTTAAAATGCTACAGTAGAGAAGATGTGAGAACAGTATTGCGTAGGTGCAGTAGCCTCCTAGTGCAAACCTATCCTAAAATAACTTAGAAGGCTAACATTGACTTATGTAAATATAGTGCAGATGTATTGTGTAGAGTAACTCACTGTGGACTTGAACTGCACTGAGTATGTACATCAATCAGCGTCAAGACTAAATGTAATGCTGTGAGGTTTTATGCATGGAACTGAAGTCTTGCAAAAGGGCTTCTGTATACACTGTAAGAAGTGGAACAGGGCAGAAGTTGATTTGAATTTTTTTTTCAGGCATGAACTGATGTAAAATATTGCTTTGCTTTGTTTCATTTGAATTATTTATTTGAATTAAATATTAAATATAACCAGTTAACCAGTTTTTTACATGTAGTTTCAAAAAAGTTACCAAATGGTGCTACATGGAACCATTTTTTATAGTTTCCAAAAGAACCGCATACAACATGTTCTCCCTCACCAGAACCATTTAACCATGCAAAGAACCATTTCCAAGAACAATTTCCAAGAAGAATTCTTCTTTTTTTTATTTATTTATTCATTTTATTATTTATTTTGTTTGTTCCAAACTCTTTGGACGCCTGGTTCCTATCAGCACTAATGCGAACAATTTTGACTCAATAAGTTTCTCTAGAATGGAGCCACATCAAACATGAATAATCTTAACAGTTTAATTATGCAAAAATTAGATTATTTAGTGGACTTATACTTCAAATGATAGTTTCAGTTAGGCTGGTCCTGGTCAAATTATGTTTTTTTGATTTTCTAATTGAAAATAAGTAACATATCCCCTATAGAGAGCACATTTCTGCACACTTTAATGCACAATAACTGTTTATTTGCAAAATTTAACATAAGAAATAAAATATGGCCTGTGCAAGAGTTATGGCACATTTTATACTTTTTGTTTTAATATTTCACACATGTTAAATTCAGAAAAAATAGAAATTGTGTCCCTTAAGGTGCAGAAAATGCCATATTTGAGTTAGTTCCCTGTAGAGGATGAGTTAACTTATTTTAATTATGTGTAAATCAGTAAAACACTGGGGTCTTTGAAGAACCCTTGAAGAACCGTGCTTTTTAAGAGTACATACATGGCCTTTTTTATTGTCCTGGAAAAACAAGACATAGTGGACATATTCTAGAACAACACACAGATAATTGTGAGGAGAGATGAACAGATTGCCTTGAAGCATTAGCTTCTATCACCATTGCACCTGTTATGTCCCCCTTATCGCCCATAACTGATATGTACAAAACAATTAGCATAATTTTCTCCCTATGTCTTCTGGCAGTAAGCTTATGTATACAGATTACATCTCAATAAAACCTTGTTTGCAAAATTAATGAGCTTTTTATTGATTATTATGCATTTTAAATAGATGAAAATTAGCTATTTTGATAAATGCAAATAACACCTTGTGCATACTGGTCAGATTTTGACATGAAGTATCTACCTTCCTGCATATGAGCAGAATCCCCATCAATTCACATTGAAAAATGGACAGATGTTTCTGTATGTAAAAGTCTGAAGATCTGAGCCAATATCTTAAAGCAGAAACATGTACACCCATGAGCGTTTAGGTTAATAGGATGACCCGTTCCATCTCAATTAAACATTTTAAGAACTGTATTTCCCTAAGTGTATAAGCACGGATATCTATTACAGATTGCACCTCCGCAGGGATTATTCTCGCTAATTGATGGTAAGAGACATTTCTACTTGGAGAAAGATGTAAACTTAGTTAGAAGATTAGGGTCATCTGCTTTGCCGCAATTGACATCAGATGGCAACAGATATGCAGTACCTTCTTCCCAATTAACCTCAGAGGTTTCTTAAGTTTGTAGGACAGAGAGAGGCATAAAAGTTTTAAAGTGAGTCTCTTAAGACAGTGAGTAATGAGCACTAATATGCTCTTCAGTGATATTTTAGGAGTCAGATTAAAGATTTAATAGTGGATTGTGCAGCAGCAGTGCTGATTGCAGTTTGTTAGGTGTTATCAGTGTGAGGTGGTGGTCAATGTTCAAACAGCAGAGGAGGGAGAGGAACGTAATTGCAGTAATGTAGTTTTACGTCCAATCAGTACTGTCCTTCCCTCTCTCTCCCATTCATTAGCCCATGATAATTGCTGCATCGCATAAGTCATATTTCATTCCGTGACAGTACATCACATTGTGATCACTTTACATACTGTATAAATGCTTCTGTATGGCATTTCAACAGTGTATATATAAGCATAGTTTCATATAAGATCTATAGATAAAGCAGTTGTAGATAAAAGAACCCTGTTACATAACATTCAAATAGCCATGCTATGATGTAATTCAATTCTTTATTCAGTAACATAAGTATCATATTACCATATTACCATAAATTGTCATGAGAGTTTCCATCATGTTTGATATCATGACAGCTCATGTCATGCTAATTTATGACATACGACAATTTTTGGTAAAGCCTGCATGACACTGTAATATTACTGGACAATCTGTCATGACAACTCATGACAACATTTTGTAGGCTTTGAATTATAAGGTTCTATTTGACATTGTTGTTAAAATTGATTTATGTGCATATAGCTGATCATTTTGTGCTGTTAATTGCTGCTAAGGTGATTTAAAAAAGTCTGTGTTTTGAAATGGCAATGGTTCCTTTTGGAAAATGGCATACTGTGTTGCTGGTCTAAAGTTCTATTAGCAGCCCAATGGAGCAGCAGATGAATGTTGGGGAACCAATCAAACTTCATGTTTTACTCATGTGCCCAATTTCAGTAGCTGTTTACAGGACTTAGTAGCTCAACTAAGCCTAATAAAATAAGCCTTTAAACTTTTTAAATGATTTAGTATCAGATTATAGTAGCAAACGGGTAGTAGCACTGCTGAGTTCAGGGATCAGTCATTAAGGGATCAATGTTTATATGCACTTAATGATCCATTCATTATCGGATTTCTGCAGTTATCCGATTATTCAAGTGCTCATGTACTTTGATTTACTAGATCAGAAATCCAAAGGCCTAGAAATCCAATTGAGAAATCTCATAAAGAGAGCTCTATCTTAGCTCAGTAATCAGGTTTTTCAGTGCATGTGTGCTCTTACTCTGATTTCTTTCTGTTTTCTCAGTCTGCACATATGCAACAACAGCAAGCAGTATTTAAACCTTTCAATGGCCAGGGCCCACTGGCCAGCCCAAAGTTTTATTACACACTTCTATAACATAAGAATAGCTCAGCCAGCTTGCACTGAAGTCCCTGTAGTTACAGAATAATAATTAGTATGTCATAAGTCTGGGATTTTAAGGGGTTATCACAGCACCCAAGAGATGGCAACAAAACATTTTTAGAGTGGCACTGAAACCAACTACTAAGAAGAATTATATATTCTTCATTTTCTAGATGATGTGTATTAAAAAGTTCAAATTTAAGTTTTGCATTATGTTTATGTCATGTCTTATTCTGTGAGTTTATTGGCTGGTTGCAAAGCAGCAATACTATTCCTGCCTGACTCACATAGACCCAGACAATTCCTATTATCTGATTACCCAAGTCCATGTAAACATGTTGAATAAAAACCAGATTTTTTGCAGCTATCGGATGATTAAGTGCATGTAAATGCACTTATTAATCAGCTAATATGAACATATTTCAAGGTCATTAGTTGCTTGAACACTAAAGTTAGCATTAATTAACTTGCCCTCCTATCTAGCTGGTTTTAGTTAACCTGCTAGCTAATATCAAGCTTACTTACCAAAATGACCTATTCTGAAAAGCAGCAAGCTAGCTACCAGAATAGCCAGATAAATTAGCTAGCTAAAATAATGTTGTAAAATTACATTTTAATCATTAAGAAACACTGAGGATAACAGCAGCAAACCAGTGCAGAGGCACAAACAGTACAGAATGAGCAAGACAGCAAAATACACACATACAGATACAAAGAGAGTTTCTAATGTTAATTCACTACAATATTAATCATATTATATATATTTATTAATGAACATGTTGGAGCCTCTTGTTTCTTCCCTTAATATGATGTATGAGAATTTATTTGACTTTTCTCATAATATTATGTACACAGAATAATACATTTCCCCATAATACCATACTCTGGTGCTTGTTTTCTGATTTTATTCATGATTCTCATCTGAACATTATTTAATTAATATGCTTTTGATATAATATTGGTGTGGTTCACGAAACCTGTAAAAATATCTGAAAATGAAATTCATGTAAAGTAGTGCACTACATACTGTTACACTGAAACAGCTGCCCTTATCTTTATGTTTTTTAAGTGTTTATGATAATATAGCTTGGATCTGTCTGGTGAAGTCTCCATTCCAATGTGGGTTTAATAATAATAATAATTCTAAACTTAAAGAGACCTCATAGAATTAAATGATTCTGCCTGCGTTTGCTCCATCTTAGAAAAGACAATTCCTGAATATCCCATGATTTTAACATTGGATGGTCAAAGGTATCTCAAGATAATGACTTTGTGAGGATATGAGACGTGATTCTACTACATAATTAGCCCTTAATATCTCAAAATTGCAACAAACTCAGAGCCTTATAATTCTAAGCTAGTGTAATGTCATGTAATGTTAAGGTTCAAGTACAATGTTACCCCATAATTTTTCAGCTCTTAAGCGCGTATCGGTAATGCGCTGGTATTCCTTTGGGGGAAGTCATCTTTTCAAGTCTTGGCTTTGATTGAATCCAAGCCATTTAGAGTCCTGTCAGGCCTAGTTTTATTGTTCAATTACTGTGGTTAATTTAACCCTCTGTACTGCTGTCGGTGTGAATACAGCTGCATGAACATCTGGCACTAATGACATAATTGGTCTTGGAGTCATACATTTCATCAAGAAATCCCAATGAAAGGAGGGATCTTAATTGTGTTAATTCACACAATTCACATGATAATTATTGAGAATCACTAATTTGATTTTTTTCCTCCTTCTAGAAGGAATAATTGAGCCTCCAAAGCATACAAATTTGATTTTATCAGCATGATATAATGCAGTACCAACTGGACATATTGCACATATTGTGGTGCTTCTGAATGAATGACCCACAACGAATGAGTCATAATGATTTTACAATATATTACGTCATATTCAGCTCTTGTCTTGTGAATAAGCATTGAACAAAGCTGCCCAGCTGAGCTGCGGTCAATCAGTAACCCCATATTACTTTTGTTTTTGCAGCCACACACGCACAGTGCCCATTACGAAGCAGAACGGCACCTCGGAGAGACTTAATTTCCCAGGGCAGCTCTGACTATCCTTCGCCACAAATACTGGCAACATTGTGGACCCATCATGTTGACTTAGCGCAGAATCGCTTCCCCTTGTCCGTATTGCTCCTCCGGCACAAAGAGAATGAAAAGGACAAGGGGAGGTCCTCAGGGAAACAGCACATTATTTCTGAATTTGCTGTTAACCTCACGCTGTTAGTGAGAGATGCTCTTCTCGGGGAACACATGGCTGTGGGATGATTTTTCTGATCAAAAGCTTTTTTTGTTTCTCGTACATGCTCCCACTCAGTAAACACAAACTGGAGCAGATGTAAGGAGTTACTTGCTAGATCCCTCTGAAACCCTCTTAGAGCCGTTCGCTCTCACTGCCTTTGTGCACCTTCTAGCTCACTGGGAACATACAGCAATGGATTTGTCTCAACTTTTCACTGCTATCATAAGGGGGTGGGTGGGGGGCGGAGGGGGGTGGCGTATTTACTTCTAGACCCCTCCAGCATCTAAGACGAGTAAGAGGATGCATTCGCACGGAATCAATTAAGTGGCTGGCAGGTAATAAATTCATTTCCAAGGGATTGGACTAATATGGCCAATCCCCATGGTTCTAATTGTTTTCCCCCTTCTATGCAAATATCAAAAGGCAAAGAGGAATTGTGCTGTTCCCTGACTTCTGGACATCATCTTTGCAAAGATAATGACAGAGAATAATTAGATTTTAATCAGGGGGCCTATGGGCGGCTTCACCCCCCTTCTTCCTTTGCTTCCTTGCTGTGTTTCCTTTTTGGGAACAGGACTATTATTCAACCAAACGAGCTCTCTTTTACTCTGCATTTGCACTGTGTTATAGCTGCTTCTACTCTTAAAAAACAAAGATTCTGAAATGGTTCTTGGCATGGACATATGGCGTTAAGAAAAACTGTAATTGGCATAAAAACGTTATATTATGTGGAGGTTTTTTAAACTGTAAGCTTGACGCTCATTTCTCAATTGCTGAAGGATTCTTTAGTGAACGGAAAGTGTTTCATTTATGGTAGTGCTCCAAAAAACGGTCTTTGCCACGTTTATTTTTGAGACTGTAATAACTAACATTGCAACATGCTATCTTGCGCAAAAGTTTGAACAGTTCCAGTCAAATTATATATTTTGTTGATTTTGAAAGTGAAAAATGAGTTAATATATCAGGGGGAAATATATAAATGAATAAATGTGGCATTTTTCTCTAAGATTTAAACACATTTATTATTTATTTTGTGATTTAAACATATTGGAAAAAAAGAAAACCACACCACACAAATGAAAAGAAAACATAAAATATAAACCGGGTCATACCTTTTTCACATTATATATATATATACTTTGAAAATGCCTGTTACCCATTACATTTGGTGAATGGACTAAAAGAAACGACCCAAAATTACTTGTAAAAAAGTCTGGTTCCATTGACTCACATTAAAAGTAAAGTAGGTTTTTTTCCCTCTCCTGTAAAGTTACCATTTTGGAGATACAAGGTTTTCTTCTGACAACAGCAATATATAAATTTATATATATATATATATATATATATATATATATAAATATATATATACATATATATATATATATATATATATATATATATATATATATATAGTGTTACATTCAGCAAATAAACAGTAATTTCTGTAGAGAACGTGTGATTTGACCAGGAGTGCCCAAGCAGGACAGAGATGACCTTTTTCTGCCTCTCACAATCCAAATAATCACATTCAGTGATGTTGAGGTCTGGACTTTGGCGTGGTCAGTCTACTGTTCTGAAAACACCAGCAGCTTCTTTGTTTTGTATTTGTAAATATTCTTCTTTTTTGTCTATTTCTTTTTCTCAGTAATGGCTTTCTAACAGCTACACATCCTTTCAGACTCATAGTGTTGAGTTGTCTTCTCACATTGGAAGGAAGGACAGAAACATCTGTGTTTTTTTTAGATCTAAAATAAGAGTGGAGCCTGATTTTCTCCTCTGTCTCAAAGATGAAAGTTCTGTTTATCTGATAGTGACAGTTTTGGGGGTCTCTGGTTCTTGTGTGGTTGTTAAGAGTCCAATTTTCTCTGTATATATTGATATTTTTTTAACTCTTTTGAACTTTCTCCTGAAAAATGAACAACTATTCAATGACTATTATGACTGTAAATTAAATACATGAAGGTGGTCTTTGACTTGCACAGCACTATACATTATTCATTATGTGTAGCCTTTAAATAATAGAAGTACTTTTTTTTGGAGTGAGGTGCATTTCAGTTGCTCAGAACTGAAGGCCACTATGCAATAGTTCAAATACCTGTTCAAAATCTTGGAGAAGTGGAATTCAATGTCAGAAGCTGAGGATTAAAATTGATGGCTTAACTCCATCTTAAAACTTGGGATGGGACTATCTATATCTCTCTGCAACTCAAAATTCAGGATTCCTTTTGCTGCAGTAGAGCTGGCTTGGTTAGGGACTCAAAACTGGCTGAAATTTACATAGTTACAGGGAGATTTTGACAGGCTTCTAGTGTTTTTAATGATTTTAACTACTCAGGTTAACATATCACCCATATCCATTTCTAGCCCTCCCTTCTGCTTCTGTGTTTACAGTCCTTCCAGCTCTCCCAACAAATGGTTTTTATAGGCCATACTCTTCACTTTTGATTGAAGTACGTTGGCTTGTTTATGCATGAAGCACTTTGGGACTGCAATGCAAAGTATTATGCAAATGCAATCCAGCCATACAAAATCAGACTTTTAGAAAGTGTCTATTTTGTTTTTTAGTCAGTTCTGGCTAGCAGTATTTGTCTTTGTTCGTGTACATAATGTAAAGAACATTAAGAAAGGTACTAAATTAGCTTGGTTCTCTAATTTGTTAGTGAGCTGCTGCACACATTTAATTGGCCTCTACTCATTAACCATCACAAACTACGCAGAACTATCAGGGATTGTCCAAGTCGTAGCTTTAATTGCACACTTAGTTCATCAGCATAACTATTCATTATACAATCTCATGGTCATTGAGTAGAACATCACTGGGTCAGTTTGTCCTTCGTTCACACATTTTTGGAGTTCACTGCCTGAGAGGCTGAAATTAATGGAGCATTTGTGTCATTTTAAGAAAAGCACCAAAAATAACACCTTAGTCAAAAGCAGTTATGAATAATTTCTGTTTTACAGTAATGGCTATATGAAAGCTGCTTTAACTTTGGTCAACAACTTTGGTCAAGTTACAGTACAGTAGAAAGAATATTGTTGAGGTCAGAACCCTCTTGCATCTCCCAATTTCTAGGAGAAAAAAGAATTTCAATTTTTAATGTAAGTTAATATAAAAAATATTTTGTTCCAAGTAATTTTGCACCTTTATTGGTCCCTTCATCTTGAAATGTTCAGACAATGTAAAATATAGTTTGTTTTTTCAAATTATGTCAAAAAATAAAAAATACAAATTGGAGATGCATTTTTCTGATGCTGACCATATAAAGTCTGTTGTATGCTTTGACTCCTTAATTTGCCAGGTTTAATACATCCTAAGGCTCATTATTCAGTGACAACAAGCAAAATAATGCAAATAATGACTTATTCTTAAGTTATAGAAAGAAGGAAGCCCGGACCTTGACCATTTAAACGGTTAATAAATAAATATACTGCTGTAGTATCAGAGGTGTTTTAAACATGTGTGCTGTTTCAAGGGAAATATCACAGTTCATGATTCTTGCGAAATCAGGCCTGGCAGAAGCATACGCAATGTGGGAATATCTTTTGCTTGATAATTAAGCAGGTTTGCAAGTCCAGTGAAAGTGAAATAACGACTAGATTAGCATTATTTAGCCATGCAGCTACAAAGAGTTTCTCAGCTTTATTGAAGAGGCGTGACCTCAAACCTGAGGCTGTGATTTAGAGAAAAGCCCACTCCAGCACCACATTAAACGCCTCACATTTGTTACCTCTCGCTACCTGGTCTTGACATCTACACATAGGAGCAATCTGTTTGCTCTTGACATCAATCATTGCTTTCTTTCAAAGCTGTGTAAGTGAAATTGCAAGGGCTTTGAGATATTTCATTTATCTTTCCAAATAACTAAAAAAATAATAATAATCAAAAAAAGATATCACGAGAAAAAACAAACAATTCTTCTCACGGTGTTGCTACTTGCTTGAAATATTGCGGTGGCACAGTGAAAATGACAGCTGTCCTTGAAGTTAAGACTTGCATATTTTATTGCATGTCTCCTGCTTTGGTTGAAGATGAAGGCTTTCTGACGAAAGACAGATGCTGAAGACCTTTTACCTGCCTTTGAGTTGAAGCCTTCCCATTCAGCTCAGCCATCAGGATTGAAAAGCTCTGGGTAGTCCTCCTCCACTTCCGCTGTACTGAAATTACTGTAGCTTGTTTAGAACGAAGATGGTCACTCAGATGAGAGGCTGAGGCTGATGTTGGCTTACTTTTTGCTCCAGATCTACTTGAGCACTTCCCCCAGTTCCAAAAGGGGGGACTTCACGACCTTTTGACAAGCACTTTCACTTGGCTCGGTTATCAGCTTAAGACTGGAATTTTGAACCCCTCAAGTGCTGAGTACAGCAGGTAACACACACTCAATAGTGCTCTATCTCTCTCTCTCTCTCTCTCTCACTCACACACACACACACATTTTCTCGAACACACATCCGCTTCTTTGACCACCACCACCCAATTTAGGAAAGTCCTTGAAGCTCTGGACTGGAAAGGGAGTGCACTCTCCCACTTTAGAGGCAGCCTGCTGCATTAGGCTATTTTCAAGGCAAGCAATTCAAGGTGCCACATTTTGTCCTAGTACCTGCTAGTTTGATTTCCGCTCCCTTGCTTCACAAACACCGGCATGATATCTCTTACTTCATATTCGTTCTCAGGAGGGATTAGCTCCTCTGTACCATCTTCCGGTGTTACTCGGTCACCGTGGAAGGGTGAATGTCAAATGATGCAAGTTTGGATCCAGAAACTAGTTTGTTCATTATACAAGATTACTCCCCTAGGAATGCAACAAGCCTTTTGTGTGCCGACGGGAGCTTTGAGGTCACTTTGAAAGAATGGTCCCGTAGGAAAGATGCTGATGGATCACTGGAGAGCAATTCAGTAATCTCATCTTCACTCCCCTGAATCACACTGTCCACATTATATGGTCCAGTGACTGAACATGAGAAATCATGTGGATTTGATGTGCTGAGGTGGGATATTGAGCTGGATGGCAGGTCGCACCTAGTATAATAAGACTAAGGCAGAATTGTTTCTGCTGCTCCACTACCCAGGACAGGGCTAGTAGCTCGCCGTGCACAAAGCTCATTTGGTGCAGCCCCTTGTTGGGTCAGTAGCTTGAGGTTAGTGAGAATATTGACTCTCTCCCTGCATGTTGGACCAAGGGGGCTGAAGGTATACACACAGGACCCCGCAGTGAAAGTACAGTCTCCAACAGAGCATGAAAAGGGAGATCTTTTCCTCTTCTGGGGGGGGGGTGTGCCATTTTAAGCACAGCTCTGCACCTGCTTCTTCATTGCTCTGGTATTGACTCCCGGAATTAACATATTAATTGTTTACTAGCATACTCATGTTGCTTTTATGAGTGCTGCCGGAGAGGAGCGCACACGCGGGTGTGCCCGAGCGTCGGGCATATGTGTCCTCATCCGCGCTTGTTAGGGTGTGTAATCAGAGCGGCTTTGGAACTTTACAAGAAGTCATTAGCAGTCAAGACTATTGTGCAGCCGTTCTGATTTCAAAGGTGCTCCACAACAGCTTGTGTGGTGAGGGCTGATTGAACTGGAGCACTTGAAAGGGGAAGAGAGACGTCAGGTTCGCCGCATCCTGTCGCGGCCCATCTGCCTCCTCCTCTGCTCCCGCAGCCAGCCTCCTTTGTAAGGAAGGAGGGTTTTGAACATCAAAGCATGCGCACGCTACCTAGGAGACGGAAACAATTAGTAAGGGATTTGGTGAAAGGTACATGGTGAAGTTCAGAGCGTCTGAAAAAATGGAAAGATGGCCCCATGCTTGTTCCCCCGCGTGCCGAGCATGGACAGTTTCCTCAAGCGGTCTGGAACCGGAAACGCAAAGGTAAAAAAAAAGCCTCCCTCCGCTGCACTGGGACGGCTGATCATTTTTGGTTCCGTATGGTAAGATCACACAGAGGGTCTGTGCGGGTGCTTAAATTCCAGCCTCGCGCTTCACAAGGATTACAACATATCTTGATTAAGATCTAATTATCCTGTATCCAGTGGGGATTTTAAATTAGCGCTTTAAACGTTGCACCTCCCCGGAATTAAGCCGTGACCCCTGGCGCACTGGCCTGAGTCTGATGACTGATGCCACAGGTATGATACATAATTCCTCATTATCTTTTATATATTAGGACATCCCCAGAGCTACCTTGCTGAAGGCCATGGCAACCTTCAAGGGATGCAGCTTGTTATAGAATACCCCAGGGCAGTTAAATGTCTGTTGAATTTTTTTAGAGATATATTCCTAACAACCCTGACATGTTTTTCTCCCCTACATTCCCCATAATTAGGGTCATTTACACCTTCATAACCGAGTTCATGCACACGGTAGCATAGGCAAAAGCTCAGGAATCTTGATTATGTTTATTCAGATAGACCCTTCATATTCATCAGTGTAGGCACAGAGTGTAGGCATACGTGCACATCGCCACATTCCCTTTGGAGCATTATTACTTCTTTTCGTTTTTTATTAAGAAGCCTACTGCATCTGTCTGTTGGCCATGTTTACCTAAGCTGACATCTAACACTGCCAGAAAAAGCAACCAGAGATGCCTACAGATATGTAGATTATACAAGAAAAAGAAAGCATCCATATTATTAATTTCAGGGGGAAATGAGGAAAGCAGATTAGAGATGGATCTGAATAATTAAATCTAATTATCTGACAAAAAAAAAAATAGTAATAATAATAGAGCAGGGGCAATAATTGCAACGTGTCTTCCATTAAATCATCGTACATTTTTCTGAGCTAATTCATTGCCTCCTATTACTTAAAGCTTTTTAAGGGATAGGGAGATGGTGTTCGAGACGACAGATTTAAGAATGAAAGTATCCTCGAGTGCATTAGATGGGATTAGAAACCTCAATCACTCAGTGGACTGTAATTTAATCTCAGCAATGTCAGCGTGCCTCCTCCCCTAGCACTATTAAACAAGCTTGTCTATCTTTTTCAATTAGCCCTGGAAAGAGCAGGCCCATCCCCTCCACTGAGACCTACTAACTGGGTTTATGACAAACATCAGCACAGCTACAGCAAGCCATGTCAGCCAGAGTTAGTTGCTATCTGTGCCAATATGCAGACTTGCAGTACAAGATTTTTATTTATTTATTTATTTATTTATCGTGGTGGGACATAACAAAGTGCAATACTTTTGTTGCTGCACTGAAATGTGATTTTTGAGTATCTGTTTTTCTTTCACTTAAGACTTCTGACTTCATGATATTTCAAAGGAAAAGTCTTTATTTTCTACTCTATATATATAAAATGTATTGCTTTATAATTCACATGTGTACAGATTTTTGGACATCAAAAGTATCAAATAAAGACACTTTCAAGCAATTTATTAAGCAGCACATTCCTAACAAATCTAAACTGGAAAGGATGTGATGAAGATGCCAGAAATCCGTTGATTTATTTATTTGAAAACTGTTCATTTCACCCACAACTTGTTGTTTGTACACCTACATGCAGTGTCTTACAGCAAAAAAATAAAAGGGAAAAAGACAGAAGAAGCCACTGAGTGAAGAAGCTCAGTGATTAGAGAAGTGATTAGGAAACACTGTATAATGATGACTCGCTCAAAATGCAGCAATATAAAGGATAATTCAACTAATAGAAAGCCAGCCAGTGTTGTAGAATGAGCAAGCCATTGACCATGCTTGGCCTTACTTCTTTCTCATTTCTGATTCCTTCTTGATCAGACTAATTATCGACAGTGAATATCCCACTTTAAACAGTGCATTAGAAATACCAATTTAGGGAGCTACTTTAACTTTTATACTTTAAGTAAATTTAAGCATTCATGCTATTTGGTACAAAATTTTAAATTGTACCCAATTATTTTACTTAAGCAAGGAATTTGCATACTTCTTCACTTCTGTTAAATGATTTGTTTGGTAACACTTTACTATAGGGCACTGTTCATAAGGCTATATGACACCTGCATGAGCCCTTCATGATAAAAAAGAGCTACATAACTTCGCTGTCAAAACAAAACCATGTATTTCCAACTTCACAAGAGAAGGAAACACATTCTTAACTTTCAATGCAAGTAATTTTGGACCATCACATAATTTTAACACAATGCAAAGGGCAACTGGAGTTTTTAAACTATGCAAAAAAGTATAAAAAAAAAGAAAAAAAAACAGCAAAAATGGAGATGCAAGGTTTTGGCATGGCAGATATGATAAGCATGCATAAACACTCATTCCAAGAGACATCATTTGTCAAAAAGGTTGCATTTGCCATATGACATAACATCTATGTCAAGTGATAATGATTTTTTTCATGACAATTTCTGGGGTGCACTACAAACCAGAAGGTTGTGGGTTCAAATCCCAGGACTGAATGGGTATACCTGTTAAACCCCATGTACACAACAGTGCTGCTCTGGTTGTGAAGCTGTGCTGCACTCAGACTGGGCATAATGACAAATTTTCCTTTGTAGGATCAATGACATGCATAACATTATGTGACTTTGTAGCTCAGTGTATGTCGCAGTGACACGTAATAGGACATAGGTTGCCTGGCTGAACAAAAGCGAGGATTTTCTGTTCCTTAAAAAGTGAAAGAAATGTCCTATGTCATTTCAAAACATATCATAAGTGTTACTGAAGTTATTAAAGTTGACAAAACCAGCCTTTTTAACAGATAACACCAGCTGGAAGAAGCCTTTTGTCACGATGAGCTCATATTTTGGGGTCATGCAGCCTTAAGAACACTGCTCAATAGTAAAGTACTGTTATGAAAATACCATTTATTTGAACTACATGCATGGAGAGCATGTCTGAGCTCGAAGTGGACTTGTTGTAAGGGTCATTGTCCAATAGAGCGACAAAGAGGGCATTGAGACCTTTAGGCTTCGCGTAGAGACAGATCAATCCTGATAGAAGCCCAGTGGCCCAGCTAGCACGAGGGCCACTTCGAAGCGTGTGAATCCATGTCTCTAGCAGGGATGCGAAGCTTTAGAGGGCTTGACGTGAGGATTTAGTCATTTTGAGGACGGGCCGAGGTGGAAAGCGACGAGCGGGGCCACCAGAACAGAACAAAGCTGCAGTGTGACCGTCAGCCACCTCTCACACTGCTCCTCCAATCACCCCTCTCACTCCCCCCACACACTCCATCTATCCTGACAAGCATCTCCCTGCTATGCAAATGAAGGGATGCAATTTATAGACACAACACCGGTAAATGACAGTGGTAATATGCGAGTTAATTTGCTACTGATGTCCAGTAAATTGGAGCCGCTGTGTTAATATGCGACACGTGTTTACTGTTGCGATATATTATGTGTTTTGTGTGACATTTACTGGAGGCAATGAGGCTCGGAGGAGGCATTGTGATGTGCCTAGTGAGCTCGCGCTCCCAAAATATCCATTCGGGCCTTGTTTTATGCTTTTTGGGATTTTACGGCCCATCACCCAGGGTTTTCTCTCATCTGTGAGTATTAACTGCCTTACATACGTTAGCGGTAGCAGCCGCAACAAATAGCCGTATCCGGGGAGTGAAGGCTATATGTGTCAACACAGCATAAGCAAAGCAATCTCTCAATTTGAGAACAGCGATAATGTTTTCATAATTATGGCTCATGGCAAAGCTTGACTTGAAGAAAGTTCCTTTAGCTAGATCTGTAACTTCATATGTGGACTGGAGCTTACTCAGAGAGATGATCATTAAAACCAGTGTCTGCTCGCTCGCTGTTATGTTGTTACATTTTATCACAGGTTGTCATCTTTGTATTAAAGCAACTTGTCATTCTGTTGCTGCCTTGCACCCTCCTTTCTAAAAATAAAACGTCCATTGCTTAATGAGAGCCTGCTAGCTGCGCTCGCACCTCCATCAGCTTATTATGCAGTAATAAATAAAACACTCAGTCAGTGCTGCTCACTGGCGAGGACAAACCTGGGAAGTTACTTAGGAATCACATCCCCATAATCTTCCCCACCAATGTCAGCTTAACCTGTTTTTCCACATCTGCGAGTCCCTACCCCTAATGTGTCCTGACTGATAGATGGCTAATTTAGCCCCCACAGATAGCCCACCTACCTCTTAGTCAGTGCTAATCGTGTAAACCCTCTGTGTTGCAATGCTGCCCCCCAGTGTATGCACCCACCCAGCCCTCACCGTCTCTCTCTTTTTCCTGCTCTGTAAGGTGTCCGCGGACCAGACATAGAGCACCAGCTCCTCCCTCCTATTCAACCCTCTGATGCATGCCTTTTCAAGTTTGCCCTCACAAGTACTTAAGGCCCATGGGTGCTCGATGCTCCGTGCTTTCCATGAGTGTTTGTGAGCATGACGCATTGGAAAGGATAAAAAATAAAAAATCTCAGCTCAGACAGCATCACAGGCAGAGCAGATGTATAATATATGTGTTTTGGCACCTGACTCAGCATACCAATGATTTTTGATGCTTTGGACGTGTGCTTGGCACCAGTCCAGCACTATGCCATCTCCTCAGTTCGTCAAAGCGCATCCCTCTCCACCGCTTGGCAGGCGGCTCTTCCTCACTCCCCCGGCTCGTAGCACTTTCAGGGCGGATGATGATTGCAACAGCTATAACACAAAAGCTATTATTTGCTTTTTTTTTTTTTTTCTTCTCTGACGTCTCCTGTGAGGATCTCAAGGGAGCACGTATGAATCCAGCGAGGTCTACGTGCTATAGGCAGAGCCACCATGCTGAAGCAGCGATCAAGCTGAGTAATTGGATTCCGTCAGAACTATGGCTTGTTTTCTCTTACACTTCTTTTTGCTGCCAGTTTTTACACAGTTCCTCTTTAGAGTGCTGTTTAGTTGGTGGTCTTTGACAGTTTAAGTAAGATTCACCCTGTTGTCTTCCACACTGAGCACTCACACAGACAATATATAAAAAGAACCTATACCTATATAGACATACACTCCTGCATTCACTTGGCACCTATATTTGGTCTTCTTGCTTGTCCTCTTTTCTGCAGTCCAGACTGAATATGTCGGAACAAAACCTTGTATCTATATATTGTAATGTTATAGCAGAAGGAAAAAAATATGCCTAACTTTAATCTACATGAATGCAATATAATGTTTGTCTAAAGGGCATCTGGTGTTTATAAATGATGTAAAAACATAGTGATAAGAAATGGAGTTATGAGATGTCATAATGCCATAGTTCTTTGTCAGATTGGTCTAAAGCAGCAGTACTCAAACTTTGGTCTTGGGGGACCAAATTGTAGTGTTTGAGGTGGGCTGAAGGCCAAAAAGACAAAACTACATACAAATACAGAAGATATATAGAAAGTATATTTTGAATTTCAACTCGAAAAGTAAATAACAATTTAATTTATATGCGTGTGTTCTCATATTGGATGAGGGGGTAAGAATCGGAAAAAATTCTAGTGGTGATGGTGGCCCTGGTTTGTCATACTGTATAGTCATACATTGGATGAATATCTAACAGTAGCCATTTTTAATTACATTTAATTTTTGTACTTCTATTCACAGTCAATTAAAAAGGTGACCAAAAGACTGAATCTAGAGATACATGAACTGATAAACACTCGTGCTTCCATTTCAGATATGGACATTAATGTGTTAATTAATATGTTTTGTGCACGATGCAATGAATAATGTCACAACCAACAACCTAACATCCTAACTGAATAAACTACTAACACCTTCATAGCTGGAAACTGACACCCAAGCAGTAGATTGTTACTGATTTTGACGGTACTTATAATATTGGCTGATATCATTTTATATTTAAAATTGAATCATATATTGAAATAGTTTTATTTAGTTTTGATTGTTAGTTCTTAATTGTTGCGCTTCTTACATTCCAATAAACTGTCATAGTTAATATAAATATTGTGGCAGTGGTGGTGGAGCTAACCAGATTAATTTGCCTTCTGTTAATTATTCCTCTTGTTTTTCTCATGTTTCTTATATTTCATAACCTCTTTTTATACAAAAGCTTGTTTGTGTCATAACAGGTTTTTCAGATGCTAAATGTTTCTATACATGTTTTTGTTATTTGAACCATGAATTGTGTTTTATGTTCAGATTTATCAGTTCAGTCTGTACTGCTGATATAGAGTAAAGCTCAAAGTTCTTCAGTTCTATCAAAGGTTTTGCTCCATCACCAGGAGTTTTGAATCTCAACAATGCTGACCCAGGGGCCGGCAACATGCGGCTCCTTTTTTACTGCCCTGTTGCGGCTCCGCAGCAGAAACGAGTTAGGTAAAACTAAAATAATCCTCCTTTGCAGTAAAATAAAGCTCTGCTGATCATTCTAACAGTTTTACAATAAATGGTCTTAACGTTGGAGTTAATGTATTACTGCTAATTCACTGACCTTTAACCCTGAAGTTTGGTGCACAGACTGCTGGTCACACAGCAACGCCTAGCTAGCAGCTAGCAAAATGGCAAAGAGAGAGATTTCAGATTTAAAACATAGATAATTTGGAGACAAACTGATATGTTTAATCTGCAACGAGAAACTGTCGAACACTAAAAAGTCACGAAGCTGAAGTCAGCTTCTCATTTGAATTTTCCCGTTCCACCTGGAACAAGAAAATTCCAACAAGAAGCTGGTGAATGAGAAGTTGACTCCAGCCTCATAAAAATCAAACATTGAGGGACACTGTGTAAGAAACTATTCCACTTTGGAAAAGCTTCCTGCCAGAGAATATGGCTATAGCTGAGCTAAAGCCTAAAGCAGAGCAATTTAAGTCTGCATTTTCATGTATATTAAATTTGTTAGCCTATGCTAGTAACACATACTGAGACATATTTGCAGCTAAGATGGTAAAATGGACATAAAATTTTGTGACTCCCAACATGGTTTAATTTTAGCTGAAAGGACAAAATGGCCCTTCTTAACATTTGGGTTGCTGACCCCTGATCTAACCAAAGAAGTCTATAATTACCAGAAAAATTTTCTGCAATAAGTGCCGATTTTATCTGCCAGACAATATATTGCTCAAGCTCTACTGGGACCACCAACATCATCATGGTGATTCACCTCAGCAGAGCAAAAAAAAGAAAAAGTTGACATTCAGGAAGACCTGATGCTACCAGTTAAACAGTCTTGTGTCACTGTCCACTAGCTGTGAGTGGTTGAGGGCAGCAAGTGACCAACAGTCTGTGGCTCTAGGACGGTGCAACAGGTTGATACTCTATTGCTTTTGCTACTCACTGAGTCAACAGTGGTAGCACAAATCGGCTTTGAGGGAGAAGCTGCAGTCTTGTGTGGTGAAGCATCAGGGAGCCACTTCAGTTTCCTTCGACTTCATTCCTCAATGAGATTGCTGACATCAATGCTGGTCCCAACATCTGTTAGAAGGTCTAGTCTCAGGATAAAATTCTCTCTGACATCGGCAAGATTGGAGGTGTAGTTCAGGTGCTATAGACCTCTCTGAGCTTGGCACGACTACTAACCTCTATCTTCTCTCCCGTTACGGTTCCAAGAAGACGCCAGCCGTTTCCCACCCCACTTGATTCTGCAGAGGAGACTAATAGTGGTAATAAAGATCTTTATTGGACAGCACCTGAACAGAAGCTGAACTGGCTGAATATAATTTCCCCTCGCCTCTGTCACGGCTGAAAGGATAGCACTAACACTATGACGGTGACCCCTCAAAAACGTGTAGCCTGTAGTTACCTCAGAACAATAAGCAGTGAAAGTAATGGGTCTTAATGCTAGCATATGTATGTAACAAGGATGGCAACTGCAGTTATATAAGCTGTTACCAGTCAGTAATGCATTACAGTGTTCCTCAGCCTCTTGACCTGTAAAAGTAAGGAATTATTCAGCTGCTGGCTTGTATTAGCAAACGCATGAATCTTATCTAAACTGCAAAAGATCTAGCCTTTGCCACCAGATTGCCTGTGTCATTTGTTTGATATTGGGTGCATCTCTCTGACTTTACCGTTTAGCCTTGCTGACTCCTGGCGAAGTTTATAGAGGCCGAGCTTTGCCTCAGCCTCGCACTGTAAACGCCAGTGTAAATACACCCCCACATTTCTCACGGCTGGAGAGCAGTAGCAGTAAAACGCTCAGATTGATAGAGCAATATCCAATTCCTCCCCTGAGCCAGAGGGCAAACTCCTGCGAGGCACGGACCGGAGAGTGTCCTCCCTTTGACTCGGCATTAAAAATAAACTTTGGCAAAACATCGCCTCATCAGCAGCGGCATGGGCGCCCCCCCCCAACCCTCTCCTTTTATCGCAGGGGCTCCAGCGAAGAACAATTAAGAGCTCGCCATGAGGCCGGTGCGGAACTGAATCACCCTGTAAGCACGGCCCTCCAGGCCAGTACTAATGCGTCTCCCATAGCGCACACTTCCATAAATTACCGCCAGCACGAGCGGGCAGATACAAATAAAGGTGATTTAGCCCAAAGAGATGCTGAGGGATGGCTCTCATTAGCCCAGAGTGGAGACGCAAGTCCGAACTTAACGGAGAGGAATTCCTGCCCATTAGCGCAATGGCAGCGCTTGTATTGATAGGTTTTTAATAAGACACTGCATTAATGGTTTCTCATGAGCGAGTGGGTTTTATGGTAATGGGGACAGGCAGTGGGAGGGGGACACAGGATGTCTCAAATGTGGGCAGATTCCATTGAAGTCCTCAGCAGGATCTGGACTCGGTGCTTGGTGAGGACTGCACGTGGCACACTGTCAAGCTGCAGCACAGCGGACGGGAGCAAATAAGGCTATGATAAAGACTCTCTGCATTAAATTGAGTGACACCAATGAGGGTGAAAGTGGCAGTGATAGACTGTGTGAAAGTGACTTCTTCCATGTGTAGAAGTCTTCATTTCCTCCTATTAATTTCAGGGACTCGTCTCCTTTCTCGCCCATCCTCCCACCACCCCAACCCAACTCCAGTTTTAACCCTACCCTACCTCTCTTCTGCCTGCGGATGCTCTAATTGAAAAAATGGCTGCAAGTTAAGTAAATGAAGACGTTTTAATCAGCCCTCTTCTTTCCCTCCCTCTCTCTCCCCTGTGTCCCTGAGATCTTTCTATTAACGGAATCGTTAAGGGATCAATTTAGAGTTTTTTAAATAGGCTGACAACTCTATTGTCTCAATGACACATATATTGAAGATTAATCTTGTAAGAACATGAACTTTGCCGCTGTGGGCTCCAAGCTCTACAAAGAATTCTCACCCCTTTCACCTGTGAAGATGGAGCAATTTTGGTGCGGCAGGCTAGCCGAGGCTTGCTATGAGTGGAACGAGGGTATTCAGCAGCACCTGATCCAGGTATTTTTCAAGGTCTGGAGCGCTTACAGGCAACTCTGACATTTTGGCAAATAATATCATGCCTCATGTTTTGTCATTCAGTGAATGGGTGTGGACACTTTTGCCATGAACTGGGTTTTCCAGAAGAATTTCCATCGGCAGCCAAGTGTCCGAATTTTTCATAATGACTTTTCAAGTTGAGGTCATTTGAAAAGCTTATTTGTGAGAAAAGGTGCACTCAGTCATCCCATTCAAAGTCCAACAGAACTCAAAGCAAATGATTTTAAAGGCAATAGACAGTACAAATTTAGTGTCTGCACTGAGAACAAAGTGCAGGTCTGAATGAGAACAAAGTACAGGTCTGTGTTCGTTTACTCATGTTTTAGATTGGATTTACTATCTCCAAATGTATCACAGTAGCCTTCTGACCTGAATGTTGAACCTCAGCGAGTTGACTTTGATTGGTGTTTTTACTTTTAATCTAATGTGTGCCAGAAGGTACTCAATTTTCTTTTGCTGTAATTTTAATACATGTAGTTACCAGGCAGATGAAGGAGGCTGTTGCTAAGCTTGGTAAATATAGTCAGAATGGGTTTGTAGCAAAATGCTTCAAGTTCAGTTTCATTTTCAATAACATTCATAACCTTTTCTTCTATTTTGACACATTATGTGTCCTGGGTAAATTACAGCAAAGATTCTGATTCACTTTTTTTTTATCACAAGCTTGTTCTTTCCTTCCCAGCAAAACTCCGGGCTGGAGAAGGTCGGTAATGCATGCACTTTCATCATAATGATCCTAATGGAAGAGGCAACCTCTGTCAGTTAATCACCTGACAGTGCACAGGGGGAGGGGCACCTTTTTCATTTCACAAAATTTCTACTTTATTTTGACAAGTGCAGGAAAGAGAGTGGGACCCCTATAGCATACCAATGCTGAGATCTATCGTGACCTGACCATTGGTTTCCTTCAGAGAGGAGCCACGTCTTATGGAGGAGAGGTTTTATTAATGGTTCCGTTCCCCATCTGGGCTTTGAACCACTATTTGTTATCAAACAAATGGGAAGTGAAAATGAACGCGAGGAGCCCAGGGAGCCCATGGGTGAAAGGACTGGGTAATGAGTTCCTGTTGTCCACCAGTCACATTCCAGACTGCATTTTAAAAAGCACGTCATCCATTATGGATGTCATCCCCCACCCACTGGAACACCTGTGGAGGGCCCAATTGAGGAGTAGTACGCTCCTAACATTGTTTATGTACAGGTTGTTTGGGCAGAATGCAAGGAAGGTGCGCACAGATAGCTAAATAACTAGTAGCCCACCGACCGGCTCGATATTGATCTAATACATTTTCCATTTCACGTTGATTAGAGAAAACACCTGAAGCGTTTGACCAGGTCTATTTTCTCAGTCTCATTGTTATGCCATTTTTTTCTCTTTCTTTCTTTTTGATCAAAGTGAATCCATTTTAAAGTATGTAAATGAGGCTTGTCTGACTGCTTTCCGCTGGATCTGACCTAAATGAACTATAACTGATCTCACTCGTAGCTCTGCTGAACTCTGTCTCACATACTGCTAAAATTATGCCTCACCCTGACACCATTTTTTTCTTTCCTGCAACCTTGAAAATAGTGCGTAAAATTTTTAAACGTCACCTAATTGCAGGCAATATTGACAAATCCTCTTTTAGAGATAGCAGCCTTTTATTTTCCATCTGCAGTGTATAGGCGAATAATCCTATCACATCAGAAAGCTCACTTTCATTTACTGTAAAAGTGCATGGCTGTCAGGACTACACACAGCAAGCAAGTGGAGCCCAAAATGAAGCAAACCAATCAGTTGAGAAATCTTTTTTTTTCCCCACACTCTCTCTCACTTTCGCTCTCTCTCTATCAGACGTGGACGCCTGATAACCAACCCCCCCCACTCTCCCTCCACTCCGGTGTGTCTGCAGTGTGGCGATAAGCAAATCAATATCCTGTCACTTCTCATTTTTACTTGCCCAATTCTACTCTCTGCACCTTGCACAAGGTGACAAGGCCTGGCTCGTGGTCTGGCCGAACAATCTCTGCACTTTTTTTTTTTTCTCTGTTGAATATTCTCCATCTCCTGATGCATGGATCAGCTCCATGGACTGAGGGCAGTGGATGGAGATGTTGAGGGATGTGCATATCACTGTGGTCACACACACTGGTGCTGGATAAGATGCACTCAGTCGAGCGACACCTTCACTCATTCACTAACACATTCAGGGCCTTTTGGAAAAATGTACAATTGTGGCAGAATAGAACTGAAACATATGGATAAAAGATCGGCCTTTTATTCATGTATCCACATAGGTCTGTGTAATGCAGGACAAAAAAGTACCCACCTCTAGCCTCTTTCTGCCGGCCCTCTAGTGGCCACTTCACCAGGGGAATGGAAATCAATTTGGTTATTTATATGTAATATCATCAAATAGCATTCTCTGTAAGTTTGTTATAAGGTTAACTAGGACTCAGTCTCTCCTTGTGTTGAGCTGCTAGTAAGTAATGAGGGGTGAAAGGGGAGGAGTGAGAACCTCCTGCTGTAAAAGCAATTCACACCTCTCCACAAAGATGGTTGTGCTGATGGTTATATGAAAATATAACTCAAAAGTACAGATAAAAAGATCTCTACTTCTCACATCCACATAGATATAATAGTGACAATTTATTTTGAGAGGTCCTTTTAGATGAAACAAACACTCAATGGACTCCCAGTAATATGTTAAAAACATATGAGGGTTAGGATTAGGTTTTGGGTTGAGGTTAAGATTAGGATTAGGGCCAGGGTTAGGGTTAGGTTTTAGGTAAGGTTATACATCTTCAAGATATTTACATCAGTGTATTCAGATGCTTCACTACTGCTGCTTCACTGATATGTTGTTGTTGTATTACTGATAATATGTTAAGAGTTTATTAATCATCTACAAAGAACCACTTCAAATAAGTTACCAATGTAATAGCTGTAAATGATCAATTTAGATCAGAGTCTGACTAGTTCTTACTTATAATCCAAAAAACATTTTGTACCCAAGACAAAGAAGTCTTTTGATGGGAGACCATTAATAATAAAGTTTTAGCAAATTATTTAATCAAATATTTACTGTTCTCTATTTTTTTATCCATATTGTTGCTGTCAGAAACAAACCCTTCTCTACATAATGGACGTCGATGTAAAGAGATTGTCGTCCAAGTAATTTTGTAATATTTTTTATTGGTCTATTCATCATGAAATGTTCACACAATGTAAATGACAGCTGATTTTTTCACATTATACAAAAAAGACAAAAATGAAATCAACACCTAGAAGCTGTGACTTCTTTGTACACATTTATGCCAGTTATTACATACTATCTGGATCAGTGGTCATTAATCAAACTGCTATGTATAATGAACTCACAGAATGTGTATTGTAGGTAGTCACCGCATTTGCCTAGCTTATCAGACATGATGCAACATGACTGTAAGTTTTCACTTCTCTCTGAAGTAGTCAAAAAAAGTTCTGCAGTTTTGTACTACTGTGATCTCCACTATGGTGCATTGCCCTTTCCTGATCATTAGGATGTTCACTTTGTTATCTGCTGGCATTTTGTCTGGTGGACGGAGAAATCCTGATGCGATCCATGTTTGATTGTGAAACATTATCATCAAAGAAAGCCCAGGCTATGATAAGAAGCCTGAAAGCTTTGTTGTTTCAGCATGGGGAACCGAACAGGAACATTCCATGGCCATTCCTTTGTCTCAGATTTATTTCTTTATTGGGTTTTAACATATTAGTGTTTAAAAATGTCTCTGTGAAAAAAAAAAAAATGTCTCCAGCTCACCGATGAATAATTCTGTTTGTAATACCATGTATTGCCATTCTAATTCAGCAGCTCAATTCTAGTGCAATAGTACAAACACCTGTATTAGCTGAATGGAGCTGAAAACAAATACACTGGATCTCTAAAGCCTCTAAATACTGGGTTGTCACTACATTATATTTGTGTGATAACATTGTTGTAGCTTTATGGGAAGATTAAGATAAATCTGGCCCTTTGCGGAGAGCGCCCTTGCTAACACGGATAAAGAATGCTTGTTTCTCTCTGAAGTCCATAGATCACAGCCAATATGTGAAAGTTAAGCATGTCAATACAGGGCATCCACAGCTGAGCCCAGCTAATACAAAGAATGATGGAGTACTCTCCAGAAGATTTCTCTTATTTGTGTGTATTGATTACTTCATTTTCTTTCTCCAGTGCAGTGCTAGTGTATACCTAACTGTGGGCAAACCCTGGAAAAGCCAGGAAATAAATATTGTGCGAGTCCATTAGATGGAAGAGCTAGCTGTAAAGGCACCATTTAAGAAATGCACTCTCATCCCACATTATGGCACCTGTGCATCGTCGCTATTGGAAGAAAAACGTATCTCTGAATCAACAACTTTAAAGGAGAAGGAAAAAAAACTTTAATGCAAGATGTTCCAAGTAGGGTAAAATGAGTGGAGAAGGCTCCCTTAAGAACCATACCAAGTTATTGTAAAGCTAAATCTTATTAGAGATTAGCAGGTACAGGATGATAATGCATAAACCTACATACAATAAACCAGAACAACAGCCAGTTTTGTTTTAATACCACAAAAAGAAAAATCTTATAAAGATGAACAACTGTCAATGTCCTCCACCTGACTAGGCTGTATCAAAGCACAAACGCTCCCCATGTTGCATAATTCTAATGATTGTTATACACTATGTGGCCAAAAATATGTGGACACATCTCCTAAATACTGAGTTCGAGTGTTTCAGTCACACTCATTGCTAACATGTTAAAAATCAAGCACTTAAAAATTTAATCCCCATAGACAAACACTGGAGGTAGAATAGATCATGCTGATAACTCAATGAGTGAACACCATGAAGACATTATTTGAGAGTTTGGTGTGGAGGAACTCCAGTGGCCTTCACAGAGCCCTGACCTCAACCAGACATAACACGTTAGAGATGAACTGGAACATCAATTGTGGGCCAAACTTTCTTATCCATTGTCGGTGCCTGACCTCACAAATGCTCTTTTGACTGAATTGGAATAAATTCACTTTTCAAAATCTCTTCAGAAAGCCTTTCCAAAGAGAGAAAGCTATTATAGCTGAAAAGCAGATGGCAAATTAATTTTAATGCTCATGGTTTTGGAATGGGAGGTCCAATTTCCATATTGGTGTGATGGTCAGGTGTCCATATACTTTTGGCTTGATAGTGTAACTAGCTTGTAATGCTGACTCTAGTTAGGCAGTGAAACATCTGTGAACAACTTTAAGATTTTTTTTTAATCAAAATATAACAAAATAAAAGTTGTGGGTCAATAAGCAAAAGGGGGTATTTTATACATTGTCTGGAGGGGACTTTCTGCCCCAGTGGTCAATCTTAACGTTTTACATAAAACAAACAAACAAGCAAATAAAGTAATATAAAAAAAAAAATCTAAAATTCTGCACATCTTCTCCATAAACATAAAAAAGCTTTCTTGAAAATTTCATATAAAAGCATAGAACATTACTGTCCACAGAATAAATGTAGATAAGTTGACCCCAAATCCCAGGAACATGGTCATCTGAAATTTCATTATTAGTTGCAGTGACCCTCAAGAGAGAAAGTAAGCATGAGGGGACATCTTAACCTGTGGGATCTCTTCCTCTATGTTATGCTGAATTGGGCCAAATCTATCAATCCATTTCTCATGAAATATTCACACAATATTAAGGGCTGATATTTTTTCAAAAGGTATAAAAAAAACCCTACAAACATGAAGTTACAATGTTTTCGTATGACAGTGACAATATACGTGTCATGCACAATATAGCAGTACTAGTCAATCCAGTGCAGTTGAGACAGTGAACTGCTTCCCACTCATTTATATTCAACATGTAAAGTAGTAAGAGCTTCTCCGTTTTGGGTGCTTTATTTCAGGGCAAGTTGCCCTATTTCACTACTGCTGGCCTATTTCTAAAAACAACAGAAAAGATTTTGCATTTAATATTTCACATAGTCATTCAAGCACAGCTATTATTCAACTGCATTTGCAACCGCAAAAAAAAGGAATTGCAGATTTCTTAACTATTAATACCTCTTGTTACTTGCTTGAAACCGAGACTGAGTCCAAGACTTTGCTTGAATATGCAGCGCCCAAGGCAATGTCAAATAATGCTATCCTCCCGTAAGGTTGTCAAGGCCTCTGAGGGATGTTAGCCTGTAACAGGGCATTCTGGGTATATTTTCCAGGAGGGTAGCAGGTTCCTGAATGAACTGAGGAACCAGGAATGAAATGTCAGTCTGCAGAATGTCTCAAATTCGTAACTTGAAAATGTCACTCATGAAGCTGGTCTAATGAAAAATGGATGATCCGGACCACCTCCCGCACATTAATGTACTCCAGCCAATCTGTCCCCTGCAGATTGCTGCTTATCTCCACACGGACACACACCCTTCGCCTGCTTTAGGTAAATAAACAACTGCATACAACAGGCGAAAAAATATGAAGCAGATATGCTTGATCTGCATTTATGAAAAATCAAACCGCAAACAAACACAGATCGAGAGCCATGCTGGATTTCTGGGTGAATAACCGTGACGGCCGGGGTCACTGTCTGAGTAACCACCATGAGTACAAATTTGAGGGCTTAATGATAAACCTACGGTTAGGATGCACTTTGATTGCTGAAGAGGCCATCCTACAAATACCCCATTCTCCACAATACTGTTGAGAACAAGTTCCATATATAGGCCTATATAATGCTGGTGTGGTATTACAATGAAGCAGTGGTTACTATCAGCCAATTAAGAACCATTTTTGTTTTTTGTGGTTTGGAGTGATATTATCTAAGCCCCTGGTTCAATCCTTATAGACAATAGATCTTCATATCTGTGCAGGAGTGAAGGCATCAGAACTTGTCTTTACTTTTGTATGCTTGTGACCACAGGGCCCAATGTCTCACTAATTGTTTCAACCTTTCAAGTCAGTTGAATAATGCAGTTGTTTCTTTTGTTCACTTACTAATTGTACCCATGGGGGAAAGTTAAGTATTAACGTTGCATGAATAGTAGCTTTCATTCCATTTCATTTTGTGTGTACCTTGAAGGGATGAGTCAATGAAATTAAGTCTCTGGTTATGTTTAAATGGAATTGCTGCATTTCATGTCGTTCCATTCAGGTGTCCATCACTGGTGAAATGTACTTCAAGGCTTTTTGGTTTGTGTTATTTTGTGTGTGTGCTGAATAACATTGGAATGCAGAACCAAAAATGATCCTAGATTAGTCTTTTGTAGGCTGTGCTGGAAAATGGAGGGTAAAATGGAATAAATATCAGTGAAGACCATTCAGGATATAAATGATTTTGTATAGTACTATGCAGTAAAGTAAGATGCCAACCTTTCATTTATTGAGTTTCCTGTCAAAATGGCCATTAAGCACAAGTTTATTGTTCAGGCGATATTTCTGAGGAGATCAGATATAATTCACCTGCACAAGGACCAAAGAGGGAAGTCAAAAGAAAATAACTGAAAATGGAGGAGTTTATTTAAAGATACAGAGAAAATGGGATTTCTAACAACTGTGCAAGTCCTGGTAGACCACCACAACTGTCACCATCAGATAAACAATACTGAAAGCTTTCATCTTTGAGAGAGAGGAGAAAATAAGCTCCACTCTTCCTTTGGTTTTAAAAAAATCCTCAAGTGTTTCTGTTCATCCTACCACTGTGAGAAGACAACTCAACACTATGAGTCTGAAAGGATGTGTTGCTGTCAAAAAGCCGTTACTGTGAAAAAGAAATCAGAACATTTGCGAATCACACGGAGAAGCTGCTGGTGTTCTCAGAACAAGGAACTGACCACTTCAGGGTCCAGGAGCTGTATTACAGAAACTTCCCATCTTTTTGTCTCAAGATCTGACAGGTCAAGATAAGATTTTTTCACAAATGTGTATCACAGAAGCAAATCTTATCTTAATTTGGGAATCTTCTCTTACAGCATCGTATTTCAAATTAGGAAATCTTCACCTACTCTATCGAAGTCGACAATCAACTGTCATGTCTGTTATCAAGCAACTGATCATACACACATGGCTGAAACGTAAACAAGTAATCAAAATAATCAAAATAATCCAGCTAGCTAATGTTACTGATGGAAAAAGGGTTAAACGAATCTACACCACGATGAACTTGAAGTTAGGAATATTGTGACAGCTGTTTGTGCTGTTTAACAGAGTGTCCAGTTTCAGTTACAGTTCACCAAATGCTTTAGCTGACCATGCTAACATTATTCCTCCCTAATAAACAGAAACGTGTTTAACTCTGTCTTATTATTACTGACATCACTGCAATGTTTTTGCTGATATGTTTTCATCAACATTAACACACAACGGTTATGATAGGTGGAGATTGTGTCTGCAGTGTCTGGGATTTTAAAAACTCTAAAAAAAAAAGATAATAAAGACAATACACTATTTTCAATGTAGATAAATGTAACATCATTATGCCAATTATAGTGAACTATGCTGCCTGACACTGCATAAAACAATAGAAGCAGATGGATAAACAGAAGTTAAGACACCTCTGAAGTTGTCTTGAAGTTAGGACAGAATTTAGTCCATTTAGCATTTGTCTAGTTAGGATGCTTCTGTAATGTTATTTCTTATCTGGAGTTAGGATCGGATCATGAACTTAAAAGCTGTTGCACAGCCCTAACTGAAGTTGTCATGGTGAACAAACCGATAATATTGATAAGATATATAAGATATAATAAGAAGAGTTAAAAAGTTTCCGTAATACGGCCCCAAACCTTAAAATCATTGAATGTGTTTGGGATTCCTCGGATCTTGAGAAGTAGAAAAGGCAACCAACTTCTAAGACTGAACTTTGGAGGCATGAAAAAATATCTCTCTATTACTTTAAAGAACTGAAAGCAAGTCTTGTGAAAACAATGGAAGTTGTTCTGAGGTCAAAAGTTGGGCACAGTAACTACTGAAAACAATTATATGAAATTGTTGAGGCTTTGGAGTAATTTTATGTTAAATATCACTGTTGTTGGAAGAAAACCTCGTATCTCCAAAATGATGACTTTACAGGAAAAGGAAAAAACTAGTTTAGTTTCAGTATAAGTCAGTGGAACCAGACTTATTTCCAAGTCATTTAGGGTCGTTTCTTTTGGTCCATTCTCCATGAAATTTACTCAAAATATAAAGGGCAACAGGCATTTTCAAATTATGTCAAAAACTGAAAAAAATGCCAAAAATGGAGATTTTTTTCCGACAGCAGCGATGTGTTTTATTATTATTTTTTTTTGCTTCTTTCTTCTGAAACTGGAAAATGAATAACTTGTACTTAAAGGTAGTTTTGACAGGAAATGAAATCAGTAAAGGCCGGTCTCTGACTTTTGCACGGTACTGTCTATTCCAGGGTTATTAGCCTGTTCCTACCCAGTTCACTGACCATGCTGATGTGCTAATAAAATGGAAGTAAGAAGATTTTGATGGCTTTATAGATTTATTAAATCTTACTGATGGCTGCTAGAGATTAGCTGTTTTATTTGATTGCTGGAAATAAAAGACAAAACACTTTTTTATTACGGTTAATAAACTTTCTGCCTGGTTATGAGAGACAGGGCCTTTGCGGAAACTTGAGGTTTCTGCCCCATTTGCATAATGAGGAAATTAAAGGCTTAGATTAATCACCTCATCTCAGGTCAGTCAGTTCACCCTCCGTCTGCATTTTAGCATATCCTCTGCAGTCCACACTATCGGCAGTCAATGGTTTAAACACCACTGGAAGACGTTTGAGCTGAAAAACCATTTAATGCATTGCTTTATCTGCTGTCACCTTGACAGCTGAAAAATGCGTGTTTGCACAGTCAGCCCACATTTTGATTTATCTTCTCAGCTAAGATGTAATTTATGAACATGCTCCGGGATTCTCGTGTCATTACACATCAAGCCGGATGCCTCTCCGCCACCGGGAGAGACCTGTTCTGTCTGAAAGATGGCTGGAATTCTGTTCTGAAGTGCCACACACCAGTCTGGTTTTATTCTCTCAATTAAGTCTCTTGGCTGCATGCTAATCTGAAAAAGAGGCAGTTTTGTGAGCCATCGTTGTAATCCATTATGTGTAAATATCATCAAGCAAAGAGTGGAGCAAACTCAATATAACTGGTTTCACTTAACAGAGAGTGAAAACAATGAGCAATTTTCACTGAGTTAAGAGTAATTGAATGAAAACTCAACAGCGTGCTGTCGGGAGAGACACGACGCTTTATAAACTGCTAAAGACCGCCAATCACTGACAAATGTAGAACACATACAATGGCGTCTAAGAAATCAATTTCTCATTCGACATCTAAATTTAATTAGCTGATTACTTCTGGGGAGACAATGGGGCAGATGTGGATTGTATTCCTATTGATCTGCCCGTGGTCGTCTCTTAAAGCACAACCAACAAATTAGAAGGAAGGAAATTTTAAATGTGTTTTTGAAAGACATGACCTTGCACCTGCACTTACTGCACGCGCACACCCACATGGGTGTGCATGCAACCTCCCTTCCATAAAGCAGTTCACTGCACATCTATAAATAGGCTGTAGGGCACTGAACAACCTCAATTTGCTAACACTCCCCACCCTCCCTTCCCCCTCCATACACTTCTATTGCAATTATCCCAAGGTTTATTTCGGTTAAGCAGTCAAGCAGAGGGAATAGATTCCACAGCTCATTCAGCAGTGGTTAATAACACCCAGAATACTTAATAGTAGCTAGCAATCAGTTTCATCCAAAGAGAATGTGAATATGAGCTGGTTTGCTAATGGAGGGCCTGCTCTTTTTCACCGTATATAATGAAAGAATGAACGTCGCGTCTACGCTGATGTATGAATACTTGTCTTTCATGTTCAACTGAATGTGATCATTTGCGTTTTCAGAGATTAGATCGCTATAAAATTCTGTATCTGTCGTTTTCTGCTGTTGGCAAGTTCTTCTTGGTATGCTTAATATTTCACACAGTCATTCAAGCACAGAGACTATGCTTTCTTTCTCAGAATTCTGGCTAAATGGGATGTTCTTGTTCATTGTACATACCGTCTGCTGGTGAAACACCTCAGTCTTTTTTGCTTTTTTTCCCTTCTTAGAAGTTGGAGAGTGGTGGAGAGCCAAGGTCTGTATTTCATTAGTTGGCCTAAAGCCCCCGTTGAATGTAAAATCTGTAGGCAACACCCTGGCTGAGCCAAAGGGAAGAAAGCAGAGGTTGATTTGAGAGAGACATGGAGAGAGCGAGACTCAGAACGAGACTCCGAGGCAAGTCACATGGAGATAGGGGCTTTGATATTCCCTTGCTGGCTGCTGGTGACCTTCACCTGCTCCAGATGAACCCAGGAACAGAGACATAATGTGGGCGAACTGTTCCCCAAGCTGTCCTTTGCCTCGCGCTCTACTAACCGTAATAAAACAACTGTAGTCTGTATGGCAAAGAGCTCCCAGGGGATTAACTCCTGAGATGTAACACACACTCACACGCACACGCCCAATAACACAGGCTACTGCACACAGAAGGACACACTCGAACTGTAAAAGAAGTCGAAGCCTCACACATAACATACTCAACAACCTGAGGCTCCGTTGCTGAAGTCCTTGGTGAGCTCCTGACGATCAATCATGTGCCATCAGTGGCACACAAACTTCACTCTGTATATAATCCTTCAGTCCATTGCTTTTGAAGCAAGCAAAGGTGGAGTTGTTACCTCCTGAAAACGTTCAGATGTGGAGTTTGAGGGACTGGCCAGAATGCTGCTGAGATAACATCAGCTGGTGGAAAGCCAATCGAATGCCAATATTTGACAACAAGATCCTTTGAAGCTCACTAGCATTACCAATGAATTCAGGTGAAAGACCACAGCTGGGGAGATCTACCTGTACAGTTTTAGATGTGGAGTTTGTCTATGTTGCAGACATTGCTTGTATTCTCTTGTCCCTTAGCAGTATTTTAGATATTTGGATCCATGATTTCACCACCATGCCTTTTGTTTAGTTCTAAAAGCAGTACCTCTAGGCATGCACCATACCACCCACAACCCCCCCCCACAGCCTAGTCAGAAATCTCTCCCTGTTCAGGTATTTGACAATCTATTTCTTATTTACACTGCAGCAATCTTGTGTAGCATAGTGCTCACCGGTGAAACTGCAAAGAATATATTAAGCTCACATAAACAGAACACTACAGGTGTTATTATGTGTGATGGACAACACCTCACTCTACCTAATAAGCAACATAAGCAGCTGCTTGGGGCCCAATGGCCAGACTAGTTCTCAAGTGTGGGAAAAGATATTCGAGTGAGGGGGACAAAGGCATGTAGTTAATCATAAAGAATGTACGACATGGAGAAAAGCATTATAGAAGGTTATCTGTAATTTGAACGGTAACTTTTAAGAACCCCAAACAAGCATCAGTGATTTGCAATACACAAATTAGCCAGTTATAAATTTACACAATTCTAATTTGCTCTAATTTGGCCTTTAATTTTACAGTGCATCAGCTAGCAAGATTTGGGGGGGTGGTGTTAAGGCACCCAAAAGGCTAGACCTGGCCCTGACATCGACATAATCGGCAGTAATAAAATTGTCATGTTACCATTAACAGTAACTGTCCTGATAGATGTCATAATATTTGATCTCATTATTGCTTACGTTATGTATTCTAGTTAACCATTATGACATCATCATGACAAAATTATGCCATTTTTTATGACAATTACAGATTATATTACTGAACGTAATCTGTCATAACAACCCATGACAGACATGATTATGTCAATGTTATGTAGCAGGGTTCAAGCAAAGTGTTACCGATTGATGTTCAGACAGGAATAGGCCTATAAATCCTTAATGAGCAAAAGGTTTGAGGTTATCACCGAATGGATGGAGTGGTGTCAGAAAGATAATAGGTGGGTGTGTGCATACTGAACGTAGCTCAGAGATAAGGAAGAACAACTTTTTTCCCAGCTCTTTCTGCAAACAGACTCAGGGAAATTAGCTCTTTGATGCTTTTGGTCTTGCTGGAGTGGAGGCATTCAAAAGAGGAGAGTGCATTTGGCTCGGCTGTGGCTAATTAAGACTTAAGAAGAAAAAGAGGCCGTCGTCTTCGATTCTGTGTTGTTCTCAGTGAGAGCGAGATTGCATTTGACTTGCCTTCCCGTGAGACTGCAAAGTGATATAGAAAATAAAACAACAGAGCTTTGATTTGCCGCATTTGTTATTCTTTCCATGTGTCTATATTTTTTTTGTTTTGTCTGGGTCTTTTTCTCGTTTAAATGCTGCTGTGGTTTAATCTTGTCCATATGTGTAGATAAAAGACTTTAATATTTACTTGTTTTAAGTAGCATTTTTGACTAAATCCTTATATTTACTGTTGTTTTTTTTGTTTGTTTTTTTGAGTGAAGTGGGTTTGTTGTTTTTTTTGGTTGTTTGGTTTTTTTGAGTGAAGTGGGTTTGCTGTAATAAAAAGTGATCCAGATTAATTTAAATGCACGCGGTCAAAAGCTGGACGAGGTGAATCTGAAGACTCCTTTTTGAAATGAATGGATTCTGACATTCATCACCTGTTTCTCATGGCCCAGCCACTTCAGTGTCACTTCCTGTGGGATGCATTGAATGTTTTGTGGGCTGCAGTGAAAAGACTGCAGACCTCTGCTTTGCATCTGACCTTGGGGCTATTGAGGGTTCTAGCCCAGTAGGAGTCATCTGAGGCCATGAAAACAGAAAAAAGTGATATTTTCTTCCTTTTTTTCCTTCCCATCTGTTGCAGTTGTTGATAACCAGCTATGGCTGTGGTATGCGTTCAGGCCCAACACTGCTTTGTTGAACATAATGCTGCAAATTTGTGGTCTTTTTTCTCTTCTCTCCCATCTAATGATGATTTATTTAGCCTTTGAACTTTCACTAAATAACTTATTTTTTTTTCTCCCTCCCGGAAACATAAATCTTCCAAGTTCCTCCTAATCTCCTCCCCGGATATTGGGGGAAAAGAGGTCAGTTTTTCATATTCTGCGTGTCGGTTTTAATAGGCTATTAATGAAGATACATGCAGGATCCTGCGGTTAATAAGACGAGTGTCAGGTCTCCCCTTCCTGCAGGAGACATGGTGAAGAAGAGCTGGCCGTGCCGCTGTTTCTCCGACAACGTTCAGCGCGAGGGGAGGTAGAGTGGGGAGGTGGCGGTGATGAGGGGGGTGTAGGGGGGGAGATAGGGGTGTCAACGCAGAATTACTCCTCATTACAGAGCCGGACGAGCCAGTAAATCACAGCTCTCTATGCTGGCAACTCTCTCCCATCATCACTCAGAATATCTCCGTTGGCATGCGCTCCCTGTCCGCTGACCTATAAAACCGCATTGCCACGTCCCCGGCAAGATCGCATTTGAGCAGCAAGGATGTGTGTCGAAAACATGGCTCAGATGCTGCAATCGATTGCACAGTGTTCTTGCGCTGAAAAGCCTTCATGAGACTGTGCAGCACCAGTGCAGAGCAACAAGAGGGTTTGGTGGAGAATAGACATTGGCAGGTTTCAGGGGAGTCTGAGGCGAGCCAGTCCCCCAGAGACAATAAGGTTACTCCTCACTTCCCACCCACCTCCCTGTGGCCCCCCTAAACAAAGAATTTGAAATAACTTAATCACCATTGAAATTCTACAGCTACACAGTGGTGTAACAAGTCGCCCCTGAGGCCTGTACGCAGAGCTTTTGGGCTGGGCCCCCTTTAATCCAAGACACAAAATGTTACAGTGCAGAATGTTAATTAATGTAATAAATGTTAATGTTAAAGCCAAGATTATTTTGACTATAATGGTAGAAAACATAAGAGATGCGTAAATCAGTCTTTTTGCATTATGTATAGGTGAGAACACCTACATCCAACGCAACCTTATAAGAACGAGCATGGTGGGCTAATAACATTCAGGCTGGTTACATTAAAGTTAAATTCAGTTTAGCAGTACATATCAAATGTCTGCTTTCAAATGTATGCATTCAAAAGTGAAGTCAACCTTACAGTAGTCTGAGATTTTATCATGTCGAGTTTTGAGAAAGATGGCCCATTTAATCCCATTATTATATCAAATATGTTAGACCTGCTGCAAAATGCAAGATGCTATTAAGAAAACCACAATAGTGGAAAAGTGATAATCATGAGCAAAATGAGTTATAAAAATATTATTCATTACTTATTCTTTTGATCTTTATTTATTATTATTTTTTTAATATTTGTGAAAATCTAACCTTTATTTAAGGTATAGTGATTGAAAGAAAATATTAAATCCTCTCATGAAATAAATGTTTTTCTTAAATCTATGTGCGCTATAATTGATGGCACCACTAGAAATTTAGAGTGAAAATAGAGTAAAATCTAACTGAAATATATTCATATTCATATTTCATGTTTTAAAGTTGACCTGAGCAATAACTAAATGGCCAGCCAAGACTTCCTGTTTCACTAAGAAACACATATAAGATGAAGCACAGAATACAGCAGTGATGTATGACAAAAGGTTGTTGTGCTGCACTATTGCAGAAATAGCAACAAGAAAACAGCTAAACTGTTGAAATGCCAATGTTTACACTATCAGGTTAATAATTAAGAAGTTTAAAGTAACTGGAGAGGTAAGCCAGGAGGAGTTTGTATGGCTATACTGACCCCACGCACAGTGATGAGGATGGACAAAGAATCTCCAAGGATTACAGATGGGGAATTGCAGAAATTACTTACGTCTTAGGGTTGGAATGTCTCCCAAACCACAATCAACCAAAAACCACCTTTATAACAATATATATCATATATATTAATATATATATATATATATATATATTATTTTAATTATTATTATGGATGCACAGCATCACAGACTCAGAAATAAAATCAAAACCAGACTGCCTCAGCCAGGGAACTTAAACTAGACCATGGCTGGATCTTCTGGCAGGACAATGATCCAAAGCATGCCTCAAAATCAATGGTTCACTAACCACAGAAATGAGGTTTTGCCATGGCCACCCCAGTTCCCTGACCTTAAACCTATAGAAAACCTGTGGGATGAGCTGAAGAGAAGAGTCCACAGTGTGGACCTCAGAATCTGAAGGATCTGGAGAGATTTTGTATGGAGGATTGACCTTTGATCCTTTGCCATATGTTCTCCAGTCTCACAAGCATTATAAGAGAAGACTCAGAGCTGTTATCTTTGCAAAGGGAGGCTGCACAAAGAATTAAATGAAGGGGTGCCAACAATTGTGGCACACATAGGTTTGAGAAAAATATTCATATCCTAATAAGATTTGTAATTTGTATTTTTTTTTTTTAATCACTGTAGATTTTTTTCAAAATTTGAATGAAAGATCAAAAGGATAAGCAATATCAGGGGTGCCAATAGTTTGGAGGGCACCGTAAATAAATAGCTCAAACCCTATAAAAGATGGCACAAACTTCACCAAAACTTTGAATGAATTATTCACCATTCAGCAAACATAGGAGTTCACCTGATTGTGAGGCTCTCAAGCACATAAATACAAAACTGCTGTTCTTTTTATTTGTTTTTAGCTTTGGAAGTCTGCTAAATGAAACACTCTACTCTGTTGTGATATTGAGAGCCTTTTAAAGTCTCCTCTTATGATCAGATCTGGAAAACACTTGTGTGCTACAAACTAAAAGCTTAACCAAAGTAATGTTGGACAGCAATGGCTGCTAGACAGTGATGTGAGGGCTACCGCACGTAGGTCGAGAAGCCCCTCACCTGCAGAAAAGTTACGAAAAAGCACCAATAAACACCAAACATAACCTCATTTTACACTCTCCTCATATAGATTTCATGGAATAAAACTTTTAATGTTATTTAGTGAATTTATCACATTTTATAAATTAAGTCAAAAATAGGTGAAATGTGTGTTGCTAAATTAACAGAACAAGAATTTATGTTTTACATTCTGTTGACTTATCTTAAGTTCACTGAACTCAAAATTTAAATGCAGCTACACACTAACTTTTATAAGTCAATTTTTATTTTCCCTTCATGTGTTTGAAATTATCCTTCATGCTCTTAAACTATGAAAACTTTTTTTAGTACATGGAGTGGACGCTAAAGTTTGACTTTAGTTTTTGTGTATTTGTGTGTGTGAAAATGGTCATTTTTATTTTTGTTACCAGATAGCAGACTGTTTTGGGCTGATTATGGCTTTCCTATATGAGTGTTGGTTGCTACCAAGAAGATGTTAGGCATGAGGGCCAGAGTAGGGCCAGATCCCAGAGATCTTCATATGGTTTTGCCTGGTTTTGTGAGCCAATTCTGGAATGAATATTGTGACCTGTGATGTTCAATGACTTGTTTCTTAGCTTGTGGAAGTACATCATACAGTTTTGATGTATCGGGCATACCATTCCAGTTTGCACTTTGTGTGAATGCAGTTTCTCCCCATTAAAACTGGCAAAACCTCATCCAAAGTCCAATGTAGCAGATGAGAGACTGAGAAATTAATAAAACAGGGCAAAAGCCTTTTATCTTGATGAATTTAATGATGTATTTGCAACTAGGCAGAGAAGCTCAGTGGCTCCTTTGGACCATTATTGACATGTTCTTTAGGTTTTAGTCAGATGTTGCATTCCCAACTCTGGCTAATGTTACCTACAAGTTATAATAATAAGAAAACTTTCTAATCTAATGTTCAAAGATGTTCAGCATTTCAAATAATGTTCCTATAAGGCTAAATGTTAACTAAGACATAATGCTTTTACTGCAACATTCAGAGGATGTTTGATCTACTGCGGAAATGCTGATAGATATAGTACAATTAGCAGAAAAGTGTTATCTTTCATGATATTGCCCAATCAATAACAGTCCCAATCAATCGCCTACAAGATGTCATTCGTGCCAGATGTGCATGTGCTTGCACTTGTGTGTTTATCACCCTTGACTGAAAAAAGTTTAGCTACCTTACGTACATAGGTCTGATGATAGTTAACATTAAGTAGAACATATTTAGTCTAATATATGGAGCATGATGACAATACTGGCATCACCGGAAAGCCAACAATTGAAACATGTGTTCCTGGCTCCATCGTGACTCATGTTACTAAAGCAGATCACATTTCTGTGGCGGATCTATACAGAGCCTTGTGCGCGAGATTTGTCGAGATGCTGTCGAAGGCATGGGGCCTGATTTGTCCTGGCCTAACCTTGGCTAAGCAGGTGACATCCCCGCCGCCTCCACTTAACAAATGGCGTGTTGCGACACCTTGACACGGTCACGCTCCCCGGTGAAAGATGACGTCTCAGTCCATTACGTTCCTGCAGCGCGGGCCTGCTCGTCCCATTAGACTCTGCGCTGCGTCGCGCCATGTTACTGCAAGCTCCATTGCCGTTTATTTCACGATCGGCCAGATGAGACGCTTGATATTAACAATCTGCTCCTTGATGTATACCCCTTCTCTGATAACCGCCGGCGTGGCCGCCTGCGTCCATTTGTTACTTGGGTTCCGTTTCAGGTGGCATTTAATGAGGAGAGGCCGCCAGACAGGTAATTTCACTCATGGCTTTCATTTGTTATTTACCATTGTGGACGAATATCTCCCTGCTTAGCTCACTGGCTCTACTCGCCAGCACGTTGCCAATTACTTCTCAGTCCACCTGACTGACCTCACGACTGGACAGGGGGATGAGGATGAGACGTTACCGCTCCTCCTCGGGGAGAAGGAGGCGTCGGAGCCATCTGTTGCCGCTCCGTCGTCAGCCAAGAGCGAAAGCTGGCTCGGTTAGGGCCGCTCATGTGACGCGGTGAACGTAACCGTCCGCCAAAGAGCGCTTCTTTGGTCCTTTTTGATTTTTGGTCTTCTCTCATGCCGCAGTCTCATGTAAAGCACAAGAAGCGGCTGACCCAAAAGACGGCAATGGGAACACTACTTCGCCGTGTAGTTCGAGGAGGGCACATAAATTATAGCTGAACCCGATTTGCTCTTCTTTCTCAGCTCCTGGCACGGAGGCCCCACGTGAACTGACTGGCAGAACAAATAATCAGCAGCCGTGCTCCAGGAAAGGCTGCCTGCCAGGACTGGCTTTTCTTTTTTTTTGCTCTTTTTTTTGGAAGGTGGAGGCTTTTGACAGTTGCTAAAAAGTCCCGCAGATAATGACATTAGTGCGCTTGATTCTGGTGCGGGCGAGCGGATCTGGGCGCGCGGCTCAGGGGCCATGCAGAGCATGCGGACACAGAGGCAATTAAACGAGTAAGTGCAAGTGGGCCACACGCAGCACGGCGCCAGAGGCCTCGCTCTCCCTCTGCGGTCAGATGAGAGAGATGTGTGAAGCTGGGATAGGTCACAGGGATCAGGCTGGATTTACTGCCTTAGACCTGCGGCTCTCTCCTTGGCTTTCTGCGTGGGTATCCTTGGGAGTCGGAGCTCTAGCCTCTCCATCTCTCTCTTTTTCTCTCTCGCTCCCACTCCCTATCAACTACTCACAGACTACAGGCTTCATCAACTAGTGCAGTAGAAGGAGAAACTAGAACACGAGCATAGTGCTCCACTGGACATACACGGCGTGTGTATCTATTGCAAAAATAAGAGAAGGGAAAAAAAAAGCAACAGAGTTTAAGAAAGCTCCTCGACAGAACTTCAGAGCACAAACATGGAGAGGATTGGTGGGGGAACTTTTGTTTAGGAGTTATGGATACTGGGGGAAGTCAACTCACTGGAGTATGACCTCGGCTGACAGCAGAACAGCTATTGTGCTCTTATCTGGGTCTACTCGGCCTGTGAAAGTTCGAGCTTTCCAACGCAGATAATAAAAAAAGCCTCCTAGAAACCTGTGTTTTCAATTCCATGCTGTTGAACACTATTGATTTGGAGTTCATCACCTGGTGTATTGATTGTATCTTTTAAAAGTAGCCTACTGAAAACACTGAGCAAAAAAACGTAGCTACTCTTATTTATAAGGTCAGCGGTTTGAGTGAAATTTACCCATGCAGACATGCCGAAGCAGAAAGAGAAACAATGCATAATTTAGAAACTTAAATAAGTTTTTTTAACAATAGAAAGCCTGTTGCAAATAGGCTTATTATGGTTATTATTTACTAAGACGTGGAACGTGCTTGCAAAGTCATTATATGAAGTTTTCAGTAACCTTAGATAACACTGTGTTTTTTCTCTCCATCTTCGTAATTCATGAGCGTTTGGCTTGAATAGCCTTTGGCTATTCCTTAAGGATCCAGTCAGTACAGCCTTAAGGGAAGGTTATGTTGTGTCCGTGAATGTACTTCAGTATCATGGTGGAATTTTTCTTTAGGCATTATACTGAGGAAAATATCAATGAAATATCAAAGGGAGAAGACCTTGAATGCATGTTTCAAGCCCTCCTTGTGTAACTCCTTTTCACTCTTGCCTTTCTCAAATAACCATATTAATCTGCCAGGAAAAACCAGAGAAGCTACATGATAAATAGATGTTGCACAATATGCAATCTTCAATATATTAGAAGACGTGATGTGTAGGTTAATATATTGCATTAAGAAATTCAAACAGGCTTTTTGGTTTACTGAGTCTTGAATTATACATCGCAAAAAAACATGATCTTGACAAGTAAAATTATAAATGAACAGTTTAATTCAAAATGCTGTATATCCATTTATAACAGATTTGAATATAAAGAGATCTGAAAAAAGCTGACATGTAACACTTTTTGTCAAAACAACAGCAGCATTTTTACTTCTCTAATGAAAGTTGCATTAATCATGATGTGGCATAGACGTGCTGTTTAATTAAAGAAACCCTCCAAATCTAGTCAATGCACAGGACTGTGCAAATGTTAGAGACCACCCTTCATTTATTTTCAGTCAAAATGGTCATTAAGTACAAGTCATTCATTTTTGTTAGACAGTGTTTCGGAGGAGATTAGATATAAAATAATCCACTCAAAAAGGTATCAAAAGATAACTGGGAAACATAACAACTGTACAAGACTTGGGAGAACACCAAAACTGACACCATCAGATAAACTGAATTAAAAGCTTTTATCTTTGAGAGAGAGAAGAAAAAATCCACAGGTGTTTCTGTTCATCTTTCCACTGTGAGAAGACAACATAGTGCTATGGGTCTGAAAGGATGTGTAGCTGTCAAGAAGCTGCGACTGAGAAAAGGAAACGGACAAAAAGGAAGAACATTTGCAAATCAAGCAAAAAAGCCAATCCAGTGTTTTCAGAATGTTGGAGTGACCACCAGAGAGTCCAGACCTCAGCATCACCGAACATGTTTGGGATTACTTGCACAGTGAGAGGCAGAAAATGTAACCAGATTGTAAGACTGAACTTTGGAGATGTAAAATAAATTGCACATTCCTTTGAAAAACAGAGGCAAAGGATGGACACTGAATACTGACAATTTGATGTTATATTTGTTTGTTAAGGATTCTGTGTAATTATTGAAATTGCAAATAACTCAAATGAAAAGATGACTGATTTTTACACAGTACCTTTAATTTCTCATTGTAAGATTGTTTGCATATTGTTAGATAATTTAACCTTTTTCTACAACTTTTTACTTGTCATCTTGTTCCATTTGCAGATGCTTTTGCTATTTTCAAGAAATGAAACAAGAAAATCTACCAATGGAATATGACACTAGACTTCACTGGATAAAATTACTTAAATCAATTAAGAAAATGTGAAAAATTAGTGGAATCTTAGATATTTTAACCAGATAAAAGATGATTTCACTTGTTGGCCTCATTCTGAGATGAATATGGTGTTGCTACATAAAGAGCTACTGGACACTACCAATAGGTGAGAACAATTATGTATAATAACAGCGGTCAACAGCACTTGTTGACGTGTAACGATTTGACTTTCATTGTGTCCTAATTTGACGCACTCAGCCTGCTGTCCTATTCATGCAGCCCACACTAACGTTGATCTAGCAGTGAGTAAACTTAGCAAACTGTACTATAGAGAAACACAGGTAGCCCTTCCTCTCTGCTACTTTGTATCGATGGATATAAACTCTCTCCTAGACTTCATTTGTTCTTGCAGCCATTAATCCACAGCCAGCCATCTTCCATCCTAGGGCTTAGCGGTCTCTTTTCTCTCTTTCCTGGTTGGAGATTGGGGACGCAACAGGGGGGCAGAGGATCTTCTGGAATACCAATTGGCCTCACCGGAGGGGGTGGAGCACAGGATCTTGATTATAGATTTTGTTTGAAATGTGTGTGTCTCTCTGTGTCTGTGAGTGTGTGTGTGTGTGTGTGTGTGTGTGTGTGTGTGTGTGTGTGTGTGCGCGCTCAGACAATACAAAAGAAAATCATGTCTGGCAGTGAAGCAGTCACCACCAGACAGCAGTTTGAAAAATGCATACGTTGTCTGGATGTCATTGCCATCTGCAACACTCACAGTAGTCCTGCTGGTTTTCCATTGCAGCTTCTCTTCCTACATATGGGTCAGTTTGCTTCTGCGGTTATTTGCTTGGATTTATATAAACAGTTGTACATGAATATACTCATTATAAACTTTACTCAGCAGAAACAAACCCTGCACCCCCCTTGATGATATCCACTCTGCAGCCTTTGCTTTCTGCAAGATTCTGAATCGAAGCATGCCGGGCAGGAGTCAACACTTCTAAAGAAATAAAATGCCCTTTTTTTATTCCCAAACTCATTTTGAACCACAATTATTAAAGAGGCAATTTGCTAACTGGGATTGAAAGATGGTAAAAAGCGGGCCGATTCGCTTGGACGCGTTTGCACCTTAAGCTTAACATTACACACTAAGTGCCTTGCACATTTGTTGAACCTTATTTCAGATGCACGGGTGAGAGGAACGTCTTTGGTTTGGTTCCCAAGACAACAGAGGTTTCTCTCTCTTGACTTTGCTTTGTTGTTACTATGCATACAAGCGGCTACTGGCGCGCAGACGGGATGATGCCATGCCCTCGGTCCAAGTTTTATAAAGCTCCGCAAGCCTCAAGAGGGCACAAGGACAGTGGTCAAGCTACGGGACAGCACTGGGGGATCAATGCCGATCACTGTAGCTTCCTCCTGTCACTCAGAGAGTAGCGCTTTTTCTTTTTTTTCCCTCCTTCTTCTTCTCAACCCCCCTCCCTTCCTCTCATCTGTTCGCTCACCCACTGCAGCAAACTGTTAGCTCTTCCATTCAAAACAGCAGCAGTGCCCCCTGTTGGTCATACCAGGCTTTAAAGCCTGGTCCCGGCCTGACCACTGAAGAACTGCTGCTGTGAACCATTTTTTAAAAGTGGTCATCCTTTTATATTGATTAATACATCTTCTTTCTGAAAAGGAAAAAAAGAAAGAAAGTCATTTTTTCTGCGCTGGTCAAGTTTGACTTACCTTTGATTGCCATTACAGGAATGTGTGTCTACAACAAGGGGGACGGAATCACAGCCACTCTGGACTCGTTATTCACACACAAGTCTTTTCATGAGTGCGGCAGATAGTGCTGCCGGGAGAGTGGGGCAGTACAAGTGTCCAGAGAGGAGGGTAATTATCTGTTATGATGACCAGCAACGACAGCAGACAACGGGGCAGCCCCGGTTATTTTGAGCAAGAAGCAATGATTAAAAGGTTTGGCGAGGTGGAAGAGGAGGAGGTGGGGGTCTATCTATACTGTCTTCTCCATGTCTGGAGATAAAGATGACTCGCTGACCGGGGTACTGGACGGCTCTGAACGATTGCACTACCTGATGGCCACACACAGTGATGGAAGGAACCATCCAGACCCAAGAAATCAGACTGGCCTCTGTAGGGTCCAAAAGATGGCTGGGAACCAGTGGGGAGGTAATGTAACTTGCAAATGTGGAATCTGCATCAGTGATGCAAACCACTACACATATAAACAATACTCACAGATGCAGCATCCATAATAAACTCATTGAGAAGAGCCATTTAATGGCTGATTACAGTAGCAACAGACAATTTAATGGACGCATTAATCTAATTTAATCACAGCATGGAATGGCATTTTGAATAATTAAGGTTCCGAAAAAAAGGTGACTATAATAATATGCGGAATTAGAATACATCAAAGGGGCTTTTTACACCCATTTTCCCATTCGACTCGAGTCAAAAACGTGTCCGAATGTGGAGCCACTGCGTTCGGCTCCTTTTCTCCCATTCCCCAGATAACTGTTAATTATTGTAACCATTCTGCAATTCATTATATGGCATTTTTAATTAGACCACAAAATGTCAGCATCTCTCTCACAAAAGATTAATGGGATTTGGATAATTTTTGTGTCCCCCCAGTTCCCCAGAAGCCGTCCTAATTCCAATAGCAATTCATAACGCGTTTGATTGTGAAGTAGGTTCTGCCTTTGAGTGAAGCTTTTACGCTCGCCTCTTTACCCCCTCTCTCTCTGTGGGGATGGGCTTTTTAAACAGTGGTTCCGATGCGTGAAGAAGACATGCTGAGGCGAAATATATCACAGGATGGGAGGGGATGCAGTGCCTATTATTTTCTAATGGAGCAAAACTATGTAGGAGGGACCTCCACAGCTACACTTCCTGTCCAACTCACTCCCTTGCTGACACAGACGGAACCAACGGAGGGATCCAAGAGGGGAGACGCGTTTTACCATCTGTCTCTATTGGCAATGGCGAGAAGGCCGTAAATACCATTAATGCTCTTTAAGTGATGCCAACTTTGCAGCTACTGTTGTGTGTGGCATTGGATTGAGAAAACATCTCAGCCTTCCAGTCCAATAACACTCCCTACAGACACTGTGCACTATATTTTATGCTACAATAAAACTTTACTATACTTCATTTAACTTTTTTACTTTTTTCAGTGTGGATTTACAGTTACACATTACCATTTCTGTAAATGTGTAAGTTTAGCCAACTTGGCTAACTTTCAGCATATTAAATTGAAAATGTATTTCAATGCATTATATTATTCACTATATAAAGCCTGGATTCTGTGGGGTAGTATCATCACAAATCAAACACTATAATGACTGTGCGGTACCTCTCTCTAGGTTAGCAATTATGTTAGAAAGCTAAAGTTAGCTATAACATAACATGCCTTTTGCCATCATAATATTTCAAAATCCGTAGTGGCAATGTAACTAATGCCACACTGAAATACAGGAGAAAGACATCTAAGTCACATTTGAAACTTCAAACTGCAGCCACTTCTGATGACTCCTCTACTTCCGCTTCATATACCAGCCTGTAGATGCTGAATGTGATCCATATTTAACATTCCATGACTCATTTTCCAGTGGAACCACACACTACACTGTAAAAAAAAAAATAATGAAATAAATCTGGGAAAAAATGGTACAAATCTGGCAGAAGAGGTGCCAGGCAAAACCCAAAAATTTACAGTAAAAGTATGTTTTCTCAATAATGGTGAAAACCTGTAAAATTGCAGTCATTTGATTTCTTAGAAATACTGCCTTTTACTGTAATTCAACAGTTTCACGTGTTAAACTAGTTATTCAGACTTACAGTATTTCACCATAAAAATAAAAAAATACAATGTTTGTTAAAGGTAATTTGTTTTTTTTTATGAATTTACATTTTATTTCTGTATATTAACAGCAATGTAACAATACAGTATATGTATGGTGAACTTTCATGCATGTCTCCCTCTTTTTTATAAAAAAAAGGTTATTGTCCATTGTTTTATTTATTTATTTATTTATTTATTTATTTATTACAGTCTATGTCTCATTTCATGTGCACTATAAATGAAGTTTGAACTCGGGGGGATGTAACTGGATGTCATTTTCCAGTCAAAAAAAGAAATGATATAATCACTCCCTTCTCCCTTTTAGTGCCCTTTGAAATAATCTTGTTAGCTCACATAAGTTGTGTACTATTGATATTTTTTCCATTCATATTTATATTTACACACCAAGTTTGATGTAAAAATGTATCAATATCTATGAAGAAACAACATAGTCATTGCATTTATTGTCACAATCTGTTTACAGTTGCTGCAGATGGTAACTCAAAATGAGTTTTAATATTATGATTTAAAAAGATAGTAATGCTTTCTTTTACAGTTTCTTAAGTTCTAAGTATTAACCAGGTAAGTGTGAGGTACAAACTCCACTATGGTATGCACTATGGTATGTTCTGAGATGTACAACAAAGCTACACTGAAATGCCAAACAGATTGCAGAGATTAGCTCCAAAGTGCTGTATAAATACATATAGATAGATAGATAGATAGATAGATAGATAGATAGATAGATAGATATATTCTGGTTGTTTTGAGTATCATTTCTGGAATTAAGCTAAATTATCTCCCAATATCATAAGAAAAAAGATTTTAAAAAAATGAAATAAATATTTTCCTCAAATCTATATGTGCCACAGTTGTTGGCACCCCATGAATTTTTGTGAGCAGAATCTGAGATCGAATCTGTATCTTCGCATTCATAATATGGAGTCCCGCCTCTGTTCACCTATGTTATTAGGAATGCTTAAATGGTCAGAGGATGTATGTCTATAATCACCCCATGCTCAGTGAAGAAGATGGTTTGAGTGGGCAAAGAATCTCCAAGGATCACAGCTGGGGAACCGCAGACATCATTTAGGTCTTGGGGTCAGAACACCTACCAATCTACAATCAGATGCCACCTACATAACCACAAGTTGTTTGGGAGGGCTACCAGATGAAAGCCTCTGCTGTCAAGGACTAACAAAGTTAGATGCCTATAGTTCCAGACATCACTAGCTTTTAGTGGGACTGTGTTTGTCAGATGAGGCCGTAATAGAGCTTTTTGGCAACAAACACCAGAGGAGGTTTTGGCATAGACACAATAGCCACGCAAAAAAGTACCTCATCCCCACTGTGATGTATGGTGGTGGACCTGTGATGTTGTGAGGCTCTTTTCTTCCATATGCCCATGGTACCATGGACTCCATCAGGTACAATCAGATATTAAATCAAAACCTGACTGCCTCAGCCAAGAAGCTTGAGCTGTAGTTGGATCTTCCAGCAGGACAATGATCCAAAGCACACCTCAAAATCAACACAAATATGGTTCACTGACCACAGAATCAAGGTTTTGCCATAGTGACCCCAGCCCCTGACCTAAACCCTGTAGAAAACCTGTAGGAAGTGCTGATGAGGAGAGAAGAGATCTAAAGGATCTGGAGAGATTCCTTATGGAGGAATGGTCTCCGATCCTTTGTCATGTGACTCAGAGCTGTTATCTTTGCAAAGGGAGGTTGCACAAAGTATTAAATGAAGGGGTGCTAACAAATTCTAGCACACATACAATAAAGAAAAATATTTATTTTGTGAAAAATGTATTTTTTTTCTTTTAATCTTTGTACTTCTAATAAATAGTTTTAGAGTTAATATTTTTAATGAAAGAACAAAAGATAAACAGTAATAAATGTATTTACAGACAGTTTTCCACATGTTTACCATTGGGCTGCTAATATTTGTGGAGGGCACTGTACACTAGCGGTGAAGTTCACTATTTCATTGTTATTCATGCATTTAAAAGAAATTTGTTGCAGATACACTTATAAAATGGATCTACTATGACACTAGTACTTCATTCATTTGTAGGAAGTTTAAAAAATGAAGAAATTTTAGATTTGTCCAGAATGATGAACAGAGCAGGAGATGATTATATTGAGAATGTGAGAAGTTAAATTTGATGTCCAGGATGCCTGGCATTTTGAAAAGTGGTGATCAAATCATTAGGCAGATAATTTATTAAGGGATTACTGCACTGTGAATAGACCTGTCCAGGATGTATCCTGCCTTCCACCCAAAGGCTGCTGGGATAGGCTCCAGCCCCCCCCGCGACCCAGAAGGATATGCGGCTAAGGAGATGTTTGTGTGTGTGCGCACTGTAAACAGTTATTTAAAGTATTTTATTTATTATTTATTAATTGCAGTTACCAAAAAAATTTCCATGAAAAATAAAACACCTTAAAATACCTTCTGGTGTCTGGTTTTAGTAATTTAATCTACACAGGTTAAGTTATTATTGAATAAAATGACAGCAATTATTAGTATGACAAGTGGTTCCAAACTTTTGAACACTAGTGTAATCGATGTGTAGTGTAACAGTATTCTTAAAACAATCATATAATGAGAAATATTAAATATATTGAATAATTTAAGATTTACTTGCCAAGATATCACTTTTATCAGTCTCCCTTTGAAATATGTACAATTGGTCTGCTGTCCAAAAATGGCTAACACACTACAGAAGTATTTAATGTTGATATACAGAGACTCTGACGAGTGAAGCACATCCAAAGGAAGACCCAGTCAGTCGCTGCTGTGGCGCTTGTCACTTAAAGCTAAGGCACTGTGTGTCTGCTTGTCCATAAATACTGTATGGGACTGAGGTGCCAGGCCCATCTCTCACAGTAATGGGGGCGTGAGGCCAGGTAGCGGAACTGTACCCAAGCCTGGAGCGCAGTGAGTCTTTCTGGGTGAGTCTGTGGAGCTTTACAGCTGGTCATGGCCATAATCAGCCACTGCTGATGCAGGTGATGAACAGCTTCCTTTAATAGGTTTTATGAGTTCACCGCCAGCCTGCCTGCGCTGCTGGCATTTATCTCTCCCTCTCCCGAGAGGTCGCAAATGCTTCTAAATTAATAAGCAGACAGAGGAGCTGACCAATAGACGTGGCGGAGGAGGACAGACAATGTTTGTGTGTCAGCGTGTGAGAGAGAATGTGTGTGCGTGTGTGTGTTCTCTCCCTCCCCACGTGCACCCGAGCTCCGGACGCCCCCATGCTCCAGGTGTTTGGGGGTAGGCAGACAGAGGGAAGATGAAAAGCCTCTGGAAGCAGCATGTGGCCATGCATTTTTATGGGACACCCTCATCGTGCCTTGATACTGCACTTGGCCCGCTGCCTGTGGCAATGGCAATTCTGGTCCAGCCTGCCGAAAACCCCCAGCACAAGACCAATGGCTTGTACATGCACACACATACAGATACACAGAAAACTACAGAGCTTTTGTTGTATCATTGTGTCTTGCATTTGCTTCTAGGATATGCAAGAAATGACAAATATGTAAATCTGTTCCACATGCACCCACACAAAAACACAGACTTCTTGGGGTATTGCTGTGGATTTCATGCTTTCAGGAAATGTAAGAAGCATGTAAGAACACTTTTAATCTATTATTTATTTACTGTACATTAGGTCAAAATACTGCCATTTATATTGTGTAAATGTTTCATGATGAATAGACTTTTAGGAATAGTTCAAAAGTATGCTCTTAAAAATGATGGTTCTTCAAGGGTTCTTTGGTAAAGAGAAGTGTTCTAGGGTTCTATAGAACCCTGAGTTCTGTATAGAACCATCTCACGCCTAAATGGTTCTTTGTATGATAAAATGTTCTTCAGATTCCTAGAGAATGTATTGTATATGATTCTATATTGCAGTAAAATTGGTTCTTCTGTTGTTACACGCTTGATATCGTAACTATTGAAAAACTCTTTTTGGTGCTATATAGAACTATTTTCAAAAAGCTTCTATATACAGCCATTCGATTTACTAAAGAAACCTTGAAGAACCATTGTTTTAAGAGTGTACTTGAAAGCTTGGTCCAGTAATGTATTAAAGCAAAATGCCACAAGAGGCCACACATTTCAACGATTTTATCATAGGTAAAGAGTGTCGTTTGGTACAATGCACAGCGGTTACAGCATACGATATGATAAAATACACAAACACTTGATAAATTATTTAACATATTATTATAATTTAATCATATTTTTATTATAAACCAAGATGTTTTGTAAATTAAAATTAACATGTTTTTATTATTATTATTATTATTATTTATTTTTTTTACACACATGGTATACTCTTTCAACATGTTGTTACTTTCACAACAAACATTAAAATCAAGAACCTTTTCATGTGAAGACTTTTTGTAATATTGCATTGGATTCTGTTCCACTTCCAGAGATGTGAGAACTGGCAAATATGTAAATACATGTTTTGCATGCGCAAACAAAACCACAGACTTTCTTGGGCCACTACTCTTTGTAGTATAACTGTGGTTTCCATGCTTTCAGGACATGTAAGAAATGGCAAATATGTAAATATATATTGCACATACAAATGTGCACACAAAACCAAAAGTATTGCTGTGGGTTCCATGTGCCTCAAGCTATCTAAGAAATGGCAAATATGTAAATACACGTTTCCAGGGTATTCCTTCTGTACTCATACGGGTTTAATATGCATAAGCTGAAGGGTCTGCACCAGTCATTATGTATTCACTTCATTAAAACGCACTGGAGGAGCATGGTCCATGCATGGCTGAGAGTAACAACTGCCATGAAAGGTAGGCACTGGCAAGAGTCCATCATTCAAGGGTTACTGTTATTTTTATTTGTTGAGGGAGAGAATACAGACTACAATGAATCCCTTCTGAAAGTGCCTGAAATCCTTCCAAGAAAATGCTTTCTTGGTTCATCCAGGGACTTTCTAAGAAGTGTCACCATAACAGCAACCATAAGTGACACCCAGCATACCTGCACCGCAGATATTATGCATCAGAAAGCTCAGCGCACAGCTGTTGAGGAGGAGTAAAAAATGATTTATTTATTAAAGCCAATTAAAACTTCAGGAACAAGAATACTTCAATGAGAATATGCATATCAAATAGGAGCTCTATATGGTAAAGGTATTTATACATGCAAGTGTGCTCACCTTAAATTGTATTACGCATTCGTAAGATCGCTGTGCAAAAGAGGGTAGAGTCAGACAGACCCTTGTCATCTACTGGATATTCTCCACAGCTCCTAGCATAAGAAAAAAAAAAAGAGAAAGAAAAAACCTTTTCTCATCTTAGACTTGTCCCTTTCTTCTTTCCATGCAATAAATGTGATTTTAAGTTTCTTTTCAGGCCCTGTGTCTCTGAAACATGACTGCATTTGGTTGACGGCCACACTGAAGCACACTCTCGGAATCGATTAGCTTCACTTGCTTCTGTGCCTGAGCCGAGTGTTGTGGGCATAGCTTAGTGGCTGGGGAGCACTGATTGTGTGGCATTTGTCGAGCTCACGAGGGACTGGCATACTGTATTGTTTGGGAATATGGATTTAGGCACAGTTAGAAACAGTTCATAACTCTGAGATAGGAATAAATTGGTGCAAAGGGTCAGCACAGAAAGGGAAACAGGGCAAGAGAGAGAATAATGTGAAGTAGATATGCACATAAAACAGTATTGGTGACTAGGCCCTATGGGGGAGGCATTTAGGCTTCAAATGAACATCCTTTGTCATTGTCTGAGAGATTTTTATCTGCTGACACTCAGGGACATGAGATAATGCAGAAACAACAGATTAAAAGATACGGCACGTTTGACTCTTTGAAAAAAAAAAGAAAAAGTGTTTTGAAATGACTCCATTCAAATGTGAACACTGGTTTCACATGAATAAAATATACAAAATCAACAATTATATGGCAAAAGTAAGCAAACTGAGAGACAATAATTGTGTTGGTGTGATATATTTTATTCATGTGGAAATGATGTATGAATCTGAATCGAGTAAATTCAAAGCTTGTGAAGGAAGGCCTTTAATTCATTTAATCCCAAGTTTTCCCAGCTTTGTGAGTACTGGTCTTGCTGGGCCTGATGTGAGAACGTTTGCCAGAAGTTATGAGACATTTTGGGCTAAATGTGTTAGCACTGCAAAAATGGTATCTTGTTAAGTGAAACTGTTATAAATCTTATTGATATATGTAATATTTCTCATGTTGAGATTGTTGTAACTTACTAAACAATGTTTGTACTTGTTTTAAGTAAGATTGAGTAAAATTTACTGTATTAAAAACATATTGGCAGATAATTTTGCTTGTTTTAAGAATATTTCCTAAAAGAAGCACAATTATCTGCTGATATAATATAATCTCAGCATGAGAAATATTAAAAACAGGTTTATGATAAATTCACTTGACAAGATACTACATTTGTAGTGAACTTATTAGGGTCATATCAACAAAACAAAAACAAACAGACAAACTAGCAAAATGAACGGGAAAAATTACAAAAAGTAATGGTTTTCACAAGTATGTTTATCACCTCAGCTGAAGAGTGTTCATATTTCAGTCCACATGCTGCAGTCCAGGATACGTAATGAGTATGAAATTCCTAAACCTATCCAATGGCTTGTGAAGGCAGAGCTCAAAGTACTAAACATATATGAAATCTTCAAAGGTATTTAAGGTGGTTTCAGTGGTTTCATGGAATCAAGTATGTGCATTGAGCACACTTCTAACAAAACTAATTTGAACTGAGCTCCTAAAACATTCATTCTGAAGAGTTAACATTAGTTAACAATAGCATTTTACTAGCCAGCTTGTTTTGCTTTTATTTTTCATTGTACTCTTTATGCTAAAAGAGCATGGACTAAATATTTGTAGGTGGATTTTAAAGGAGGAGTACCATTGTTTGTGGCAGATTCTGATGCAATCCAGCACCAAAAATGTAATGTTTCCTCCAGACATGTTCTTATTATGATATCATGTCTTGTCCAGGAAGATGTGAGTATGTGAACAATCCTTTATATTTTCAGGAGTTGTTTTAGAAAAGTTAATGAATATATGCATTTTTTTCATTGTCGCAATTATGACCTGTGGGAACCTACAGAGTCAAAAGTTGCACCATTATCAATTCACACTCAATTAGACCCAATTACACAAGAAAGGCAATAAAAATAATTGATTTCATAAACAGAACCATGTAAAGAAACTGAGGCAGCCTACTGATAATGTTGGAAATGCTGTATCTAGTCATTATATTGTCTTCATGCTCTAGCATGTCAAAACATAAGACAAAGTTTACAACTGTGACCATGTACAATTGTCACAAATTAATTAAATTTCCAGCATGATACATATTTGGCACAATCTTAAAATTTAAAGATAGACTCTTTAACGAGCATATGCACCAAATATGGCAGTTGTATCTGTATGATAACATTTCCTTACTTCTTTTAGTACGCGTTACTAATGCTGACATTATCAGTCTGCTTGATGTAAATGGCTCTGAACATGTGACCAATTACACCACACACATACCAAATTCATAGGAAAACAAGACAATCTATAGTTTAAATTTTATTGTTGAGTAGAAAGCACATTAGAATATAATTTTAGACCTTTACAAACTCACAACAAAGTTTCTGTCACAGTTGTGCCCACTGGACCCTACAGTCAGAAACATAACATGTCTAAATAACATGTTCTCTTAACTGTAATGAAAAAAAATGACAAAACTCTACAGAAATATATTTATTTCAGCACGTTTTGTCAATTTGCATCCACTAACACTAAGCAATTTCAATAAAGGCTTAGATCCACAGACACTCAGCACAAACACATTGTGTCATATACACTATATATCCAAAGCTTTACAGACACCTGCTCATCAAGAGGCTTTTCAATACATGTTGGAACATTGCTGTGAGGATTTGACTGGATTCAGCCATGAGAGCATCCATGTGGTCAAGTACTGATGTTGGACAATTAGTTCTGGATCACCTCTTCCCAAAGGTACTGTATAGAGCTCCATCACTCCAAAGAACACAGTTCTGCTCCACAGCCTAATGCTGGGGGCCTTTATAGACATCTAGCAGAAGCTTGGCATGGGGCCTAGTGATCTTAGGCTCGTGTATGGCTGCTCCAGAACGTCCCATTCTATTAGCAATGCTTTACTTTGGAGATTATACAAGCTGTATGTGCCCACTTGAATGCGTGTGTCAGCAATGGGTGCTCCTTAAAGCAGCTGTATTCACTAATTAGAAGGGATGTTTGGATTCTTTCAGACAATGCATCACTAAAATACTTGTTTCCTGTAGAATCTAACCAGACTGTCCAAATATGTATATTTGCTTTGTAATAACAACAGCTTTCACACATATTATGCATGTTTTCTGATATCTTACTATGCAATGCAGTTCAGAGGCTGATTCTTAAAGTTGCTTTTTCTCAAAATCAGCTTTCGTCTCTTCATTTGGGACCAAAACCTCTCTGTTTCTATAATATCAGCATTCATGAAATTGTACATGTTCATTCCTAATCATACTCTAAAAGATGTTAGAAGGGATTTTTTTTTAATATGCTGCAAGTAGCAACATTCGTCTGAGAGTATGAATTTGAATGCTACAAAATGACATGAAAAATGTTTTTTATAAAAAATGACCGTAGTGACTTAAATTATAATAAAACATTTCAATAGCTTGTTCTGTAAATGCCTTTCTATGAAGTGTGTCTTCACAATGAAATAAACATTTTACTCTAACATTACCCAAAGGCTAGATTTTTGGTTTCAGTATGCAAATATGTACATATTTAAATAGACACTGTCTCCAAAAACATTGAGAACGTTTTTTTATATGTATATATATATATGTATAATGTATTATATGTATATAAGTATTTATATGAATATTACAAATTCAAGATATTTCATGTTTTACCTTTTCAACTTTTCAACTATGAAATTAATGCCTGTAAGACAAAACCAAAAAAGTTGGGATGGGGCAATTTAAGACTAGAACATTGTGAAATGTTTATAAAACATCTTAAACAGGTGATGCAATCTCACACACACATTTTCTAAGCCACTTATCCTCCTGGGTCACAAGGGGTGCTCCAGCCTATACCAGCGCCCTTTGGGCAGAAAGCATTTTCAAGTCGCTTGACTGCAAGTCTTTGGACTGTGGGAGGAAACCAGAGCACTCAGAGGAAACCCACGCAGACACTCCACATGGAAAGGACCCTGGTCATCCAGCCAGGGAATCGAACCCTTCTTTCTGTGAGGTGCTACTTACTGTACCACTATGCCTGATGCAATCATACTTGGATATGAAAGGAGCATCCAGGAAAGGCCTAGTCCTCTATGAGTAAGGACAGATAAAGACTCGCCACTTTGCCAAAAATGCATCAGCAAAAATCCAACGGTTTAAGAATAACACAGTTCTTCTGAATAAATCACCAGTAGTGCCTGGCCTTAAGGGACAAGTATCTTCCTTTTAAACTGATCTAAGTTTGATTTGAAAGTCATTACTTAATTAAATATACTGGCATCAGAAGTGGAGGAGCAAAAAAAAAAAGTCATCTCAGGAGAGGATGATTAATTTCACCAAAGACATGGACATCAGTCGAAGTTCTCAAAAGTCAAATACAGGGCCCCTCTTGGTGCTTGCCCTGCAAAAAGAGAGGCACAAATGACTTATGGCCGATTAGAGTGCTACAAAAACTGTTAATAACATGGCTGACAGGTTGGCAGACTGCCAAGCCAGTTCGCAAAGAATCAGCATTAGATCTTGACACTTGAGAAGTGATGTCTTTTCCTCGCGCAGCTAATGAAGTCTGTTTTACATCTAAGTGACCCGTCCACATCATCATCATCACCAGTAGCAGCAGCAATGGGTCCCTCCTCTTACCCTCCCTTAAGAAACAAATGGACAGACACGTCGTCAGTTGGAGAAAAGAAACGGCCGTTTGTGTTTACAAATGCCTCATACGCATTTTTTTTTACATTGGCCATTAGCTCTAACAGGAGCCGTCACGCTTTATTAATCCCCCAGGACTGTTTATGTCACTCCGCTACTGCCTGGCCCCGTCACTGCCTGCATTTTATTTCATTTTTTTTCTTTTCCTGATCCACGTGGCAGGGACCATTGTGCGGTACGGGATGCGGTAAAGATTTGTCATGTGGCTGCAACAGAGCCGGGTGCGAGGAGCTTAAGATGATTTATAGGGCTTATTTCTGAAAGTGGTAAAGTGAAATTAATCATGTGCCCACCTGACGCCGCTGCTCAGCTGTGATAAATGACAAGCTGTCAGCGGCCGACAGCGTCCCATCCATGAAGCGGCCGCTGATGCGCTCCCTCCTCAGATAGGCTGACCCGGCCGGCACCCCTGCCAGATGCCCCTCCGGATGCCTGCGCTAAGGGAGCACGGGACGGCCCCCAAAAACCTCCTCCCCTCCCAAACCTGACTGCGCAGACAGGCCCTAATGAGCTGAGCTCCAATTGGAATTGGACAGTCCAGCCCTCTTTCGCCCCAAACCGAGGCGAAGTTCACTGCTCCGTCAGCGTGAAATCTTCATCCCTCTGACAGCTGCACCCGCCACTTTATCCAGGAGTAAAAACAATGAAAAAAAAGAAAGAATCCCAGGATGACAGAAGTATCACAGGAAGAATAGTTCTTTTCTGTGTAATTTCTTTGCTTCACTGTGAAATGTAACCTTCTTGTGATACCAAAAGCCGTCTATTTGGACTAATTGAATGGGTAGCAACAGATCAAAAGTGGGTGATCTTTCAAAGCACAAAAAAACTCCACCACTCTTCCTTGCTCATTAATGTCTGCACTGAGTTGTGAAGCTTTGGTGTGTTCGCTGAACTTAACTGTTCATAAGAAAGTCGGGGAGTTCGGTGCCTCGCAAATAATGGAGACATTAGAGTCCTTTGATTTCAAATCCGTGCTCTCCCTTGAGCTTTTATAAAAGTTCCTCATGTGCGAAATGACTGCAAGCCCATCCGAACCAGCCAAACACTCATTGTTTCTCCTTCTGCCACGAAAATAAATATTCTTTGCCCTTGACAAGGGGGTAATTAATAGTGATGTTTAGCAGGTCCATTTCAACACACCCTCTTAATCTAATTTTGTTTCCACTCTGTGATTTGTAAATTACTCCAAAATGAAGCACCATTTACCACCGTCCCCGTGTGCGACAATGGTAATTTTTCTTCCTGCATAAATCTCTCTCCCTCTCTCTCTCTCTCTCTCTCTCTCTCTCTCTCTCTCTCTCTCTCTCTCTCTCTCTCTCTCCTTCTCTCTGCTCCTCTCTCTCTCTCCTCCCTCTCTCCTGCATCTCTCTATCCGCCAATGCGTGTGGAGTAGCGGCGATGCTCTCGCACATTACGCACAATTATACAGCTGTACTGGAAAACATTTAAGGATAATTGTATGGGCACTGATCTAAAATGTCAGTACAGCAAATGCCTTGTCCACAGCCCATTACCGGCTACTAAATGTTAAGCATTTACAATTGCGAAGAGTTGCGCTGACATTTAAAAAATGGGAAGTGTGATGCTGTGATGCTAAGGTTTCCATAGAGCATCATTTATCCACATTCGAACAAACACCAATTATGCAGGCGTCTGTGGTCCAAAATGTACTGCACATCACAAGTGAGTGTACTTTTCTCTATACTTGGCCTTTCACAGTTCAGATCACATACCGTTAACTGTTATTAAGAGGAATTTCACATTTTTCCAAATTGCTGGTCAACTTTACAGTCCCGGTGACAGGAAACAGGTGTTGTAATGTCTACAATGCAAATACAACCATTTAATGTATTTTCCTAATAAACAGTGAACCCACTCATGTCTAGTAATGCTAAATCTTGTGGTAAGTAGTAAATCTAATTTAAATATTTTTTTTTGGCCCTATTTTGTATTACAGTGCCCTGCATATATCAAGTCAAGTCAAAAGTCGAGTCAAAGTTTATTTATATAGCGCTTTTTACAACAGGTGTTGTCACAAAGCAGCTTTACAGAAAAATCTGGGTCCAAGCCCCCATGAGCAAGCCAATGGCTACAGTGGCAAGGCAAAACTCCCTAAGAGCAAGAGGAAGAAACCTTGAGAGGAACCAAGACTCAAAAGAGAAACCCATCCTCCTTTGGTCAACACTGGATAGCAAACAGCATTAGAGTAAAATATTAGAATAAAAAATGGGGAAAAATAGGTGGAGCAATGGTTCATCAGATAGTTTGAGTTTATGCAGCAGCATCAGGGGATACATCCCTCTATTATCTTCTATTTTATAATAAAATAGATTTTAGACCAAAAACTTCTCAAAACTGTTGTAAAACAATGTCTAAGGCATCAAGTAACATATCAGTCATCACAGATCCATTTAACACTTTTGTATTCGAAGCAGCAGGAGTCATCATAGCAGGGAAAACAAGCACATTTTACGAAACTTAAAAATGTCTCTGATATAGACTTCACTTGACTTCTCTGATATAAAAGTCACTGTTTTATGTATGCTAACCAACATGACAGTATTTAATTAACTTACTGAGAGTTACTTGGGTGTTTGAGCAGAGATGTCACTGACATGAACGTTTACTATGGAAAAGTGTAAAACATAATGTCACCAATCAACACAGTCACACAGTTCAACGACTCACAGACCTAACATTAGATAACTAAGGAAAAAGTTTTGTTTTATTTATAGAAACCATCACACATTCTACTTCTCCCCTTCACAGACAGCAGCAGATGTCAGGAGCCCAGTTTTAATGCAGCCCTTGTCAAACTCGATCCTCTCTGAAAATGAAAAGCTGCTTCACCAAATGAACAGCGTCTTTTGTGGAAAAATTAATTTCTTAATAAGGATGTAAAAAATAAGTGACTTTTCTACATCAGAGACACTATAAAGGAGAAGTCTTTCTATGTCCTCATTTGTAAAAGCCGCCACTACTGTAATGCTTTCCCTCCTGCGATGACTTCTGCTGCATTGGACACAGAAGTTTGAAAAGGGCCAATGTCATGTAATACCTTTCTGTATAGCTTTAAGAGGCATTAAAGTCTTCAGATGTCTGGTTTCTATCTCCACCACTCTGTAAGGTTAGAACTGAGCATTTGATCAAAGCAATCTGAATGCCTGTCTACTTCTTAATCATTTAATTATGCAGAAATTTCAAAACATTGGTTCAATTGTATTGGTCGAGCTGCATAAATTGAATACCCTCCCACACAAAAATGTGCTTTATGTAAACGAAACTTCCTCACTTCCTCCTTAACTTCATTACTGCCATTGTCTAATGTCTTTTTCATCATTGTATCAAACTTCTACATTGCTGTAATAGAACAAACCTTGATATTAGATACACAAAAGAATAGTTCATTATTCTTACATTAGCTGTTATTATAATAATTAGATAATTCACAGACCGTGAGACTCAGGGCCGCTCCATTCTTTCTTTGTCCTAGTCCATATCTAGTCATCGGTTATCATTGCAGCACGTTCTTCTACACTTTCTCGGCTCTGCAGAGAGCTGCATTCCCAAAGGACCTGACATAATACCTTACTGCGTAGGACTAATTTTTGGTGCTGCTGGCAGCTGGACGGTTTGTTGTGGGTGGTCAGAAAACAGTATGCAGTATAATACAAATATAGCATAATACACAACAGCTTCCACACTGTGTTACTCTCTGAAACAAAGACAGCCATAGATTTATGTGTTTTATTTTAAGTCTGGAAGACCAAAACAGTGATGGGCAAATTAGGTGGCTAGGCATCTTTTTCCACTAGCAGGTCTCTTCAGAGTTTTCACAAATAGCAGCCATAAGGTGGCTTTGAGTCTAACTCTGTGTTCAGTAAGGTTGTGATTTACTGTATAGTTACATTTTCTGTTCTACTGTTCGGTCTACTAAACATGTGCCAACCCTAGACCTATAGTCCTGCATTGTTTTCTAAGCCTTAGAAGTTGCAGTTCTTGTCTGCAATAAGAAAATAGAGTGACCATGTGTTTTTTTTTTCAAGGACATGTCCTCTTTTTGCAACTCAAAACCGCATTTCTAAATTGCCCAAATTGTCCAGGATTTGGCTTTGCTTTCATGTTGATATTTACTTTGTACAGTCTGTCCTATGTTGCCCTCCTACCCCTAGTGTGCCCTTATTGTAATCAAAATATGGTCACCCTAAACACAAGTATGGTCTAATTTTCTGTTGATTACCTCTCATTGATAGACCATTTAAACAAGATAAGTGATGTACCCTGAGGCTTTGCTCTGTTCCTTCTTTGTCTTTGCCATCAAGTGGGGAAAATCTGTAATTTGTTGTACATTTCACTAATTGTGGAATTACATAATTACATTTGAACAATATAGCAAAACAAAGGTAACTGCTCTTGATTTCTAAGGATTAACCTCATTAACCCTAGAATTATCATACAGCTATTAATGTAAACTTAATATACAGTAACAACTGTTAAATACTGGGTAACATGTATTATTTAATTAATTTATTTATTATAAAGAATGGAGAGTGAAGAACTGAACTGTGGGCCAACATCCAGTCCCAATCCCAGTCCTGAGGACCCCATGCATATTTTTATGAACTCTCAGAAAAAGGTATTAAACTATTACTGGGGTTGGTACCCCTTGCATTAATGGGGTGGTACCCTCAAGGGTACATCTTCAGTGCCTTGGGCTAAGGAAACATAATTGTACCATATTCTTGCATATTCAATTACAGTTTTCAAGTTGCATTGACCTCATATGCCCCTTCACTCCAGATTTTTTTATTTTTTTCTATTTGTGCCTATTTTAAAATGTACAAATTTGCACCGTCACCCAGGAAAATGAATGTATTGCTCTTTACTATGTATTTGAGGTATTTAAGGCACACAACTGGACCTAAACACCCATAATGTACCTTTCAGGTTACTTTTACAATGTTTGTACCTTAATTAACAACACGTATAGAACTGTTTCTGACATTGTGCTTACCCGAATTTAATACTCTTGACTCATATAAATGATAAATGATTTATTAAGTAATTAGAGAGCTGAATCAAGTTTACTAGATGAGGAAGCACAAAAATGAAAAGGGAATATGGGGACTGGGATTGAGAACCACTGGTTTTAAGGGTTTAATCATTGTTTATCTACCAGTAAAGCTTATTTTTTCTTCATTAGTATACAAACCCACTTCCAAAAAAGTTGGGACAGTATGTGAAATGCAAATATAAACAGAAAGGAGTGATTCATAAATTAGCTTTGACTTGTACTTAAACAAAATCAGTGCACAGTTTTATCTTATCACCTGTTTTTTATTTTATTTTTTTTTAGTAAATATACGCTCATCATGAAATTGTACTGTGCACAGTGGAAGCCATATCCAGAAACATGACTGACTTCTCTGGGCTAGAGCTCATCTGAAATGGCCTGGTGCAGAATGGAAATATGTATTGTTGTCTGACGAGTCGACCTTTCAGATTGTTTATGGAAATAATGGATATCGTGTTCTCAGTCCCCAAATGTTAATTAAGGGCTATAAAAAGGAAAGGTGATGTAACATCGTAAATATGTTCCTGTCTCAACGTTTTAGGATTATGTTGAAGGCATAACACTTGGAATAAGTGTTTATTTACAAAAAGATCAAAACAAAGGTCATAAGGTAAAACATCAAGTATCATGTTTTTGTACTGTTTTCAATTTAATACAGGTCAAGCAGAATTTACTAATTAGAATTACTGCTTTCTTTTTTATTGGCATTTTACATACTGACCCAACTTTTTTGGAATTTGTTTTGCACATTTCTTATTTGCTATCCTTTCTAACAAAGATGGAAAACAAGAACTGATCTGCACAGGGCTTCTCTAGTTCATTTGTCTTCAGCGTATTGGAAGAAAATTTAGAGCTTGTAGGATTTTGACAGGAGTGCTTTCAAAGCCCTGCGTCAGCAGCCGGCGTGGGATCAAAGCTGTGAGGCAGCAGGCCTGAGAAATCTGTCCCACTTAGACTCCAACAACAATGCAAAATAAACACAGTCAGGCTTAAGCAAGCAGCCGCTGGGATTTCCGTACTAGCTGGGGATTAATGAAGTGATGGCTGGGTGTGAGCACCGTGCCTTGTCAGCATGCCAGGGAGTCCCTGACCTCACATCTTCCTCTCTCAACAACCTGGAAGACTGTCATTTCACACATGTCATACATGACAGATGCACGCTGACAAAACCTTCCAGGTAAAAGAAGATACAATTAACAGCCCCAATGGACGGGCCGGGCATCAATTTATTTGGGTTGCGGTGTGACAGGCCTGGCCAGGTGCCGCTTTATTTCGTGTCGGCGAGGTGGCTGTGACTTATTCGACAGTGTCTCTCTTATCTGAGCATTTATGGCTATCCGTCTTGTGGTGCTATAGCCGACGACTGTCTTCCATCTCTTCACGTCAGCATGGCCGCTGTCGGAGTGCAGCACGGACCCACTGAACTAGATTAGTCTCCCTAATAAACAATTATTTAAGTAGGGCGCTGTTGTGGCAGGGAGGGTGGATAAATACAGTGGTGGCACAGGTGATTGATTGGGTCCTTGTTGACAGCTTCCACTGGGCTTTTTCACGTTATCTGGCATCAGCAATACCATCAAATCAATTTATTTGAGAACACACTCTCTCTCCGGAGCCAGCAAGAGGCATCAATGATGGGATCGAGATGGAGGGAGAAAAACAAAGAGAGAAAGAGAGCAAGTGAGTGGGAAATGCACCACAGCAGGACCTTGGAGCTGGCGAGTCACTTATTGATTATCACGACAGTGCTGTAAAACAAGCTCCTGCAGTTGTGTGTCTATTGTAAATGACAGCCCTGGGAATGTTTTGTTGTTCTCTGTTGTCCATGATTGGGTTTCAGGGTCAGAGCCAGTGGACAGTGCTCGACTCTTCTTGAGAAGAAACATTTCAGTGGAGATGCGCCTCAGACAGGTCAAAAGGGTAAAAGTGTGTGGGTGTGTATCCGCAGAGCCAACAAGTCCAGCGTCGCCTCTCTGGGACTAAACTCACAGCCGGAGGGGGGAGTATACTGAACACGAACTAAAAGCCAGCAAGATGTGTCTGGCCCAGATGAAAGGAGCAAATTGCTCAGTCATGAAACTTTCTCTTTTTTTTTTCTCCTGTGTCACAAGAGGGAAGAAAGACGGCTTTGCGCCCCCATCAAGATTTCCTTTATTATCCTCATGCCTCCCTAGTAATATCATAGAGTGGCTCCTCCACTGCCTGAGAGAAGGAGAAAAAAGATCTGAAACTCAAAGGTCACAACGAAGAGAGTGATTTCTGAATCAGGCACTCGAACTAGCAAGTGTCTTGCATGTGGTTACTTCGTTTTACAGCAATACCTTGAGGTGGAGGACAGAATGCTGCTCTGAAAGGGGGATTTAGGACATCAGGAAACAGGGTGCAGGGTCTCCTTGGTGCGGACCTCAAGGTGAAATCTCACTAGAACCGAAGGTTAAGCTACAAACTAATTGTGCACTGACGCTTGGTTCATTTAATAACCTGATCCTGCCTTTGAAACGTAATACATCTGATTGATTCACAGCAGCTCATCTTGTATTAACAAGCTGTTTTACATTTCCCATAGCTCAATCATCACAAGGGGTTTCCAACACTAGCCCCACAGCTGTCTCCTCATATGACTTTATAGAATACGGGGGCTATGGGGAGCTGGTGCCTGTGGCAGATAGGGCTCCCAGTGCAGTGCTGGAGAACCTCCTACGGTGGCTTATAATTGCCAGAGTGATTATCCATCCACCGTAATGTGCAGGCCTGGACAAAGCTTATTATGGGTCTTCTCTCAATGCAATATCTATTCATGGCTTGTTTTAATGATAGCTTTTCTCCAGGGCTCTTTTAGAGGTGATTTACATAGTGTTCAGTGTGTGCCATGCTAATGGGCACCACCGAACACCTCCAACTTCAGATTAGAACAGCAGTGCCTCATTTGAGCCCCGCTTCCTTGACCCCTCCAACACACTGATGCTTTTGTGCCTTGACATTAGACAAACAATTACCGCGCATTTGAATGAGACATCTTCGGCGGGTAAGCAGGGGGCTGTGATTGAAACCAGCACTTTCTTCGCCGCGCTTCTCTCCTAATCACTCGTTCGCCACGCTTTTATTCCATGCCCTATTTTAGCTCCCCGCGCCTCGGCCTTGTCGGTGCGAGGCTGCAGCTTTGGACAGGCCGGCTCAGCGAAGCTCGCAGGAGTGGGGATGCGTGAACAGTTTGCCAGCTCCTCGCAGAGGGGGAGCCAGGAGATAATAATGGGTGGAACGCAGGAGCCATGCATGTCGTGCGAAAGAATAATTGCTGCTCTTTCAAGAGCACACCCCTAATTGGCCTCGCTGTGGTCGGAGAAGTTTCAAGTCAGAGAGAGGGGCTGGCACACAAGGCTCGTTGAGCCGAGCCACGGCTCTAGCAGCGTTACCCAGGGAGCCGAAGCTGAGCATCCTCTCCTCCTCCTCCTCCTCCTCCTCAACCTCTAGTGAGAGATATTTCAGAGAGCTTTGGCTTTTGTTTCCCTCAATCAATCAACTAAAGGGGCCAGCAAGGGGAAACTGACCACTCATTACTGCACTGTCATTAAGGAGGGACAGTCCCTACCAGAACCAAAAACACTGTTAGTTGCCCTCAGTATATCTACTAAAAAAACACAGAAAAGTACTGAAGAAATGCCACCGAACAACTCCATCTTTTTAGTGATGTGAAACTTTTTTCTCCACTTTTTTCAAGTTTCATGTCTTTCATTTTATATCGAATTTATCATGCAGCAAACAACACAAAGCCTCTTAGAGAGCTGCAGGCAGAACACTGAGCAGATGACTGCTTGTATTCCCCTTATTGCTGTTTTATGACAAGGTGATTACATTCATTTCTGCGCTATGTGTCAGACAGACTCCAGCGCCGTCCACACAGCTGGGGGTTCTGATCTGCAGCATGCACCCGTCCCTGAGCACCACTGCCCATCAGATCAGGCTTAGAGGACTGCAGTCCCGATATGAAGGGGAACAGATTATGTTGTGTCACTATCTAGCCATATCCCTTCCAAATCCCCTTCATCGCACCTATCAAGTCTCATATATCATACTATTCCCATTAGTCTTATCTTTCCTGCTCTTGTAGAAGGCTTTCTCTCGGATGTGCAATGCCATCCACTGTAAGTAAAGCGTTTGAAATGAGCGACTGGCTCCTTCCGATGAAGCCAATCAATTCAAAACTTCTAAAAACGCTATAATTTTGGGGGTGTCTGTCTTTACAGTTATTCTATTGCATTTTGTTCAGTCCTTTGAAATACTTCATAGACTTGCATGTCTTGTTCAACATTCATTTTTACCCCATATGTAGTCATTGTAGTTTATGAATTCTTCATCTCCATGCTCTCTTTGTAGTTCTGACAAATCTTTTAGGAGCTCTTCATGTCTCAGCACATTCTGGGTATTTTCAAACCAAATTCTGGCTTTTACTCCACGCTAGGACCCCAGTGGTGCTCCAGCAAGCTGTGTGTTTGAAGCTTGTTGGACAAATCCTTTGGTTGTTACTTCGTCCTTGTGGTGCCCAGTCCAATAACACCACCACAGGCAACAGAGAGGGAACAGCAAATATGTCATAGTAACAGTCATCTGTTTGGCAGCAGACCCAAGACTCTCCTCCAGGAGCTTGGTACAATAAGTGGGTCTGGCATCAGACAAGGTAAAACCAACATGGCCCAAGAATGAAAGAAGATGGAAAAAAGTGGAAGATGGAAGCCTCTAAGCAAACAAACCAATTTTTTTTTCTTTTTTTTCACTAGGTCAAACGAGTTACAGCCGGCATAGCTAAACCACAAGTACAAATAAGATAGGATGGTAAAGTTGTGGGATCAGTCATATATATATATATATATATATATATATATATATAGAGAGAGAGAGAGAGAGAGAGAGAGAGAGAGAGAGAGAGAGAAAGAGAGAGAGAGAGAGAGAGAGAGAGAGAGATAGATAGATAGATAGATAGACACCAGAGAAAATTGTATTTAAAAGGCTAATTATCTGGACAGTAAGCATTTATTTGCTCATAAAAACACTAATATTCATGTAATCAAAAATACATTAATACCAAAAGAACTTTCATGTATGTCAGTGTGTTGGAGTAACCATTTCCAAATCTCTTCTTAAAGAAGCCTTCGTAGTTATCATCTAAAACCTGGTTTGGTTAATCAGTACTTAAGTTAAATCAACCATGCTGGTGATGTAGTTCAACAAATCCTTGCAATGGCTAGGGGTGAGGAGAAGTATGTAATCAATTGTTGCTCTTCAAGCAAGCTCACAAGACATCAACTTATTTAAAAACAAGAAATACTTGATCACTTTTGCTGCATTAATGTTAGTTTCAATTTATTCTAAGGTTTTATGATGTTTTTACAAGCAAAATCACACTTACTGTTGAGATGAGTGATTTTAAACATCTTGCTGTTTTGCACAGTACTGTGTATTTTTTTGCGATTAACCATATTTTGTGTAGTTTTTGTGTAGTGTCATGATTAAATACAAACACAAATTCAAATCAAATACAAATTCAGGGAAAGGTCATTATTTGTCCTACTTCAGAATCAGCAAGCTTCTTTCTTTAATATTGGTCACCCTGGTCTATCTCAGGGTGTAGCAAATTAGTTAACCCTGTTGGTCAATTATAGCCTAGCAACTGTAACTATGCTCAGAATACCTCTGAAAAACTTTACAGTATGCCATGGCATATTTGTAAACCTGAAAACTTGCCAGATTTCGCAAGAGATTGGTGAAGAGACTTGTAAAGATGCAAAAAAATGTATAAGATAATTAACTAAGGCGATCCTTAATTAAGGTGAGAAACAGTGCATTACCAAACCAGGAAAGAGCTTTTCCAAACATTTTGGTGCCATTAAATCTAGCACCAGCGGCACTAGGGCAAGAAAGTTAGCAGTTAGCCAAGGCTGGAGTAGCCAGCTGTTTTGGTACCCCCCAAATACCAAGGAGTATTGTGCACACTGGTTACACACAACATTTTGGGCAGCCATGGTCAAATTACATTTTGCTGATTGACATATTCCCTACAGAGAATACACTTCTGCCCATTTTAATGCAAAATTAAAGGTGGGCAATATGACATAATTCAATCATTTTTGAGATCAAGTGTATTATTTTGAGGTACAATATGATCCTCTAAGCATCATGCATATCATCAGTACTTTTACATTTACATTTTCTTTTCAAAATGTTAAACCCAACAAATAAATGGAAATTGTGAATTAGTTCCATGAAGTTCCATGTAGACGATGTGTAACTTCTTTTCCCTTTGAAAATCAACAAAAACTATGACCAAAGTTTTGCATGCAACTGGGTGAGTAGACAAAATAGTCAGCAATTCACCTTAGTCACCTTCAATAATTCAGTAGCATTATTTTCATGTGAATGCATAAAGAACTTGAAAATAGTTTCCAAGCTCATTGATTTATAAGTTTATGTGTGTGTTTATACATATATATATATATATATATATATATATATATATATATATATATATATATATATATATATATTTCACATATATGTTTTCTAAAGGTGGAAAAGAGAGTATGCTAAATGCTGTAAATGTAAACAATCGCTCTCTTCGCTCGTGCAAGCTGTCAATCTCTGTCAATTCCTCTGGGGAAGGAAAGTAAAAATTCCTTTCAGATTCAGATGGAAGGCTGGGCAAGTTGTGTTACCAGCTTCAATTTACTTTCACACTGGCCAGATTTAAACAACCCATGTAACCAGACCAGAGTCATCCTTTCATGGATAGACTAATTCAAACTCATGGCTGAAGGTTGATTATATGGTAAAAAGCAATCACTATGTCTCCATGGAGGCAATGGTGGAAGATAATGAAACACTATGTAAATTACTGATGGGTTCAAATACAAGAGCGTAACTGCTGGACTGGATGCAATGAGCTCGAATGGAACATTGGATTGGTTTGTAGTTACAGAGCCAGCTGGCAGGCCTTTTACAGTACACTCACTTTCTAATCCTGTGCAGTAGGCAATCTTTATAGCTAAGGCAATAGTGTGAGTTCCTGCTACGAAGCATAATTTGACAACACTGGATCATTTTGTCATCAACCATACATTTTACTGCATCCGTAACCATGAATTAAAGAAGCTCCCTGTGTCTCAATTGGTCATATAAAGATCTGTATGTATTGCAAGCCTTCGTGAAGGCGCAGGCATCGAAAGCAAAAGACAGAGCCTGTGCACCTCTCAGCTTTGACAGCTTCAGTGGGAGGAAGACCGCTGATGTCATAACCCGGGTGTTCTTTGTCTGACGCACGGAGTGTGTGAAATTCACACGTTCGGCTCCAGAATTCGCACCATACACTGATTCAGCTGGGTGCAGGTGGAGGCACAGAGATGGACCAGCATCTCAGACCCAGAAGTATCCAAGTTTACTCCATCAAAGCGCTGCATCTAGGGGACAGCCGGTTTGAAATTCATGTCTTGTTGTTACAAATGTGCAAATGTTCATCAAGTCTATATCCAGCCTTAGCATGTTTGATTCCAAACAAATAGTTTTCATAGCGTCAGCTTCAGTGTTTTCATTACTCAGAGCATTGTAAAGGTAGGAGGCATCTCCAGGTGACTACTGTACCAATTCATGCATCTACATATTTTCCCATGGCAACAAACACATCACCTCTCACATTGTGCTATTCTTCAAATTGAATTTTGCACATTCTCTGGGTTCCACTTTACCAGCAACAATAGGTGACTGCTTATATTCCTGCTAAGCCAAACTCATAACGTGAGCTTGTAGTAAATGCGTATCTCTGACACCTGTTTATATTGCTACTATGATGTTCACATCACCTTCTCGGTTGGCTTACATTATTTGTTTATTCAAACTCAACTCTCTAGATGAGCTGTGGGCTTATTCCTATTATGTCTTGCCTGCTCATTCCCTCTCCCTCTCTCTCCCTCTCTCTCTCTCTCTCTTTCTCTGGGCAGAGCGTTTTACAATGTACTCAAATTAGATTAAACTGGATTCACCGGAGGATGATCTACAACTGGCCAGTTATGAAAATCAATCACTGCAACAACCTTCCTAATGCTTCTTATAGGATGTGCCAGGTGAGCCTTTTCTTGACAAAAAGACAGATTCCCTGGCAACAGTACAAAGGAAAACAAACACTTTCCCAACATGTAACCTAATAGTGTCCCACCACCAAATTCATCATACCAGAAATAATGGCTTACGAAAAGGGGCTTGATGTGGATTTGTTGCAGAAATAATGCTATTAAGGCACTTATCTTCGGTGGTCAAATAAAGGGACTTTCAGATGATCTAGACAAGAGCAGCATACATCTTAAAGGTCTGAGATTTACAGTGGTTTGAAAGGTCACTGTCTGCGTCTCGCAGGCAGCTGGGACTTGTAAACGACCCTTCTTATCAAATGTTAATGCTGCCAGACCCACATTGCTTCGGGGACCAGGGGGGAATAGCCTATGTCTGCGAGGTCTTAAGGTCCCATGGAAACAAGTAATTCAATTTGCATGCAAAAATCGGGCGCTAATTGCATCTTGCCTCGCCGAGAATCAAATGGAGTCCCTTTGTACTGCAGTCCGCGCTGGAGAGAATGTAAGATCTCGGCAGGAAGTGTCTTTTTGTGTGGCTGTCGACACGCTGACACGGCTTTTATGGGCTGGAGCTCAAGGCTCCTATGATTTTACAAGAGGGATGGCCCCTGTCTGGGAAGGGCGCGACGTTTGGTTTGTTCCAGCCTATTCAGGTCACTCAGGTAAAGACAAGGCAGGACTGAAGTCCCCCCACTTGACAGTAGGAGTGTTCCTATTGCTGAAGACCCACTTTGAGGGAATACAAAATTAACCCTGCATGCAAACATATCAGAGGTATTCAAATCAATATTTAAATAGTATAAATAGCAGAGTAGCCTGATTAAATCAACACATATTACACTACATAACCATTAGTGTCTAAAAGTTTGAAAATCTCTCCAGCACCATTCTCCTCCTAGGCAGTCGCTCATGCTAGAAATATTATCTCTCCAAGTAATGACAGGTGATAATCTATTCAATCCTTTTTTCCTTCTGCTGATAATTTAGTGCAAGAGTTAGTGAAGAACAGCCTGCCAGAAGTCTTCACAGTGCTAATTATCTGCTGTTTCAAGCAAGCGATGCAGGGAGTAAAAATAAGCATGAATATAAATTTGATTGTCCTTGAAGTGAGGAATGAGCACTATTCATTACAGGCTAGTATTAATGCAGACATTTTGCACAAATACACTGTAAACTCAGAGTGTGCCCCAGTTTATATTTATGCATGTCCCCAGACGTAAAGAATAGTAATTGTATCAGTGTTAATTATACATGGAGAGTGGGTTGTCCAAACAAAATTGAGGCATATAATGCAGACTGCCAGAGACTGCTGTAAATCCACAGGCATTTTATCCTGCTGTTGCTACACAATTGCCCTAAATGCAATGCAGTGTTTTTCCCTTCAAACAAGAAGACTGCGCCAGTTGGAGGACAAAAAGACACCCCGGCGGCCGATTTAGCAGGTCACATTGCCCCCTGTTGACCGTTACGTGCATGTGCAGACTCTTCTGAGAAAGTGCCTCTGACTTATTCATGAAATACCTGATTTCAAAAGGCCACAAGAGTCTTCAGAAATATGGCGGCATGCCATAATGAGCTAAAGGAGCTAAATTCGTTTAGCCACAAACAGGGCTAACACAGGCTAACGGTATGGAAATGTCAGCCCGGTTGCCCAATGGGAGGTTCAGAAATCGATCCTGCACCTTATATGGTTATGATTTTGGATGTTTTCGACAGTAACCTTGCCTCCAGACAAGGCATTCACCTTTAAAATATTTATCGAGGTTTTCACAAAAGAAATGACACACAAGTTCACGCAGCAAATAGAGAAGTGGAAGCTAAATCGTTGCAGTAGACACGTATGGATTTCCTGTCAGGGCCGCGGTGTAATAGCACAGGCTGAGAGAGCGGATCCTGCCCTGTGCACTATGTAGATGAGCTTTTGGCTGTAATTGAAAGCCGGCTAATGTAAGAAGCTGCAGGAGCGTTTTGCAAAAAAAGGACTCCAGACAAGATGGGAACCCAAGGAGACGTGCAACTGTTTTTCGAATAACCTTTGGTCAAGCAGTGATATGCACTCCTAGCAGAGACATGAGGCAAAGAAGTAACGGCAGGGGCAAAGCAAACTCACCAGAACAATCCAGGGGGGTGTAGGAATTGATGTACCTGACTTTGTTTACTAGTATCAACTCCCTTCCCCAATTGGTACTGTCCGGAAAAATAAATGATCCATAAGCGCAAGTCTCTGCAGGGTGTCAGCGTTAACTTGGTGGAGTTGGGAGATGTTTCAAATTGTATTCTCAAAGGTCATGCTCTCCTTCCTGGTAGTCTCGCCTGTCACCTTGGCTTTGCGCATGGAACCCCGCCTATTGATCTGCTTCAGCCCAACATGTCCTCCATAGCTGGTCTTCCGAATCCCAGCATGTCAGTGATGAGGATCCACTCTGGGAAATAGTGAAAAACGATTGCTGGGGGTGGGGGAGGAAAGCCTAGGGAGTGGGGCAATGTGGGATGGGGTAGATGAGGAGGAGGAATTATCTGCCCTATGAACACTCCACTGTTTGCAAACTGGACAAGAGAAAGCCTCCAATTGCACGAGGCTGTTGTCGACAGCTAAAAGCCCAGAGCAGTGGGCCCACTTTTCTCCCTTGTTAAAGTCAAGGCCAAATCACCAGCCCCCGCAGTGTGCTTTCTCAACAAAGCGGCGTGCTGCTGCTGCAGATGTGATGGCTTAATGTTCCCTGGAAGACATTACTGCCTCAAAGGGAAGACTGGCCCTTTCTGCTACACAAACCTGATTCCAGACACTTTTCAGCTCGGCAAATAGAGCGCCACAACAGAGAGGCTGTACTGGGTAATTTGACAGAGGTCTCTTCTCTCTCTCTCTCTGTCTCTCTCTCTCCACTTCTTTCCTCGACCTTTCCAAAAGTGTAACAGCATTGCTGCCGAATTCTATTTTCCTTACCGTGATGTATTGAAAGATCTGTTAAGCAGTTAAATGTCAAGTTTATTTGGCAAAGCCTATCAATAAAGGCTACCATTGATTTCAGCGCTTTATTTTGCTTGCTCTATCATCTGGTGGGGGAATTAATCATGCTGCAGGAATTCATGTAGCCACCATAGATCACTGCAGTCCCTGTTTGGAGATGCAAATAGCCACCGCCTTTTGTGTTGAATTAGCGCCCCTGGGTTTCCCGATTTGCGAAAGGATTAATGTCGGTCAGCGCTTGAATTAGCAATCAATTGCTCCGCCATCATGTAGGACACGGAACAGCTGAAGATTTGCTAATAGATGGAACAGGATCTCATTAATTTTCTGCGGTGTGGAGTATTGAGTGCATGAAGTAAAAATAGAGCAACCAGGCCCGCTCGAACTCCTCTGCTACTCCGAAAGACAACTCTATGGCTGTGTGCTCACACTAGAAAGGAATCTGTCACATATGAAAATGAAGTAAAGAGAGAGCAGCCCAAATGCCTCAAAAATATATTTGCAGCTGAACGGTTTAGCAAATAATTACATGTTCCCAGCACTAGTGGTGTTGGCCTGGCATACAAATACTGCCTGGCAAAAATGTCAACATACTGCAGCCGAGTGCAGTACAGTTGCACTACATAATGCATGTTTAGTTCAGTTCACATACAATGAATTACATGTTACATGTGACTTTCTCAACTTCATTACTGACATCTGTGTTAACTTACATAAGGGTGCTGTTAAAAAAATATCCCACATATCTTTACAGGAGTAGGCCAAAATGTTCCTAACTTTTAGTGTCAGTTGACGTAAAGATTTATTTTAAGAAAATTCTATTGGGCAATTTGTGATGTGTGCCATGTTCAAATGAAATAGAAAAATAAAAATCTTATTATTTTTTTTTTTTTTAAGCAATGATATAAAAGATTTGTCGCCATCATTATTATTGAGAGTAAAATTAAAGTCTGGTTGTTTTCTGACATGCATAGTTCGAAAATATGCTAATAATGTATGAACAAATCAGCAGCAGTGCATGCATATTACATTTTGTCGCTGTCCCTAAAACCGTTAATCTCCATTTTTGTCTTTTCATTTCAACACACCAGCTGTCCTTTATGTTGTGTGACAATTTCACATTGAATGGACCAATAGAAATGCTTTAAAATCACTTGGATTCAAATCTCTTCACGTTAACTTGCATTGAAAGGTAAGAGTGTTTATGTCTTCTCTTGTAAAAGTTACTATTTTGGATATACTTACTTTTCTTTGGATAGCAACAATTTGTATTTGTGCTTTGCACATTCACTTAAACATGTATTTACATTTCCTGTAGAACTAAGAGTTGATCCATTGTCCAGTACCTGAGGAAATGAAACCTTCAGGGACGAGCAGGCCTTAATTGACAAAAGTTGCTCTTTGACCCCATCATGTGGCTTCATTAAGAATGACAGCAGTTCTGAGCCTCCAGTCTGGTCAAATTTAATGTTTGGTCCAGTTTTAGGAAAACTGAAGGCATTTATTTCATGTTGAACATGACCTGACTGTATTTAGCAGAGCTTGTATCAATGTATTTCCTTATGTATAAGGAAATAAATTCAGTTTCATTTTATAATCATTTTATACTTTTAACCAAACAGAGTCTATATTATATTATGATTCCATTTTTCAGATGTATACATTTGTGGTGTACACTACATTCAGGAAAATACAAACATTACATAAGTCACTGTACCACCAATTAGTTTTGTGTTCTCTTCATTATACCACTGATGTAAATCTAATTCAATAATGTATCCTTTTTTTTTTCAACCCTCTCTGCATAATTTACATAATTGGATGAATTGATAAGATAATTGGTTCAAGTCCAGAAAGTATTTTCAATTTGTCTTTTTATTTTTTTTTTTTCCTGCAGCCTTTTTTTCAACATCACTGGTGGAAAATTGCTGCATGAGCGTGAGTGATTTGCATGGCGGCTGCAGTTCTGCCTGGCTCCGAGTGGGGGAGGCAGCAGACCTCACAAGAAGCAGCATGACCTACTTTCAGCGTCTGGAACATTTTGTTCTCTTCTATTCTTCCCACTCACATGAGGGCACACAATAAAGCCAGGTTCACAGCCAAGTAGCAACACATGATTGAGCACATTCTCCACATTTTAGAGTCCATGTTAACAAATTCTTAGACTCTGTTGAAAAAAAAAAGAAGAAGTTCATCGAGTACAGGGCCTGATGAATTTTTTTTAATATAAATAAACTGAGCCTGGTTTTCATGTGTCCAAACTTGTGCTACTATTGGGATTTGTACAGTGTTTGTTTATATATCTTACACTGTGTATCACTATAATCAGAAATGTATTCTTGGATTGGACAATGGCACTTTGAGGAGTTTTAAATATTGTGACAAAACAGTATATTGAAACCTAGGAACTTTCCAAACATGCTCCATACTAACAGTATACATTCTAACTGATTAACCACAGTGAAAATCTGTTCAGTAGATTTAAGCAGTAGTGTGTTTACATCTCGTAGCCAGTGTGTGTGGCGCGTGCACAGTTCCCTCAGTTTTAGAACACTGTGGGTGTGGGTGAGGGGATGTGGGTACGAATGCATCTTTCATATTGAACATGCAGAATACGGTGTACTGTTTAATCCTCTCAAATAAGCCCCTGTGGGGCCAATATACAGAGCCTTCTGTTATGAGGCTGATTCCACAAAAGCTAGATGCAAATGGGCTGATAAGAGAGATGTGACCATGCAGGTATCCCTGCAGCCATGCAGAACACACAGTGGCGCGCCGTTTCTATCTGACTTCTAACCGCAAATAAACAAAAGGCCATGTCCAACAGGCCTGCTGCTGATCAGGCATATATTCATACATTCACCCTCACTCTGCAGGCCGTCTGCAGGCTGCTTGTCTACCTGAACACTGCTGAGCCTCAGATTAGCCTGTAGACTTTCACATCCTATTCAGAGGCACTAACTGTCCAACCTGCCTTATTCAAATCAAATAATCTACATTGTATCCTCTGTTTACAAACAGGCCACAATTACTAACCAACCAGCCTTTCAAAAAATCATGCAAACCTGCCTTATTCAAATCAAATAATCTACATTGTACCCTCTGTTTACAAACAGGCCACAATTACTAACCAACCAGCCTTTCAAAAAATCATGCAATCTGCAGTGAACTGTGTGGTCTATCAATGACCCAAAGCCCATCCTGGCTAATGTCTTTGTATTTGGAAGATTGTGTCTGCTCAGCTTTACGCATGCTTTAAACCGCACACTCATGTGAGCTGGTTATAGAATATTTGTTTGCCGTCTTTGACTGAAAGTACCACCATTTTATTTTTGTATGCTGCAGTTCAGTTAATATTTTTTCTTTACAATTTGGTTAGTAGGCTATGATGTAGGTTGGGTACTTAAACAGACTTAAACAGAAATACTTGAAGAAAGACAGCTGTCATTGGTTATAAAAAATTCAGATAACCCTTCATTGCCAGCCGATCACTGAGTGAAGGTAGTTGTGACCCATCAACTAATTAAGCCTACCTTGACTGACGTGGTTATTTCCGATGATTTTCAATGGGAGAGACACGTTTTTGTGAAATGTTTTCACGTCCCGTGCATCTTGCATTTTTTGAGCTGAGGCACCTTGAGTTGAAAAAAGTTAAAGTGTCAAATAGCAGTTTTTCTGTCCTGACCAGTCAGATTAAAAGTAAGACAGAAAGGCCTCCAGAGTGGCGCCGCTGTCTATGTGTTGGCCATAACAGGGACAGAGCAAGTTCTATCCAAAAGAGCATAATTGACCTTATGTTCAAGGTCCCATGTGTCAAACACAAGGCCCAAAATTCTTTTAATTTTCTATTAATATTAGCTTAATTCACTATGAGCTGAACTACAATCCCCAGCATGCACTGCAATGGTATGTGCATCTATGGGACAGCACCATAAAAAGAAAAGATGCCAGGCGTCTAGTACAAGCAGACAGGCAGGATTAAAACCTACCACACATTGGGCACATTTAAAGAGGTTTAACAGTTATCTGTAGCAATGTAGCCTATTGTTTTATATAAAGCCTATTGTCATATGTTTTTATGCAAAATTATTTTTGAATAGGTCAAGTATTCAGTGCCTTTTTTTTTTTTTGCTTTTGCAGTTTTGAATGGCCAGTTCAGGTCAAAAACGAAATAAAAACATAACTGCCCCACAGATTTTTTGAGACTTTTTAATATGGCCCTTTTAGTGGTTCAGTTTGACACCCCTGCTCTAGGTGCTAGGACTTGCCCCCCTGAATTGCTCAGTGTGATACTAATCAGTGTGAGCATCTGTTAGCTAATGTAGCAGAACTGGCAGTTAGTGCTTTCCTCCAAACACGTTAAGCAGTCCACTGATGTTGCGTTACTGGCAGTTTGAAAAGATGTGGCGGCTGGCTTCACATGACTCGGAAGAAGTATGCGTTAGCCTTTACCTTATGAGTGCTAGTATCATGTGATTGGGAGAGACCTACTAGCAGGTGGAAATGCGCATGACCAAACTGGGGAGAAAAATAGAAAATATACCAACAAAAAAGTAAGGTTGAAAAAAGTAAGGCCTTCACTGGCAGATGTAAAATGGGAATTCAGAATTTAGCAGCTTTTTTTAAATTTAGCATGTTTTTGCTAGCAGCACCACACTTGCAAATCAATTGCAGTGGTTAAAATTTCTGTCTGTACATATTGAAACCACAGTTATGGTGCTGCTGTTGCTTAGCGACAGAGCGATGTGCAGCCAGAGGCAGCATTCAAAAAATGCAGTGTGAACCCATGCAGTGTGTGCCTTGTGTTTTTTCTGCCTTAAGAAAAACGCAATGTGAACCCATGCAATGTGCACTTTGTTTTTTTTTTGCCCTTAGAAATACGCAGTGTGAACCCAACCTTGCTCACTAATCTGCACTGCACTCCCTGACAACTCACTGATCAACCTGCCTTACTCACTTCATGTAATGTGCACTTACTGGCCACTGACTGCTTAACCTGCCTTAGTTAGTTCATGTAGTATAGGGAAAGTGACTTTTACTTATTGATTTGAACTAACCTGCTATTTATATTCTGCCTGTACTACAGGACACTGTGTCCTTCTACTAGTTTGTTACTTGTCTATTGTTTGAGATTGTGGGTGTGCACCCCCCTGCATTTCTTAAAAATATGTGCAATAGTTGTTTGTTCTCTGTTGGCAAAGGAGAAACAACATTTTACTATTTTATCCCCCTCATATTGAAAAAGTTATGCACTGAATTTACTTGACTCAAAAATGTAAAACACTTCCACATGAACAAAACATATAACATCAAAACATTTTTGCAAAAATTGTGCATTAATTCAGTGCATTAGTCTTTTCAGTACTTCTACATGAGTGGACGGACAATAAAACTGAACTGAATTGAGTTTAGGTCTTGCGTGTTTATGCAGATTGTTTAGTTTTCAGACAGAAACTTCACAAACCAAATGGCAATTAGTCATTAAGGCTGTGTAACTTTGCAGCCTTTGATGCTGATATATATCAAAAGTGAAAAATCTGCACAGAGCTGACTGATTGCGTGTTGTCTCCAGACCATGTGTCTTTAACACGCACTGCTCGACAGGAAGTAGTGTTTTATTCGCCAGTATGTGCGCTTGCCAATTTGCATGTCTGGCTTTGAAACGCAAGCACTAATGTTCAGTACACTGTGTCTCTGCCACACCATAGAGAGGGAAGTACTCACCACTGCCTTCAAAATAAACCCACGTGGCCTGTTCGAGGCTTGTTTGTAGTTGTTTTACTAGGTACAAATCTCCAACAATACAATAAACACAGTCATGATGCCAACTGTATTTTATGACTTTATGAGGCAATAAGAAATGTAAAAAGCCCTTGTTAAAATTCCATTATTTAGTGGGTCATAAGTTAGTTTTGTGACACTTTGCTATGAAATCACATTTCACATGGCTAGCTCACTTTGTCACCACAGCCTGGGGAGCAGATGTGGAACTGATTTAATTTGGCCCACTAATGGTGCCAGTGCCATGTGGTATTTGCATGGACCTACTAATCTATGATGTTGACCTCATACTATCAGTTGTGTTATGATATACAAAGCTAACACAGCTACCAGTATCAGTCTATTACTAATGAAGTCAAAATTTTGTGTTAGAAGTCTTAGGTGTGCTCTAAAGTTATTATATGTTAACTGGGGTGATTTAGGTTTAGATTTCATGACGTTAATAATTACAATAGGACTATTATGCTATTACAGAATTATTACTATATCATTATGATTATCATAGTAATTATAATAAAACAATGGTATAATTATTAAACCACACAATGAGAACAAACCAGCCGCAAACAACATTACATAACTACAAGAATTTATAACAAAATATCCAACTCATCCATAGCAATACTGATATTGCTACAGTTTCATTATGTGTTATGCTTGTATATTTTATAACTGGCTTTACAGGACATTTGAATATGCTGTAGTAAACAAAACAAAAATCTGTAGAAAAGGTCAAAGAAAGTCCAGATGTTGGGCTGAAACCCAATGGCATGTTCTTTTCATAACTATGACTGTTGTGGTCACACTGAATGGTCACATCAAAACATCATCTGGTCTGAACATTTCTGAGGAAGTACAATCACATGAGCACTAACGGATTCCTGGTGTGGGATTAAATGAGTCTGGTTAAAAACTGAAACACTGAACTTCCTTTTTGGAGGGATGGTGTGGGGAGGAATGGGGATTTTAGCTCTAGATGTGTAGATGTTTTTGAATGAGAACCTACAAAAACTCAGCTGAAGCCTTCCCATCAATGGCGGCTGGGAAGAAGGAAAAATCCCTTCATGATTGCACTCAGATTGCTTTCTTTGTCCTTGTCCTTGAGTACATATGCAATCTAGTTTACAACTTGCAGATATGAGGAGTGCTTTTATCACATGACACAATCTGAGTACATGTTTATAGAAAATGGCATTGATATGGGCCAATTGTACCTGCTACACCTTTCATGGCTTAAAGTATTTTGAATGCTCAAAGTAATATGAAGTAGATTTCTCTCAAGAGTGTGTGTTTATAACAGTGAGGTTAAGAGACAATTCTGAAAGCTGCAAACCTTTTAAATCTACATTTCAAATTCCATGAAAGCCAGGAGAAAGCGAGGAATAACTGCTTGAAGACATCTAAGCAATCTGTCCTGACATTGAGCCTGTTATCACTGAAGCAATGGAGACGTTGCATCAAATTCTGTTTACTGCAACCATGTCTGGTCTGATCAGAGCTCATCAGCACACAGCCCTCGTGCTAATGTTCTCAGACAGTTTGGGCTTAATTTGTGAGCCCAAACAAACATGACCATGACCACATTGTGCCACACATAGCACAGCCTGTTTACACGGACACAACATCCGAGTTTTGGAGGGCAGCCTTGCTCCAAGGCCTTTGAAACCAAAGCATAGTTAGTCTAGATAAAACTAGCTATAGGAAACAATGGCTAAAAGTACCTGAGCCAAACTGATGCAATACAAACCCTACCTGAGGGAACACTGAGATTAAGAACATGGGCCCGATACTTAGTCTCCTGCTCTAGACCCATTCTGAAGGGAGACCATGAATAGACATAGCAATTGCACATGCACCGAACCCAAGGCCTTATCAAAGCACTGTTTACTATGAACACGGCATACCCTGAAGGAATGTTCTAGAGCAAAAAGCCACTTGTTTATGTCCTGTGGCTTTTCATGTCTCCCCAAGAACCCCCCAGGAGCTGGGTTACATAACCCAGATCTAAAAGTATCCCATGACTGATCTTGTGATGGTTACTATATTTTGCATTACACTTGGAAATCCCTTTAAAAATTTGGTCACTAATGACTGTAAAGTGCTGTCAGCAGCAATTGTATCCAAATGGAAATGTTGGCAGATAGTTATAGCGGCATCACTGTGCAAAAAATAAACAAACACCTGGTCCTTGAAGTGCTTTTCAACAGGGCAATTTTCACAGTTTGTGCTGTTGGATTTAATGAGCAGAACATACTTTGTAACGCAAGCCAAGATAAAGTGTTCATATCCTATAATTATGAACCAAAAACACATGCATTGCGAGCTACGTTTAGGGATACTATTACCCACCAGACATTTCTGGTGTTTACTTGTGCTTCTAACTTGTGCTAGGATGTCCTCAGATCACCTCTAGCTCTGTTCCAAACTGAAGTGAAGACGTTGATATCTGCATTGCTTTGTGTGGACAGACATGTGTTGTACTGCAATGAGATCTTGATAGGGCGCAAGATTCTTCTGTGAACAGAACAACATGGCGTCAAACACAAGGCTGGGTGATTAGAACAGCACACAAAATACAGTGTACTTTGTAAATAGTCCTGTTTTCTTGGGACAAAACCTAGAGTGGGAAAGTGGGTTTTCCACTTCGAGGAAAAAAAGTGTACTGCCAAAAACTCACAGTACACCTGATAAAGAGGAGTGTGACGCTTTTAAGTCCTTTATCAAGAACCGCGTCAATATTTTCGTTACGCTTCCTTGACAGAGAACACACAACACCTCACCTCTTTGACATGGCTGGTCTATTCAGGTGACAGGCAATGGTAACAGTGCATAACCGTATGCGTGCAAACACGAACTGTGATCACCATGCATTACCTCCAAATGAGCTGCATGAAAAGTTGTCTAAAAAGCTCATGCATTAAGAGCCATATATGCTTGGACAGTCTTAGGCACATCCATATAGGTTCAATCCCCAAAGCCTGCTGTTTTCCTGCCCTAGAAAGTAAAAGTGTGGCACGGTTCAGCATTACTGTACACTCTGTAAGTCTTATAGAGCAAATAGGTTTGAAAGGGCATGGAAATGTAATTTCTACGATGGCACACATATTTCCCAGGAGACACCCAGTCATCTCCTTTTCCTGCAAAATTTTCCATGATGGCTGTGAGGCCAGAGCTAGCACCAGACTCGTCACGGGATGCTTTTTTCCACCGCCCTCTAAATTTGCCGTAAAGCACAGATTTGACAGGTGTTTCCTTTTAAAAAATGCATTTACTGACCATTTTACCTCTAGCCACAGAGTGTGAGCCTTGTCAGTGGATAATGCAATTCATGCAATTAATATATATGCCAGAAAGAGAAGCATATAGAAGATGTATAAGGCTACTTTAAAGGCTTTTTCTGAAAGCATGAGGAAAAGCCTTAAGAGGAACCAGGATTCAAATGGGAAAACCTTGCCCAACAGCAGAAAGTGAAATTACGATACAAGTACAAAATTAAACTGTGATATCTCTTCAAGATAAGCCAGTGCTAATGTTAGCCAGGTCAAAGACTGATGGACTACTCATTGCATTACATAGCACAATAGATATGAGAACAGGTGTGAAGTTGAATATGAGTATAAGGCAGTTTACAAGTTTAAGAAACAGGTCAGGTCAAGCAGGTTTTGAGGCCATGAAGTTGGCCGAGAGAAATTGAGCAAGTTGTTTTCTTTAACTATTCATTCAAATCTCTTAAGCATCCAGGTTTTCATTAGAGCAGAGGGCTTAAGAGAATATGCACGTGGCTCCAGAGTGGTCAAGAAGGTCCAGAGCATCAGTGTGTACCAGCAGGAGCACACATACAGCTTAGCATGGAGACGCAACACATGGTTAGGTATGTTTCAGGCTTGCTGAACACACAGTCTATATGATGATCAAAGTACCTGGACAGACTTTAGAACAGGGGCGCTCAATCCTGGTCCTGGAGATCTACCACCATCCAAAATTCAGATCCAGCACACCTAGCTCCAATACTCATATGCACCTGTGGGTCTTTATGATTTGTGATGGATCAAGTGTGTTAGATTAGGGTTGGAGCTAAACACTGCAGGGCTCTCCAGGATTGGGCACCCTTGCTCTAGAATGATAACCCATAACAGCTAAAAGAGAGAAGCAAAAGAAAGCACAGGCAGGAGGACATGCAGATATCAGGGCCCTTGTATTCCACCATCAACAAATGTGTGATAGTGGTTGGGTTGCAGTTTACATCTCAGTTTACAATAACTCTCCATGAAACCCAAGACCTGCAACTTTATTTACAGGTTTTCCCTCCAATCGTATGTCCAAGTCAAGGCCCTTTATTTTTAAGAGAATTTGCGATTCTTCCATCTTTCTGACATGATCTGGTCCATTCATGACCTGAAGCACCTCTTGTTACATAAATATGTTATCATTTCCTGATCGGCAGAAGCTCAGGGCTCATGTTTGATGTCATTTCAGCTTCACCTGCTAGTGACCCTGAAGCTCAGCTAGACAGAGAAAGCTGGAAAGTTCAGCTCCCTTATTATCACGTCTGTGGCGGGGCTGTACGCTCCAGTCACTATTCCACCAGTACAGATGCAAATCTTCTCAACAGGAGTGGCACGCAAACTCGTCCAGGCGACATGCCAAGATTAAGGTCAAAAAGACAGCCACAGAAGTTCAGGTATGGTAAGTTCCTCGGCTAGTGAATCACTGAAATGCGCAATACTTAATAACAGCAAAACATTTTGGCTTTGGCAAGAATAACCAAAAGTGCAACTATGATAAAATATCAGTCATATGTTGGAAGTCCCCCAGATAACAGCCTGGAGTGAAATATTGCTTAACTCTGGGTAACAGTAGAGCAGTTAATAGATTTGTTAATATGTCTGTCTGAAACAGTCTGAATATTCATTATGAAGTTAGCAACTGGATATAATGCAGTCAAGATAACAAGTCAAACTTTTGAAATTAACCCTTTAAGTGTCCAGACTTATTAGATTATAAGGCTTATTAGTCAGGAATTATATGAAAGGCAATGCAATGCAGACTATTGGAGTGCGAAATGGATGTCTGGTAGGTCCTGGCCATTTAATGAGTTAAAGTTAGTGCAAAAAGTTGTACAATTCATGTCCCTCTACACGACGGCTGCATAGAGTGTGACCAATGGGCCAAAGATAACAAGATGTAGCATAATAACAAGATGTAACACAATGTTATAAATAAATTTAAAGCCTCAGTTTGAGACATACCTGCCATCTTTACTTGTATACTGTACATGCAAAACAGTGCACTTTGGTCATCCAATGCAAACATTGCGCTTTGGACACACTTTCTCTACACAGACATGTTCATTCAGGGCCTTGTGAAGTTTTGGTCAAAGCCGCAATACTGGTGAATGACCCATAGATGGCTCAGCAGGCAAGCTTTGTTGTCAAAGGCAAGCATTTTTCTTGTAGACTCATTGAAATGCAGGCCTATTCTCTGGAGCCCTATTTGCATGTGTGGTGTCCCAGCATCTTGAAAATTCATTGCTTGTATTTAATTTAACACAAGACAAAACAACCAATTGAGCGCGGACAGCTAACATTCTTAATAATGCCGGGCCTGAGAAGCACCCAGAGAACTACTTAGCCACATGTTCACACTCAGTATCATTGCAGAACAGACGATGCTTAACAGTCCTCCAAGTGCTCTTGAGAGTCAAAAGCAGTCAGTCTTGTAATCTTGTTAGACTCCCAGAACTGCATTCTGAGTCAGTTGATTTTATGCTGTTGGCCAACTATGTCCATAAAATTCTACAACAATTAGACAGTACAGTAAGGTAAAATTCTGTACACATTGGCCTGAGGTAATAATTTATTAGAAACACCTTATACCTATAGTCTTTGGCTTTTTATCAGCCACATATACTATATGAGTGCACTTCATAGGAATTACTGACTGTGGCCCATCTGACAATTTGTCAGCCTCTCTATATGCCCTCCATCAGTGGAAAGGGATCAACACCACCACTGACTAGACATAATTTGGGTGGTGGAACAGTCTCTGCACAGCAGTGACAGTTGCCAGGTTTCCATTCAGCTGTCAAATTAAGTTGCATATATCTAAAATGTCACAAACAAAATAGGAGAATTAGGCTGAGTGTCCATCAACTGTTTCCAAGAGAATGAAACTCTCCATGCCACATCCACAAAAACACATCTGAGTAATATGGACAGAGTTTACAGAAAAAGTTTCATGTTGGGCAACTTCTCGTTGCTGTTTTGTTTCATTTTTGGCTGTATATGTTGCTAGAGCAAAAAGACAAAACACACTAACGTAAAATGGCTCAGCTGCAGGCACCTTATATCATAAAAAATCATTATCAAGATAAAAGCACTTTTTAATTTCAGTCATATGGCTTTATTTTATATGCATTTACTTTATTTATTTGGTAAAAAAAAAAAACTTCAAGAGAGTGTGCGATGTGAATTTTGTAGATTTGATGCTATATTTTCCATTTCTATCAAGTCATTTTTATTCAATGCATCAAAATATGCATAAAATTACATGGTTGGAAACCCAGTTACTGATATAGGAGTGGCATGTTATTGTGTATGAGTGTATCATAGGCAGCAGTTGGGCTACAGTCAATAACTGTACACCTATAAAGTGCACATATATGTTAAGTGCACCTGATAACAGCCAAAATGTGTCAATACAAGGTAGGTTTACCTAATAAACTGGGAATTAACTGTAACAACTGATAAGTCAGTTGAAGTTACAAATGTTCAGGCTCTCTTTATCTCTCAAAGTGTGGTCAGACACACGCTGGATGTTTGCTTTCCAGGTCATATGTTGTGCAATAAGTAAAAGGTTGTTTTTGAAGACATATATAAAGCAGGATATCATGAACCACCACAGCAAAAAATGATAATAGCTACTAATTTATTAAGATAGAATAAAAATAGTGTAATTTTAAAAAAATTACATTTACATTGCTGTAATCCAGAGCGACCTACACAATGTCCAAACAGCACAAGCCAAGACAAAGTATCTACAAAGATATGTAGCACAATCATAGCATGATTTACTTAAATAAACACAAAAGTAGACCTACAGGGCAAATGATAACTTTTATTGATTGAGTGGATGACTGATTGGCTGATTTATTGATTATTTGCAGTAAAGTTTAAACACTAATGTTAAGACACATGAAACAGTGATAAAGATTCTTAATCCTATCAAACCAAGACTTTTGCCACTGATCCATTCTGAGAATTTGGCAATGGCCCCTTAAAGATTACATTTGTCACCAGATGAGATACAGTGCTTGCATGACAGCATTGACCACAATGAAGCGCGTCAGCCTATAGAACCGGAGGTTTCTGTGTGATAACGTGTTTTTTTTATCTCTATAAAAGATGCACGAAAGCTGCCTTCATTGCTGGACATACTGTGATTTTTTCAAGCTCTTTCAGTGCACAATTTGGATTGATATTTGGATTGCTATAAAGCATAGCTGAAGTGTGACACATTTCTATTCACGCTTGCAACAACAGCCTAGAGAAGTCAGTAGATTAAACAGCAGGAATAGCCACACTTTTGCATCAGCCTTTAAGGGGTTAAGATGTTTCTCCAGTGAGACATGGAACCGTGGAGATAAGTGCAGGTTTACAATTCATTACAGATGTGTTTATGTATAAATAGTCTTGTCTACATTAATAAATTCTTAATAAAATCTCACATAGAGATGTTTGTTTTGAGTCAGTTGGTTGTTTACAGAGAGATGAGTGTTACACCCAGTGGCTGGGCACACACTGTATCACAGCTTTCATCAGAGTGTGGTTACCTTACAGACTCAGGCTGCCACCCAGTGAGTTTGTGGACAGCTCTTTTGATATTGTTATCCCCATGCAATCAAAAGGAAGAGCAAATCTCACTCTGCTATGGGATGTTGCGTTTTCATTTTTTGTTTTTTATTTATTTTTTTTTCTGAAATAAAATCAGCATCAGGGCCACAGGCTTGATAAAAAAAGAAAGACTTGCTCAGTGTCATTCCCACGGCACTGATATAACTTTTATTTTTGAGTCACTGAAATTATTTCTGATGTCAGATGATACTGGCTTCTACAAAGTGTTTAAAAATACAAGTGTGAAAAAATACATTCTAACAGGAAATGCTGTCACCCTGTAGTTTCACGAACATTTCAACAGTTGCTATCAGAGATAGGGGAAGTTGTGGTTAAGGACGGTGACTTCAACGCATTCAGCTTCGTTGGTCATGTCTTGGGTGGGATGGGAAAGCCTTAGAACAACATGTCATGTGATGTACTTCTGCATTCTGCTAGGGTATATAAGCCAGTGAGTTATTATTAACCCAACTAGTCCTAGCTGAAGCAGCTACCGGTGCTAGCTCTTTCAGCTGGTGGCAATGCAGCTCATTCTAGCTCACACCGCTGTTGATGTTTTCTGTGTCTTTATTGATGGTACTTGGTTTGTGAAAGGAAATTGTATTGTATTCATATGAAGAGGTTTAAGACTACATTCATAAAAAATAATGATAGTTCTTTGGAATGATATAAAAGAATCACTTTTTGTTCCTTCAAGTTCCTGTGAGCTCTGGAGATCTTTTTTGTGAGATCTTTTATTGCTTAATATGCCATCTCACTGTCTTCTTGAAGTGTCATGATGACAGCTATGACAACTCAAAAAGGTTTTGGATGTTTTAAGAGATTAAAGTTGTAATAGTTTGGGTTGTTGCTGTAGTTCGTTTCAGCTTAGTGATTTTTGAGATGACTTGGAATCCGTCCTTTCATTTAAAAGCCCAACAAGACATACCAGTGAAGAAAAATGATACGTTTCTCAGCATTGACATTTTATTTAGGAACAGACTGTTCCTTGAACTCTAAGAGCAAAACAAGTGTTGACTTCCGACAGTAATTTTAGGGCACTCTGGCTAAACCAGACTCAGAAAGTAGAGCAATAAACTTTAACTGCTTGACATTCAAGACAGCAGCCTCGACAAATGTAAATGCTGAACATTCCCACATTCTTTACAAAATAAGGAAGGGTTGGTTTAACACACCAGCTAGATTCATCTTCATCTGTTCAAGGCCTGAGGCACCCCATGTGAAGTACAAAGACATTTGTGTGCTATTACACTATTCTAGTGTCTTCACACAACACAGAGATCTCATGCTGTGTTTACTAATGAGTTCCAGTGACTAAGGGTCCAATAACAACACAAAATTAGCAAGGCGTCCATGCGCATAGAGCATTCGTTATTTCCTTAACAAATGGACCACTTGAAATTTAATCTGCAGATGAACTTGTCAAAAAAGAGAAACATAATATTTTTTGTTCTGCAGGTATATATTCACAAACAAATTACATTTTGTTGAAGTCAAAAGAGGTTGTTTTGCACAGTTTAATGCACAATTACCATCTATTTGCTGGGTAAAAATAAAGCACAAAATATAAAATGTGCCATAACTTTTGCACAGGCTGCATTACATGTTTGATTTTTTCTAGTGTGTTAAATTCAGCCAATAAACAGTAATTGTGCATTAAAATGTGCAGAAGTGTGTTCTCTGTAGAGGATGTGTTAATTTGCATATGAATGTATCACTGGCCACTTCATGAAGTCCAACTAGATGGATATCATTTGTGCCGAACACCATTCTCCAGCAGTGGTGACTAAGTACTTGACCCTCGTACTTGAGTGAAAATAAGGAATCCTTTGTAAAACATTACTTAGTAAGAGTAGAAGTCAGTTAAATTACAAATGTACATGCTTTTAAGTATCAAAAGTAAATGTACTGTGAGTTATTATAAAATAGCCACAGTATAATTTTGATAAGCAATTTCTTTAGAAATAGGCCTATGTTACACATGACTTTCCTGCTTATTAAAAAAATTCTATTAATCAGAAACAACTGACATTTTAAACATTTCAGAATGATTCGGTGCTGCTTCTGTTACTCTTGCATGCTGATGAAGATCAATAGTCTTTACTCTTTCCCAGCAACATCAGTTTTAAAACACAGTGAAATAACTCAGACACCCACAGCACCAGTACACAGCCCTCACCAGCACAGATAGTGCAGCATTATACCCCTCTGACTATTTCTGACATAAAGTTGTAGCTGTGCCGCAGCTGGCTGCCGCAATTACTGAGGCCACTAAGTGAGTTGTCTTCTCTATGGGGTTTACAGTGACCAAAGTAGACATTTTAGCCTGTTAAATTATTAGTAATCAATGTAGTTAGTCTCCAGTATCTCCAGTACACCTCCAGGATATCAAAAATAACTGAATATTTACAGCAAGTTGGGACACTGTGCAGAACGTAAATTTATTGTTATTTTAAATATGTGCCCATTTTGAACTTGATACCAGCAACATGTTTCAAAAAACAGGGTCAAAAAAAGACTGGTAAAGTTGTATACTGCAAAAACCACCTGATGGAACAGCTCACAACTAACAAAGTTATTTGGCTACAGGTCAATAACATGATTGGGTATAAAAAGAGCATCCAAGAGAGGCTTTCAGGAGGAAAAATGGGGAGTGGTTCACCACTATGAAAGACTCCATTGGGAAGTAGTGCAACGATTCAAAAATGATGTTTCAAAGAACTTGGGAACATACACTGGGGAGTAAAGATTCAGAGAATCCAGAGAAACCTCTCTATCCAAGGAACAAGGCCGGAAACCAATATTGGCTGGCCGTGATCTTTAGGTCCTCAGGTTGGCACCGCAATAAAAACTGATATGATTCTGTAGTGAAAATCACTGCATGGGCTCAGGAACACTTCTGAAAACCACTGTCTATGAACACAGTTCGTCGTTACATCCAAAAATGAAAGATAAAGCTCTAATATACAAAGAAGAAACCATGTATATACAGGATCGTTTAAGATGGATGGAGGCAAAGAGGAAAAGTGTCCTGTGGTCCAACAAATCAAAATTTCAAATTATTTTTGGAAATCATGGACGCTGCATCTTCCAGGCTAAAGAGCAAAAGGACAAACTAGCTTGTTATGAGCACACGGTTCAAAAGCCAGCCTCCAAGATGATATAGGAGTGCATTAGTGCAGATGGCACTGCATCACTCACCACCCTCAATGGGAGCCGCTTGTACATGTCTTCTGCCATAAAACACAAAACACTGGATGATACTAATGCAAATGACTTTGTACTTGTTTTGTAAATTTCTCCACATCCTCCTTTTTGCCAGGACTGTAGCACGACAAGCATGTTCAGACACAACAACACATTGTGCTTTGCTTTCACCTCAGCTTCACCTGGGCAGCATTGCCCGCAGGGAAGGAGGGAGGGCCTACCTTCAGAGGAGATGTTGATTCATCCCTTGATTCGTCATTTGCCTTTTTGCCACCTGCCTGAAAACTTATGTAACACAAACCTGCTAACAATAAGTGATGTAAACATATTAAAATGTTGCCTTCTTTCTGGCCCCAATTTTATGTTACATTTATTTCATGTCAATTATGAAAGAGCCACCAAACCACAAAAGGCGAAAACAAGTGGTGTAACATCGTTCTTAGGAAAGTATTTCAGCACAGGTTGTTCACTAAATCTTTGTTCTATTGAACTATTTAAAATTCCGGTAAATACAGTTGTATGCAAAAGACTAGGTTGCCTCTAGTCAAATGACTAGGATATTTTGTTAATTGTTTAAGTGATAATAAGTTAACACATCCTTTACAGAGAACACACTTCTGCATATTTTACTACCTGATTGCTGTTTCTTTACTGAATTTAATATGTTGGGAAAAAAAATCAAATATAAAATGTGGCCTAATGCAAAAGTTATGGCACATTTTATTGTTTGAATTTTTTTTACAATATATTAAACTCAGCAGTATTTGAGTTTGTTCTCCACAAAGTTTCACTTAGAAAATCAACAAAATGTAATGTTCAAACTTTTGCATATGACTGCATGGTATAGAAGGGTTTTCCATATATGCACTATATTTCAAAGTTTAGAATAATAGTGAAGACATCAAAACTGGAATAATACATATGGAATTAAAAGGTGGACCAAAAATGTTAAACAAATTGAAATGATCATATAAAGTAGTTTAGATATGGATAATATACGATATATTCAGTCAGCTATGTCCAAATTTTGCCTCCTACTCTTTGTGAAACGTTTTGGGTCCAAAGATCACATAAGGTTCACTGTCTGAGTTGGTTTGCATGTTGAAAATGAATGGCCTTACTATGTGAGTCTTGGCTCATTACTGTAATTGGCAAGCATGTTTTCTTTAAGATGAAAGGCACATTATGTCATGTGAGGGCACATTAAATGAACTAGGTCGCCCACAGTGAATACAGCTTACATAAACCCTCTAATTACATGTGCAGGTTGTCTGCATGCTTCTCTCATGTGTGCAGGTCCATGCTGCTCCACACGTGACAGCGAGCACATTTTGCCCATTGCTTGCTACTTTCTCTAGTTAAGCGCTTGTTTTGTAAATGTTCTCATCGGGGGTGACTGGAGACCCCGAATGGCCCTCCATCAGAAAGCATTGTGAATGGTTGACCAGTTTGTTCCAGACATGCTGGACTTGCTGTCTGGCCACCAGACTTAATCCCATGGTTGGAGGCAATTAAGGCTTTAGGCCGGGCTCGCTCCGTGGCGCTGTTGCAAATTTGGCTGGACTGACACACTCTGCACAGCAGGAGAGTGGCCGGCACATCAGAACAGTGCGTGTGAGCGATCCGGAGAGGAGGCAGCCCCACCTCGCAGGTGCACACGCAGAGAGACTTTCCTCTGCAGGGCGTTTCCCGACTATGCCCTGCGTTTACCATCCGGAGGGGCAGGAAAGGCCACGCCATCCCCAACAAGAGGGTGCCGTCAGCGGATGAAGTTTGTGGCCAGCAGCACAGAAAAGCTCCTTCCTGCCCCCTTCTCCTGTGCGCTGTGCCAGCGTGATGTCGCTAATCTTGTCAGCAGTGCTCACTGCTCTGGGATTAATGTGTCCTGCTGGTCTGGCCATCTCACATGCAGGGGCACCTGCCTGGGTACAGCAGGCACCACAAACACTGCGGGTCAGCACATGTGCTCAACCTGTTTGACAGTTCTTTCGAAAGGCATAGCTCTCCTCAGTAGCTATACAGAGTAGGCCGTGTTTACAGTCTTAAAGGCAACAAAAAATGTTCTTAAAAGAACCACTTGGTTCTCTAAGGAACCTTTAAATAGATGGTTATTTAAATGAGATGGTTCTTTTAAATGAAATGAATGTGAAGAACACTGTAGAACCTTTTATGTACTGTAAAAATTCTATCTACGACCAAGCCAAGAACCATTTAGGAGCCTATATTGTTAAGACTATACATGATCCAGGAATGGACATATGAAACAAACAAACAAACAACTTATAAATGCTTTTGAATGTGTACAACATTTACACTAGTGTTGAAAAGTTTGGAATCTCAAAATTTCAAAAGTTTGGATTCACTCTTTTCAATAAAACAATGAAAGGTATGATGAATGTATGAAATGACTCTATAATGCTGCCACTCTACAACACAGATTTCAACTAATTAGCAGGAAATTTTAGATGAACTTTAGTGAATTTTAATGTCCATAATGATAAGCTAGATGATAAGATAGATGAATCACTAATGACTAAGAAAGCAGTAAAACACTGAGAATGAAGTTACAGTAAAATTAACATCTAAAATGCCTCTATTTGTAAAATGGTGAGCAAATCTCAGGCAGATAACCTCTCAAGAAATCACTATAAATAAATAATTGTAGCATATTTTCTATCACTTAATAACCTTTTGGTCTTCCCAAAACATTTGAAATATTTATACATAAATAAAACACCTTAAAATACCTTCTAATGTCTAAATTGTAGTATTTCTATCTACAATGTATAAGTTACTAATGAAGAAACAAACATCAGTCATTAATAGGATAAATGTGATGACGAAGTTTTAAACACTAGTGTATGTTTTGGTCCTAAAGTGACACTAAACAAGTATTTTTAGCGCCTAACCCGTTTAGGCCTTCCGCTTTAAGCCATATGGGCTGCTGCTGGACTGGATGAAGCCTGGACGACGTAAAGCTCAGTAGTGAATGGAGCTCACAGTCATTAAGCAGCTAGTAAGTAGGCCAATACAGTTTGACCATCTGTGAGAGTTGTGCCCTGTTCCAGGAAGTGGAAGGGCTGGGTGTCAGATAGTGCTTCCTTTTCAAAAGTACAAAAGTACACTGCTTGTTTTCTTTTCTTTTTTTTTTCTTTTTTTTTCTTTTTTTCCCTTTCATTGTGGCTACCCAGCTATGTTATGTAACAACTCAGCTTCAGATTTAGGCACTAAGAGTGAATACATATAAATAATCAAATAAGCACAGAACGTATTGTATTAGCACTTTGTGATACTGCAGCTGGACTTGTGGCTATTGCATCACATTAAGGAAATAAAAAAAAGATGAGTAGCATGAGCAAAACAATAAGGACACTCAGTTATTTGAACTGTGACTAAAGATCAGGTTTTTAATTTAAAAACATACAATGAATCAAAGCAACTCTTAACTCCACTTGAAGAAAACAAATAGGCTGTGATTATTTGTTGTGTTTCAACAGTGTCACACATGCCAATAACCTGCATGGCTAGTTCACTATTATTTGTAGCTTCTTTAATTGACCAGTAGGGGAGCTCTAGTCTGTTTCTCTTCCCGTTCTGGCTCAAAGAGGCCACTCTGCTGAGCTGGAATGTCCTATGTGAAGGCAGGACGTGCAGTTTTTGGAGTTGCACAGAAGGAATTCACATACATTCACATACTTGCAGAATACCTCACAAACGGGTGAGTTAGGCTTATAGGACCCCTACCCTTCTGTAAACTCTTGTCAGGTTGGTAGGACTGCAAACTCACACATACAGAGAGTTGTAGCTTAGAGGATTTGTTACACAACACAAAAGTTATTACATGGCCTTCAGTGTCTTCATAAGTCATAGAATGACAGCCAAATTAGTTTCTCATCAGCTAAAGTCATTCCTATTCCACTGAATTAGTGAATTAGAGGCAGTGTTGGGTAATTGATTCAGCCCTAAGCTGTCTGCTAGTTATGTGGTTTATGAAACATCTGACATTTGGCACCTGGATTTTCAGGTGAATTTCAACTCTAAAACCAACATGTCAGCTAGTATGGGCGTGTACGTAAGAAGTTCAGTGAGTGATAAGTAATGGGCTCATGTCAGGGAAAATCAAATTTCCCTCCCTTTTTTGAAATAAAGGAGTTTGAAGTAAACACTGTTAATATTTGAAAACATTCCAGTCCATACAGTCCATGTATGGAAACTGTGCTGCAAATGCAGTCTGTTTCAAACTCACTGTTTGTGTGATGTCAAGAGAACCAACTCTCTACATACATCCACCTGTTCAGCTTACAGTTTAGCTCCACCCATTCACATTGAAGTTCTAAGCAGTGTACCTGTGGACCTCAAGGGAAAATCTGCTTTGTCTTTCAGTATTACATTCGTAATTTTTGTTAGGTCACTTATGTTTTTCATGACTTGAAAAATGATTTATGCGTATTGCACAAATGAGGTTTCCTTTCAGCACTTTTGGTTTGCGGCCTTTTTCCGCCATAACCCTCAAAATGCCAAAAGGACTTGGATAGGCAGGCCTAGACGTGGCAGGTTTAATAACACCCAGGGTCAAAATAAGGCACAGGCAAAGCCTTTCAAAGGACATGGAAAGGTAACTGCTATTTGCAAGGAAAGTAAAAGCTGTAATATAGGAGCTTGAAAAGAAAAACAAAAGTACTGCTTCTAAAAAGACTCCTAATCCAAATTTCAGTCCATAGACAAATACTTAGTTTTGAGAAAATGACTGTTATACCCTTTCATCTGGAAACGATGCATGATGTCCACATCAGCGTATTTTGCTTTTGCTTTATTTATTCACACATCTAGAGTCGCTCAGCAACTTAATATTTACACTCTCCACACCAAGATATCACATTCAGATAAATAAAAGAGAACAGAACCTTTATCAACCCCAGAGAACGCTTCATCAAGATGACTCGACATGTTCAGTATCTCTATTGACATCATACTCTCAGCTCTGTGTGTGCTGAGCTCTCATGACCAGGAATTCCCTACACAAGACCTGAAAGTACTCTCTCTTTTTCCCAACTCTAACCTGTTTTGAGCTACTTCTTTCTCTGCTGCGGCGCTCCTGCGATGCACATGACTGGAGTTTCACATGCAGTGGCAGCTTTTTTCTCCATAGACAGAAAGCTCATTGGACACCTCAGTACTGGAAACCCTCAAAAGTCTGGGCCTGAAGCCAGCCAACAAATTAAAAGTGCTAGGCCGTTCTACTCAGTCATCCACTGCATTAAATATTGATGACCAAATGGTAATTAATGATGCTTTTTTGCAGCATCATAGCATCTAAATGTCAGCAAGACTCATGGAAACTGTTCTGCACAGTGAGAAAACATGTCATGTTCTGTTCTGTCCTTGTAAGCTAGAATGTCGCAAGCTGTTCTACACCAGAACAAGACTACAAAGATATCAAATGGCATGATGTGAAGATGTAAACACCTTCTACTACTTCACTTTCCCAAACATTGTTCGAGTTTTTGGCTTGCATGTTCTCCCATTGTCGAGCTTACTAGATTGCTAGCAGATCTTGTATGCCAAGCAGAGGATATCATGCCCATTAGATTAGATTGATTCTTGGCAGGCAGCTTGATTACAAATGGGTTCTCCGTGAGGTGGATAATGAGAGACTTCAGGTCCTCGTTAGCTGGGTTGCCAGACAATGCTACCCCACCCAGCAGCTGACTGCCGGGCTTCCTTCGTAGACTCAGTGCCGGTTTGAACCAGTTACCTGACTTCTAATTTAGTCTCATGACTAGCCTTAAGCAATGCTGCCCTAAACAAATGCTCAGTCATGGATGGGCCTATTAACATGGACTATTAACATACCAATCAAAGCTGAGATTCTTATTTATTATACCTCCATTGTTTCATGTATGATTAAGCTATTCCGTTAACAATACCATTATTGTACAGCTAAATCTTGTAGCGTTTGATCTTTGTGCTCTTCACAGTACCCTCTAACATTCTAGATCAAAGGCATTATGAAGAGTTTTGCTTGATTTGGTGCATTGGAAGTCCCAAATTTCCATTAGTACCTTTTTTTTCCAGGACTAATTGCTTATCATTGAGTTGTAGGGAATGCAGGGATTTCATGTTAATATCTCAAATGTTTATTCTTGGAATTCAGCAACTGCCAGATTTCTTATACTGGTATTTCAAGTCAAATTTTCCATGTAAATTTTGTATGTAAAAAATTACTATCCAATCCATTGCAGATGCATCAGATGGATACTAGGTTAAAAAATGTCAAAATATTCCTTCAAAGAACCAACCAGCTCTATAATGTTTAAATGGTTTAATATACTGTGATTGATGGGTCAAACAACATTGTCTCAGCTGTAAACAAACATTAACATTGCAGTTGATAAGCATCTGTTGCAAGATACATTTTGATAACAGTAGATATTGCCTGGTAGATTAAGTAGTTGTAAAATTCTTTTGGAACCAACAGATCGAGGATGTGACATAGACATGATACAGGCGTGACTTTGCAGTGAAACCCTTTCAAATGAGACGTGCATGAAGAAAATTAAGAGCTAAATGTTATGAAATGTTAGAAAGACGAAAGGTTTCTGTTGACATTGCTATTAACATTTATTTGGATTATGGATACTGGTCTGTTGTTAAAAGTGTAGGTTTATTGTTAATCAGCTTTTTAAATTTAAACATTACACATATTTTATTACTAACAGCACTTAAAGTGCAGTCTTGAAAGAAGAATAAGGATTTTAGTATTTCATTTTGTTTTGCTGTGGCAGTCCAGAAGGGAATAGTGGGGGAGGAGGTGTATTTTGGCCAGCCCTGGGCTAGAGTTTGATGGGCCCAAATGATGGAAAAACAAATTTCCCTAGCTTTTTGAAATAAACAGCTTTCAAGTAGTATGTAAACATTGTTAAAATTTCAAAACGTATCATTCACTACTCAGTTCTTACAGCCCTTATATGGAAACTAATTCCTTGTTCCCTGTGATGTCACAAGAACCAATTCAGTGCAATGAGTCACAATACAGGGCAGCCAATCAGAGCAGAGCTTATTTATCTTACATCAGTCTTAAAGGCACAGTAACAAAAATAGCCTGTTTCTAGGGAATAAAAAGATGTTGGAAAATGGTCATGTAAAAAAATTATTAGGACAATTTCTGGTACATAAAACCACAGAAATGTTATGAGTGGACCAAGGGAAAAGCAACATATAAGAAAATGTAGAACATGGACCCTTTAAGGGGTTAACACCCAGCGAAAGTGCAAAGTATGCAAATCTCTTTACTTTCATTCTTTCTTCAAATTGGTCTAATGGCAGTGGGAATATGAACTGTCAGCAGTAATACAGGCAAGGAAAAGCTGTCCCGGATGGAAGAGGGTGGAAAAAGACGCCCTCACAGGATGCTGGGATAAGCTCATCTCTCAAACACAGGAAAGAGGCACAGAGATAGGAGAGATAGAATTTGCCTTTTCCTTTCGCTTTCACACGCTTTCATGTGGAATAAATCACATCAATCTCAACACACAGGTCAGAGAAATTAAAAAAACACAAAACCTGCAAGTTGATTTGAAAATTACATCGCAGTAGTTTTCTTTACAAATTACATCACAACATCCTCCAATCTGTTGAATTGCCTTGATAATCTAATGACGTGTCTGATGTAACCAAAACAGCTCCTTTGGCCAGCTGATGTAAGCCTTTGTAAGGACTTTCTGAGGGCTTCTTGTGCAGGGGCCTGTATGTCTCTCATTAGGCCGGTGCTAAAACTAAGTGCAGCAATCCACGTTATCAAGTTACTGTAGGCAGCGCAGTAGCATTCACTATCTTCTCAAGCTGAGGTAAGAAGAAACGAAGGAGTCTGAGACCAGATTTGCGTCATGAAATGTGCTTCATGATACAAATTGAGGCATGATGCTGACAATTACAGCCTGGAACAACTAAACCTTACAAATGATACACCTCAATCTTGTAATAATTGGAATCTACTAGTGGCTGATTGTTCTTGATAAGCATGTACTTGAGCATTATTGTATATTAGCACTGAAATGTGACGGGACAAATTCATTGCTCTTAGCTTTATGACTCAGTATGATTTCAGAATTTGTATGTTCTATAGGATCTGCACTGTTTTTGCTCTTGGTAGCTTAAAAGAATAGATTTTTTTTTTCTGCCACTACTGTAAACAGTCAAAAATAGCCATTGTATTAATAAGTGGGGTTTTAAGAGCCTCACTGCTTCCTTTTCCAGGAGAAAAAAAAGAGCTGTTTTATTTTTCACAGCCCTGTGCCTGGGTTTGGGCCAGTGACCGTCCTCTGAACTTGCATCTGGAGCAAAAGACAAGCCAAAGATAGCTGAAATGTTTTTGACTCTATAAGCCATGTTTCTGACCTTGTGCAAGCCAAGCCAAGTGTCTGTGTGGCTCTTATTGCCAAGCAGTGTTCTGTCCCTCGCCTTTTTTCTCCTAAATAGCTATGATATCCATTTAATCACAGATGAACTTAGCTACTTTTTGTCTTACTTTTTTCTTTTTTGCAATTCGTGCAGAAGTGATTACACCCCGAAAAGAATAACCTTTTCTTAATCTCATTCATATATTACAAACTAAAGGATAAAGTTGTGAACAAACTTTAAGTTTGCTTTACAAAGTTAAATTGGCATTGCAGTGGAATCCTAAGATGCTATTATATTATCCCAGGTGGTCGTTAAGGTATCATTTTGTCTTTGCCATGGTATTCCAGGTAGTTGCTAAGGTGTTGCTGGACCATTGCTATGATATGGCAGGTGGTTTCTAAGGTGTTGTTAGACCATTGTATGGTATCCCAGGTGGTCGTTAAGGTGTTGCAAGACTGTTGATATTCCAGGTGGTTGCTAAGGCGTTGCCAAACAGTTACAATAGTATCCCAGGTGGTTGCTAAGGTGCTGCTAGGCTATAGCTATGGTATCTGACATGAGTGCTAGTGTGTGTTTATATGAGTTCTAGTATGCTTGTGAGTCTGTATGTAATGTCAGAAATAATGTCAATAAGGGTCAGTGTGAGAAATGTCCTTTGTGACATCATTTGTGGAAGTTAGATTTGAATGTTCTCATTATTCTGCCATTCATTTCCTATGAGAAAAAAAAATCATGTGTGAACGCATGCTGTACAGAAACCATACATGTGATCATTCACGATAGCACCATTCCTATATAGGCTGCACGGTTCTACAAAGTTTTGTGGTTCTAGCTTGGAAACTAAAACCTGTGAAAACAGTATTAAAATAAATAAATAAATAATAAATAAATAAATAAATAAATAAATAAATAAATAAAAGAACAGCCATCAAGCTAACTTAATAATATGCATCAGCAGGTCACCCTCTGGTCTTCCCCCACCCAAGAAATAAATAAATAAAGCTAAGTGCTTTCTAATGAGCCATGATCATCGTTCATGCATGTCTGGTAATATTTAAGTCTTTGAAATTGATATGCTGTAAATTTTAGTGCTGTATTTTATTGGACCATTAGATTGTGAGATAAAAACAAACAGGTAAATGTAAAATGCTGGTGGGGAATAAAAACTTTATTTGCACAAGCTGCTTCTCCCACCCAAATCCTTCCCAAAACCTTTATTTACATGTGATTTTAATCCCCAGGATATTTGGTCTTAATCTGAGTGTGTTGGTAGTTCTTACTGGCCAGTATTTTAGCTCTAAATATAGAGCTTCATTTCCCAAAGGGAGAGAACTGCAAATAGGACACAGATTAGCTTTTTCCACATCTTGAACCTTTTGCGTTGCCAGCTCCTCACGTCATCACTTGGAGAGTGGAAGGGAAAAGGCAGTCACCATTAGAAACTGCCTTGTGGTTTATTAGGTGGGGAAAACAGCGATGCATCAGCAGAACTGTTTTAGTGCTGTTTTTAAACTAAGATGGAGACTTTGATAGACAGGTCAATGCAACAGAATTAGCAAAGGTTTTATACTTCATTATCACATAAGATGCATAAAAACAAAGATGTGTCAATCTTAAACCATCTATCTATAAGTGGAAGTACGTATTATATGATAATATCAATGCCTTCCTGAAAAGTGAAAGAAAACACTGGGTAAATAAGTGTGAAAACAGACTCAGGAAGTCAGTTAGTTAATGTGAGATTGAGTTAATGTGTTCACTCCCATTTGCAATGACCCTAACTCAGATTAAATGTTCCTCCCTATACTTGTGTTGTTTTGTTAGTTGCATAAGGCCAAAATGTCTCATTCATTTTGCCAGAATCATGCAAACTTGTCCACATTCATTGTTTGAGTGACGGTGAATTATTAACAACCTGGCAAACATCAGCAAATCAATAAATCCATATCATCACAATGTCTGCAATCAAAATGTTCTAGATAGATTAGGGTTTAAATAAAATTTTACCCATTTGCGTCCTTGGTAAACAGTTGTTCTGCTGCAGATTCGTCCAATATATTAAATAGTGCCACTAATCAGACTAGTGTGAAAATGTTATTAAAAGCATTGTCTAATGAACATTGCCAAAGAAGTAGCAAAGAGGGTCATTGGGGATCACTGTATGCTGATAATTAGAAATTATTTCAATACTGTAGTGTTGGCAAACAACTTTAGACTTTGCCCGTGTATCAAGGGTGTACTTTTGTTATACTCTTACATAAGCTTCTGTGAAGTTGTCTCAAGTTTCAGAGAAAGGTCTGGGTTAACAAAGCCGATAATGAACGGTGAAATACGATAATGATCATACTTGCTTTGGCTCTGCAGAACAGTATCTCAATGTTTTGATCAAAAGCAGAGGAATATCTTGCAGCAAGGTATCATTTTCAAGCATGTTTACATGCACTCTGTTTACAGAAGGCACACAGAACTTAGGCGAGCCTCTTCTGAACCCAAACACTCGGTTAAGGTTCACAGCTATAAAACGATTAAAGCCATATGTGGACCATGGCTGGAGATGAAAATCCTCTGGCAAGAAAAAGAACACTACTACTTTTGACTTCCTAAGTGTTTTGGTTGAAGGCTCTAATTTTAGATGGAGCTCCAGTTGCTGTTTTGGAAGCACTGACTTTGAACGTGAAAAACAAAATGTTCATTCATTCAGGAATGGGTGTGTCGACTGGTGAACTATTCCATTAAAGATGTGGGTCACAACATTCTGTGAGACTGTGTGTATGTATGTAGGTGTTTACACTGGAGAAAAAGCTGACTACATCCGCAGAACACAGTGTTATTGGAGATCGGAGGTGGTGCGAGGATTGATGCCTTATGTGGCAAGAGCTAATTGATTAATCTGTCTGCAAGATGTCAGAAGTCTGGACCTGTGTTGCTAAATAAAGTCCAGGTCACCTTAAGCCTGTGTAGTCCTTCTGCTTTTAAGATCTTAGATTTAGATTTGTTAAGATCATTTTGATCTACTATTGAAATTTGATTACATAATTATGTGAGTAGTTAGATAGTGAGCTATGCAGTCAGTTGCATGTACATTTGATTTACATTTGATTTGAATCAGCCTTTCCAACTTTTTCCATTTGTTTGAATGTGAAGAGTAATAAAAATTAAAGAAATGTGGCAAAAACGTGTTTTTTTTTTTGTCCTTTCCATAGAAAGACTACACAGTCCATAGAAAGACTGATGTTCACAGTCAAATCAACATCAAATACAAGTCATAATAAAATGTGAGGAAAAGTATGACGCCATTTTAGGGCCACTGCTGTTAGGGCGACTTTATTCTTCGAGAATAAAGTCGTAATATTTTGAGAAAAAAGTCATAATATTTAAAGAAAAAAGTTGTATGAGAATCGCAGGCAGGGTCATCTACACGGCTATCGGTGGCTACATCTCTGTGCCATTCGAAGAGGGCGTGAAGTTTCACAGACAATGAGAATGATGATCAAAGTGATTGATCCACAAGGAGACAGGAGTGTGTGGAACTCCGACGCCAGTACAGCAATCGAGTCCCCAGCACGTTATGGCAGCCCCCCTACAGTTAGCCCACTTTATCAGAAATATTACGACATTTTTCTCGAAATACTGTGACTTTTTTCCCAAAACAGTATGAATTTTTCTCATAATCCTACAACTTTCTTCTCGAAATATTACGACTTTATTCTCGAAATATTACAACTTTATTTTCGAAGTCTACTATTTTTATTTTTTTTAACAGTGGCCCCTAAACACCATCATAGAAAAGTGAATATCCATGGCATGGCAATTGATGAAAGATCTTTTGAGATTGTTGCTTTTTCCTCAAGTTTTCAGTCCACTCCATAAAGCACCTTGAACATTTGTGTATGCAAAAGTTTGGGTGCCCCTGAACAAATTAAACAAACAGGTAAATTCAGTTAAAAGCATAGATGAAACTTTCAATTGATACCGGTAGAAGTGAGGACACACATACACACACACACACACACACACACACACACACACATATATATATATATATATATATATATATATATATATATATATATATATATATATATATACACACACATTTCATCCACACTTTCAACCTAATTTACCTGTTTGTTTCAAAGAGGGATATCATTAATATCATATTCCAGCTTTGGTTATTACCTGTGATAACTGTAACATCAGTTATCTTTTGTGTTATAAACCTATATTTCAGTAGAAATATAACCTGGGTATAAAAGTCTGGCTCATGATCGGTGCCAGTAGCAATCAAAATAGTTTAAGACTGATAAAGTCCCAAAGTACAAACGTCACGTTTATTTTCAAGGTGTTATTCAGTCATACATTGCAACACTGTTCTAAGTCACATGTTAACTGAATACCAGGTATTTGACATGAGCAAGTGGCTTTGAATTACACTGTGTGCAATATGATACCTGTTCTCCAGAAGTGTGCCTTTAATATGTAATATGTGTGTCAACAGGTTTCGGCTGTTCACTCAGCCGCAACGCCGCAAAGAAAGTATTGCCCCAGTCTGTCTGGATGCTCCCTTATCTTCCCATGAGTCCATCTGAATAACAAACTTCACTAGGGACTTCCTGGAGCTGTTGTCTTTTATCTCAAGGGCTCAGTCCATCTCATGTCCGGTTGTAACTTTAACTTTGTTCTCTAAAAAAAGTTCCCAATCTTAGCTGAATTTCATTCAGTCCAGATGGTGTAGTTATACATTAACTTGGCTCAACTCAACATTTCTGAAAGAATCCCTCTTGTTGAAATAGACACTGTTTGCTTGTTTCAGAAACAAGCAAAACTCTTTCTTTAGCACAGTTCTGACTTTCTGTCTATCCTCTGAATTTCAGTTGCATGGCATAAAAGAGATGTCACAGAAGCAGATGTATATTTTAAGTATAGGTGAAGTTGAGACGTTTAGAACTAGTGGGAAAAGAGCCAAGTTTGCACTGAAAGCACAAGACGTGACGTGAGCCTTTCCATGAGGGGTTCCCTCAGAGTGAGCCTCAGATCCAAACACAGACAGGACTCTGCTCTCCTCCGTGTGTGTTTTTCTCATTGAGAAACAAAGGCCTTGGCAACAGCACTGAGTCATCGACAGACAGTTAACTGATTTCAGTTTCGCTCAGCAGAAGCAGGAGGGAACAAGGAAAAACCAGATCTAGCTGGTTTTGGTTTGTCGTCTGTCTGTTTATGTAGACGTATAGACCTGCAAGCACACATTATCACCAAACAGACTGATGTTCAGCTGGCAAATGCTTAACTAGCTGAATTTTTGACTTCTCAAACAACTTTCCTTTTGGAATTTCCTTGCTAGATTTACATTCTTGTACTTTATGTTTCTAATAGTATTAAAGAGATGATCTAATAATGAGAGAAAGAATTTGTTTTCTTTTTATGTGCTTTTTGATGTCACCACCAGCCTCTATTTGCTGAAAAAAAACAGCCTTTTCCGTTCAAGTTGACAAACATCTTTGGCCCGAGGATTGTTTATGCATTCTCGTCCCACATTACATGGGTGGGATAAAGTTGGCAAGTGACTCATAGGTAAAAAAAGAAAATGAGTGGTCAAATTTAGAACCCTTGCAATCTTACCTGTTTATTTAGCCTATCTTTTACAGCCCTGCCCAGAGAGTATATGAAATGAGCCATTATAAGTAGGTGTGAAAATGAATGATTTTGCTATGAACTGCATCACTTGCAATACTGTAGCTGTAATGATGCCCAAAATACCAGAGAAGCATGACATAATGCCTTTATGCTTGGTTTTGACACATAGAGTGGGTGTGGGGAGCAGTCGTAAGACATTTTGGGCAGCCAATCAGCCTCTCCAACGTATGACTGGTGCTGTTGAGGTGGCCAGCGGTTGCTAGAGCAAACTTGCTTTGCTTGTGCGTTCAGGGTGTAGCGCAGTGGTTTTGACAACGGAAACTGGGCCTTGGGACGAAAGACCTAGTTTGAGATGTGGCCAGTGCCCACCGGCAGACCCAAAGTTTTATTACACACTTCAATAACCTAAGAATAGCTCAGTTAGTTTGCATTAAGGTCCCTGTAGTTACTGAATAATAAGCCTTAGTATGTAATGAGCTTGGGATTTTACGGGGTTAAGCTTTTGCTTGTTATGGAGAATTTCCATGTGTGCCCATTCCATTTTGGAAAATTTGGTCACTATAGTTTAGAGGCTGAGAGAATAGCAAATGAAGAAAAAGCAGAACTCCAGAAAATGGTTTTAAACAAATCTGCTTTTGTAAACTTTCTTGACAGCAACTGTGCAATACTGTCATCTCTTGTATGCAGGAATGAATTGAACTGTTTTAGTTAGACTTCTCAATGTTATAATGTTGCAGCACATGGGAGAAATGTGCAGAGAGACAGCGTGCGGGCCCACGTGTGTACCCCTACTGACTGCGTCACTCAGGCTGAGCCACTTCCTGCTTTACTTCCTCTTGTCTCTGTTTATAGCCACAGCCCATCACCATAGAAACGGTGTCCTAGCCTACAGAGATAAATTATTGTTCTGACATGACCACACTAGTGAGGAAACTTTTAGGCAGTACATGCTGGTCACAGGGTTCGTAATCTGAATCAGGATCTCTTTTACTTTTACAAACTCCTGATGAAAATCAATACTCTCTGCCTCGTCAATGCGCAGTGGGCAGTAGCCATTTTTAGCCGAATGAGGTCAGCCATTATGTTGTCTGGCAATCTTTCTGCAGTGACTCAGGGGTTTCCCCGCAGTGCACTATTTGCCCAAACTCTAGAATTTTCTTCACACTCTGAACTGAAGGCAGCTGCCTAGATGCCTTATCGCTGCCCATGCTGCCTTATAAGTCAGTGGCTTAGAAAGCTGTGTTGTAATGAAGGTACTGAATCACACTGGAGACGTGCTTCAAAGGTACCAGCTTGTCACAAAGTCGCCAGGATGCCAAGAATGCTTACTGCTAGCTGTTAGCATTAACCTTTAGGAACAAGGGTAACATGCAGCAATTATTATACATTTTATACATTTTTATACATTTTAACTTAAATTTTATAAAGATTAAAAGTGGCTGTTTGCCATATACACCAGGCATACTAATATATATGTGTGTATATATATTAGGGGTGCGGGAAAAAAATCGATTCTTAGATGCACGGCGATGCAGATGTGGACGATTCTGAATCAATTCACAAATGTCAAAAATCAATTTTCTAAATATTTAATTTATAACGTAATGTTGACAGAACACAAAGGGCAGAACTTGGAAGTGGGTAGGTGCAGCGCCCGGACAGTCTGTGGTGGCACATAACAAAAACACAAATGGATGAGCGAGAAATCTGACCGGCTCCCTCTGCATTAAAAGCCAGGTTAGGTAAGGAGTCACAGCACAAATGTTAAGAAGAGCCATTTTGACCTTTCAACAAAAATCAAACCACCTTGGGAGCCACAACATTTATGTCCAGTATGTGTTAATGTCCTAGTTCAGGCTAAACAATATAAACGAAAACATAGACTTGCTCTGCTCTGCTTTAAGCTTTAGCTACAGCCGCTTTTCTTCCATCTCCGCCAGAAAACTTTTCCTCAAAAGTTGAATAGTTTCTTGTAAAATGTCTCTTAGCTTTCAGCTGTTTTACGAGGCTGAAGTCGCTTCTCACTCGCCAGCTTCTTGCTGAACTTTCCGGTTCCACCTTAAATTCTGACTGAGACACCGAATGTAATTGTGGCACCATTTAAGGTGGAACGGGAAAATTAGAAAGAGAAGCGACTTCATCTTTGCAACTTTTTAGTTAGTGTGTGACAGTCTCTCGTTGCATATTTAACATACCAGGAAACCAAGTGCGCTGCTTATAAATGCGAATAAGTCCATTCATCTCCAAATGTTCATCTGTCTTTCTCTTTTCCTTTTTCATTTGCTACTAGTTCGGCAAAACCTCGTTGCTTCGTAACCTGCAGTCTTTGGCACTCCCCTCCCCCCCATCACGAAACCGAAGTTATAAAATCACTAACGAAAACGGGTAGGATGGCTGTAACGTGCTGTGTGCTCATCCACTACCACTGGATCTTATTTCACCGTAGCAGCACATTTTATCGCAGATGAGTCGCAGCAGCATCTCCAAACAAGAGCAGTGAATGAGAGCCTTCCAGTTCACTTGCCACATCACTTCCATTTGTTTTATTAATAAAAGATATTGGACGTAAATGCATTATGGATCATTACAAATACTTTGTTTTAAAACTACCAAGACCTCAGACAGTAAGAAAACATGTAAAAAAAAAAAGATGCATCGATAATCGTTTTATAATCGCATCGCAGCCCTCTGAATCGTAATCGAATCGAATCATGAGGTGCCTAAAGATTCCCACCCCTACTGTATATATATATATAGTCAGTTTTTGACATAATTTGAAAATTAACCCCATTAACTAACCCCGTTAACTTTTTTAAAAAATACCTTATATTTACAACATGACATTTCATTAACTCTTTAGCTAAGCCAATCAAAAATAACAAACCAGTCTATCTCCTTCACTGTGCCAGTGCATCTCCTTCTGCCTCTTTTCTCCTGACCTAATCAGAGCTGACACACAGGATTATGGGAAATGTAAGGCAGTGAGGGATATATCAACACTGCCTTCTGTAATTGGCCAAATGGAAGTAGCACTTTATGCAAACATTAAAATGCTGACAGAAAGAGCAGTATTTGTTAAGTTTCAGACACAGCCCAAATATCCACTCAATGGGCCCTTCTCGAAATAGGGGTTAGAAGATTGCATGGACGCACTAATGAAGGCCCTGAATACGTCCTACACAATCTGCTGCGTGTAACACTGACGCCATAGGTCTCTCATGCAAGCGACTGTTTACAGTAGTTGGTGAGTGAAAAACTCCCACAGATTACGCTGTATATAGCAGTGACTGAATGTACCACCTACTCTCAGAGGTGGGTAGGACACTGCTGTCTTACTCACTTCATGTGTTGTATTTGTATTTTGCAATCCAGCAACAGCACTAAACTGAATTAATCAAGTACACACCTTTCTAAGCCAAACCTAAAGGAATATTAGTCATGCCACAAATATGATGCAACACTTCTCCATGCTCTCATCAGACAAATGAAACACCAAATAAGGCTTATTAGCAGATGTAGTAGAGGTAGTTACAGCCTAAATGCTGAGTTGTGTGGTTTATGAGGTTGTACATGTCAGTGTTCCACCATAGTAGTGCACCACGGTCAACTACTATAATGAAACTGAAAGTAGTTTTGTTCAATGTAATTTCCAAGTTTCACTACAGTGCTGGAAATTTCCCGTTTTTTCCATACTTCATGTGTACCTTGAAGCTGGATTCAGATCATAAACACTGAAAGATATTTGACATTCAAATGTACCACAGTATAATCCACACCTATTATGATCCTCTTTAAAGCGTGGTCCTCTTTGTGTCTTTTTTGTTTATACAAGGCTCGACCAAATCACTGCCACCATAACCACCAGGTGACTTTGTAACATTAGCTCTTTGGAGCCATGCTGATGTCCATGTCATCTGTTTGACTGAGGATACACTAATACAACACTGTCCTTTGGACCTGAAATGGATCCTGCACACCTCACTTAGCACATGGTGAGGGTCAATAGCTCCATTGCTCTTCCTTGTACATCCTGACAGCTGCCAGCTTTGCTTTACATTTGGCAGGCAATCAAGACCTTCGCACATGCAGCAAGCCAGTTAGTGGTACAGAACTGAAGGATATAAATTTAAAATATATTTAACATCAGAATCTACAACTAATAATTAATACAACAGTCTTTTATACAACAGTTAAATAAATAAAGTACCAATATCATTCGCCAAACGTGTAGTCTCATCTTCAGAGTCTGACCAAATCGGACTGAGCCATAAAACTGCTGTAATATCAAGTTCAGTTTTGTCAATTTTTGCTAGATCACATTATGTTGTTTTGTTCCAGCCAGTCTGTAAAGCATTTTACAGCCCATTTTGTTTGGTGAACGGTATTCGGTTAATTTCTGGCTAATTCCAGGTTGTTTAGGTTTTCTTCTGTCACAGCTGCCGACTGAAAAGCTTGCTCAGTGGTAATGACAGCTTCGGAATTTAGTGTAGTCTCATCTTCAGAGTCTGATCAAATCAGCTGTAGGTCGATGTATGTAATCTTAAAAGTATCCATTTTCTGTTTGTGCGCAAAGTAAGAAGTAAAAACATTCAAATGGCTTGAGTGTCTCCTACAGCTTAGCAATGGCGTCTCAGTGGAGTGATACAGTGTTTGTGAAAAAGACGTGCTGTTATGGCGAAATAACAGCACGGTTAGAACGCTTCTCAACCAATCAGCTTGCATGGCCGGAACTAACTGTTGTATAATGCTACATAATACTTTGGTAATGCTACATTCTGCAAGTTGCTAACTGCTTCTAATGATTCTAATGTTTTGCCTCAGGGCCTTCTTGGTCTCCAGTGAAGGCCTTATGTTTTCTGTAAAATAATACACAAACTACATGTCTGTCATTTTTGGAAGATTTTTATTTAACTATATCATCATGCTTGTTGTGCAAGTGTCACCCAATGCTCTACAAGTGTTGTTGGTAATAGTTTTATTTCATTGTTAGGTTTTGTTTGGAATCAATACGGTTAAATTCTTGAAAGGTCCAATAGATAATTATCTAATCAAGACTCTTTTCACCATGGTATCGAGATGGTATCAAAACCAAGTGGCTGTCCCATTGGTTAGGCCTTCGGTAACTGAACGGTGCCGGTGAACATAGAATGTCTATTATAGGTTTCAAATGTCCGCATTCAATCAAGAATAGCCAAAAAATGTTCATGTAAATTGCTGTTGGCTTAGAACGAACATATTACTTAGAATCCCATATGCTGGTGTTAGCAGAAATTAGCATTATTGTTTCCTTTTCCTTTTCTACCTGAAGGCCTTACTCCCACCTAGTTGACTTGTCTGTGCAAGTAAATGAAAGTAAAAAGTAAATAACTTTCCCATTAGTATCTTTTCTTATCAGCCATATACATGGCAACACCCCTGAGCTTCCAAGATGCTTCTATTTTCAGAGCTTGTTCAAAAGCCAGAAAAAAGGTTTGTCACAGAAATGGTGATGGTGTGTGATTAAGCCTAGTAAAGGGAGTCGGGTCCCATGAAGAGAAATGAAACAAGTATTTTAATCCAATCTGTTCTCAGTTCCACGCCTCAGACAGTTATAAAACAGTTTTAAAAAAATATTGTCATATCACTGTTAGTGCTAAGCTAACAATGTATGTGAACATTTTTTGGCCATTCTAGATTAAACACTGGCATGTGTAGCTTGTAAAAGACACTTTATTTAAAGCTTTTAACCCACATTAATATATTTGTCTTAAATGTAGAAGTTTTATAGTGTATCTTTCGGTAAAGAGTCCTCACATATAGATGCTGCTATTTACCATTCCTAACATCTCACTCAAAAACAGTTAGTGACGTACAGTCAGTGACAATGACTGATTACTTTTTTAAGGCTTCGGATAGGTAGAAATCGACATACTTTACGGAAGAAAATCTCACTCACACAAGTGTCCCCAGTTACATCTTTTACCTGCAACTGGAGTTTCAAATCCAAACACTGGCACGCTGATAAAAGCGAAAGTTTGAGACAATGGCAGATAGTAATGGCTTAGTGAGGCTTAATCAGTATTTCTCCCCCATTTAATAGGGTAGGCCTGTGATTACTTTGGGTCAGCAGGTCTACCCATGGCTATAGAAATCAAAACATAACCGGTTGATTCAACTGCCTCTTCCTAATTATGCGGTTAATCTGACTTAAAGCCTTCACTTCAGCTCTAATGGCAGAGCTCGCTTTGGACACTTTTCTATTGAGTGTTTCAAGAATGCAACCCTTCTGTTTCAACCCAAAACTTAACTAGGAAATAAGGATATTCCAATGCTTGTAAAACTTAAATAAAACAAACATCATGATTTCATTAAATAAAAATGAACTAAATATCACAAACATGTATTTGTCTTATTTCACAGAAATCATCAGGTCTTCTCTGAAGGTCTAAAAGGCACTGAGGGTTCCCCACTGAAGGCTAGGGAAAAGCAACAAAATTATCTCCTGTCAGAATGAGATCATCCTCTACAGACACCATTTACATACTACACAGAGTTTTAATTTGAACTGAGAAAATGTCCCTGTTTGGTGATACTGCTACATGTGACGGGTCTGAGCTGTCTCTAAAGGTGGACTTGGAATGTCATTGGGGTTGATCTTGACTGTCAAGTTAATTTGCCTTTTATGAGAGTGACTGAGCATCAAAGCATGAATAATATGCTTAAATCCTCATCATCAGGTTACATTGCACGGATGTTCAAGTTAAGCTGGCAGGTCCGGAATGTAAGCTGAGTTGAGAACAAATATGTTGAAGTTGGATTCGACCTTCTCTGGTGTTAGAGATTGACCTGCGTAATGGGGCCTCGATCAAACAGAGCAACAGCTGATCCAACTGACCTTCGCACTGAGGGACTTTCTAACTCTTTACATGACAAACAGAGTTACTTGGCTAGTGTATGTCAGAATCTGGTCTGCTGTAGACCTGATGACTTCTGCTCCTCTTATTTAGGGGCTTTAGTGGGCCTCATAATTTACCCTTGCCAAGATGAAGACAAATTTTGGACTAAATTTGCAATGTCAATGAAGAATTAGCATTGTAAATTCTTTTTAATCTAGGCTAAGGCTTAATCTGGGTCTTAATATGAGAGCCTTCATGTAAGCGTCAGTGCTAATGCTATTTTGGTCCTTTTTTATATTTTGCAGGGGATTTCCAGCTATCACAGCAGTCAACTCAGCAGTACCGGTAATATGATATGCATAAACTGAATTCCCTAATTCTTCCAAAGTGGTGCATTTATAAGAAACAGGAAGTGTTCCACTCCAGTGGCTAGAAAACAATGTTTCCTCAGCACATGACATTTCTTTTAGCAGAATAAAACAAGATACACCTTTGTGTGCCATTTAAGCCATTGTTGACATTGGTTTCCATGGATGGCATGAGTGAGATTAGCATCTCACCTTGCACATTGCTTTATGACTCAGAACATTCTTTCAGATCAGTAAAATCGGGCATACATACAGTGGTTTGGAAAAACTCAGCATGATGTCACTCAATTTCAACCTGTTTTGGTCATAAACAAACATTTTTTACCACAAGTGATGGTGATGAAAAGTGAAGAGCTTTGGATTATTAGCGCAGTCAGAGATTGCAGTCTTTCTTTGAGTCTCTTTTTCAGCCATTGCTGCTAACATAAACACTTAAAGTAGAAAAAGACAAGCTGTTTAAAAGGCCTCTTACACAGGTGAGAGAACATGCCGTAGTCTATTAACTCCAAACAGCCTGCACATGTGTTTATGTGTCTGTGTGCTGTCCAGTCACCCAAGGGGGCCCTACTGACACACATAGCAGTTAGCAGTAGTTTAAGACTTCCAGCCAGGAGCATTGGCCCATATGGCGCTGCACCGTCTGGAGTTGCTCTATGACCCCACTGCAATTAATCGCACATTTCAGGAGGTCACTTAAGCATTTCCTTTTCATTCTATTGGCCTTGTTTAAAATGATGCCAAAAGCACTAAATTACAGAGTTTAACTACACTACCAAAGTTCAGTTTATTACAAAGTTCATTTAGAATAAAATGATTGTCATAATTCTTAAGGTCAGATAAGGAATGTCTATGGTAGGATAAAAACAAGCAAATGTTTCTTGAGAAAAAGTTTATGACCCTTTATGACCCAGTGGCCCTTCCCAGATTGATGGATTCCTCCCAGCAGGGTGATGCATGCTTTACGTTGGAAACACCCTGGTTCATGGTTGTGCAAGTAAAGGTACGCAGCTTGAGGAGCTACAACCGTAAGAGAGAGAGGGACTGCATGACAGGTGAAAGTGTAATCACAAGCGTCAGCCTTTATCCCACAAGAAATTCCAGGCATTTCAGAGGAGCTTTAAAGTGTAAAACCTTTCACTCCACCCACCAAACCTTAATAGGGCAATGAGTAATACTACCCTCAAAACACATAGTACTGCAGGTAGCTTATCCAGCTTGAGAGCATAATGAAAAACACAATCTTGGTTAAATACTAGCTTGTGTAGTAACTGTTTATGCATGTACACCATTGTGCAGAAGTCTCTTCATTTATTTAGTTTCCATTAGGTACAACTTTATTGTGCAAAATATATTTCTGAGGAAGTTAAATACAAGATAATCCACCTGTATAAGGAAGAAGGAAGTCGAAGGAAAATATTTTTAAAAAGCAGAACATCCCAAAACTATAATATATACACCGATCAGGCCTAACATTATGACCAGCTCCTTGTTTCTACGCACGTCCATTTTATCAGCTCCACTTACTATATAGGTGCACATTGTAGTTCTACAATTACAGACTGTAGTCCATCTGTTTCTCTGCATACTTTGTTAGCCCCCGTTTACCCTGTTCTTCAGTGGTCAGGACCTCCATGGACCCTCACAGAGCAGGTACTATTTGGGTGGTGGATCATTCTCAGCACTGCAGTAACACTGATGTGGTGGTGGTGTGTTAGTGTGTGTTGTGCTGGTCCGAGTAGATCAGACACAGCAGTGCTGCTGGAGCTTTTAAACACCTCAGTGTCACTGCTGGACTGAGAATAGTCCACCAACCAAAAATATCCAGCCAACAGCGTCCTGTGGGCAGCGTCCTGTTACCACTGATGAAGGACTAGAGGATGACCAACACAAACTGCGCAGCAGCAGATGAGCTATCGTCTCTGACTTTACATGTGCAAGGTGGACAGACAAGGTAGGACAATACAATGAGCGTAGAAACAAGGAGGCGGTCATAATGTTATGCCTGATCAGTGTATATATACACTATATGGACAAAAGTAAGAACACCTACACATTACACCTGCAGGAGCTTTTCATTCATCCAGAAGAGTATCTGTGAGGTCAGACACTGATGTTGGACGAGAGGTCCTGGCTCGCAATCTCTTCTCTAGTTCATCCCAAAGGTGTTTGCTGGGGTTGAGGTCAGGGCTCTGTGCAGGTCAGTCAACTTCTTCCACACCAAACTCACCCAGCCATGCCTTTTTGAACTTTGCTTTGTGCACTGAGACACAGTCATGCTGGAACAGAAAAGGTTCTTCCTCTGTTCCCACAAAGTTGGAAGCATACAATTGTCCAAAATGTCTTGATATGCTGAAGCATTAAGGTTTCCCTTCACTAGAACTAAGGGGTCTTGACCAACTCCTGAAAAACATACCCATAGCAGTATCCTCATCCACCAAACTTTACAGTTGGCACAATGCAGTCAGGCAGTTAATGTTCCCCCGGCATTCGCCAAACCCAGACTTGTCCATCAGACTGCCAGATAGAGAAGTGTGATTCGTCACTCCACAGAGTACGTTTCCACTGCTCCAGAGTCCAGTGGTGCCGTGCTTTACACCACTGCATTCAACACTTTGCATTGCGCTTGGTGATGTAAGGCTTGCATGAAGCTGCTCAGCCATGGAAACCCATGCCATGAAGCTCCCAGTGCACAATTTTTGTGCTGATGTTAATGCTAGAGGAGGTCTGGAACTCTGCAGTTATTGAGTCAGCAGCCTATTGGCGACTTTTGTGCACTATGCACCTCAAGAATCGGCAACTCGCTCTGTAACTTTACGTGGTCTGCCATTTAGTGGCTGAGTTGCTGTGGTTCCTAAATGCTTCCACTTTTTAATAATACCACTCACAGTTCATAATGGAACAGGGGAAGAAATTTCACAAACTGTCTTATTGCAATGGTGGCGTCCTATTACAGTACTTTGCTCGAATTCAGTGACCCATTCTTTCACAAATGTTTGTAAAGGCAGACTGCATGGCTAGGTGCTTGATTTTATACCCATGGCAATGGGACTGAATGAAACACCTGAATTCAGTGATTAAGAGGTGTGTCCCAATACTATATATATCCTAAAATATATGTAAAATGGGTCTGCTAACAACTATGAAAGACCTGCTAGACCACCATAACAATGAGCATCATTTTTAACAGATGGTAAAAAAAAAATCATGCTCCACTCTTACTTCAGATCTGAATAAATCCACATGTGTGTCTGTCCATCTTTTATGGAAAAAAATCCCTGTGCATTTCTTTGAAAAACTAAATTCACAAAAAGAATAGAAGCTGTAAAACAAGGCCAAACATGGAGACAATAAATACTGTAAAACTGTTGTTGAACCTTCTGTGTAATTTTCTTATATTTTTTCTTTTTTTTTTTCCATTGATGAAAAATAAATAACTTGAGTTGACCGGAAATGAAATAAATGAAAGAAGGTATCTGACTTTTGCACAGTACTGTATAGGTGTGATCCTGCGTCTGTGTGTGATCTTCATGTTTTTGAGTTGATGTCTGATGACTCAGTATATCTGATATGTGAAGTCAAAGGTTAAGAGATAAATAAATTTGGTCTGCATCATGTTTAGTCTAGTGCCATCTGTAATCAAAAGCTAGATGCAGGAAGTGGATAAATGTCTCAGTCTAAATGGGCCCAAATGACATTCAGTGATAACTAAATAGTTTTGGTTTGTTTTGTTTTGTTTTTTTTTCCCTTTTAAAAAGTGTCCAGTGCTTTCACAATCGCTTACTAAGAAAATATGTTTTATCATCTTAAGACCTCAAGACTATCCCAGGTGATTGTTAAGATGTTGCTAGGCTGTTGCTATGGTATCCATGGGGTTGTTAAGGTGTTGCTAGGCCATTGCTATGGTATCCCAGGGGCTACCTATGGTGTTGCTAGGCCATTGACATGTTATCCCAGGTACTTGCTAAAGTGCTGTTAGGCCTTTGGTTTGGTATCCCAGGTGGTTGCTAAGGCATTGCTAGGCTGTTGCTATAGGATTCCAGGTGGTTGCTAAGGTGTTACTAGGTCAGTGCTATGATGTCCCAAGTGGTTGCTAAGGTGTTGCTAGGGCATTGCTATGGTTACTAATATGTGTGTATATGTGTCAGTATGTAAGTCTGTATTGTACTGTTTCATTTGTGACAGTTATTTGTGACAGTTAGATTTGAATTTTCTCAACATCCTGCCATTCATTTCTTATAGGAAAAAACCATACAGAACAAGAACACCATTCCTGTATAGGCGCTACAAACATGCGAAGTTTTGTAGTTCTAGCTCAAAAGCTCCAACTTGTGAAAATGATACAAAAATATATGGTAAAAGAACAGTACGCTTTTTGAGACAACTTAATAAAGATAATAGTAATACTTTATTTTCCCTTTATATATGAATGCATCATCTTTCATTTGAGCTTCTCAGTGATAATTCCACATCACCACAGATCCCTCAAGTACATCTGGCCTTTTTAAATAATGTTGACAGGAAATATGTGGGTAATATGGGTGTGGGTAATATGTTTTTTGCTTAACAGGGTGAATAGTGTCAGGGCAACCCAAAGAACTTTTCCTCCTATAACAGCTTGAATATCCACTTTAGTTCATTTATCTGCTTATTTTTTTGCTGTGGGGTTGGGGGGGGCAGTCTAACCATTGGATTTAACTTATGGAGAGTGCATAGCAAAACAAACCTAGCAGCATGCATTTTTCCATTGAGATAATTCCTGCTATTCTTCATCCGAGACAATGCTCTGCAGCCACTTTTTCAGCCAGGAGCCGTTGGCATAGTCGGCCATATTAATAGCTGTGCAAACAGGAGGAAAAGGCATTAGAAAACCCCCTAATGATGTGGTAATCAAATGCTCCCACACTGCTGGCATCTTAAAAATGGCTCTCTGCACAGTCCTTGGATCACCCCATTAGCGCTCCACCATAAAAGTACTCTCAGTTCCTCTAGACTCCGGAGGGAATCGTATGTTTACTCTCAGCCTAAAGAGCTGTGGGGCTTGGCTGCACAAAAGGAATTAGGATCATCTATCAGCAGCCTTTCTCCATGCATTAAGCCCCTCTGTCCCTGGCACAGGGCCTTACTGTGTCCTGGCCCTAGGTCTAAAGCTAAAGAGCAAGCAGCTGCATTTAGCCTCTGACTCAGCCTGAGAATCAGCAGTCATGCAAGGAAAGAGACACGCCTTCAGATGGAGATGGGAAGACAATACCCTGTTTATCTCCATCAATACAAAAGCGACCTTAAAAATGTTGGGAAATGGCGTAAAAGTGGATTACTTAACAATCAGACACCAATGAACTTCATTCAAAAAAGTATTAGCTATCATCTAGACTATATATGTATAGTCTCAGTTACACAACAGTGGTATGTTTGTTCCCCAGGAAACCAATTTCAACATCAGGGATTCACATTTGAATTAGTAAATGTATGACAGTCATTATTCTCACATCTACACTCAGTAGGCATCAGACAGGTCCATTTATAGTGAGGCTTGATCAGAGCAGGACAGAATGACTCAGAGAGCGTTGACTTAATTTCCCTCCATTTCCATCTTGCTGCCTCGCTCTCTATTTACATAATGATTTCTCATCGTCATCGCTATGGCGACAGTGGTCACAGGAAAATAAACACAACAGGCAGGGCGAGAGCAGGCTGATGAAAGCATCAGAGCCTATGGCAGCATGATGGAGAAGGTGCTAGGCAGGCCACGAGGTGGGTCAGGCTAGCCAGGCTGAGGGAGCTTTTCCCAGCCTCATCTCCAGGGCGAAGTGGGTCAGGTTCTGGCCGCAGAGGCCAATCCAGCTAAGCACAGATGTGTGTCACAGGAGGAATCTGACCTTCGGGTTTAGTTCCAAACCACAGGTTGCCTACCCTAAGTCCTGGGAAAGGACGGCAAGTGGTTGGGCCCTATGCTAATAGGCGTTAGCATCTTTAGGATTGAACTTGCCATCCTTATTTAAACTAAAACCCAATAAAAAAATAACCTCCAAACAGATGTGGCTTATGTAAATAAGTGAATTAAGCGAATCTAATATAAACCCACTTTAGGGTTTATAGACAGACACTTCGCAGCTGAAAAAATACACAATAGGCCTTGCAGCAGTCCAGGACAATTGCTTCCCTCTGTGGTCCCCTCGAGGCAAATTTCCACTAACACCCATATCCCTCCACTCCAGATGTAACAGAATTTTCTGCTACTCTCCATAAGATCTAAAACCTTGGAGTACTTCCAGGCCTCCCTCTGATAGTCTTATAAGATTTTTCGGTACCAAGCCACGGAGGCCTGATGTTATGTCAGAGGCTTAGTGCCCCCAAGACAGGCACAACATGGCTGCCCACCATCCTAAAGTTCAACGATTGCATTGCACAGATGCTGTGGCGATTTCTGCATAATGTCTCGGACAAAATCATAAAACAAACCAGCTCTTTGGCAGGGCATTGTGTTTTTGGCTTGCAGCAATAAAACAAAGCCAGTCGATTCACCTCTCCCATGAACTTTGAGCGAGAAAATCGATGGCCAGCAAGCTCAGACTGATAATGCAAACAAATCAAAGCATCCCCCTGCTGTCAGGTGCACATCTGTTGCTTTCTGAAAGTGTGAGAAAAAATTACTCGATTTCTTGTTGCATTGTAAAAAATGAGAAGGGGCAGATGTTAATTTGAAGAGATCTGATTGTGAAAGAACACTGCTTTTGTTCAACCAAACTCTTACTTTGCTTCATTTTAACCCAGCAATAAGAAAACCATATATAATTCCATCATGAGTGGGAGCAATGTAGTGTATATCACATTATGTTTTATGCAATACGCTTTTCTGCACATACTGTGGATAAAATCAGTGCTTAAAAAACACTGACTAACTGCTTGTTTCATGCAGTTTCAAGAGTATAATTAATCATTTTATTAGCACTTTACTGTGGGGCAGAGTTCATAAGGCCACAAGATATATCTATGTAAACATTTATAAAGGCTTATTCTAACAAGCATCAAACACTTTCTATTGTGGACCTGATTAAAGCAACCTATACGATAAATGGTGCTTGCTGGAATAAGAATATATAGGTTTATGTCAATTGAAAGGCTTATGTTGGTGTTATGTAGCCTTATGAACCCTGTCCTACAGTGAAATCCATAAATGGATTTATCACATCAAAGTATCTGAAATGTTGAATAAAAATCATTGTTTTTGTAGTTGGTGCAAAGAAATTCAACCTTTACAGATAGTATATGGCCAAAAGTGTGTGGACACCTAATTACTGCGTTCAGGAGTTTCAGCTACATGTATTGCTAAATGCAATAAAAAAAATCAATAAATAGCCATGCAAACTCCAAAGACAAACACTGGCAGTAGAATGAGTCAAATTGACTTTAACCCCTTACCAAGCCATAGGCCTACCAGTGGGCCCAAAGTTTTATTACACACTTCTATAGTCTAAGAAAAGCTCCATTAGTTTGCACTGAAGTTCCTGTAGTTACTGAAATATAAGCCTTAGTATGTACCAGAATGTTAAAGGTTTCACTGTGCCACTGTCATTGCCACAAGTCAGATGAAATTTCTGCCCTGCTAGATCTGCCCAGGTCAACTGTAAGTGCCATTATTGTAAAATGGAAGCATCTAGGAGCAACAACACTTATAGGAATTCTAAGAGTTGATCATAGAATTTATTGAATTTGAATAAATGGCATTTTAAACTGCTTGCTAGCACATGAAATACAAATTCAGTACAATTTATCCTTGTGAGCCACTGGATGTTGGTCTGTCAACTCTTGACGGTGCCACACAAATGTTTCAGTTTGATATGCAGAACTTAGAATAGCCCTCCCTGGAGGGGCCAAGTGCACATTCAGCATGGCATAAAGGCTTAGGGACAGTGGCTCTGCTGTGTGCCAGTGCATAACAGAACATTGACTAAGCTGGCTACCATTGCTCTCTGGCCATCCCAGGTCAAAGCTCAGCACCGCCTCACGCCACCAGGCTCCACTAAGCTCTCCCTCAGCCTCTGACCCACTTTATCCTGCTCAGTAATTAAGCTTCTACTCCATTATCCCCAAACCAAAGCACACGCTTCACCAGCACTTGGGAGGGATACCACGGGTGTGATCACATTCAGTGCACAGGTGTGGCTTTAATAAACCTGCCTTTACACTTTGGGCCACCATAGCCTGACTCAGAGAGTGAGTCCAGTGTTGACAAATAAATGAAAGTCTCATTGCCATTTGATAAACTCCATATGAATTCTCAGAGCTTACGCAAAAGGAACCATCAGCGTGACGCTATTGCCGCATCTAGAGAGTGTATCAGCTGGGCAGTTGCTGCCAATATAAACAGCAGGACATGGCAGACAAGCAACTGGCACTGATCACAAAGGGGCAGAGTCCAAACTGAGTTTGTCCTTTTCCGGACTTGGCATTTAGCGCACACACATTAGTGTGCTTTCCACGTATCAGAGTCCATGAAGTCAAAGTGCCTCCAAATATGGACCGCATGCTGTAAATAATAACCTCAAGTCCTTTTTTTAAGCCAAAGCCTTGCTTGAACCAAAGAAAATCAAATAGGAATTTTGATAATGTTTAGGTTATATAAGTGCTCGAAGTTGTACTTAATTAAAAGCAGCACTGTGTCTGTGATGGTCTGTGTCATCAAGGACAAACCAGGATAAACTTTTTGTTTTGAACATGACATGGTTGCTTCTATTTATGAACACATAAATAAAAGCTTATCCTTGTAATTTCCAGATTTTTTGGAAAGAACTGCTTGGCAATAAATCTGTTCTCTAGACGTGCATGCCAGATAAACATTAGAGTTTTTCTAATTGAGTACAGTCAAAGGTCTACTGGGGAGTTGGACATTCCATGCCAGCCTTGTTGTTCTATAGCTCTGAAATGCAGTCTTCACTTGACTGTGACTGTGAGTTGCCTACAGGTGTGATAGCCAGCTGTAAATTCCATTTAATCTGCTTTTTACAGTTGTGAGCACATTTAAAATTGCTATTTTGCTAAAAAGGGCTATTTTTCTAATTTTAGATGGACAAAACACCAACACACCATGTAGTCTTTAATACAAAGAAAAAGAGCATACACATACATAGAAAAGCTGAAATATGTTCATTGCCCAATTTCACACCATATCCTCCTTTAAAAGTATTTAGCTTTATTTTATTTTTAATTAAAGATCAAGTTTGTATTACACATTTCATTCTCCTAACCGCTTAAATGGCCAGTGGCAGGCCCAAAGTTTTCTTACACATTTCTAAAACCAAAGAATAGGTCAGCCAGTTTGCATTGAAGTCCCTGTAGTTACTGAGTAATAAGCCTTAGTATGTAATAAGCCTGGGATTTTAAGGGGTTGAACCACTTTGAATTATGTTGTGTACGAAAATGTGCTATAGAAATAAGCTTGTCTTGTCTTCTCTTTACCATTAGTGTTGGTGATGCATCGTCAAAACATGAACATAACATATATTGTTCTGTGCAAAAGTGAAAACACTCATTTATTTAACTTTCAAATCAAATGGCCATTAAGTCACTTTTCAGTGCCAGGAAAACAAAAAATGCTCAAAACATATGTTTAACTAAACTACACAGAAGCCTTAACAACTAAATATAATATCATTTTTTTCAGTATTTAGTGCGTCCACCCATTGCCTTTATTACAGCTTCCTTTTTTCATTCTCTTTATACAGCTTTCACATCTCCAAAGTTCAGGCTTAGAAGCTTGTTTCATTTTCTGCTTCTTATTATTCAAGTAATCCAAAACACACTCAATGATTGTGGTCTGGACTCTAGGGTGGCCAGTATATTGTTCTGAGAACATCAACTTCTTCTTCATTTGATTTCTTCTTTTTCATCTATATCTATTTCTCAGTAAGAGCTTCTTGACATCTACACAACCTTTTGGACTCATAGTGTTGAGTTGTCTTCTTACAGTGGAAGGACGGACAGAAACACCTGTGGATTGTTTCAGATCTGAAGTAAGAGTGGAGCTTGATTTTCTCCTCTCTCTCAAAGATGAAAACTTTAAGTACTGTTTATCTGATGGGGACAGTTTTGGAGGTCTACCCACTCTTGCATGGTTGACAGATTTCCACTTTAACTATATGTTTTAATCATTTTTGAAATGGTTTTGACTGGAAATGAAATAAATGATGGGTGGTCTCTGACTTTTGCACAGAACTTTGTTTATTTCTTCTTAAAACCATTTGAAAACATCAGCTGCCATCACATTTTGAAGATACAAGTTGCAGGTCAGGGAAAAAAAGAATATGTTTGCTAAGCTTTCTTTCATTAGAGCGAAATGTTGCATCCTAACATAGTATTCCCCTGGTGAAAGAGAGGAACCACACAGTTTTATAACTGTGCAACACAGTATCAGCTGGAATATGGATTTCTCTGCATCCTACAGTAAATCCCTCAGGCGTTCTTGGCCCTGCTGAGGCCTCCCTGTTTCACTTCTGTTGCTTTTGAGAGCTGTGCAGACCTACATCAGCAGGGGTGGGTCCTGAGAGACTGTACATCATCCAGCTGGAGCACAGCGCTTATGAAACCCTGACCCACATGCATATTGCAATATAAACCACACAAGTCCAACAGAACTCTAGCCCACTGTTACACTCAGAGCTTTCCCCAGAATGCATTAAAAAAAATTATAAAAAGTATATCCTGGCAAGCGAAAAGCACTCGTCCTTTCGGATGAATGCTACAAACTCAGTGTGGTTCCCGGCACCAAACTGGGCCACTCGATGTGGTCAGTGTGTCACTGAGCAAACATATGAAAGGATGTGACAGAAAAAGGCCCAGGCAAAGATTGGATGTGCTTTGAACTTCTTCCCTGCAGCCTCCCTGCTGACCAATTGCTGTTCTGCTTTACTGTAACTCTGTGGCATGGGATTAATCTGCCCTTCTGAAATTTACCAGCATGCTGCCATCTGGGAAGAAAATACATGACAAAGCTTTTCCTAATAACCCGCCAAAAGAAGTGTCTGCGTGCTGTTTCATGTCCAGGAAGCATTAAACTGTAGCAGCTATGATTAATGTCATTCGGATTGTTACAAATTATGTGACAACCCTTAGAAGTTGTAGTTATCGCCAGCAATAACAAATGTATGGTGTAATTAGACACTATAAATTTCTTACTCATAGCTCTTTGAAATTCTGTCAAGCATAGAAACTCTTAATTGATACCTGATATTTATTTTGATTAGAATTCGATGAGTTCATACAGTCCTTACATTTTGCCACTGCTTGACAAATAAACAAACACATGCAAAAAAGTTGGAAGTACAGTCCAGAAGCTGTCAATACAGAATGTAAATCAAATATAAATGTAATTTGTTGTGTAATTGACTATGTAATACATATGTAATTACATAATTTCATTTGAATGGCACAGCAAAACAAAAGTAACTGTTCACTTCTGAGGAACTATGAACACAGAGGCCATGAGCTATGAAATCTCAACATGTAACAGGAAGGTGATTATAATCTGAACACTTGGCTTACAATGAAAACAATATGTTGTATCAGTCAATGAGGAGCTTTTTACCTGGAAATTACATTTCCTGGAAACTCCCCTTACTGAACTTGGATACTGAGTCTCAGTATAAAAAAGGAAAAAAATGAGTCTGCTATGCTCACACTGTGGGAAGTTACACATTGTGGTACAGAGAAGGAATTTCTAAATGGATATCTGAATGCATGTTATCAAAGCCAAGTATGAAAACATGGCTGTTTCAATAAACAAAACAGTTATTCAGCTTCTAGTTACCAAACACCAACATGACTGTAAAAATGCTCTTTCTGGTTTTGTGTCATGCAGACTTTTCATCCATGCGAGAGTTTTCATCTATGCAGAACCAGCACCAAATAGGAGATGCAATGGAAATGTTCTAAACAATGCTCAGCCTTGTTGTGTGCTAAACCACACAGAGAAGTCGCACGTAAAGGAATTGAGTTAACAACCATTCTTTATGTCCTCTCTTTCTGGCTTTTATGCTGTTTTAGATACCAAAGCAGTTAGTATTTTAGCACTTTTCCAAGTTGTGAAAATAGCCTTAACAAGAAAATAGATGAAGTATGTGATGTGATGTGATTACTAAGGCACAAATACAGCACATGATATTTGAGTGTTTGGTGACACTTTATTATAAATGGTCCTTTTTAGATGAAACAAACACTCAACAGACTCTCAGTAACATGTCAAAAACATATGAGGGTTAGGATTAGGTTTTGGGTTGAGGTTAAGGTTAGGGTTAGGATTAGGGCCAGGGTTAAGGTTAGGTTTTGGGTAAGGTTGGGTGAGGTTAGGTTTTGCGTAATGGAAGTAACATATTAACAACACATCTACTTATGTAGATACTTCAATGTATTCAGATGCTTCACTACTGCTACTTCACTGCTATGTTGTTGATGTGTTACTGATAAACTGTTAAGACTTTATTAATCATCTACAAAGAGCCACTCCAAATAAAGTGTTACCATGCTTTAAAACATATCTTCTAAAATGCTGTGTAATTATTTGTCATAGCTTATTAAAGCATCGATGGAAAATGAAATCATTTTTTTCTATTTTTATATGCATTCTTACTAACAAAGAATGCATATAAGTGAGTGAACATGAGTTAGTTGTGTCGTTTCAAACACATTAAATGAGTTTTCATATTTATTCCATATGTGTTTGTTTGGTCAATGTAATCTTACACATTAGATCCTGGCATCATCTATTTGCATATTGTTTAACTTGTTTTACTTATCTACTTGTCTCTGCCCTGGACTTCCTTCCATTGTTTGTGCATCTTTATTTTACTCCATGTTTAACTGCTAACCACATTGGTATTGGCTGTAAGGGTAAGTTACTATGTGACCTACCATTGAGCAAAATTTGATGACAGCTCAGCAAAACCTAAAAAACTTCAACCTATTAACCTTATTTAGAACTTTATGAACTTTTTCAAATTTAGAATTTATAAATATAAATAATACACACTACATATTGTTCAGTATATATTATTCAGTTCAGCATCTTAACACTTTTCAGTAAATCCACAATTTAATTTTTCTGGGTAAAACATGAAAACAACCTGTCAATCAATAACACATTTGTGCTTGTAGGTGGAAGGGGAAAATGTTGTTATTACATTATTAATACTGGAATTTGTTGAAAAGTTACTGTCGTGACTTGTTTTATAAAGCAAAGTATTCTTTGTAATGTTTTCATAATTTCTTGGCACCAAAGCAAAACATCAAATGTGCAGAGTCAATCCAGTCAACACAGAATGGAATGGAATGTAAATTCATTGTGTAACTAACTATGTAATTATCTATGTAATTATGTAATTCTACGTAAGTAATAGTATAATATCAATCAACTGTGAAGCAAAATGACAGGTTAGACTCTTGACTTCTTAAGGTTAAAAAGCAGAATCTTGAGTATCCAGTGGGACAGGTTAATGTACAACAGGTGGGCTTTGAAGTGCTGTATGTGCTTTTTTTTTTTTTCGCTGGGAGCGGAAGCCTGTAGCGCGAACGTCTGCAACCCCAGACAACACCCTTTCTCGTGTCTGCTCCGACTGTTATGTAACCTCATGCAGTCTTCTCCTCTGTGATTGGCTCACAGGGACCAAGGATTTACATGTCCTGTCCAAAAAGCTAGAGTGATGGAAAGAGAGCTTGAGCAGAGCTTTGGCTGAGCTGCAGCTGTGCACCTCTCTAGCCTTCCTTCCAGATCCCCAGGCTTCCAGTATTTAAGTTGCTGCACTTCGCTCATGTTAGATGAAAGTTTAGGGAGCTATTGCAGAAGCTTACAAGCAGAAACAAGCAATGTTTGTTTGCTTAGACAATGCTCCCATGAAAAGATGCCCAACTCAATAAACGCAAGAGCACTCGAGTTTCTGTTTTGGAGGCTCATATTTGGTTTTCATGCTGGCTTATATGGTTTCAACAGTAAAATTGCTCTGTTATGTAAGTTATAAAGTTCCAGATTTGTCCAATCAACTCATGGGAAAGGTATTTTCCTTTTTCTATAAAAGCCAAATATAGAGCACTTTGAGTCAAGTTTCTGCAGTAATACACATTGCAGCGTCCAGAATGTACCCCAATGTTAAACACAATAGCATTCTATAAATCCTATGGACCACCAGAGTTGCCTGGAGATTGTTTTGAGTTTATGTTTGTGAGATTAATAGGCTTTAAAGTCAAATTAAAAGCATATAGATGCACTTTTCCATTTCCACAATATATGTTTATATGTATGTTATAGCTGTAAAATTACACGTCTTTAAAATTACATGTCTTTAAATCTTTCTGGAGGTGCTAAAATGTTTCATGTTTATCATGGCCTCATAATAAAGCTTGTTTGTTGGGTTTGTTGTTTAGCAATTTAACTACTTAACATTTAACTCTTTGCACCATATTTATGGCCTCATATATTTATGGTGCCCTAAAAATATAGTAGGGGAGTTAGGGGGGTTGGCTGGCACAGTTTTCACTCTCAGACATGCATTATATGGACAAAAGTATTGAAACACCCCTCCTAATTATTGAGTTCAGGTGCTTCATTCACATCCATTGCTAACAGGTGGATAAAATTATAGACAAACACTGGCAGTAGAATGGATTATACTGATGAGCTCATTGACTTTAAGCATGGCACAGTCATAGGATGCCACCTCTGCCACACACTGGAAGCTTCATAAAATCGGCTTCCATGGCCGAGCAACTACACACAAGCCTAAGATTAAAATGTACAATGCAAAGCGTCAGAAGCTGGACTCTGGAGCATGGGAAATGTATTCTGTGGAGTGACAAATCACACTTCTCTATCTGGCAGTCTGATGGACGAGTTTGGCAAATGCCAGGAGAACATTACCTGTTTGACTGCACTGTGCCAACTGTAAAGTTTGGTGGAGGAGGGATAATGCTATGGGGTAAAATAAATGGTCCATAAAGGCATGGCTGGGTGAGTTTGGTGTGGAAGAACTTGATTGGCCTGCACAGAGCCCCGACCTCAAGACCATCAAATACCTTTGGAATGAACTAGAACAGAGCTTGTGAGCCAGGCCCTCTCTACAAAGTTCTACAAAGTTCTATTGCACACTTCTAAAACCTAAGAATATTTTAACCAGTTTGCATTGAAGTCCCTGTAGTTACTGAATAATAAGCATTAGTATGTAATAAGCCTGTGATTTTAAGGGGTTACAAACAAACCACAAATATAGACATTTGGTGTACACCAGATAACATCTTTACTAACAACTAAACTAACTTGTTTCGCTTATTTTATCATTGCCTTGTACTGAAGCACAATAACAATGATAAGAAAACTAAAACTGGGCCATTGTATGATTTGTTTTTGTCTTCAGCCTATATTAAAACATCACAGTTCATTATAAACAACATTCTATCTGTTTAGTGAGTTACACTTTGAATAAAAAATAAACATATAAATGAAATGAAATATATACCTGTTAGAATACAAATTCATATGTAGTATGTAAATGTATGTAAATATCTTGGGTTCAAAGTCAAATCCTGAGATATTCTCACTTACCATCAAATGGTTAACTCAAATGAGTTAAAAACAACTTAAAGTAAATTCAATGTAAACTGTGATATAGAATAGAACTGCACTTCAGGTGTGTCAACCATTAGGCTATTCAATATGTGTGTAGCGTATAAATATATAAAATGTTTGTAACAACGAAAAATGACACTTGAGCAGGCTGACAACGTGCCATCCAAACCCAAACTCAACATATCAACCTACCCTCACCTACATCAGGGCACAACTCTGTATGTATTTTATGTTAGTTGTTGGCTTCCAAATCATATTGCCACTTTTACTAGGTAGAATTAATATATAGATACATTAGAATTTCTGTTAAAAACAGATAATGTATTTACTCAGGAAGATTTTGATTATTTGGTTTTAACATATAAAAATAAAAAGTTATCTCCACCATTACAGATTGTAATAGTCAGATTTCTTGACAAACTGAATGAATGCTGGTCAGAAGGGCAATCATTTTTATGTTAGAATCCCAGAAGTTAATGCTGTGCCATCCACCCACTGTGCCATCCAACCATATTTAAATGTTTAAAATCAACTTGAAATGGTTGGCAAAACATCTAGACCTTTGTTGTCTAGTTCATATTATTAAAATGTACAATCCCTAAGTCACTACTGTTTACTAAATATCAAACACGATTATTATGACAAGTTATTCTAAACTTTAGAACAGTAATGTACTTCTCAGCTAATGTTATTATTCAAATGTCACTCAGTGTTTTAAATAAAGCTTTAGAAAAGTTCAGAGAATGACCTCAGTGCCCCTGATTTTCCCCTGCTCTTCCTTGCTTCCCAGCTCCAGGATCAAGCACAGATTTGACGTGAAATGATGAGCTCAGGACCGAGTACACATTTCCACTGAGGCCTTTGGGGGAGTACACACTCAATGCTGACTGAGTCTGAGTCAAGTGGTCTGACCTACGCAAGAACAATTGTTGACTGTCCATGGTTAAAGTGATGTCAGAATGAGTAAAGGGTCACTGTTAGAGAATAGGCCAGGTCAGCTGGTAGGCTGAACTCTAAAAGAGTGCATTTCAGGCACAACAGGCCTCCAGTCACTGCATACTGTATATGATTATCCCAATGGGATTTTATGAAGACATCTGTAGAAATAAAATAGATAATTAAACACTAATGGATGTAAATAAATAAAGAAAGCTGTATTAGAGACGTTAGCCGGCTTGTGGATTAATCTTCTTTGTGAGCTTTATTCACCCATTGCCGTTCAGCAATGCGGTCGGCCAAGTAAAGTAAGCTGCTTTAATCACTCCTTCATTCTGAAGCGATCCAGTCCAGTAAGGTCAAATTAATGTAATTACAGTCTCTTTGTAATCCCAGCCAGGAACTGCTCCATAAATGTGGTGGCCAAAGTGTGGATTACCAGCAGGATCCAAGGCAAATAATGCATGTCTTAAAACTCTTAAATATATGGATAATAATCATTGGCCTTTGAATATAGCTACGGATAAACATAACAAATGTAGGCCTAGAAGCTGCTCATAACAAGACTATAGACAAGTGCTTTCAATCCACTAGTTCTGCCAGTAGTTCTCGTATAATGAGCACAATGTTTTGGTCGGCTGCTTTGTCTGGTCTCTATTCTTTGGAAGCTCTTTGCCCTGAAGTGTTTTTCCTCAGTCGTGCAGCAGAGTTTTCGTTTTCCTTTTCTGCCCCATTACCCAGACCCTTACATAAGCCATGCCTGTCCTGCTTTCTGTAGCTGGCTTTTTTTGCCTTTGGTTAAAAACTGCTATGTCTCATTTAAAAGATTAAGGAATATGTTGGGGCAACAAACATGACCCAGTGGAATATGTGACATGACACTGGAGTATTTCACATTCTCCATTCATTACCTACAGGCTCCTCTGTCTTCCAGTGCTTTTAAATTCTTTAAGCCCTCAAACCCAGTGGAGATTCACCTGCTGCCAAATGAACTGAACAACCCCCTTTTACAAAGCCAGTACACATATCTCATGCACTTTCTGACTGATATGCACTCATTCTGATGGACAAACACAGAATGGTCAAACAGCCCATGCTGTCGGTGCCAAGAGTCCTTGAAACTGTGTTTAGAGAGAGATGGCCTGATAGGTTTCTGGCTCAGTCCTTCCCAGGATTACACTGTTTGGAGATAACTAGCTGCTCAATTTTCATAAATAGGCATGTTTTCTTTGGCAGTTTGCAACAGCTTAACATATTAAATAGAAATATCTTTGGCCTTTATCTTTGCAAAATTGCAAAAATGGAAAGAACAACTAAAAGAAAGTGCTACCTTGGGAATAATGCTATGAAGCTGAACACTGAACATTCCAGTCAAAATGGTCATGAAGTGCAAGTCATTCATTTTTCAGTGTCAGAAATAAAAGAAAAAATAGATTTAACAGAAAATTACACAACAGCCTCAAACACCAAGCATAATATGACATCTATCAAATCTAAAAATTGTACTAGAACAGCAAAACTGGTCATCTGAGATGTGGGGAAATGTTTTATATTTACATTCACTGACACATCTAAATTTCTTGGATTGTGAGAAGCAGAAAATGCAACCAACTTCTAAAACCAAACTTTAAAGGTATGGAACAATATCCCTACAGATTGCTCAGAAAAACTGACCACAAGTCTTCTGAAAAGAATGAAAGCTGTAATAAAGGCAAAGGCTGGACAGACTAAATACTGGAAAAAAAAATTACATCAACATTCAGTCGTTGAGGCTTCTGTGTAATTTTCAGTTAAATATATGTTGCCCGACGAAAAATGAATAACTTATACTTAATGGCGGTTTTGACTTGACATTAAATAAATGAAAGGGTGGTCTCTGACTTCTACACACTACTGTAAGTGACTAGGCCCTTTAAAATGACAAAGCTTAGAACATCCAGAGGTGGTCCATCTTTCCGAACTTGTTGGTTCATGGAAATGGTCAGTTCTCTTTATGAGGGACGCATATGAAGGAGATGTATAGCAGCAAAGCAGATCTTCCTGGTGACCGCACAGGCATCTGTCCAACTAGGACAGAATGTACCGCACAGGCTGAATGGCTCAGCCTCTCACATGCACAAATGTGCACGCAGCTGTTACTTTACACTGATGGCCAATCAATGCTGCATTTGAGGCCTGGCTGTTTACTCTGTGTTCTGGTTTGTTACGGTGAGAACAGTCTCTGGCTTTCAGTCTTCGGGCCTTTATCTCTGAGTGCAAGTGTGCTACTGGAGTTTGGACTGTTGAGCGATTAGAACTCACTGTTGTTATAAAAATGCTGCATTTCCCTTCCAAAAACACATCCATGAAGCATGAGATTACAACGAAAACATGGCTTGTTTGACAAGCCTACAAATGTGTTATGAACCTAGTGCAATACTGACCATAAATTGCTAGTATTCCCAGTATTTTGTGAGACTGAAATAACAATTAAGGCACTCAAAAAGGTGTTAAAAGTTGAGTTGTCATTAAACAAGGTGTCAGGTGAAATATTTACAGCCACCTGTCAATTCTAGCCCCAGAGCAGGTCTCTTACGTGACTGTAGCATGTAGGAGACACTTTCACACACATGTGTTCTCTCATAGCTTCTAGACTTCCAGAGTTACGCAACAAGGTAGGAGGCTTTTCTTCAGGAGCTTGCTGAATCCTCCTTGATTTGCTCAGAGTGAGCAAGCAAGCTTGCTGTGTATCTTTCCCACAGTGTGAATTATGCAGTGCCATTTATGGGTCAACTTGTTTTACTAGTTAACTAATGAACTAGTGAATGCATGCTAAAGGTTCAGCTTAATTTTCTTTAAAACTGCTTAAAAACACAAATGTGTGAAATATTGGTATCCAGGCAAAACTGATTTGCGAATTAGCTTGCTTTAATGTTTAATTTCAATGGACTTCTAACAAAATTTGCAACACAAGTCAGCTTGTGTGGTCTAGGTTACTTGTGTAGAGTGTTGCTTGAATATATGCTGGTTGTGCCCTAACATTAGCTGGAGAATCTAGGCCACTAGATTGCCAGCTACATCTGCCATAACTTACAGAAAAAAGAAAGAAAAGCCAACAGCAAATCCAGCCACTTTTTCAATGTTTTTTACTAGCTAACAGCTAGCCTAGCAGAGAAAGGTTGGTTAACCACTGTGTTGACATCAGGCTATCAGTCATGACAGTTAATAGGCTATAAATGATTTTTTGCTGTTAAGTTCCTGTCTACCCAGCATTTCTCACTGCCCTCTGAGCTCTCTGGGCTCTGCCACCTACTAAGGAAAGAGATGGCTATAATTAGGCTGGCAGAAACATAGCACAGGTGAATATCATCAGGAGTCTTTCACTGCATTCATCTCAACTGCTTTTGTTTCTTGCCTTCTTATTGCCACCATGTTTTTTTTTCACTTTTTGCCACTGCTGTCCTTGTTCATAGGATGCACATATGGAAATTAATTCACGGGTAGGCAGTGGAAAAAAAACATATACATTGTAGAACTCTCTTTGTGGTGTCCACCAGTACCAGAGTTACATAGTTGCAATGATTTCCAACAGGCTAATCTCTACCCAATTGCAATCAGCAAGCTAGGATTTTACCACTAAAGGAGGGGGCAGCTGATTGAATCCCTAAATTACAATATATATAGACTTGCTTTACAGCTTTCTGTGCGCTGTTGTGTTTACAAGAGTGGCTTCATGTACTTGTGATTCTCTTGACTCTTGATTACCTACTCCTACACTGCTTGTGCTCCTGTAGGGAAGGTTTTTTTCCTCATCTGCAGTTTCGTAAAAAATATAGTGGGTTCATTATTTCAATTTTGATATATAAAAGCTAACTAGAATTAGCTGGCACTGGCTAGCTATTGCTAAGATAGCAAATGTGAAATAAAGAACCTGTTGAATTTTTTTACTAATTGTATTAGCAAATATTGATTAGGCAAGTGATTATGGTAAAGGTAGATTGTAACCTAATCTATCCAGTGTCATAAGTTGCACAAAACAGACAAGTCAAGTTATGTGGGAAGTGAATTCATAGGGTAGTAATTGTATTTCCATTTAGAATTACAAAACAAAGCTACTCTACTGTAATTCACACCCTGTTTTTTCCCATCTGCAGCCTAGCTATCGTAATGTAGACTCATTGACACAGTGTATTCAGCATTCAGCTGAGTCACACCTGCTACAGGGCCTCCTAACTACAGGCTTTTGATTACTATCTCCATGGCAACATTCTTTCTCTGGTTGATCGGTCATGTCGAAAGGTCTCTCATACTCTCAGATACTATGATTATGCTGTGTTATATAAGGTTCCTCTGAGCTCCATGCTGCAGGCTCTACCCTGCCTGTCATAGATAGTTATAGCAGCTCCAGCTCTACCAGAAAAGGCCAAGGAGTTCTTGTAAGCCCACATCATGTTTATATGCTAATCTTACTGGTCTGCATTACTACTGTAGCTGTTTTTCAACTACAGCTCTCAAGAGCACACGTCTTAATGAAATAAAACTGCATGTTAGGCATTTAAAATGTGCTTTGAAACCTCAGACACTGGTGTTAAGCATGCAGAAGGATAAATCCCAGCCACGTTTAGACACCACAGTGACAATAAAAGTCATTTTATCGAAATGTTAAATGTGCAAAATAGGTTATGGGGTCTAGACTCATATGAATTTAATCTTAAGTCACTTTCCTAGTTAAGGAAAGCACTAACTGGAGGTTTAAAAGCTATTCTAATGCGAATATCCATGATGTAGGTTTCATTTCAGCATTGAGATGCTCATTTCACCCAACTCATTACTATATAGTAATACTATTATTCAGCTTACTATGATCAAAGGTTCTTTAGTAAAGACTATGGTTCTATATAGCACCAAAATGGGTTCCATTATTGTAGAGGTCAAAGCACTCTCTCTCTCTCTCTCTCTCTCTCTCTCTCTCTATAAACATATATATATAGTTATATTAATATACATATATACATAGTTTATATTAATTTTTATGAGTAATTATGAGTCTTTCATTTGGAAATGTGGCATTATGACTGTTGTCAAATGCGTACAAATGTAAGACACTGTATGTTCCAACTATTAAAGACCCATGTTATATAAGGTTCCTGCAGGCTCTGTCCTGCTTGTCTTGGATATTCATAATAGCCACACTGTAGCACCAGCTCTACCAGTAGCAATGCTAGACCTTTACAATGTTTATATGCTAATCTTATCAGTCTGCATTACTGCGGCCTTCCCAACATGCCTCACCAAATTAGAACACAGTGTTCAGCTTGTCTCATGTGCCAACACTGCAGCCCCTCCAGCTACCGTTAAAGTGAGTGGTGAGCACATCACAGCAGACATAGACCTGCTTAACGATTCTGCATTGTCCGAGTGTCGCGACATTTGCTGTTGAGGACGTGCAGATATGAACTTTGATCGAATAATCAAACGTGCTTTGCTAAAGGCTAGGCGCAGTATCTGGCTGCACTGGTGGACGAGATGGAGTCAGACAAGTCCAGTGGGCTGCACGGTGCTATAAACGTGAAACTGCTATAAACAGGGTCAACACTCCATCCAGAGTATTTGTTTAAACCCTGCTTCAGTGTGTTTGTTTCAAGTCAATGTGGACCCTGTGGTGTGTGCGTGTTGCATGTCTGTTTGTATGTGTGTGTTTGTGTGTGTGTGTGTGTGTGTGAGTGCAGCAAGAGCAAGATTTCTTAAATACAGGTGTGCACATGTGTTTCATTGCAAATACATGTGTGTGTGTGTGCATGTATTTTTACACTTTTTTTGTGTGCATGCACGCACACACACACACACACACACACACACACATTTTTTGTATGTGTTATTACCACATATTGGACATAGTATTAATGCATAATATATGTATGTATGATGTATGATGGTGATGGTTTTGGTAGTCTACTGGGTCTTGCAAGGTTGTTAGGACTCCAATTTTCTCTATATCTTATATATAATTTTTTGAAATCCAGTTTAGGAAATTAGGTAATTATATTATGTCATATTTCTTCAGAAATAACTTCTGAAAAATGAACAAACTTTTATGTAGTGGCTGTTAAATAAATGAAGGGTAATCTCTGACACAGTACTGTATACTTTCAGGTATAATGCTTTTTATGATTATTACATAAAGCAAGCCAGTGTGTGTGTGTGCATAAGTATGCATGTCTACATGAGAGGTCCTGGGTAAAGTTTAGCATGTCAGCTTGCCTGCCAGTCTGGGTCTAAGCAACAGCTGGGAATTTTACACCCCCTTTTCCAACCAGCCTTTTTCTTCCCTGCAGGCTGTACACACCAGCCATGAACTTTATTATTCTATAGAAATTTAATGAGTAGCTGTTTGTTGGGCACAGCTCTTGAAAGCCCACATGCCTTTATCAAATAAAACTACATGCATGCCAGTTTAAAGGTGCTTTGAAACCTCAAACACTGGTGTCAAACATGCAATAGGACAAATCTCAGCCACAGTTAGACACCACAGTGATAATAAAGACCATTTCATTTAAGCTTTAAATGTGCAAAATAGCTTGGTGGTCCTCTACAGGGAGCAAGCTTCTGCACATTTTAATGCACAATTACGCTTTATTGGCTGAATTTAAAATATAGAAACAAATAAAAAAAATAAAAAAAAACATAAAGTGTGTTTTGTGCAAAAGTTATGGCACCTAGTTTAGTTTTTGTCCAATATGCTGAGTTTAGCAAACAAATAGGAATTCTGCTCTAGAAATTGGAGAAAAAAGTCATATTTAGGATTGTTCCCTGTAGTGTTAACTTATTTTCACTTAGAAACTCAACAAAACATGTAATGTGACTGACCTATGATTGACATCATTGTCATATTTTCAAAATTTTCTGTATGTTCACATGTGACATTAAGGGCTCTATTTTTGTGCCAGCACAAGTCTAACAATATGACAGCATATTGATAATATAATTGGACAAAAGCTCATTTATTCCCTTTGCGCCCATTTGCCATTTTGGTGGTCAGGAATAATGTGACTAGAGGGGCACAACAAGGGATGTGACCTTCCAAATCCAAAAATGTGCTTGCACTACTGCCTACTTTTAACACGAACACAAGTGCAAAACAGCATTTTCCCTTAGGACTAAAGACGTGCCCAATTACTCACAGCACAGTTTGTGCATAAAGTCTTTTTTTTTTCATAATTCAATCATTGAGATGTAAACAAAGTCATTCGGAGTTGTTGGATGTGAAATGTCTCAGTTCTCTTTACAGTGGTGGTGATACACTTTCAGAAATAAAGGTATGAAACTGTCACTGGAGCAGTACCCCTCTTGTCACTGGAGTGGTATCCTCAACGGTACATCTCAGTACCTTTAGTCAGGGAACATAATTGTACCATAATCCATTGAAATTATATTCTCTAAATTGTATTGACTCCACACACCCTGTCTCGTCTCCAGGCTTTTTATTTTATTGTTCTGTTTGAAAAAGTACAAAAACATACTTTTCACCTGGGACAAACTTATTTAAGGTTCACAACTGGACCTTAAAACCTCTCTTGCACCTTTGAGCCTACATTTACATTGTTTGTGCCTTGATGAACCAAAAATGTACCTGCACAGAACCTGCATTTCTAACAGTGTAGGAACCAGGGTTTGCATTGTCTACAACACAAATATAGCCATTTTATTTACTATCCAAAACTACCAGTGAACCGAAGTGTGTCTTCTGAGCTTTGATATGTAATGTTGTTAGTGGTGAAATATTGGTAAATCTGAAATAAAAAGGTTTATTTGGGGACTATTTTGCCTTACGGTGCTCTGCATGTGTCTCTCCACCATGAATCGTGGATATGCTTTAGGTCAACAACTTATCGTGGAACTATTGTAAAAAATGTCTCAGGCTTCCATCAGTGTATTCATAACCATTTCATGTAATAGTTTTCTGTATCTGTATCTAGTTTTCTGAATTTCAGATCAAACTTCTTAGAATCACTTTGTTTACATCTTAACCAGTTAATTATGCAGCCTTTTTGAAGAATCAGTGGACTTACCCTTTAATCATAAATATGTAACCTCTCAAAAATACTAATGAAATACAAATAATTTAATTATTTTTTCATTACAAATAGTAACAAATAACCCAGTTGTGGCTACTAAATGTAAATTAGACAGAACTTTGTATAATATAGAATCAATGGAATGCCTGCCTGAACTAAATTCTGATTTTACATTTTAAAGTGCTGTGAAAAACTGTCCTTTTTATCTGTTCATCCATGCACCAGGGAAAAATAATGACCTTATGTGTGGGAAATCTAAGGTGGATTTGTACAGATGTGAGCTGTTTTTTTCTTCCAAAGGAGTCACACATTCAGAAGAGAATCAGGAAATATATCTGTGAATCTTCCCTCAACATACAGCGCATCCCTAAAATGTAGCCAATACAAAGTTATGCATGTAAACCCTCCTGCATTGAATGTTTTGCACTGGTCTCATATTATTTTATGACTGATGACTTATTCATTGACATTTATTTGCCTTTTTGCTGTTTTGCTTACATTTTTCCTTTATAGAACACACTTTTTCCTAACACAGAGATGCAATGTGGTCCTAATTTTGCCAAGGCCTGGTGTACTGCCAGTTACATCCTGAATTCTGCGAATGTTGACATTTTGCAGCAATTAAGGCACGAAATCAATCACACATTACAGGAGTAAGTGACTAAAACCTTTGGACTTACTTTCCCTGTCAGAATCCTGTAGGAAACACATAAATTAGATGCTGTCACTGGAAATCTTTTCAAGAGTATTTGTTGAAATTTAGGGTGATTTAAGCTTGTTTGTTTATGTGACTACTTTAGACATTACATCTTTAAATAGAGACCCACCTTCAGCAACTGGAACACTCTGTCTTCCTGAAACGTCAAGAAGCTGCTGTTTACAACAGGTCAGGTTGTTCTGTGGTGGCGCAGTTGTCTCATTCAACACCACAGAAACACCATATGACATTCAGAAGATGTATTTTGCATTGTAAAAACTGACAAACTAAACAATCTTATGAATAGCTTCATTGTTCTTGTACTGTTAAACCTGAGAAGACATGTGTGAAAAGCATTTAATATGCAAACTGCACAGTGGCTCAGTCAGTTTTACCATTTTATTGTTTTCATTTTGCATGTCAAGCTGTAAGTATACTGTGTGTACTGGAAAGGATGTGCGTGTAACCTTTGGTAAACTGGAACATCTTCCCATCTACAGCAGATAAACAAAGGAATCTACAGTAAGTGTTGCATAAAACGTGTAAACAAACATAGGTGGGATGCAATTTTGCGTGCAAAGCCCTGGCAAATCCTCGCAAAGGCCTGCACATTACCTAATGCATGTGTGGCTAATAATGTGCGGCACAGCGGCACAACGTGCAGCCATCTCTAAACCACAGGAAAGCTGTAAAATCTGTGAGGAACACTCTGTACTCGCAATCATAGACAATTCAGCAGTGCTACGCTTCCAAAATGGAGGTAATAATTATTATGCTAAATTATATGATGCTACAAACAGTGATAAAGACAGACAGTCATACCTGCTCAACTCTAGCCTCCACTCCCATGACACTACCCAGTGTTCTTAGCACCACAGGATTAGCCTCTTAACATTTTAGATTGCAGTCTGATGTGACCTTAATGACAGGCTGTAATTCTTCTTAAAGACCACCTCAGGCATCAGTTGAGGCAAGAACATTTTGGGGTGGAGCTTCGTACTGCACCTTTAGCACGTCTTTACTATCAAGGTTGTTGTTGTAGTACTAAGTGACGTAGTTTGTTTGTATGTTTTGAAACATGCTCTTAATAAGCTGAGAATCCAGGAGACCCAGTTTCCATAAAGGTCTAAGCACGTATGCTGAACATTGCTTTCAGATTACTGGTCTTGCAGTAATGGTTTAGTTGAGGCAGTGGAATTCTCAAATCCTTGGGAATTCCATGAATCTTCCACAGCTTTGACTAACAGAGTTTCCAGTTAAGGTAGAAATGCGTGACCCAGAAGTGGACACATCATGATTTCCAGCCAAAACAGCCATTCATTTTTCTAAGATTAGTTGATAATGTACCTGCATAAGGTAGAGGAAATTCAAAGATAAATAAGTGAAACAAAAAGCAGCTTCTAAAACTGGAAACGAAAATGGGACTCAAGACAAAAGACCTGGTAGACCACCAAAACTGTCACAATCAGATAAACAGTGCTCAAAGCTGTTATCTTCGAGAGAGAGGAGAAAATCAAGCTCCACTTTTGCTTCAGATCTGAAAATCCACAAGTGTTTCTGTCCATCGTTCCACTGTGAGAAGACAACTCAACATTATGAGTCTGAAAGGATGTGTAGCTGTTAAGAAACTGGTACTTAACAGACAAAAATAGACAAATAAGAAGAAAATCGATGTTAGACCAATTGCCTGTCCACACCAGGGCCCACAGCTCAGCATCACTGAATGTGTTTGGGATTACTTGGATTGTGAGAAGCAGCTGTGATGAATGTAAAGGGTGGACACACTAAATTCTGAAAACTTTTATGTTATATTTAATTGCTAAGGCTTCTGTGTAATTTTTTATTAAATATATGTTTTATAATTTTTTCTTCCTGACCCTGAAAATGAAGGCCTCGTACTTAATTGGCATTTTGGCTGGCAATTTAATACACAGTGGTCTCTGACTTTTGCACAATACAATATGCTTACACCAGCATGCTGTGTGTACATCATGAGACACTAACATAGGACACTATCATTTTCACATTGTGCTATGATCTGTGCCTTGTTTGTAAGCACATTACATCACATTCTCAATGTTGTTAAACATGAGGGCATTCTGACCACCAGGTGTGGTTCAGACTGTTATTGATGCATAAACGTAACTCACTTTGCCAGGGTAAGCTGCGCCCGTAATGAATATGCCAACATTACTGACATAGCCACGTGCCAAACAACGTGTTACATAACTGTCTCACAACTAATAATTGCCTGATTGACATGTTCACACCTTGTTGTCATGTTGCACCTAACAGGTATACTTTGTAAGGGTTATTCTAAGCCAATGATAAGTCCACTAACATACATATCAAAAGAGTTTGCTTGTGTCCACAACACTGTAAATGTGAAATATTGGACAACATCACATCTGCAGAGAAGAACACTCCTAGATTTCCCAACTACAATTACTGCTCATGCCTATTTCAACAGATTTCATAAGTCGCCCATGGTACATAACAGGATCTGTTGTAATGCAGCCGATCTGTGGGAACTAAAGACCCAGTGTAAATCATTTGGGCCGAAAAAAAACAGGCGGTGCTCACCACAGTTATTATTGTCTGCAGATTTAAACCATTTGGAAGGAAAAGGCAGAGTGCCTGTTTTGAGTTTCCTGGTTTTAAAATAGATGTTTCTGGGAGGTAGATAAGTCAGATAACCTGATAAGGTGTTTGAGCAATATGAATTTACTATCAGCTTTCTTTATTGTCCGAAAGCTGTTGTTGTGTCTCGACCCCCCCCTCCTCCCAAGTCAACAGAACAGATTTCCCTTAAATGGTCTCGGGCCAGACAGCCCAGAGCTTGGTTCCTGTCAGGAAGGGGAACTCAGTAGTCTGGCTGATTATAAATAGCCATGGAATAAGTCCTTAGCCATTAGGTTCTTCCCAGAGGTGGCTGGAAAATGATGATTAAGACAGCCACACTTTACCATGTTCAGCTACCATTATCCTCCAGCAGCTGGGCTCAAATAAAAAGCCTACATTCTTAAAAACTAGAAAAGTGTTGCTAGGGTATTGATATGTGGTTGTTATGGTATCCCAGGTCATTGCTAGGGTGTTATTAGATGGTTGCTATGGTATCTCTGGGGGTTGCTAAGTTGTTGCAAGATGGCTGTTATGCTATGCATAGTGGTTAATAAAGTATTTCAAGATGGTTAATAAGGTGTTCAAGGTGGTCACTGGGGTGTTGCTAGGTGGTTGCCATGGTATTCCAGATGGTGGTTAGGGTGCTGCTAGGTGTTTGCTATCTTATTCCAGGTGGTTGTTATGGTGTTGTGCTAGTTGTTTTTGTGGTATCGCAAGTGGTTGCTAGGGTATTGCTAGGTGGTTGCTGTGGTATCTCTGGTGGTTGCTAGGATTTTGTTAGTGTACTTGTATCCTTGTGATGTAAGGTGGGTGCCAAATTTTGTCCACTATTTAACAATCATTGTACAAAAAACACACATCTGATGAAAAAGCTGTATATGAGGACACCATTCCTGATCTGCCCAAACATTCCAGAGTTGTTTCAGTGTTGATATCTTGGAAACTGTGGGGGAAAAAAATAAACAATGAATCTCAACAGTGTAAGCAATGCACGCACACACTAATAAGGGTTCCTAAATGGGTCTTGGTCCGGGTATAAAGTTCTAGGGTAAACCTTTAATAAATACAGAACCTTTACAGCATTTGAAGGTTTCAAAATCCATACAAGGTCACCTTCTTCTTTTGCCCCAATTACATCCCACTGCTGCAATTTGTGCTGTGATTATGTTGACACAGTATAAAACAACAGGCCGTGGAGAGAATAGCTTGTGCTATATATATTGTACTATAAGGCTCCTGATATTAGACGACGTAAAACAACAAACATTGTTCAGGAGAAGCGAACATCCGGCCCGGTGTTTTGAAAACATTTGCTATTAACAGTGCCTCTTCTCGAGGTCATTTCCTGGTCTGTTTACGACCATACGTTTCCTGAGGGGCATTGGAAGCACTGGGAAAGTGACAACTGCAGCAGACCTAGATACCCTAGGGGAAATGTTTATAACACAGTGGCAAAAGAACCACAAACATCGCACAAAAACAGTAATAAACAGCCATTACATAATCATGCAACACAGAGCAAAGGGCTCCAAAGTGAAGCCCAGAAGTTCTTCTAAAGAATGGGGTGGTCCCAGGACTTCTGTACAATGAAGCACACCAGCAGTCTTGCCTTTACTGTGGCATGTGAATGTTGTGATTGAGAAGCCGAGATGATTTTACAAACTGATCTTTTAAGCCAGCACGCCACCCAAGACAAACCGAACCTCCTAGGGTTGTTATTAAATTTCCCATCATCATCTCCGCTGGCGTCAGAGACTTGTAAAAATAGGTTTCAGATGATTCCCGCGAAAGTCGCCTATGCTGCTATTATCACGAAATGTTATGAAACCTGTCAACTCCTCAGTCTCATGGTGAGACATATTACCTTCATTTATTCTGAGAGCATTTAATACCCCTCAGGCACAGACAATGAAGGCTACAGACTGAAATATTTCTATTTTATGCCTGAAGCTCATACTGTCATTTTGGCAACATAGTGACTCAGACAGCAGCCACACAAAATCATTAACATTACTGTATGCATAATTATGCCAACATGTTGCGTAAGAAATTCCCAGCAAATAAAGAACATCCTTCCGGTTTTTCATGTGGCTCTGGCCTCCAGCACATTAGCATAAGGGAATTCAGGTGAACTGTGTAGAAATAACAACCCTTTTATGCATCTCCATTTACGTAGACCAAAAGCAATTGGACACTTTAACCTAATCTTAACTAAAATTGTCACGTTTAGTACTTTTTATCCTCCAGCCACTGGCTCTCTTTCCAGGAAATGTTCTGCCAAAGCTATAAAGTATTTATTTTCAGTTCTTGTTGGTTACTTTGAGTTTTATCTTCACTAAGTGGACTTAATGGTCAGCAGGTTTCAGCTAATTGGCCTGGCTAGTCAAGCACATTCCACTTTTTGACTGGAAAACTCCATATTTACTTTCTGGTGTCTTCAGAAAACATCTCCTATAGTTTAAGGCATTTGGTTGGATGGCTGAAAGTGAGCAGTTAAGATGTTTCTCACGTCCAGAATTCATCAGTGCTCTTTGTTCCGCATAGTTTCATCTCTCTAAAACAGGTTAATCTTCATTTTATCTGTCAAGATCAGGGGTGGTAACCAGCACAGTTTGGTGATTTCCCTGCTCAGTCACACTTGATTCAGTTTATCTGTTGATTGCCAGTGTCTCTATGTTTTTAGGGGAATTACAAAACTGTGCAGTCACAGTGGGTGAATTATCAAACTGTGCTGGACCTGAGGAGCTGAGCTGAATACCCCAGTCTAGATTTTGTCTTAGAAATATCCAAAGGTTTGTAATGTACAGTCTGATAGTTGATGTGGTATCTCCAAACCATGTCACCAGTACACCTGTGAGAATCCAGATGTGCACAGATGGTAAAACATTATTTCCCAAGACACTTAATTAAATTGATTATCTCTTATTATACAAAAGGGGAACTGGATTTTTCAAAGGTTCTGCATAATTCAGTCATTGAGATATAAATAAAGTCATTCAGAGTGGGCTGATTTGAATGGTTCATTTAGATAAAATAACTTTATTTAACCATTTAATTATGTAGACATTTAGGAAATTAAATGAAATCCCTCTTTAAGAATACATTTAATTATTCAACTTATCTAGAACAAAGTTAATAATTTCAGTGCACTTCCTTATCATGTTTGTTCCTCTGTAGCATATTTGATGCAAAAAGTAGTGCTTTCAGCAGAAATGACCAGGTCAGTTAGTGGAGGTTACTGATTATAGCACCAGTATTGACTTCTAGGCTGAATGTAAATGTGGTCTCCACCTTCCAAGTAGCTTTTGTCTGCAAGGAAAGCCAAGACATGGACATTTCCTTCACAAGGATTAGCTGTCACAACAAAGGCCCTCATTTCCAGACTCTCTGCTTTGAAAACAGACCATCAGCAGGGAAAAATACAGACAGGTACTTCTTTGTGTTATGCTGGCAAGACTTTTGTTTTTTCCACTGTGAGCCAAGATACGGTAAAGAGTGGTTCTGCCCATTACCAGAAGATGTAATATGATGCTGAGTGTGAGGTTGGAGATGCCCACAAAAGTTGCGTCATCACATAATAGTGTTTCTTTTGTAGCATTCCTGCCGCATATATCACTGTAATAAGAGCACGAATGACGAATGAACCAGCGGAAATTTTTGAAAAACAAAGCTTACTTTTTACGTAAGTTTAGTTTCATTTTAAATACCAAATTAACATTTTTTTCCTTCTGTAAAGTTATGATTTTGGAAAAAAGTAGATGATATGAAGTTTGAATGGAACAACAGCATGATCCTTTGCTTTAGCCTTTATCTTATATTGTTTTGTTTGATATGATTCTCCATAAAAACATAATGCAACTGATGAAGAACAAACATCATTGCATATAGTACTACTACCAATAGTAATAGTAATAATAATAATAATAATAATAATAATAATAATTTTAATTGAAGGCTATGTTTTTTTTTTTTTTAAATGGTCCTTAAATGGCCAGAGCCCAATGTTTTATTATACACTCTATTCTATATTAATAGCTCAGCCCGTTTGCAGTGAAGTCCCTGTAGCTACTAAATAATAAGCCTTAATATGTAATAAGCCTGGGATTTAACGGGTTCTAAGTGTTCCCTGAGCTTGACTGTCTAACTGAGGTCCACAGTTTATAAGCATAATAATTGAAAGAGGTCTCTCCACGTTTTCTGTATTTTACTGAAGGTATATGCAGAAGATCTGTACCTGCAGATCTAATCTCACGTGTTGGAACAAAGCCATTCAGTGAAGTAAGTGTGTGGTAGGTTATTTAGAGCCTTAAAAACTAGTAGCAGTTATATGTGTTATATGCTATACAAGCGTTTGTTGACTGATGCTGATGGGCTAAATCTGGTTGTTTTGCTCACCCTTGCATGTGACATTCTGTCCTGTGTGCTTGGAGACGAGTCAGAGAGGTCAAAAGATGAAGGGTAAGTGATTGTGTAACAGCAACCCAGGTGAGACACTTGATCACTCAGCCCCAGGGTGTCCAACTCCAGACGTGGAGAGCCACACGGCTGGTGAAATAAACACCTACCTCAGCTCCTGAAGAGTAATGGTAATAAGTAATTAGCTGATAATTTGATCAAGGTGTTTCTTTGAGCAGCTGCTCTCCAGTACAAGAGATGGGCACTCTAAGCCTAAGCGAATCAGATAAGTTGAATCAGAGAAGGACATACATTAATTCAATGGTCACTTCTTTGTATCCCAGAAATATCAATAAACTTGATAATAATTGTTTCTTAATTGAAACTCCTCACTACTGTAATGCTGTCTTGTTTTTCACTCATAGCTTGTTGAAACAAGCAGACAAATTCTCTCAAATATATGGATTCTACACTTTGAATCAGTACCACAGTTGTGCTTGTACATAGAAGCAGAAATATAGTGCTGTCAAGAAAAAGCAGAAAACATAAATTTAGTATTTAGTAGTATTTAGTAGTAATTTCAGTATTTAATGTGTCCAACCATTGACTTTAATACAGCTTCCATTCTTGAGACTTTTTAAACTGAGAGTTCGAAATCTGACACCCCCAAAGTTCATTCTTAGAAGTTGGTTGAATTGTCTGCTTCTCATGATGCAAACACGTTCAGTAAGGTCTGGATTCTGGGGTGGCTAATTCATTATTCTGTGAACACCAGCAGATTTTTTTATTTGTAAATGTGTCTGTTTCCTTTTCTCAGTAAGGCCTATTTGACAGCTCCACATCCTTTCAGACCCCTAGTGTTGAGTTGCTCTCTCACAGTGGAAGGATGAACAGAAACACCTGTGGATTTTTTTGGATCTGAAGTGAAAGTGCAGCTTGAAAGCTTTAAGTGCTGTTTATTTAATGGTGACAGTTTTGCTGGTTCTTGCATGGTTGTTGGGAGACCTTTATAGATATCTCTACATCTTTTGATAATTTGTTGAATTATTATTAAATTATTATTTATTGAATTATTGACTTTTTTTTTTTACTTTAAGAGTGAAAAGTGCAGACTTGAACCTGTCAATACAGAATGAAATTGAATATAAATGTAATTCTTCCTGAAATTCATCACATAATTACATTTAAACAGTACAGCACAATGTCAGGCATGAAACTGTGCAACGCACAATTCCAATGCGACAACTGTGTCATGTAGCACTATGTTGACTGGTGCATGACCAGTCTATCTATCTATATGTTGCCTCTGACTCCTATTTCACATACAGAGCAGTCTTAGCAGTCTCAGGAAAACACATACGCTTCATTCTGACAAGTTTATCTCAGTGTGTGGTATGTTATGTAATAGGGACCCTTCCCCCCACCCACTGTGACACATATGTCCCCGCTGCATGCTTAAAGGCCTAGCTGGGTGAAATCGCAGCCCGTGCACATCCCGTGGTGGAACACTGACCCTCACGGCTTTACCATAAATCCTCTACCTCATGCTGCTGCCCTTTGTTCTGCCCTGCTTGTTTAGAATAAGATGTTCTGGGCTGACCACATTCTTTACATGGCTGGTACCACAGTAGGAGAATGAGAAAGAGCGAGAGAGGGAGAGACAGCACCAAAACAAGTGCTCCCTTGGGCACCACATGTCACAGACTGTGCAGAGCACATTCCAAAGCAATGATTTGTGCTCCTTCTAGCACTTTTAGCTAAGGATTGCTTTGATATCAGACTGAAGCGAAGCTAAGAACAAACCACTCAGCCAGTTCTGTGGTATGCTCAGCCAATGTTAAAGGGCATAATCTTTTTTCAAGCGACTACACTCAGCCAAACTTGTTGAACAGATTAAAGCAAGGAAGTTAATCTCTTAAACTTCATGGACGTCAACACTGTAAGGCGTATTATTCTATTTTTGATTCCATTATTTTTGTAGTAACTATATGGTAAACAACGCAAAATGATTTAGTTCTTATTATCCATTAAAATGGTGTTATTACGCTCATTTTGTTGTTGAAATGCGTTTACATAAGTACATAATTGCTTTCTAAGTTACAGACCAACTGAAGTCTACATTTCTCACTTTTTTTTGTCTGTTTTGATGTCAAGTATTGACAAAAACATGGCAAATATGTAATCTCAGATTTTGGCTGTGCCTGGAACTTAAAGCCCCTGTCTCTTTATTGAGTTTGATTTGTGGATCAGACTAAATCTGTCTAAATTCGGTGCAAGTGACATCAGACCTACCAAAGTGCCAATCAGAGATAACAATATGTATACTATAATAAATATAGACTACATGTGTCCCTCTCCCTCACATAAAGTGACTGCTCTCCTGCTGCTCCGAGTCCCAGCTAAGACTCCCAGCAAGTAGGTTAAATGTAGGTCTATTACACTGCTGTACGTAGCATAGCTAGACGCTGCTTTGTACTTGCTTTAGCCACATGTTGTAGGATCCTACTACAAGTGATTAACTTCATTTACGAAAGCAAGCTAGTAGTACAGTGTTCAAATAGAGGTACTGTGCAGGTTCATTTTGTCATTCATTAAGGTACAATGAATGTAACAACAATGTAAATGTACCCTCAAAGGTACAACAGTGGTTTTCAGGTCCAATTGTGTACCTTAAATATGTTTTTTCTAGGTGAAAAGAACATATTTGGAGATGAGACAGGGTGTGTGGAGTCAATACAACTTAGAAAATATATTTCAATGGATTATGGTACATGGATTACCGACTAAAGGTACTAAGATGTACCCTTGAGGGTACCACCCCAACGATAAGAGGGGTACTGCCCCAGTGACAGTTTCATACCTTTTTTCTGAGAGTGTAGTTTTACATTATCTACCCTAAATTATCCACCTCCCCTAAAAGTATTTATCTGCAATTGTACTTTACAGGCATGCACACACAAGGCACACAAGAAGTTTCTCCACAGTGTACACAAATATGGCCGTGCCGACTCATAACAGGATCTTCTGTGACCACAGTATGTCATCTGACACACCCACACAGCAGGCAGCAGCTCTGAACTTTTGGAAAATGTATGTGCTTTTAAATTGTGTTAATTGTTACACATAATTTTTTGAACATAAAATTTTAAACATTTGGAACCATGGTGACAGCAGTTTTCACAAACACTGCCTACTCAGAAAGTATTTAGAGGCAAGAAGGCATCTAGTCATGTCCAAATCAAATGTAAAACGCTGCCTGCTGTGGTTCCTACATCTGGACATTTTTGAAGATGTATCCTTCACTGTCCTACATAATTCCCATATGTTCCCATAATCCTGTGCGCTAGCACTGATGTTCTCACAAGAAAAGGCAGAAGGCACCAGCACCTGAACAGTGGAGGACAAGTTTAGTGTACAAATTCAAGTAATATGTGATTGTTTTAGCCAAAATTTGTATTTCTGACAAGAAATAGCCAGTGTAGATTTCATCCTGTCTTTTGTTGTGCAAACCTCTGTTTACTTGCTGCTCAAATGTGTTAAAGTATTGATTTCGGTTAGGCTGCAAAGTAACTTAATGCTATTTTAAATACACTTAATTCATTGCCTTTTACACTAAACTTCAGCTTATTAGTGAAGTATTGAGCTCTTTTAATGTGAACTATTACAGGGTTTAAAAAATGAAAAATTTTATTTATTTCATTGCTAAATTTTAGCTAGTTGGCAAAACTATTTTTATTGATTTTACCTAAACAGCTACTCTATTCCACCACTTGGTTTATTTAAAAAAAAATAGCCTTCTTAAAATACAGTTTCTCCGGGTGGAAAGGCATATCCACCAGGTTTTTCTTACATATACTTGCAAAAAAACACAGCTAAATGAACTGCAGGGTGAGAAATGTACAGTAGATCTGCCCAAAGGTGCCATGCACTCAGGAAAGAACCAACAGGAGAACCATATTTACAGCAATTTGCCAAAGGTCTGCCAATTTAGGAAATCTGTGTGCTGATTTATCGTCCCACAATATATCCCACATCCCTAAAATGCAACCAACACAATGTGATGTATGCAAACCCTCCAAAGTTAATCAATGTAGCCTTGTTATACCAGGTTCGTACAGCAAGAAGTGCAGCAGCATGCACAAAGTTTCACTGTGATTGTTTTTTGCTGTTGGCCAGTATAGATGCATGTACAAAACAGTGGGTTTATGTGGGCATGACAATTTGTTGGTGGGACATGGCCCCACTGAATGACCCTCTAATGCCAGACCTACACATATTGCCGCCTTTAAAGCACATTTCAAATTTAATTCAGTACGTTCATCACAACACTGCCTTCTAAGGCACTGACTTATGAGACAGCATGGGCAACATGGGCAGCACAGCCTTTTTTCCACAAATCAAGACTGTGCATATAATAACTTTTCTTCAAATTCAAATCATAATAAAAAATATATCCTCTCCTATTTACATTTGAAAGTTTAGAACCCACATTTTTGATAGGGTTTTCAAAAAGAAACATATTACTAAAAGCAAATTACACAATGTTACTGGCAATTACAACATCTAAAGGTCAAGTTATAGGAGTGGGAACCGGCCCTGCCAGTAGGGGAACGTTTAAGTCTTAATCCAAAAATCACAAACTTCTTCCATAAGAGCTCACTATAGAAGCAACTGCTCAAATATTGATGCTTCACTTTTCTAAGCACAGCTGAGACTGGTACAGAGTTTGGAGTGAAGGTGATACTCAAAATATGCAAATTTAGCAACACCCCTCAGGGTGGTGTGAGTTAACTAATGTCGCTTTCACCATCTTTCCATAAATGTAGTGCAACAAGCTACGAGCACATTTCCACACCCATGTAAGTCTGCTGTGAGAATGAGAACAATGTACTTTTCCAAGTACAGTAAGTGGATTGGCTCTTAAGGCTCACTGCTAAAGACGGTAGTGGATGTTTTGGAGAATTAAAAGGGCTTTGTTGTTCCAGACAATACTACTACTTACTAGAAGAGCAGAGAGATAATAATCTTACTGTTCATTCATTGCTGAAATCATTTCTTAGACCTCCAGTCCAAAGCACATCTAATGTGTGGAATGGAATAATCTTTGCTTGTTATGTTGCTCAGCAACCACAGTCTACTGTAAATGGCCTACATTGCTTGGTGGATGAATTATTTATTGTTGTTATTAAAGATATTATATCATGCAAAACTGAATTCTCCTCAATTTTTTAAATAAAAGAAATTAAGTAAGAACTGTGATGTCACAAAAACAACCATTTATATATACCTGTCATTTCAGCCTACAGCTGTTTAGCCCTTCATCATTCATGACACGGTTATAAATGTTTTATTTATCAGGACCACAATGAAAAAATAAAATACATGAAAACTGTAAGGTACTGACCCATTATTATTATTAATAATATTGAAAAATAATAACAATGTATTTTATCCTGGTGTGTTTTGTCATTGTTGTGCATTGTGTCTAAGAACATCCCTTAACCGTGGTGAATCTCTGTAATGCACAGCCTCATGTAGTTTATTGAAAAGAAATAATTCATCTGAAATTATCAGTGAAAAACACCAAATGAGTTATGACAGAAAAAATCATAGGCATGAGTTATATTGTAGTAGTGTTTTGAGGATACATAAGCTCAGAAAATGAGCATAAAATTGAATTGCAAGGACTTATTCAGCACAACCTAATTCTCTGCTTACATAAGTCAAGTAGACTAACGATAGCAGCCACGTGAAATATGTCCGTGAAGGTGTATGGAAGTCATGCGAAACCAGAAATGAGAGTCTCTGGCTATAGCTAATACATGGCTGTATGTTTGTAGTTATGACTTAGAAGTGGGCTGTGCTTTGTTTACCGCTAAATATAGAATAACTTGGCTTACTGCGGGTTTGCTCAGCACGGAACTTGCATCCTCGCACGTTCATTCTTTCACCCCGCTGGGAAGGAAATTTATTTGATGCCTTTCCAGAATTCTTCAAGTGAGTCTCAGCAAATCAGCCATGCATAATGTATGCTTTAAACCAGTGTGGCATGAGGGAAAAATTGCTTTTTGATTAGACTTCAAGTGTAGCTGATTTCTAGACTCTTGGAAATAAAGGTTTTTAACCTTGACGTACAGTTCTAGGAAAAATATTTCTTGCTGTAGAACCTTTTATATAGGTAGAAGTTATTTGTAGTTTAAAAAGGTTTTCTCAAATATTACTTTAAGAAAAAAAATTCTTAGAGAACCAAATATACAGCACCACTCAAAAAACCTTTTTTGGCCCCTTTATTGTTAAGTGTATGGTAAATCCTTTAAAACTGAAATACTTAAAATTATCCTTAAATCCTTAAATCCAGCTCACAGACCATCTGCATAGCCTATTTCAAATAAAGAATAGCACATATTGAACGTTAGAGCGTTGAACTGTTTACCATCTTTTTTTATTGAACTTTCATTATATTGTAAAAACTGTCACCACTATTGGTAGCAGAGAGGTGCATGCAGAGCATTCTAAGGCAAAATAGTCCCCAAAGAAAAAAAAATATATATTTTTTATGTTTACCACTTATTTTACTATTATCTTTCATCTGTAAAATCAGCTTAGCTTGATGTGTATGTTATTAAAGACAAAAAATAGAGTGTTGCATGCTGCCAGACTATAACTAACCTAGCTATTTTTCAAATGTAGATAGTTAAACCTGCCTCATGGATTCATTTATGACACAGCAGTAGATACCATGTCTCAGAATTAAGAAGTTATTGGAATTATTTAAAAAAATTCACAATGCAGAGTTGACCCTCTTTACTTTGCCAACACTTCACTCGCAATAACTTCACTCACATTCAGGAGAAATGCTATGGCTATCACAATAAGAGTCCCATATAATTCTACTGGAAAATGTAGGTTTACTGTGTTTCATTGAGCAGTATTATATAGTAATATTTATATAGTAAACATTAAAATATTTATTAAACATTATGTGTTAATATTACTACTATCACTCTTAGAAATAAAGGTACGAAACTGTCACTGGGGTGGTACCCATCTTGTCACTGGGGTGATACCCTCAAGGGTACAATTCAGTACCTTTAGTCAGGAAGCATAATTGTACCACAATCCATTGAAATTGGATTGAAATCTAAGTTGTATTGACTCCACACACCCCGTCTCATCTCTAAGCTTTTTATTGTATCGTTTTGATTTAAAACATATGGTTTTGAAAAGGTACAAATAAATACTTTTCACTTGGAAAGAATTTATTTAAGGTACACAATTGGACCTTAACACCACTGTTGTACCTTTGATGGAGCATTTACATTGTACCTTGATATGTATCTGCACAGAACCTTTATTTAATTATTATAATAATAATTAGTAGTAGTAATAGTAGTTGTTGTTGTTGCTGTAGTTTGTGGTGACAGAATAATTACTAATTAACATTGACTAAGATAGGCTCAAATCAGTGTAAAAGACCACCTGGCTAGTAGCCCCCAGGTAATTTGAGTTTGATGTCTGCTTTGAGACCCTTTTCTGCTCCTTTAAATCCTTCAACACCTTTATAAGCATTTCATAAACATGGAAGCCTGAGCCAAAAAACTGCACATGTTTATGTGCTCACTGCATCTATGACATTAGACCTTTCGCCATGTAAACACCTTTTTCATTTCATGTTGCCACCACAGGATGCACCTGGGAGCAGTAGAGAGGCTGTTTGTGCCAAGCGTGAAGCATTTAACTCTCTAACGTAGTGCAAACATCGTGTAACACTCATGATTTTCCACAAAGCCTTAGAGGAGGTTTAGGAAATTATGTCAACCGTGTGCTGCAGTGGGGCTTTGCACAAACAGCCTTCTGTGAGGCTATATTTACACGAAGGGACAAACATGCACTATGGGTATGCACAAGGCCCAGTGCAATGTAACTATCCACTTGCATGCAAGGCTGACCACATTCATTCAGGCTCCAATATCCAAAGCCACCCACCACACCGCACTGTACCGAACCAGATGTTGGAGTGTTGCATAACAGCATGGATCTCCCAGCTGTTTCTTTTTTTCTGTCTTTTCTGGCTAAACTTGAGCTGCGGCAGCCAGCCAGGAAACCATCAGCCACTCCAATCAGAACATGCATTCCAAACCAATCAGAGCCATTTCCGGTCTTCTAAACTTAATATGGCCAAAGGAAAAAAAATATATTAATTTGTTTTATTCATCTTAGTTAAGGATATCTGACTTGATCATTTACTTCATCTGAATTGTTCGTCAAAGCAACCCCTCGTTTGTCAAGGATAACCTTGTAGTTGTGGACGCTAACAGGGACTTTTTATGGGTCTGTGATTCAAGCATGTTCCATTGTTGTCTGAGCTAACAGGCGATTTCAATGCTCAACAATGTTTAGCACATTTGTCAGTTGTGTAACACTCATCACCTGAGCAATGAAACAAGTCAACAGTGCTTACTGTATCTCTGGACAGAGAATATCCAGAAACTGGAAGGGACACCTCCTTTGAAGTCTGGATCCATGTAAAACTAATGGGCATTCCTCGAGAGATGGCTGAACTGCATAACCTTTGGAGACTACTCTGGATGGTGAACCCTATAAGGAGAGCTGTTGAAAAGGGGTTCTCTTGTTCTTACGTGGAAAGCTGCCACTAGGGAAGCCTAGACAGCTCTAGTTTCACCCAGCATGCCATCTCCTCTGGCATGGACAGAGAGAGGCTCACACGCTATGGGCCCTCTCAGTCTCTCAGTGAGGGCTGTCACGATACCAGAATTTTGACATCAGTACCGATACCAGGTTTGGTGTCACAATAGTGGGTACCAAAATAATACTTTGGTAAAATAAATAAATAAATAATAAAATAAAAATCACCCAGTGGTTACTGGATTGAACACTGAAATAAGGTTTAAATTGTTAACATCTTTGATATTTAATTTTTTTTTGAATAAATAATTCAAATTAAAGCTTCATTACACTGTTTTACAGCTACTAGAAAATAGGTTATGCTTTAGGTTGATTGTTTCTAGGAGCATAAGGTCACATGTTAATGAAAACTCTTCACTTGTATGTTTTGTATAAGCTAGTTGATGCATCTCTGCCCATTCTAGTCTTATTAGCATGCTCAATTTGTTTCACCTGCAGGTAGAATACTGTAGCCAATGTTGTAGCCTATTTTAATTAACAATAGTTATTAGTTAGTTTTAGTATTGAAATTGCAATACATTGTAAAACACTGTCACCACTGTTGGCCTCTAAGCTTTCTGGATTACCTACACCTAGTAACTCTTATAATATAGACATACTTATAAACAATCCACCAATTTTTCCAAACTTCTGCATGATTGACTAGTTAAGATGCAAACAAAGTCATTCAGCTGTTCGATGTGAAATACTCCGTTCCAGAAAACCTTACCAAGTCAGAATTTCTCACAGTGGTGGTGACAAGAACCAGATGTCTGAAGTTTAATGCCACTTAAAGCTACCTCACAGAAAGCTATTACATGAACTGTTTACAAATACGTTTTCGGATGTCTGAGACATTGTTTTACAATAGTTCTGAGATAAAGTTTGATTCTAAAATGTTTATTTTTTTTTAATCCATTCATAGCAGCAAAGTACATTTAGGGAATATGAGGGCAAAGTAGTCTATAATGAAAACGTTTTCTAATTTACCACTACTTTCCCAGTACACATATTACATGCAGTATAAAATAAAAACTCAGAAGACGCATGTAGGTTCACTGGTCATTTTAGAGAGTAAGAAAAATGGCTATATTTGCACTGTATAGATCACTACCTGGGTTCCTAACAGAAGTGTAAAGAAATACCATTTGAGTTTCTTTACAATGCACCATTCTACATCAAAACACTGACTTTGTTTACATCTTAACAATTGAACTATGAAGAAGGGGTGGAATTCCTTCTTTAAATCCACAATGCTACACTGTGTAAGATACTTAGCTGAGCATATATATACACATATAGAAGTGGGACAGATCAGTCATAAATACCTTGCATAACATCCCATCTACAATGGCATAAACTATGTATGACAAGGGTGTGCTGAAGTGGATCAATTAAACCACAGTACCTCTCCCCTATGTAAAGGGATCAAAGAACTTGTACATACCACAATGTGTCATCTAAAGCTACAGTCATGGTGCCCTTGCTAGATTTCCATTAAGACACTGGATAAGAGTTATATAACTAAAGGGTGGAGGACAACTAAGAAAAATATTATGCAACATGGCTTAAAATTTATTTCTTATTTATAAAGAACACTCCATGTCCCCTAGGGTCTTATAAATCCATTTCAAAATACATCTGAATACTTATGAAAACAGTCCAAGTTGCCAGCTATGAATTGTTCCAAGGTAGAATCTACTGCGTTAAAGAATGTATCCAACAGTAAGTGGACTGGAAACAATAAGACTTTAGTGTAAACATCAGGTTTATTGCAGTGTGCATTCTGTATCCATACATCACTGAAAAACACTTTTCCATGGACACAGTGAAGCAACAATACCCATGTTTTAAAGTCTGTGGACCAAAACAAAAAAAAAAATAAAATAAAATAAAATGCCTTCGCCCTGTGTACAAACACATGGTCCTGGTTGGCTTGTGAGTATGAGGCAAGTCTTTGGTAGTTAGAAAACAGAGGTCCTCCTCTTCAGACAAAACAACGCATACACACAAATCCTGCCAGCGGGTAAGCTGGCATGTGGCATCAAAAGAACACAAAATCAGGTCTATCAGGAGTGCATATTCAGCAAGAGCAAAATGCTCCTCTCCATCATTCCAAAGCACTTCACTTTACATCATCTGCTATTTACAGAACTAAGCAAAATGTATACATACACTTCTACCCCAACAAAACAATCAGTTTATACATAGCGCATATAAACAAGTTGATTTTGTTCAGTTACAAAAAAGTATTTCCCCTATAAGCAGCAAGCCCCAACTGCAGAGAATAAGTAATTCTTATGAATCATATGGTAAAAATCACCACTGAGGACCAGTGTCTTGCCAAAGTCCAGTTCAACAGTCTTCAAACTACATTGTGGTCTTGTTTACGAGGGACCACTAATGCGAGACTATGAGTTAGGTATAGTCAGTCAAGGACGGAGCCTTGTGTGACCCCAAGTAGCTTGTAGCAGTGAGAACTCCACGTGGGGCTCTTGTGAGACTGGAAGAGAGTCTCTTAGGGAACGTGTCCTTGGCTTCGCTTGGACGGGCCAAGGGCGTTGCGGGCCGTGGTGCTTCACGGCTTCAGGCTGCCGGGACAGCCCCGTCAGACGAGTGCCTTCTCCTCCTCGTTTAGAGGGAGCGAGAGAAAGGCTAGGCCGGGTCCCCTGCAGCATGGCTGGTGGTCCCATTGTACGGACGTCTACGGCACTCTCTTTTTCTGCGTTAGTCCGAAGAGATTGTCGGATATTACAGAACACGCAAGGCCACTGGAACATCGTAATCTTTCGTTTTTGGTCAGGTTCGTTTTCGTCTGTACAGCCAGCTTCGTGCAGAAGTTGCGCATTCAACAACAACGATGACGGCGACGACTCAGGAGGTCCATTTCAGGTGAGAGCTGTGGCTCTGCCCGCCCCATGGCAGAGCCACTTACACAGCGGAGCCCATGCCGCTGTACTGGCTGCCCTGCTCTGAGGCCTCCAGGTCCTGGGCCTCCATTGGCAGCAGGGCCTCCGAGGGAAGGCGCGACTGGAATTTCTCCAGCTGCTCAGGGCTGGCCAGGTTCTTCAGCAGACTGTTCTCTCGCTCCAGCTGGTTGTTCTTCTCAGCCAGCTCCTTGATCTGCTCCTTCAGGATCTCCACTTCCTCCCTGACTGCATACATTAGGTGGTTCTTCACAAGATCCTGAGCAAGAAGAACAAAAGAAGTGTTTAGATTTCAGATTTACTTTCACTTTAACATACTTTTTAGTCTAACAGCTAAAGCACTAGGCTTGGGCTTGATCTTGAAATTTAAACAGAGAGCTCCAGGCTATGACAAAAACGAAGCAAACTGAATGCATGCCACCCATGAAGAACGCAGCATGCAGTTCCACTTTCGTTACAGTGCCATAGATGATTCTAGCACGCGTAGGGGCATGTGCATTGAATGTGGCGCGCCAGAGTATGAGTAGGAAAGCGCATCACTTATCTATAGCTGCTTACAATTATTAGATTAACACAATACCAAATGAGTCATGGAAATAACTCGTCGTCCTTAGAACGCTGTTATTTAGCTACATCTGGAAATAGGGATTTATTTTTATGAGCACGTTGATGGTTTTTAAAGAATGTTCTCTTACCATTGCTTGTTCGATCTTGTTGTCTATGGCCACAACGCTTGCACCAGAGGCACTGCAAAAGGGAAAAAAAGGAAAAGTTAGTTCTCAGAAGCAGTAAATCACTACACGTAGGCAAAGTGACACTGATGGGTGTAGTGCATAGTGCACAGTGAACACAGAGGGGGAAAAACAAAGAAGGCAAACAGGCAGAGGGATGCAAATAAGTAGATCACCAAAGAACTAAATAACCAGTTATGAGCTGCTTTAAAATTTACAATGTAGGTGCGAACAGATGTCAGAGTAATACCAAAGACAATAGAGGCTGATATACAGTACGACTAAAGAAAGCAGCAAACAGTGAGTCTGTCACAGCTTATTAGCTAGACGGCTCTCATCATCAGATATAAGTTATCTAAGCAGTCAAAACCACATAAGCATTTCTCAACAAGAAAAGTAAAGCTAATAGCGAAGACATGTTCAGAACGACCATTAAATCGACTTCGCTTTACACCACAACAAGCCACCACACAATGCGTTCCCTCGATAAACAGGCTAGCTCTGTAGGCTAAGTTCAGCGTACCAGTCCAACACAAAACATGCCCAAACTAGTCAGGTTCGAGTAAAACACATCCAATATTTACCTGTTGTCAAGTTTGACAGACACAACATCTCCTCCCAAGAACGACGAGAAGAAGGAGATAGAGAAGTTGTGCAGCTGATAAACGGCGAGTTCCATTGGCGTTTTGAACATCTCCGTGCTCATGTTGAGAACTAAAGCTGTCTGAATAATGTTTTTCGCCACGTTTGCGACTTGTTAGAACACTAAAGCAGGTACACTATCGGCTGCTTCGCCTTGCTTTGTTGCAAATGCTTATGAAAGACCGGGCGCTAAAGCTCTACTGTGGTTTCTGCGAAACTCTGTCGGCGAATGATGCTATTTCTGCTGCAGCGCCGCTTTTATATCGGCTGTGTGGTGACGCCACATGACGCGGGGAATAAATTATGCAAATGAGCCTGGCAGCGTTGACCCCTCCCTGAACTCGCTGAAGGAACACCGCAGAGCAGAAACGACCCGTAGGTCAGAAACGAGAACATGAAAACAGCAACAATAAAACATGCACTGCAGAGATAAGTAACGCAGCGAGCACACAGCACTGACAAAGTGCACGCAGACTTTACTAAAGTAGCTGAAATAATAACAAGAAGGAAAGAACTGAAAAGTTCTACAGCCCTGAATTGAATGACTTCATCGTATCTACTTTAATGTTGTTAATATTTCATTAACTCTTCTGTAGAAAGTTAAAGAATTAAATACTTAATTAAGCATTTAAGAAGTAATAAATCTAAAATAAATATTTACATATATACATATCTTGTTACTGTGGGGCAAAACCTCTGCAAAATGGAAACTTTACAGGAGAAAGGGGAAAAAATCATAGTTAATGCAAAAGTTAATGCAAAAAATATTGTATTCCAAGTAATTATGGACAGTCCATACATCAAAAATAAATAAATAAACAAATAAAAATAAAAATAAGAAAATGAATAAATAAATCACATTGTGTAAATGGCAGCTGACATTCTCAAACTATGAAGAAAAATAGAAGTTTTGTTCAGAGAGCGATGAAAAATTCAGTGGTTTATTTGCAATTTGGCATTCATATCTCGCAGCTAGATTGTTTATTATTCCCTATAATCTGTTGTTCCTTCAAACGTGTTTTTCCATTCCTTATTTTATTTTCTCACTCCTCTCTATTGGTTCATTTCCGGCCTCTAGTGGCTAAACTGTATAATTACAGCCAGGCTCATCCATGGCCGCAGGCAGTAATGGGGGAGTAGTCCAAATATCAGCCACGTCCAGAAAGCTCATAGGAACACAATGTTACCACAGTATCAGACCATCCTCAAAGATTCACTTACTCTGCATCTGTTGCTAATCCCTCCTTTCTATGATTGAAATATTACTTCATGCAGCAAGCACAGGCTCGAATTAAAGAAAGGTCATCTAACTAAGCAAAAATAGTGTCTCATTATCTAACAAACCAACTATATTTAGTACAGAAAACTGGCTAACTAGACAGTAGACTGTCTCGTTCTTACTTTCTGACAGTAATTTTCTGCTCCTAGCAGATGGTTTAGGTTCCTTATTGGATGTATAAATCATGTTATGCCTTGTCAAGAAGGAAGCCAATGGCCTGGGAGGACATGTCCAGGCAGAAGACCCTATTCACTGCATGAGAGTGTTTCACACAGACTATCAGGACAGGCACATGCTTCTTATTTACCATTTACTCCACTATTCAGTACTCTACAAGTAGTCACAGAACGTGCCTTGTTAAAGGACCTTTACTATCACGTGCTGGGATGCACATGCAGACCAAAACTTTGTATTTTTGTCTTTTTTAAAATAGCATGTAAAAATGCCAACTGCCCTTTACATTCTATAAAAATTTCATGATGAATGCATCAATATAAATGCACCAAAATGAGTTGGAAAAAATCTACTAATTTCTATTCAAAGTATGTTTTTCCCTTATCTTGCATTTTGGAGATACAATGTTGTGTCGCAACAGCAATGTTATGTGTGTCATGTCAATACATATCGCAAAGCAGTTTTCACATTATTCACAACGACAGACATCCCTCACTGAAACCCACTGTCTTGCCTCAACTAAATCAATGAAATAAAAAGCAAACTAGGCCTAGAGTGGTTATTCATTACACAGCTTTATGAGTAAGTATCAGATTAAGGTATTTGGAAAAATGAATTGCTCCAGGTGAAGGTTTTAATCAAAACAAAACTCACAACAGTCCACTTTCACAGAATCTAAACTTTAATATCTATAACATAAAGCTTATAAACCCCATACTTGCTTTAAATAACACCATACTATTGCTGGATGCCTAAAGGGGGCTCCATTATTCAATGACAGTACTGTCCAGCCTTTTCACACAGTGACCCCATGCAGAAAACTAGGTGTTGTATATTGATTCATGTCTGCAGTCTATGGTAAGGATGAAAGTGTGAAGTGACCTCATTTACATATGAAAAATGGAAAACAGAGTTTCATCACATGCCAATCAAGAGCTTTCACTGACTAGTTAGCCTCTGTATAGGTGTTTCAGATTGCTGACTGGGACAATTTCCCCAGGGAAATACTGCATTAGATTAATGATTTCGTTTGAGCCTAAAATGAATGAAATACCACAGCATCCTAAAATCAAATCAATAGGTTTCTATTAGCAAAAAGTTATTGGATTCATTGTAAATGAATGGGTGTGCCTTTTAATAGCTTTAACCTTAGCCCTAATGATTTTGGCTGATTAGGTTTACAGCTATATTGACAACAGAGCTGCCCCAATGGACAAATCAAGTCTTTTGTGTCACTTTTTGCTCTATAACTGTAATTGCTATTTCACTAATTCAAATCCCTCTCTGGCCCAGAGACACTTTTGGCAGGCTATTATGTTCTCCAGGCTCTATTAAGAAAAATCAATATCACTCTGTACGAATATAACCAAATTAACACCACAGCTTTGTGCAGTTTCTCTTGTAGAGATACAGTACTATGTAAGAGTCAGAGACCCCCCTTATTTATTTAATTTCTAGTCAAAATGGCAATCAATTAATTACTTAGTTATTCATTTTTTAGAGTCAGGAAAAAGAGCAGAAAACATATATTTAATAGATAATTACACAGAAGGCTCAATAACTAAATATAAGATACATTTTTTTCAGTATTTAGTGACTCCACCTTTTACCTCTTTTAAATCATCCATTCTCTCTGGGGTGGTCAGTCCATTGCTCTGAGAACACTAGTAGCTTTCTTTCTTTTTTTTTCTAATGGCTTTTTGACAGCTACACATTCTTTCAGATCAATAGCGTTGAGTTATCTTCTCAAAGTAGAAAACACCTGTGGATTTTTTTTAGACCTAAAGCAAGAGTGGAGTTTGATTTTCTCCTCTCTCTCAAAGATATAGGGGTAGGGCGATGTCAATCTAACTGGCATATGATGGTGTCTATAGGACAACTTTGCAATGGACAGTGACATGAGGGGGGGGGTACATGGTAGCATTAGTCTTACAAAGGTACTAAAAATACTCAACACTCCTTAAAATACATATAAAATATAAATACAATCCTTAAAATACATATTCATCAGTTGAGATCTCTGGGTAAGTAATAAGCTGGTAACATTAGTCTTATAAAGGTGGTTTAAATAATCAACACGGATTGGAATCTGGGCGACGTGATTTTTATCTCAGAGTGCGGAATAACTTTTCAGAAAGTCAGAGCATCAGCGTTCTCTCTATCGCTCCATCCCACTGGCCAGACAGTCCTTTTCTCCACACTGACTACCTCTACGTGACATGAGTGATGCAGCAGTGAGTTCTACAGCTCGCACTGATGGACACTCATACACTACGTCAGCACTGCGGAGCTGTTCTTTTGGCCCAACGCTACAAAGATGAAAGTTTTAAGTACTGTACTAAGGTGCCAGAAGGGGTTCTTTGGAATGATGTCATAAAAGAACCCTTTGTGGGTCCCCTAAGAACCTTTCAACAAAATTTTACAATGAGATCTGTGAAGGTTCTACACCGATTAAAGTTTTTTCCTAGACTCATGTGTCAAGCCCAAGAACCATCAAGGAACCTTTAATTTTAAGAATGTAGAAAACATAAAAGCTCTAAGTTGATCCTATTTAAAGAAGTTTAACAGGCAAGAAGTGAACACACATTAGTGTCAATAGTTCTTGTCACATTTCGTTTTTATGCAGACTCTGTGAAGCTGCCAGGTTGGATTTCATAGAAGCTCTGCCGAGAGGTAAGTCTTTACATGTTCTCTCCAGGACAATAGCCCCCTGCTGTGCTGTGGTCAGGCTAATTGGTGAGAGCTGATCACTCTTTGCTGTATGAAACAATAACGACAGTGCAGAGGCAGAGGAGAGAGGAGAAATCTCTTCTTAACCTGCAAGGTTGTGCATCATGGTGAGATCCCTGCAGGTGGTGAGGTACAGTTAGCACCACAGTTCGCTGTTATGTAACCGTCATCAAGGGAATGGTGTTTTTTTTTAGTAGCTTGCTGCGAACGTGGAAAAGCAAAGCGCAGATCTGCCAGCATAATATTGCTCCATAATTACAGGACTCCCTCTGCTGCTGCCTTGTGCTGAAGCAGCATCCTGACAGCCTCTGATTAGACGTATGATGACAGCCAAGTTCCTGCATATGCCACATTAGCTTAGTGTGGTGTAAAGCACCTGAGTAAAGATACTGTACTTTCATGGAAAATGATTTAACTTAAAGGGTCCATAAATTGGGAATTTTAAAGTTAGAAGTGTTTGATGTACTGTGTGAACATCACTGCCCCAGTTCATATTTGTGTGTATGGAATCTACACTGCAAAAACAGCCTGTTTTAAATGTACTGTTTTTGTCATATCACTCATTTACATATATCCACCTACTTAGCCTAGAGCAGGCTAGCTCATGTTAAAACATTGTTTCAACCTGGAGTGCTTTGAATGAGGTGCCATCCAGGACAGCCAATCAGAACAGAGATCATTTGCATATATTTTAGGTTTCAAGGCACGATAACAAAAACAGTGTAAGAGAAAAACAGATGTTGGAAAATGGTCATGTAAAAACGACTTTTTTTGGTACATTCAGTTTTAGTACATACACTTTTGTCATTCTTACAAACTGTTCAACAAAAAAATCAAATCAGTGCCAGTTTCTTTGCACCAAGCAAAAATGTGCTATTATAGAAACAGAAATATGCTTTCCCTAAAATGTGATACCCATCTAAACTGGCCGTAACCAAACTTTGGGCCTACCACTGGGCCCTGGCCATTTAAGGGGGTTAATGGTTAAAGAGCCTCACATTACCAATTAAACGTTTTTCCTGGAACTATCTAATCAAGCCAGAGACCATTTAGGAAGCTTAATTTTTGAGAGTGCACCACTGCACTAGTCATATGACATCTCCCTCTCTCAATTGTATGCATCTCAAAGCCATGACTGATTGTGCTGAGAGAAAGTAGCTGCCAGCTCTAACAAAGCCTCGCACATCATGTTGCTTTAACGGAACTGGGAGATTGTACTGTGTGCCCTGTCACCATGTGAGGGTGGAGACGTCTCCAGCTCCCTCAGATAAACAATTGCTTTGGGCTGCTGCTGTGATACGCTTTTGAAGACCTTTTAAGACTTATACTAAACACTGATACGGTGTTAAATAGAAAAAGCACAGCGCTGAAAGGCCACACTAGGTTACACTGTAATGTTTTATGTAACAAGACCATTTCTGTTTCCTAGTAACAATGTCAGCTACCAGATACGGCATCTCAACACTGATAATTATGTTATGGCTAGCATGTGTTTCATTAAAAATCTCTTTCCTAAGTTACAAAAATTAAAATTGCAAAAGTATTGTAAGTTTTATTATTATTATTATTAGTAGTAGTAGTAGTATTGTTGTTGTTGTCGTTGTTGTTGTTTTGTTGTTGTTGTTATTATATTAGTGCTTAGTTTTGTTAACTGCAAAAGCAGAGTGTTAATTTCTACATAAAAACACTTTATATAAACATACCCTGAACTGTAAAAACTGTTACCAGGCCCAATAATACTTTAATAATTCTTGAGATTTTAGTTAAATCTGTTATCTATTATAACACAATATTAAAATATTATTTCCAAGTAATGTTTCCATATCCTTACTTTTGTTAAAACATCCATTTTACTGGACTAGATTTGACAGAGTGCAAATTGATGTAAGCCTACTTAAGCCGACTTGACAATAGAAGTGGTGACTTCAGTTCTTTACCGAAAAATGTTAAAACACTGCAAAACGATCCATGCAAACTATTGAGTTTGGTTTTTTAAAAAGGCATTTCCTCAATTTCTTCCAATTTTCTAAATAATTTAGAAAGCTAAAATGTCAGCAAAGTCAATTAAAGTGCCTTGATATGAAATGGTTAATTGTAGAGAAACCTACCAGCTCTGATTTCTTTACAATGGAGGTGATAGGAACCAGGGGCCCATTGTATTCACTATCAAACCAATCGTAAAACAATGTCTGTGGCAACAGGCAATGTATTTGTAACAGTTTCATGTGATAACTTTATGTAAGGGAGCTTTTAGATGCATTAATATCTTTGGATGTCTGGTTCCTGTCACCATCACTGTTAACAATTCTGATTCGGTACGTTTCTCTAGACCAAAGTATTTCACATCAAACCATTCCAAATGACTTTGTTTACATCTGAATGACTTAATTATGCAGAAATTTTGAAAAATCAGTAAATATCACCTTTAAGTAGGCCGAACACCTAATTTTTTACAGTGTGCTTTTTTGTACTGTCAAGTGCAAATTGACTGTAACTACACAGTTCACAAGAACAAAGAACGCGAGAACAGTCCATCTGTCATTGATTAAAGTAATGAGGTTAGACATGTAATGAGCCTGTTCATGACAGTCATACTTGAACCTACCAATTTTCACACCTTGTAGAACAAGCCCTGCAAGCCTAACCTTGGGATTGTGGCAGCGGTTAGACGAGCACTCTGGTTTTTCTTTTTTTTTTTTCACTCTCACCGCACACCCACGCAACTAATCCATCAGCTGTCAGCACTAATGATACTTACACAACCTGGCCTGTGCAGCACTTACCGCCTGCTGTCTCTCCTCTTGAATAGGCTAGGTGAGTAGGGGGGCTGGAAGCTCATGGCTGGAGCTGAATGCGGATTGCGGGATGTAGTGGATGAGTTATCTCGGTGCCAGGCTCAGGCTGTAGCTGAGTATTGTGCAGGAAGTTTGGAGTGGTCAGGACGTGGGTGAAAGTGTCTCATTCTCTAAGCTGAATGGGAGGAGAGTGAACAGACAGGGACCCTTTCTCCTTTCTCTGCTCGGAAATGTTTTCCTTTTTTTCTTTGCCTCTACGCTCTATCGGACTTTTCGCACAACGAGACAAATACCCAGAATGCCCGATTGGCGAGCAGTGGTTCTAATATGGTAACGTGTCAAAACAATAATGATTAATGTCTGTATTTTTTAGCATTTTTATTTAATATATTTATATTTGGAGTATTTAGTTGGGAAGTGTTGTAGTAACACTCTAATTCTATTGTTAAGTTATAACAAAAGGGTTAAAATCAGAAAATGATCTGATCAGGATTTTTTTTTTCTCTGTGGTATCTAGGTAGATACAGCCATGAGAATTCTCTCATTGGTTAGGACTTCAGGAGCTGAACTGAAGGCCTAATGCATCAGATTAACAACTAAACTATAGGAGTTGACAATGGAATCAATAATGTTTTGATTAATAATGGGTGGGACCACGTTCATGAATAAAAAGTCATTCTATGCCTTCTGGAAGTCCTGAATATGTCACTGACTGCAAACATGAGCAGTAGCCTGACGAATGCATTCAAAACAGGGTCAGCAGTTCTATATCAGGGCTCTTAATTGAAATAGTCACTGTAAAACTGATACAGTTTTCTTTGTTTTGCCATGGAGTTACATACTACACAGACAGCAATTGAAAAACCTTTGGGGTTGGGGGGGAGGTATCGGTACAGTTTAAATAAAAAAAAAAAAATGTTGATACTGTATTCAAATTGTGTATTCAAAGTGTATATTTAAATAAAAGCAAGGTCACATGGTTCAAGTTGTCTGTTTTCTGTTTGTCTGCTTCAATATTGCTCTAAAACCAGATAAAACCCCCATGATTAAAGTATTTGTCTTGTTTTGTTCCCTGAAGCATCTCTTGAAAGAAACTATTATCATGCCCATCTTAAAGACTCCATAAATCTTGTGTGTTTGTTCTTTTGCGCAGGATAATTGCGTTTTTGTTGAAAGACTTCGGACGACATGTTTCAACTGATACAAGTCTAATGTTCAGCCTGCAGACAGTATTGTTATGAGTGAATAGCCAGAAATCTCTTACAGGAAAAAGCCTCGATCATATTCCAAAGAACACAATCATGCAGTACAGCATCACTCTATACGTCCGGAATTATTGCGGAGCGCTTGTTTCAAAAAAACATGTCTTAGCAGGAGCTGCCTATTCAAGCCGGGAGATTAAAACCCAATTTCTTTTAATCTATTGAATATATTTAATGGTCTGATTGGGCTGGGTCGAGAGCAAGGCTTTACCTGGATAAGGTAAGTTTTAAGAAATTGGTTTAGTCTATAATTCATTTAGACTATGAATTTATTTGTCTGCTCCGTGTCACAGAAAAATTGGATTAAGGAGCCAATATCCTAATTTCTTGTTTTTTTCTAGCTTGTTCTGAGTTAACTTCTGATGTTTGAGCATGTTTTAATTTAATTTGAAAAATTGTATTTCCATAATATAGGTCCTTTAATTTGTGATATAAATGCATCTTTAGCCACCGATTTTGCTTTTCTTTGGAATAATATTTCAATATGCTTTTGTTATGTAATAGAAAAGGGGAGACAAAAAAGTGTCATGTGGACTCCACAGGGAAAATCAGCATCTGAGAACATTGCACAGTGGTAGCCTGTTACAAATTGCCTGCCTGATGCAATAAGACAGGTTAATGGCAAGCTTTAAAATATTGTTCATGCTGGGCCCACCACCCTTTTAAGCACTCTGTTTGCATCTCTCCTCAGCAGGCAATATTTTTTCTCGCTGTTTTTCACCAAACAGTCACCTTTCACCTAAAGTACTGGTCAAAGGTTTGGACACATGTACTCCATAGAAGGATTTCACGTACTTTTACTATTTTAGGGCACTAACAAATGCATCAAAACATAAAATAATGCATAAGGAATTGGTCATTTTATCTGGATCCCCCCTCTTTGCCTTGATACAGGTTTGCATTTGGCATTCTCTTATGCAGGTTCATGAGGAGTCAAAGGTCTTGTTTACAATATAGTTATATTTATTAAATGTCAAGCCTTGAAGCCTATAAATCAAAACTGAACCATTAAGAAAAACATGTATTCAATCAAGTGTGTCCAAACCTGCAACTAGTAGCCACAAAAACATCAGACTGTACCTCTTGCAGTGGTCTGTAATTACTTCTCCTGAAGCTTGCCACTGTGACAGCTTTAAAGGAAGGAAGATAAACAGCAAAGCATGAACTGTTCCTTTCCTGCTCTGTTTTCACACGAAGTGGCATGTTATGCATGCGTTATAACCAGACTTTGCATTGTCCTGAAAACATCTTGATGTGGCCTTGGGCTTAGCACTATGTGGCTCGTGTCTGTGTGTTCCCATCAACACGCACTAACGAGGTGCTACTTCAGCCGTCATTCACTTCCACACCCACACAAATAATTCTGCGACGGTCATGTGACATATTGAGCTATCGTGATTGGTAAGGCGTTTAGTGGCTCCGTTATCTGATGACACTGAGGGGACACTTATGTAAGGCTCTATTTGAATAGTTATCGAATGGCCTGTGAGCATATGTATAAGCAGGTTTATATGGCCTTATGAAGCAGGTGTAGGCCTGTCCCTGACCCTGCAGCACTGACATCTGCTAACATCTGTCCTGTCTACACCCAACTACAGCCTCCCTCCAAACATGAGGCCCACGCACACAAAACTATGGGGTATAGAACTGTATTCATGAATTCCCAGTTCTTGCTGGATATTAAAGGGACACAGTGACTAATTTACACTTTCCCACTTGCCTCAAATGTAGTTCATCGACAAGACAAGTTTGGTGTCTGAAGACAGTCAGCTCAGTTTAGTTCAATTAGGTGCGTAGATATTGCAAAACAATTGAAATGCCTTGCATGCTTGGTTAACTGTAACAATGTACTAGGTGTGAACATATCCATTATGGTGTCACTTCTGTCGTGGAGTGAAGGTTGTAGAAGTCTGTCTGTGTACAAATCTGAGCATGGCGTGCAAAGCTTTCTGTTAAGCATGTGTTAAAGCTAACAACCAACACTTTTCCCTCAAGGGGCTTTATGGAGCCTAGAAAGTGTGACTATAGAGCAAGTTAATGTAGAACAAAAAGTCACAGAGGTCAAAGCCATACGTCTGCTTGTTTTGTAAGTTCAGCTGTGCTCAGCTCCTCTGCGCCAACTCCGAATGAGCGTTTTTCAGCAGAGAAATGCTGAGCGGTCTGTAAGGGTTTGCTGAGTCGAAATCACACACGTCTGGACCTGACCTGGGTTGCATCAATTGTATGTAATTCTATGGCAGTAGTGGCATCAGGACTGCTGTTTCGGATAGGCACGACAAATTTGTTGGCAGGCTGAAATATGAGCTTCTCTGTCATGGATGGATGGAAATAGGCTGCATCAGTTGAAGTATAGACTATGACCAAGATGAACATCTCTTTAAAAAAACTGCAGTAGGAACCATGTTCTGCTAGTCCACCTAAACACATTAAAGTACAACAAAATTATTTCTTGCTTTGTGTGCAGGAGCAATAATGACCAACATAACTTCAATGTCTATCATATGCCTTCTGTGTTAATGAGCTGGTTGATAATTGCACAATGTCGAGAGTTGGATAACTGTAGTTACGTTACATTTCTAATGTTATATGGTTTTCTTGGCTACTTTCATGCTTGAAACAAGATATGTTCATACGCTTCCAGTGGGCCCCTCCACATATTTATCCCCAAAATGCTGACAGCATCACTGCTAAACTCTCCTATCTGTGTGCTAAGATGTGCTTGATTTAGTGCCAAAAACTATAGCTGAGAGTGTGCAGGTGGCTCAGGACAGAGCAATGCTTAGCAAACCTGTCACAGTTATGTTTTTTGCTTAAACAAGGATTTTGACTGGTCATTGTCAAAAATTACATTTTGAATATATCATATTTAGTCAGTGCATTTTGGCTGTATTTTTTGGTTTATTAATTCATAAGAGGTTAATATTATACGTAAATTGGATCAGTAATTTTTTAAGTCTGCCACTAGCTACTAAGCTACAGACTAATGTGTGTGTTACAACCTCATCTGATTTAGTAATGCATAAATCTGAACTTAGTAAACACTTACGTTACACCTTACCAACATCTGAACTTGTCCAATTGGCCCCTGGTACCTGACAAAAACTGTAATATAAATGTATAAGGTTTTATATGTTTGCATGAAACACATGTATGGCTTTTTTAAGTCTCTTTCTGCAGTTTTTTGTGAGTGTAATTTAGGTGAATATCAGTACTATGATAATATTATGCAGTTATGACATATTGCCATATCAGCATAGTCTTCTCTGGATATATATCTTCCTAATTAAAAATATTCAGAGTACAAACTATGTTTGCACTCTAGGTTTGCCTTGAGAAGTCAAGCACTAAAAGAAGCCCTCTTGTACAGCTTTGCATTACTGAAAAAGTGCTATTTTGCACATTTTGTGAGGCACCTCAGATAAGAGAAACTAAATAAACAGCTAAACGAATAAATGTGAAAGCAAAAAAGTACTTCCCACAGCTGAAGGTGCATGATTAAATCCCATGCTGTAGCCCAACCGCAAATGACTCCAATCAGCTTCACCAATCTGATTAGCTTCTATCAATCTTAGCACAATCTCTCCAGTGTCCTAGAGTGAATTATGCTTTCACTATCCAGCGTGACTGCGCTCTGATAAATGAGGAACATCCTTGTTGAAAGTCCCTCTAAATCTGTCATAATGACCTTCATGAATGGGCATACTTGAGTATAGGCATTCCTAGCTAGTAATGTTGTGGTTAACTGTTGACTGTACCTTAGAAATGTGGAGTTATTATTGTCATTTTGCTACGTATTCACTTTACATTAGGTATTCATTACATAATTAATCACATAATTGTAAGGACTGCAAGTTTAGAAACCACTCTGACAGAATTTCTCTCTTGTTTCAATGGACTACTTTCAAGGCATATACACCAGGAGTGAGCTATAGGAGGGTCATCTGAGTTCACCTTACAGAAAGATGTTTTTTTCCTGGAAGCAGAATGGATTCCATGAGGAACTTTGTACAGCACGTCTCTGATGAGGCTACTGTATAGTTTGTCAGTATCTACAGTTCATGTGCAAACTGGCCCCTGCTGCTCAGGCATGAAAATGGATTGCTCCAGATGTGACTGCAGCCATGCAGCAGCAGCCGTGCTGCTGCAAATAAGCTCAATTAATAATGCATTACTTTCTGCGGAGGCCCAGAAACATCGGAGTGGGTTACTCACGCGTGAATGCTCTTGGGCTACACTAATCGATGCCTCTTGTTACACAATGGCCTCCTATGGGCTCAGCTGCACAGAGAGCTGCTTCTGAAGAAAGTGGGTCCTGCTGTCACGGCAGCCTTATATAACTGACCCCATCTGCAGCTTGGCCTGAGGAAGCCACGAGCCTGAACACTGCCTCCCCAGTATCATTTCACTCTGTAACGCATGTACGCCAGAGCATGGCTACCATCTCCATATCCATCAGCTTCTGGATGGGTCTGATCATAGGTAAATGTGTCGACAGTTTTAAGGTTTGACAAAAGCTAAATGTGCCTTTGAAAAATTGATGATGGCTACACAGGTAGGCCTATCTTTATCACTATATTTTTTAGTGCATTTTTGTTTAAACTAGGACTGCCCAGTCCTACTCCAGGAGATCAACCCTCTTACAAAACTTGACAAAAAAATTAAGCTTCCTACTGGTGTGGATTTCTTTATGCTCAAAGATGCTGATAAAATGCTACTTCAGTGTTAATACTACCCCCTTGTAATTAATCTGAATTATAATGGAGAAGAAGAACATCTGTACATTTCACAAAAGTAACAAGTCCAAACCTTTTACAAACCTATTACAATGCTTTTGTTGTTTTTTTCACAGTTAAAATGACAGTTTGTTCCACTTATTGAGATTATTTAGAAACATTTTATGTAGTTTTAATTCTCAGTGTCAAAAAAGCAACTTTTATAGCACCAGTGCTACATGCTCAAAATGTTACACACAGTCCTGCATTTAAATAATATAAAACAACAGTTAAACTTTACAGTTTTCACAAGGTTATCATAGTCATATAATTCAGACTTATGCTTATGCTAGTTTTCCTTTTGCAGCCCTGCGGTGGATAACGTCACTGACCAGCATGGCTGGACTAGAGGAGGTGTGGGGCACGCCACAGGGACTTTGTTTGGGTGGTCAAGGAGCCCCTGCCTTTCCTGCTTTCAAAGCAGCAGTGCTTAGGGCTCGGCCACTGTCTGTGTTTTGGCCCGGACAGAGGGAGAACGTGCCAGGAGGAAGGTGGGTTGGCGCAATTTTGATGTCAGAGCACTCGCTCTCACGCAGACTGGCTGGCATCAGCACACAGGGCAGAGTGAGGCTTCATGGGGCTCAGAGCCTGTGCCCAAATTCACTCATTAGAGCACATCTCCCCTCCAGATAGACTCGACCACATATATTCACTTTTGTACGTGCACCGCATCTTATTCATTTCCTCAGGTACTCCTTGGTGTCTCCGGTCTGGAGGAGGTCTTGTTTATTTGCTGCAGGCAATGAGGCCTGAAAATGAATGCAAATGTATTGAAATTCAATATTTCTTTTCACTGTGTCTCTTGACAACCACAGTTTAATGAGTTCATTACCTCGTGTGCGCAAGTGCAATTAGCATTACAGGACAGGAGTGGGGAAAAAAAGGCAGGCCAAGATGACAAGGTGTTTTCTAGAAATATGAGCGACCGCAACTGACGTTGATGTATTGCAGCTAGAGTTAAAATGGTTCTGTGTTTATTGTGAAGGAACTTGTGTGATCAGGCAAATGGCTTAGTCATGCTCCAATTAGTCACATCAAAGCTTTCATTAATATCTCTGTACTTAGCGAATTGAATAATGTAGAACAAGGTGGAGGAGAACAAAGCATGTTGGGCTTATGTCGCATTTGTCAATGTCTTTTGTATCAGTTACCTTACAGACCACAAGCTAAAGAGTAATGCTTTATTTTACGTCTTATATTATAGAGTGCCCTGCAATAGTATGGGGACACTTAGCTTTTCAAACTCTTTTAAATACACATAAGCATGTTTTGTTTTTTAAATTACAGTATCTTAACTGCAAGGGCCCATATATGGCTTAGGATTGACCTATCCATGCTCTGCCCACAAATGTGCATTTTATATGACAACTGTTGCTAGGTTGGACAAGCTTGTCAAAGCATAAAAATCCTATTCAACATGAGAAGGAATTATTTGTGAAAATATGCAAATTCAAATGATACTTATTTTGTATGTGTGTGAAAGATCACACTAGTAGGACAGATAGCATATAATTTCTTCTTCTTGTAATTGAGATAAAGTTAACACGGTGGCAAAGTCATTGTTTTTGATTCACTACTACGAAGGAAATTTGTCATTTTGCAGCCTAACTATGCCCAGTCTTGGTAGTAGCACTGCATGACCAGCACCACCTGGGGCAGTGGGGTTTAAGAGCCTTGCCCAAAGCCTCAAGCAGGTATACACAGTCTGCCCTGAGATTTGAACCCTCTACCTTCCAGGTGCAGGCTCACTGCTCCTAAGCTACCAGCCACCCAACTGGAAACCTTAATGTCAACACTACTTTGCCAATCTAAAGTCCAACCTAAAATCACAGACTGAAAGTCATATTTGGCAACTTTCTGTGAAGCTTGCCCAATCTCATAATAGATGTTGTGAAAGATTGTATTTGTGGGTGGAGGACTGATAGTGGACTGTGGCTGGAGCATGTATATATTAATTTCATAGTAGTTACTGAATAATAAGTCTTTATTTAATGATAAGATAAAAGTTAGATTAATAACTGCTGAATTGACTAATACATTCAAGAGGTCAACCTATTAAAGATTAATTAGCCCAATAATGTGGTGCTATTTCACTGCTATCACAACAAACTAGTTACCATTGTTGAGAGTATTATTATTATTATTATCCTAATTATTTTTTAATGGAAATTAACAAAATGGGTTTTTACTCCAAGTAATTTTGAATCTTTTTATTGTTCAATTCATCATGAAATGCTCACACCATATAAAGAGCAACTGGTTTTCTACTTCTAAAAAAAATTCCAAAGTTTTAACAAAAGTTTAGGAAAAAAACATCAAATCATTTTTATTTAAAACCTACTATCCATAGCAAAGGAGATACAGTAACACTTTACTTGAACCCTGCCACAGACATAATCATGCCATATCCCATGTCATGTCAGATGTCATATGCTGTCATGAGTTGTTAAGATTATGTCCAGGTCAGACATCATAATGGTCATGACACAGAACTAGAGTCCCCTTATGACAACTTATGACAGCACATATTTATAGTATGTTTATGTAGTTCAAGTAAAGTGTTACCTTAGATCCTTTGTTGAACATGAAGCCGATTACTTCAAACTATACTCAAAGTATTAGCAGACAGTTGTTTTAATTTAACAAAACCTTTGCAGGTATGTTTTCCTGCTTCATTAAAAAGTAAAAGAAAATGTTTCCAGCTCTGCAGTGTGCTAGAGGCTTAAAGAGGGTTTTGAAAGATGCTGTCTATTGTGCACATAGACTTTACAGACTGCACAGACACACAAGGACGTATAAAGTTTGTTTGCACTTCCTAAACTGGTCTAGTTTCAGCATTTCAGTGAGAATGGTGAGTGAAAGTGTTGGAGGCTATAAAAGCAGAGGCACGCGCTCTGGCTCAGTGTTTGCTGTCAGGCTGCAGGCTGCAGGCAGGGCAGATTTAGTGCACCTGGCCCAGGCCGCCTCCTCTTACCTCCCTCTCCCTTTCCCCCCAGATGCCCTACACACACATTCTCAGCCCTGCTTCTGGCCATGAATGGAGCTTAGCTCAAGAGAAATTCCAGAGGAAGCAGCCAACTCTGCGCAGCTCTCTGATCTGACTGAAATCCAGCCTTTCACTGCCGGTATATGTGCTTTCATGTGTTGCACGTTTGTAGGCTTGTATTTTCATGTCTTTGCATGTGCATGTCACTAAAATAAGCAATGCACTGAATTTATTTCACTCGAATGTGTACATCATTATATGTTGATGGTTAATGTATTATTAATGAAGAAATGCACACATTTCAATGCATTACTTTTTGCAGTGTACCTATCATTGCATTCTTAGCATTAGAAAGAGGGGATTTAACGGTTTGAAGACATGAACAAAAAAAATTATACAAGTTCAGGTAGCCGAGGCAGTGACGTAAAAGCTCAGACTGGAGTTAACCAGGCAGAGAGAAGCATGCAAGTGAAAAGAACAGAGCAGAGATGGAGGTAGCTGATGTGTAGGATTTGCACACGTAGGCACAGCTCAGAGCCAGCTAGCTGTCATGTTATCTCCACAACAATTTGGAAGTGCAGACATACTGGAGGTGGCTCCCACAAAGACGGAGAGACGCTGGCACACTGCCAACACTCCAGAAACACGCTATGTACACAGGGGTCAGCAGAGGTGAAGACTGTGCATTAGCCCACGTTATTCCTTACGGGTACTGTATAGACTGACTATGCTGTCATCCAACTGCATGCCAATAATCAATGAATACACCAGTGTATTATGTTAATACTAAAGCTAATCTCAGCTCAGCTTGACTGAGTGAAGGGACACAGTACTGTGCAAGTCAGTGATCTTTATGTATTTATTCAATTTCCAGTCAAAAATGCTTCAAGTTCATTTTTCAATTTCAGAAAAAACACAGAAAACATGAATTTAAAAAAAAAAAAAGAAACTACTAAATATAATTAGTGTGTCCATCCTTTGCCTTCATTACAGCTTCCATAGTTTTTCCAGAGACTTGCTTTCAGTTTTTCAAAGAAATCCACACCTCCAAAGTTCAGTCTTGGAAGTTAGTTGAAATTATCACTTTTCACAATTCAAGTAATCCCAAACACATGCAATGATGTTGAAGTCCGGACTCTGGGGTGGCCAGTCCATTGTTCTGAGGACACCAGCAGCTGTTTTGTTCGATTTTCTTTTCGTTTTTTCCATTTCCATTTCTCAGCATTAGTTGTTAGGAGTCCAGTTTCTCTATATTTGTTAAAAACAATTTTAACTACAGTTTTGGAAACCACTTCTTTGTGACTTATTTTCTTTGACCTTTCCTTCCTTATCCAAGTGTAGTATGTTCTGTGTAATGTCCATAAATATATCCTGATAAATCACTTTCATGAATAAATAAATGAAAGGTGGTGGATTGTTGTTATTGTTGTTAACAGCATTTTACTGGGCAGTAATGTTTTAAAACTTTTGTTACTGTTTGATCTCTGTGTTTTATTTTTTTGTCTCTTAAAAAACTGTTAATTACAAAAATATATATTTTAAAAATATATATTGTTCTTATTTTTAACTTTAACACTAACAACATTCCAAACGTTATTGCAAACAATGGCTGAGTCTTTTGCCCTCTCACACTCTTTGCCAGTAACTGTTACATAATGAGCCCTGAGTCATTTTTAGCTTTTTTTTTTCGGCCCATATGGAAAGTCTGATCCCAGTTCAAACAGGATAGAAGTGGTCAGATCCATTATATGGTGAAATGGAAAAAGTCGACCAGCTCTGAGGGAAGAAAAACTGGCAGTTTCTGTCACCCAGTATGGCACAGTATGTCCTCTAACCATGCTCTGATCACAAAAATAAAAGAAAACAGACCCATTTTATATGGAGAACGCTCATGCCTATTATATACGCCTATCATCCATATTTTGTGTGTCATTTGGACACATTCAGGCTCATTGAGAAGGCTTTTAGAGAAGTGAAAACAATGAGAAAAGGCTAGCCACACCCAAAGTCTCCTTTTATCTTAAAAACATCTCAGACCTTTTATTACTGTTTCACTTTTAAATGAAATTTTAAATCTTTTTTCTTGAGAAATACAACCTGGCTTTTTACCTAGTTGTGCAAAGTCAGATCCTACTACCAGTCATGTACACTGTGTGGTTTGGTTATCTATTTGTCAAAAGCATACATACATAAGGAACAAATACAGTTAGAGTGGCTGCAGGGCAAGCAGAGTGACAAAAACAGCCTCTACGGAGACAGCACCTTGCACTGTATAAAAACCCATTAAAACTGTATATAAAACCCATTAAAAGTTTTGGGCTGCGCTGCAAAAAGTATGGTAGAGCATCTCTGAGGAAGGCCTGGAAAAACTGCACCAGATAGGTAGTATTTTTTTTATGAATGTGTAGTTGAACCCCTTAAACTTCATAAATGTCAACATTTAAAAGTGGCTCTCCTGTTGAGTGTGTGGCTCATTTGGACAGATCTACTGTATATTTTTCTCCTCTTTTTTGTGACACTATTATAACTCCTATTTTTTCATGTTTTTAATATATTTATTTTGAATATACCAGCTGTATTGCGTAATATTTAATAATCAATGTCAACTCATTTCAACTCCTCCAGCCCACCCTGTAATGCCGCCCTATCACTAACTACCATTGGTACCACTGCCCTTACTGATTGTCATGATCTCCTTACTGTGTCAACATGCTAAGCTCCTGCAGCCTGAAGCATGCGAGTATGCCGTCGGCTGGCCCGCCCCATAATTAACACGTCTCTGACATGTCTGCGACTGGCTTGCCTGCTGTCTGATTCTGAGCTATTTCTGGCATGGCTGAAGGTGTCGGGCTTTGTCTGCTGACATCAGGAATGCCCTCGGGCAGGCAACAAGGTGAGGCGCTCTGCAGAACTTGCTGTGATCCGTCTGTTTGCTCAGCGGTAAAGCTCTGTTTGCACTGTCTCTCAGGCCTCTGCCCTTGCCCTTTGTGCCTCTGCATGCTCCACTGATACTGACTGTTGACTGTCCTCAACCCCTGTCAGTACATCTGTCAGCCTTCATAGGAGAGTACATAAAAGGTGTGTGCTCGAAAGGTTGATAGAGCAGCGTATCAAAATGAAATTCTTTTCATCACTTTTCACCACTTATCCACAATACCATGGTGATATTTATTCAGGTATTACACTCATTTTGTAAAAGTAGTGGAGTGGTATATATTTGTGCAGCGAAAAAGTTATATTTTGCAAATATATTCTGTTTATATTGTGAAATATACTGACAACATATTGTGACAACACTTTGGTTTACAGTCTGATAAGTTCTAAGTATGAACCAACTAAGTTCTAAGTATGATCCAGCTAAATTATAGGTACAAACTCTAAAGTACTAGGTAACTCTTTTGGGAGAGAATGGTGGTAAGTGCAAGGATAATCTAGTTAAATTACACCAAAATGCAAAAGATTTCAGGAACTCGCTAAGTATGTGTGTAGAAAAATCTCCAAAGTACAAAGTAATTATTTTTTTGTAAATGGGAGTGAGCACAGACAGTATGTAACTAGAACTAGTAAAATATCTCATAATTGGATAAATATTTGGAGTAACAAGGTGGCAAGTACAAACAAACTCATACTGTATCGTCAAGTGTTTAAGCAGAAAAGTAAATTGCAAGTACCCAGTAAAAGAATCATTGCTTTCTTTTAAAGCCCAGATCGGATTTTGTTTCTAGGTGAATCGACAGGGTACATACTATGTAATACTCTTGTCTTGAAGTGTCTTTGCATCATCTTTTTCCCATATAGTTACAGCAGTACAGTGAAATTTGTTGTGGGTATATTTGTAATTCCCACCTTGATATTTTACATTATTCTCCAATAATAAGATTTGTTGGCTTATTTGCTAGAATATTTTGGGAATTTCAGTGTAAATTGGGTAGACTGTCTGGGTGCTTACCTCACCTTTACCTGACATAAATACCTAGCACTTTTGGACATGGCTCTGCTTGTACATCCAATGAATTCCTAGAACATATTGGGCATTTCAGTGTTATTTAACTAGACTCTAGCCTGACAGTGACCATCACATTGCCCAAAATAATGGCCTAGCACATAGACTAAATACCTAGAACTTAGGGGACTGTAAAAGAAAGCATTACCCATATTGTAATATATTCAGGTTTAGTTATGGTTTTCAGTTGAGACATTAACACAGTCATTTTGCCTAGCTGCATTATATAGTAACCAACTGTTATGACATACAGTATAGCATAAAAAAAAGTGAGATTACAGTGAGATTAGACTTCACTACCAGTGCGCCTCAAACTCGACTGTATACAAACATGGTAACCAGGAGTTTCCTGGCAACGCGGTGTGTAAACAGACTGCAGGACGAGCCTGTGCATGACCCTCACATGAGGACAGCAAACGGCCACAGAAAGGCCCTATTATTAGACAGCTCCCCAGTGACATTAGCATGGAAGCGGCGGTTAAGGCCCCTGCACTTTTAAGATGCTGCTGAGTGTTCTCTGCTGATGCATTTCCTGAGGAAGAACGACACGACTGAACTGTATCCAAAACACACAGTATATGGATTCGCTTCAGTACAATGTTATGGAGCCGTGGACATGACCTGAGAGCTGAAAATTGTTTACAGCATGTTTTGTTGCACTTTGTTTCTGTTTGTATGTGCATTTTAAAAGATTTTAGAACTAATTATTTATTTTGCAACTTGCATCCAATTTTCTGTAGTTTAATAATGGTTTTCAGGTGCCATAACAGTCTGAGTACATGTGCATTTTGAGAGGTTTTACTACAAATGGTTCATTTTAGAACTAGTCAACTTTTTTCTAACATTTATTCATCCTTTTCAAATGAGTTTACCATTAACAAAGTCATTTTCTTCAGATACATTATTGCAATAAATTATTACTGTATTATTATTGTATCGTTACAGCATTTTAGTAACCACAGCCACTGTCCACTATTAGGTAGCATGTATGTTCAGTATTCTCTGTATTATTGTTTTATTATCAGTAGTTTCCTTATTATTAAGGTGGTGACAAGTTTCGCTCTGAATATTTTCGCTGGAACTGGACGCAGCAAAGACACACAGGTTTTTATATTGCCATTAAAACATTTTCCAGCTCCAGACGCTCACGTGACGTGACTTCGACTAACGTTCGTGCGAAGGGTGTCCTGTGTCACTGTCTGAGACAGTTGACGGCTGTGTGGGATTGGGGGAGGGGATGGCTGAGCGAGAGAACACTGAAAGAGGGAAATTAAAAAAATGAGGAAGAGAAAGAGGCGGGAGCAAGGGCTCTCACAGCTGTTGTTCTGCTGTGCTTCCTCTGATAGTGGACTTGGCTGTACTCCCAGTTCTTTAGGTAAACTGTAGAAAACACAATCACCTTGGAAGAGTTTTTAAAAGGAAAAAATGGTGCCAATGAACAAGACAAGGCAGCAGCACGAAGAACATATCAGGTGTAAAATAGGGCGCTGCTTTTACCTGTGTTTTAATGGGTTTTTCCATGGCCATTTTGCCACCAATGGACCATGAAGGCCTTGCTTTCTGAACTTTATGTCTGGTTGTCACTTGAAAACAGTGTGATTTTGTGAGGAACCAACTTCTTGAACAAACCGGATCTCTGAAAATGCTTTGAATGTTATTGAATGAGTGTAAGGTCTCCAGTTTTGGCCATAAATGTCAGGATCTGGTCAAAAACATCTATCATAAGGCTAGTGCTTGCTAGCCCACAAGTTTGCATGAATATTGCTTGGCCATTCTAGATTTAACGTGGACATTTGAAGCTTGTTTTATTTGAAGCTTGTAATGGACATTAACCTGTATTTTATGTGTTATTGCAGCAGCTTTATAGTGACTTCAGTAAACAGCCTTTGCAAAGAACTGCTGCTGTTTCCCCTTTTTTCCATCGTAATAAAACTAATTGGCTAGCCTACCACTTGTGCTCATAGTCAGTGACGTATCTACAACCTTCAGAAGGCCCAGAGTGAAAGTGGTCCTATCCATTGTAAATCTGACTATGATTCCACTATCAGTTCCTACTGATACTGGTGGTTAATCTGACACATTAGGCCTTCAGTCCAGCTCCTGAAGACCTGACCAATGGGAAAAGCTTGCTTTTTTTAATTCTAAAGAAATCATTAGGCCTTCTATGAAGGCCCAGTGGTTTCCACATAAATATAATATAAGCATCAATGCAATTATGGCCTAAAGTGTAAAATTTATTTGTATTTGTGTGGAAATGAATCACGCAAATTCAGTGTGTCCTTTTTTATTGATAGTGGATTGCATAGCATCACTGATGTCTTTTCTGGAACATTTTAAGGATGAAGCATTTATAATTTATCCTTTATCCTTTTCACATGTATGCATGAGGCCCATGTTGATCCCCATATTAAGCTGTCACCGGTCACATGAATGAACATGCTGACACATGGAAAATCATTAGCCTCTTATCAGTGGATCAGCTTATGGAGCAGACTTTAATTCTTTAATCTATTCATCACACGTTACCCTTCGCAAGAATCGTGCTGGCGCAGGATGGCCAAAAAGAAGAACTTACTCTGGAATACTTCTCCCATTCTGTAACGGCCATCGGCCATTACGGCCATGGCTCTCCCTGTAGCCATGGTGACGGCCATAAGATAAGACCTTCTTGAATTTCAGTTTGCTTCTAGTGACACGTCTAAAGGCATTTGTCTAGACTCAGAAGGAGCTAATAAGCACAAGGGCATTTAACGGCCTAGATATGATATGCATTACAAGACTTTGATCAATTGCCTGCATTCAAAACACTTAACATAAGCACCATCGTGAAACTGATGCACCACTTCAGGGCTTGATTGAGATGAAAGGCAGAGATTGGAAGCGGTCTCTAGAGAGCATGCCAGTAAACATGAGCTTGTAGGCCTTTAACAAACCCACATAATGTTTTTTTTCTAAGCAAAGAATGAAGCAAACAGTGTTTTGCAAAGCTTAAGAGATCCAAAGTGTGAAATCCATTTAATTCAGTGCCATGTCAAGCACTAGCTAACAAAACGACCATTGTTACAGCTGTGTCCTTAACACTTGCTCTTATCACTGTCATGTCTGTTTGTTATGTAACGTGTCTACCTGGACCATTAATCTAATCAATAGCAGGTAGAAATACAATAAAACATTAAACTCCCTTTGTATTATATTAGATTCCACTTACTTACCAAGCATTTCTAATATATGCCCTTTCTTTTCTGTTTTAAGTGTGATTTTAGTTTGAATGGGGAAATAAAGTACAAGTAAGATGATACTATCAGACAGATCCAATGACATGAGTTGTTTTTTTCATTCTCTATATTCAGCACGCAATCAGTCAAAGCCAACAACATACTAGACCTAAGACATGAAAACCTGCTGTTGGGCTGCATGTCTTGGCTTTCCAAAGCCACTGATAAAAGCTAGAAATGTGAAAAAACTCAATTTCTGTTGTGCTGAATTGCATTATATGGAGCTACAAGTGGTGAACTGGCTCACTGACTCTTGAAAGTAAATGTTAGTTATAAATAAATGTTGTCAGTATATGAATGTTTCACTTATCTAAACACAACTGACTGTGAACTTGGAACTGACTTCACCATGTTCACCTCAGTACTTCAAATCAGAAGGAAAAAAACACTTGTCGCAACGGCTGACTACAGGTAATAATGAGAATGCACACTTATTTCTCAGAATGTCTTTCTTTCCTGGGACATGTGTTTTGTAGCAATTCTGTGAAACACTGTGGGATTACAAAGAACATTGTACTCTTGGAGTGTTAAAACAGGAACTCCTTTGGCCGTACTATGTATGGAGCACAGCCATACATTATGAACAGGAACAAAGACTTCCTCAATTATAAATTTCCATGACCTTATTTTACCCAAACCCAGTACCCACCCTGGGCCAACGAGTGGGCAGCTTCCTTCCACTCTCAGGTTTTTTTTTTATTTTATTTTCTTTCCAGAAGTCTGAGACGGACATGCATGCATGGACCTGTATGTAGGCCTACACTTCAGTTCTTTGCTGTTGAAACTACATAACCTTTTCATTTCATAGCAGTTAAGTTAATACCATTGTTTTGCTATATTAGTTAAAATGAATCAAATTATATAATAATAAAATTACTTACATTTACATTCATTTAAATTCCGTATAGACAGGTTTGAGTCTGAGTCTGAGGATGGTTGTCTATCAAATTCAAATCATAGTAAAATATCTCTTTCTCGAGTCTCAGAGGTGTGAGTGCCTAGTCTCATCATTTGCTGCAGATGTGGCACTGTACAAAAGTAAACCCAAACTAAAAAAAACATTCAGCTCCAGAAGCTGTAAGTGGCATCAAGTTTGATACAGCTTCAAATAACAAACCATTCAGTATTGTAAAACCCTCAGTCCGAGTAAAATGCAATGTTTAAATGAAGCTTGTGTAGCATATATGCTAGCTAGCTAGCATAATAGACAATCCAGTTGAAGTTTTAGAGGAATTTGATCTCTAATGTACTAAAACAAAGAGCTATGAGTGAGAAATAGTTGAAATAAAATGATGACGTGCTTCTGTAGTCTCCAGCAATAACCACAACTTTTAATGGTTAAGGAGTTAACTGCTCATAACTGGGCAGTGCAATTGCTAATTTCACTAACAAATAAGATGTATATGTATATGGTGGGTCTCAGAAAAAGACTACAGCTAAGCGTGCTTGCCTGAAAGAAACCTGTTCAGTGTTTTATACAGGGCAGAAAGCAGCATGTTTCACATTCCAGTCTCAAGTCTTTCAGGTTCCTTGGCAGAGCTTTAGCTGCACTCTTATGTAGTGTTCTGTGTACCAGACCTAGCCGCTCTGTTGATTCATTTGCCTAACTATTAGCATTTGCTGCCGTGTTAGCAAGCAGGCTGTCCCACATTGCTATTTTGCTCTATGACATCTCAGTGGAAAGAATGCTGCCACAAACTAGTTAAATGGAGTCAGTAATTAGTGCTTATATCATAGCAGTGGAACTAGCACATGCAAAGGTGCTAGCGCTCCATGCAAACGCCACCCATGTACCTCTGGCAACAATACATAGGAGCAGAAGGTCAGGCAGGATACATCTTGCCTGTGCTTTTGGCACATTTAGCCTGCTTTTCACCTGGGCCAAGAGCAAAGACAATCACAGCATCTGAGAACTTGGCAGAGGGCGCTCTTTCGACAGCAGGCTGGACAGAAACGACCCCAAACGAGATGCCTAAAAGTGTCATTTTTCTTTCTGAATCTGGTTTTCACTGGGCAAACAACCCCATACTGACTTTTTAAGAGGCTGAATGTCTCATGTTGACTAATCTTGAGAGGCAGAGAAAATTAGATGCAAATGAAAAAATAATAAATCAACACGTAATAATATGTGAAAGGGGAGAAGGCAGTTGGCACAGACATGAAACAAGGTGTTTCCAGGACAGGCTGATAGTTTCCTGTAAAGCCATAGGAAGGTTGCCTAACAATTGCCTTCAGTTTCTCATTGCCCTCGCACTCATTCTCCCACAGCTGCGGTAAACGCAATAGGAGAACTGGCTGTGAAGGGAAGGACAAATTGTTAAATGCCCAAAAAAGCATGCATTACTGAAGACGGCAAGGCAACTTAAGCATGTCATTCCTAATTACCACGATTGTGACTGTGAGTTTGTAAAAGTATTAAACAGGCGTTTGTCACCCTCATTTCCTCTGCAAAGGCTTTAGATGCTAAATGTTGGAACATTGCTGTGAGGAATAGGTTGCATTCAGACACAAGCAATGATGCGTCTATGCGTGTCCAATATAAGAACAGTATATTTCTGGTTGCCACTTTACATTGGGGGTTTGTTTTGTGTTGTTTGTGATATGTTTGCGATTTGTTTTGTTTTGAATTTTCCCAGCTGGCTTGAGAGTTCTATGCATTGCAGTAGCAGAGTTTGACTGGGCTATGAGTCAGGGACGTCTAACTGTGGAGTTTGTCTAGGCCTCAAACCAGAGACTTCTTCTGGACATTTATTGTATGTTAAGCCTTTTAAATTATTTATGTCCCCTAAATACACTCAAAAAATAACCCAAGTTGGCTGTTAGATTTATAAACTGAAAATATGTTGACATTAATTAATGTTGGCATATGCAGAATATACTCTGTTTGATTGACTGGAAATATGTGGCATAATAAGTTTAAATCATATCAGCTTAATGTTGAGTGTAAATCAGTACACGGCTGTGTTTTCTGAAGCAACATCATTTACGAAATTACCTAAGGAAGGTCTGTGTCGCAGCAACACTATGTCACAGTTACTCAACTGAGTTTGTTCTCCAAACTAAGCTGAAGGCATAGTCTTTCTGTCTCCATCTTGTCTTGTGATGCCTTGAGAAACCTCACTCAGTTTTTCTGCACACATGGCAAAGGTGTTTTTCTGCAACAGGGTCGATTTCTGAACGCTATCGAAATCCTTGTGCAAGATAAGGTGGGTGGTGCTTGTGCAGTTTCTCAACTCTCTGATTAAAATCAGAACATAAAGACAGCATGCCAGCATTATTGCCTAATGTTTTATTTGTACACACACTTAAGGTAGATAAAGTTCGTTCACCCAACTTCAGCATGTTAAACAAATAAGAGTGCTTTTATTAGCCAAACCTAAAATAATTGAGAGTCTGGAACAGCAGACAAATTATCATTAATAGTGAACTCGGACCAAACCATACACTGAAGAAAATCACAGTCTTTTTGCAGCCGTTACGTGAGAGTGGCGTTTTATGAAACTCCTGTAATTACCTATCAGAGGCCAAGGAACCAAACAGGGAGTTTAGAGATGTTTACCAAGAGAAGGAGTTGTTTTGGAGAGAAAGAATCCACTTCATACTTACATGGTATTCTCAATTTACAGCAGCCGGTGCACGCACAATGACCTGCACATCAGCGTAAGGTAACGTAAGCCAGTAGGAGCCTACTGTTTCAGTGGTATGCAGTGGGAATACAAACTGTTGGGCAAGTGCGTGTGTAGGGGCATGGTCCTCCAGCTGCCAAAGGACAAGCCTGTGGAGAAGCATTATTTGGAGCTCTCCGGCGTAACAAAGGATGAGCTGTGATGGCCGAGTGATTCACATTTTCCCGTGGGATACGCAGGCAGGGACGCAATGTTCTGAGCCATTCAGGCCAAGCCTGTGATCGGCCAGGACTTGTCGGGGTTAATCTTATATAGCAGTGTAAACATGGTACCAACAGGCCTTTGACTGCAGCAAGACTACTCTGGGTGCAACTAAAAGGTACCTTCCGCATTCATCGCTAAATTCACTCTTCACTCTGTGCTGGTTTGTGTCCAGCTAGACTTAAAGGGGCACTCTGGCCAAACATTTAACCATTGCTACATCTGTTGTAAACGTGCCTACATGGTTCCTACAGTGGCGCCACAATAGTCCTGAGAGGGAAATTTTCCAGTTTAAAGATAAAGAAAAACTCCTTCAGATGATGCATCAAGAAATCAAGAATTCTGTCAAATTGATGCGTTTGAGAGATGCAATGCTGCGTTACAGAATATTACATAACATGCTCGATAACATAGGAAATGCTCAGCCAGAACAACTGTACATGCATGTGCAACAATGCATCAATGCACTGTGATGCAATTACCTGAAGGTGGCAATTCAAATGTATCAATTTTTAGAATCTAGTACAATCAATTAAAATTATGTCTATTAAGGTATATGATCATATTTTTTTTTTTTTGGCCAAAATAAAACTCATAGGTTTTCACATTTGTGTACTGAATGTATCTTAAAGCATAATTCTGAATCATACCACAAGAATAGAGTACAAATTCTATTTCATTTTGAACATATTTCACCTCTACGTGTTAATTCGTCATGCAAACAAAAGTGCAGCAATTTCAATAGACTTACTTTTCAAATAAATTTAAAACAATGTACATATTATTATCCTCTTTGTGCAGTTCAGTGGTGCATCAGCCATGTTTATAATGTCAAAAAGCCTTTGTCAGTTGCAGTGTCTAGGTCATGGTGAACAGACCCTGATTGCATGAATCAGCCCAGGCTTGCAGACTGCAGAAGTGTGATATGGCACTGATGGAGGATAACTGCTGCTGACAGGCCCTTGCATTATCTTAATTGATGCCATTGCCTGAGTGTGAGCAGATAAGACTAATGTGGGCCAGCACCTCACCACAGCCCAGCGCTCGACAACCTCGTCCACCACGTCTTATGCAACACACTTGGTTGGTAACCATTCCAAATGCTGTGGTAGCTACAAACAATGTAGGCAAACAACAGAGGAAAAAGTGGTAATGAATAGGTGGCCCTACATAGGAAGGGTGTGTGCATAGTTCCTTGAAAGTTAATTTAAACCCCATCTGTCTTCCTAATTGATCTGATTCTGTCAGGGACTTCATTCACAATATTGTTTTATATTAAAAGTGAAGGTGGCTGGAGTTTTTCCTGATGGTTGGGCAGGGCAGGGCAGGGTTTTGGCCTTTTTAGGACATTTTGCCAGGTCTGAAAGCATAGGTGAGCTATTTCAGTCCACGGCGGCTGCTGCCAGAGGCCATTGAGGTCATAACGAAGAATGTCTTGGATAAAGCTGAACTCCCTCTGGTCCACAAATCTTCTGAGCCGAGCACTTGCACTTGTTGACTTTTTGGCTTTTCAACTTCATGAATTGCACACATTCAGAAGTTAGCACAGTAGTGTCAAGGTAGAAGATTTCATGAAATAAGACTGCCCATTTATTCTGACAAGCTTAATTACACTAGCCATGGAACAAGATATGGGATTCCTGCATGTTCTGGATCAAATGTTATCGTGGCTGGCTTGGTATTCCCTGGAGCATGATCAGGCTTCCACTGTCTGTGTGATAAAAATCTCTGAAGCCACCCAAAAAGGAGTCTCTGTTTTATCTATCCAGAAAGCCATGACCCCAATGTGTTTCATAAGCTACCCAGTGCTATTTCCACTGGCCAGCATTGCTCTGACCTGTACACCAATTTCCCGCTTTGGATGAGCTTCATGGGTCTTTTTTGTTCCTCACTGAACAACGTAGCTTTTTCTCTCAGAGAACATTTTGTCTTGCAAAGAAAAATGTCATTCTGCTCCTTTAGTCCCTTTTCCACAGAAAAGCCCTGAAGCAGCGTGTTTTAGATGTTTTTGTTTTAGATGCAGTGTATGACTCATAAGTGCTGGTGAATTAGGCTGCGATTAGTCAGTGCCTACACTTTACCAAGGGTTGGGTCCACCAACGAAATCAAGTTTAGCTTAACTCTATATTCATTCAGGTGTTTGGGGTGTTCCTGTGAATACCATTGCTGGGTGTGCCTTGCAGACAGTGGCATTCAGAGCTTGGAGCCCTGCCTCTGTGAATAGGAGCACCTTATACTGGGCAACAAAAGCCTCAGCTGGCCCCCTGCCCCTGGCTCCCTGTCAGCCCTCCACTGACCTAGTCATAACAACGCTGCTATTCAGCTGCTCAATTAAAACGATATCATACACCTCTATCCATGATTGTCCAATTGTGACAGCTCAACTGAAGCTATTTCGCATCCAGACCCATTGACCTCTTGGCCCATTATGAGCAACACATTATGTTCCAGCTGAGTTGTATCATGATTTCTATTATGAAAGTAAATTACATCTATTCAGTGATTTTTCTGAGACAAAGCAAATTAAATTAATCCTTTTAAATTACCTACTCTCTTAGAACCCCACTGGTAGACGCCAATGGTGTAGACCAACACCTTTTATCTGCAACCACCTGATTTAGCTAATTATATCCACTAAGATTATACCTGTCAAATTGGGTATTGAATTTGTGGTTGCGAGAAACATTTGCGAAATATGTGGGGCCCAAGACAATAGGCAATTAATTCTGGCATGGCGTCTGCCTCATCAACTCATTTATCATCTTTCAGTTAGCTTTTTTAGGGCTTAGCTTGAACCACAATCCACTACTTTCAGCACACAGACTTTCTAACAAATATTCCAGAAGGAGCTTATGATTACCCAATTTATAGGATGAACGAAGTCATATGAAAAGTTAGTGATTACACCTAGTGCCTAGCTTTTTTGTGGCTAGTTTCATATGAAACTGCCCTTTTTTCAAATTTCTACACATTCTTCATGAGATCATATTGGATGTCCTCAAGTTACGAGGACCATTACATTTTCTCAGAGGAAGGATCACCCTGACTCAGCGCTTCTGTTCACACTGTGCCTCTGACCCACTTGACTTTTAGAGATCTTGCCCAGAACTCCTTACTTCTATTGACACAGATGGGAGCAGCCTCCATGACTAGTGAAAATGCATTCAGCTGATCTCCTTCCAAGACGTGGCCACCTCATTCAAATAGGCCAAAGAGTCTGAGGTAGGAGGGAGTTTATCCTCAAAGGATCCAGGGCTTGGGATCCTCAAAGCCGCTGATTTCCTCCACCCTATCCTGCAGAATCAGGCTTGCTTTTCTCAAAACAACTTTCAAAGGGAAGTTCCTCAGCCAAAACCTCAACCGCCTTCCATGACCCCAGAAGCATTTACGTAACCAGTCTGGCCCATGTTCCTTTCAAGAAATACCCCGCTGACTCCAAAAGAATCCATGAAGATGTGCCTCATCCTTCAGTAATTTCTGCTTTTCAAATGAGCTATTGTAGCACTGCTGCTGGCATAAGCACAGCTTTAAGAACAGGAGCAGGGTTTGTTGTTTTTTTTTTTTTGCCAGATAAAGAAAGACAACACAGATCGAAAGGGGTTTGCACATTCCCATGCTCCAACCCTTGGCGCTCGAAGTTATGAGAAGAAAACACTGCGCAGTCTCATGTGGCAGAAATTAGCCTTTTACGCCCTCGTCCACAGTGTTCCCGCTCCTCTTTCCACATGTGATGTCTGGGATGCCTCCTATTACTGCACACCACTCCCTCCCTTACACTGGAGACGAAGCATAGGTCCCCAAGAGTGCCACCATGCTGCTGTTGTTTTTGCTTTGTTTGTGTTGTAGACACGACTCAGCGCGTGCTGTTTTTGTTCAGTCCGTGCTGCAGACACGACTCCGTCTGAGCCGTTTATCTTTGTGTGCCAGTGGCCGTGTGTTTCTTTTCACAGCTGCCGCTGCTTAACGCTTGCTGCTGCCTTTTAAACTGCTGTAATGGGCCTTCAATATTCTGACCAAGAGTGACGCTGTGAAAATAACAGCCAAGCTCACACTTGAGACGGAGGCCGGAGAACAAAATGTTCTGCCCAGCGGTTGGGCCTGGGCTGTGTTTGTCAGGCAAATACTTTGGTCAGTATAGAGAGAGTGTCGGCAAAGCTGAAGGGCAGCTTTTTCAACAGTTCAGTGCCACACATTTTTATCTCAAACTGACCTCGGTTCGCAAAGGTGGCAGCATTGCTATCTGCAGGCTGCTATCTGCTTCTCATGTGATAGACATGATAAATAGAGCTTATTAGGCTTTAGAATGTGCTTGTTAATCGCATGCCAGCGATTACCTTTTCAGAGAGATTATATATGCTAACATGGGGTCATAATTAGTGCTAACCTATAACCTGAGCCAGTGTGATAGATCTGCATACATCAGTTTCATGCTCACGCAATGGCTTTAGCTTTAATCCTGTCCTACACATAGCATGCACAGCAATATGCATCTCCAGATTCAAGTGATATTTTATGTCAACATCTGCATCCAGAGCTAATCCTCAAAGAGGATACTGGATCATGAAGGCAACACAAAAGCTACAGTTCATGCATAGTATTCTACACTGCAGAGCGCTGCAAGTGCAACGGCAGCACCGTGAACATCCTATCAAAATCTCCGCTAAGCCGACTTCTAACACATTAAATAAACTCTTCCGGCTTTTTTTGTTTCGTAGCAAAAAGGTCACTGAGTTCTTTTGCGCACAGACCAACAGAAAGGAGGTGCTCCTGCCAGAAAAACAGTTACTCCCTGTCCTCAAATCTATTAAAGACACACCTCTTTTATCTCAGTCATATCAATAACACTGTATTCACAAAAATATCAAGGGTTTCAGTCCTGGAAAAAAATACAGAGACCAATTAGGTCTACTAGGAGTGAATTTTTCTGCTCTGGAGCGAATGACGTATAAAATTATGATATATTATGTAAGGAGGATGAAGAGGAAAAAACATATCATTCCTCATAAAGCAGAGAATATCCGTGTTTGAAATGTGCTGGACTGTTGAGCACAATTGCCTTTCCGGTCATAGAGAGACGAAAAGCGCTGGGGTATTTATTAACAGTGGCTGTTTGATAGTTTTTCTAGGAAAGACTACTGAAGCATGGTGGGTGTGATAGAAACACAAATGATTTTTGCTTGTGAAGTGAGACTGTGAAATCTGCTCATGATCTTAAGCGCCATTGTTTGGGTACACTCCTGCTGTTGCTGTGCATAACATCAATAATTCTGCTCATAAAACCAAAATCGATAATCCAACCTCGCCTGTGACCTTTCAAAGCCACGTATAAAAGGCAGGATACCAAGATAAGGTGGATTAAAGATTAACTGTACCACTAAGTGATGGTCCTAATATATATTTTAAGCAAAGTGGCATCTTTTAATGCAATATAGCAATGAGAGCCCCAGAGATGGACAATGAACTCGCAGCCTTTTTATCACTGATCTACTTAGAGCTATAAAAATACCAACCATAAAAAGATTCCACTGAAGGAGGTATTAATGATGTGTTGATAACACTGATTGCGCGTGTTGGGCTGTGGTTTATTACAGGGAGCTTATATTGCAGATATTTGCCCATTCGTACCACCAGGGTGCAGGAAAAGGTATGGGCAGATAAAATCACTACCATTTTTACTCATGGTACCAATGCTAGCAATTAGCATTCAATTTAACTTGCAATAAATTTGTGCTTGCTTTAGTCTTACACTTTTTATGTCACTGGGCTCTAGCTCCTGGTTTACTAATACTGAGTTTAGCCGGATAGTAATGAAGTTCCCATCAGTTATGTTGCAATTTGTCAATTGTTCATTGTAATCAGTCAGTTTCCATAGCATTCACAAGCAACTAAGCAAAATAATCTACATGTCTGGCTTCACAGTTCCAGTGTTGATGCCTTGGTCATTATCAGGCCCTGAATTAGCAGCTTGAGATAGTCTCTTAGCGAACAAAGTTGTTCATGACGTCAAATCAGAGAGCCAGCAGAGACCCTGGAACAAAAATGTGCTTTTTATGACTTTATGACCTGATTGACGTCACTCAAGTTGGTATGTACCATAAATGTTTTTTTCAGGTTGACATTAAAGCACAGATTTTCAGATATATAGATTTCAAAGGGTACTGTGTAATGAGAGCACCATTAGCATCATTATCATCTTGCTAGAATCCTCTACACTGTTAAACTTCAGGTTCCTTAATGGATCTTGGCTTATACCTTACAATTCTAGGAAAAACCTATAACTGATGTAGAAGCTTTACATTAAGTGAAAGTTCTTTAAACTACTTAAAGGTTTGGCTGCTCACATGTCAATTGCAAAAAGCAGTGATTCTCAGGTAGCCCCAGACGGTCACCAGACGCTCAATCCCACTCCCAACACATAGCAAAATGTGTACCATCTAGGGGTCCCTGAGAACTAGTTCTTCATTCACTGAAAGGTTCCCTAGGAAGCCGAAAGTGGTTCTTCTATTCTATAGCATTGCTCCAAAGGCAACTTCATTTTTAAGAAAGTAACACTTCACCTGGCTTCATCTGACTAATTTTTCACATGCAGAACTGCCCCCCCAGACTAAACATGTCAAACTGTATCAGTTTTTACAAGCTGTCCTCATGTCAACAAGAGTTGGATTTCTGCTTTTGAGTGCATGGATGTTTTCACGGAAAAAACCTCACTCTTGGTTTGATCCTGAATTGCAAACAGGTGCCAAATCCTCGCGGGCAACTGCGTGTAATCTGTTGTTGACAATTTAATCTGTTACAACACGTCAGCGTGCATTTGTCGTCTGCCAATTGACTTTATGTATATAGTCTGTCAATTATTAGAAGTAGGTTTATGAGCTTCTCAGAGAACCTTGTTTTGGAACCAAGACTTCACCTGTTGAAGCTTGTGAACGTGCACACGTCAGATGTTGGAATTGCTACTTCATGCAGCCATTAAGACTGGCATGTAAATAAAGCATAGTTTGAAAGTGAAGCATGCTTTGCAATTTCTCTCTCTATTCTAACATACCATGAGTATAAGGAAAGAGTGCCATTAAAGCACAACCTTGCTTTCAGGGCATTAATCTGTGTTCTTAGTGTTAACTCTGGTGCATAACACACATCCTGTCAGGAAATGAGCAGTAATTAAACTTCCCCCAGGAATTCTGCCCCCATGGGCTGGGTGACATACTTTATATTGAGGTCTTGGGATAAATCTGATTGATTGAGTTCAACACTGTGATTAGTGTTTTGTGCATGAGGAATCTACAATAAAGGGGTTAGACAGTGTATGTTGAATGCAATGCTACCAGCTGTCAGTTTAGACAACAGTGTACATCTGCATTCTCCAAATAGACACTGTTTTTCCATGGATTTCTGTGTGTGTGTGGAAGTTGAAAGGCATTTTCCTTTTCTACACAGAAAAAAGATAATAAATTGAATTTACTTGATTCAAAGGTTCACATCATTTCCAAATACATTGCATCAAGAAAGTTTTGTGTTTCAGTTTGCTGTCTTTTGATGATTTTGTTACTGTAACATATCTGAATCAAGTAGATTTAGTGCATTGCTTTCTTCAGTGCAACAAAGTTGAAGGCCTTATAGATTCCATGTGGTTTGAGAAATCCATAAAGTAATGTGCATGTACAGAAAATGTGCTAGCAAGACAGTGCTGCTAACAAATTTTGGATCTAGGAAATTCAATACATTGCTTTCTTCAATACATTGTCAGTTTTACACCCAAAGTTCTCTTAAGCCCTCAAACCAGACAAGAAAGCAAATCACTTGACGCATTCCATTCATGGATTGAGAAATCTGTGCTTTGAGTTACTTAGCAGGTCTAATTACTGAATATCTGTGTTAGCTTGTGCTTACAGCCTTTTTGATATGAGATTATGGATTTAGTTGAAAGAAAACTGTGGTACAATAGTAATATTGAAACAAAACACTAATTCATACAATAATGCCTAACCTCTTAAACCCTAAAGACATCTTGGTAGGTCCAGATCCATTCAGACTTGTTTCATAAAATTTCCTGAATAATTCTCAGAGGCTTCCAGACAATAAGCCTGAAGATTAAGAGCCTAGTTTCTAGAGGCATCATTTCTGGATCAATAGGGTCAGAAGTTTTCCAGAACTGTTGTGTAAGAATGGTGTACCTGTGGAAGAAGAGGAGGATGGACAGCATGGTCTGGTCAATGTTGCTGTTGCAGATGCCCTCATTGAGCAGGTAGCAGGGGTCCCGGACCACCGACTCCAGCGAGTCCTGCCTCATGATGTTGTTGAGCTTGTCTGTGTTGAGGTTGTGGAAAAGCAGCTGGTCGCGAAGCTGCCTGAAGTGGTTGACGGAGGTGGGGCTGCCCAGGCTGGCGTGGCCGGGACGTCCTGGCTCGGGCTCGCAGCCGTTGGCCAGGTCCAGACAGCAGCTGCAGCAGTCCAGGCCGATAGGCGAGCGGCACTCCTCGTCCGACATTGTGACAGGTAGAGGTCCTCTCACAAAGTTACACTCACCACGCACGCACCCAGCAGGCAGTGCTGACAGCAGCCTCTTCTTCAGATGAGTTCCTCCAGCAAAGCAGTAGTAGTAGACCTCCTCGAGCGGCTGCCTCGCAGGTGCTCTTGTTGGAGTCCCAGGTGGTAAGGTTAAAGCTGTGTGTGCGTGTGATTCCTCCCTGAGAGTGACAGCAGTGTGTGCGCGAGTAAGAGTGTTTGAGAATGCGTGAGCCACGCTGCTTTTGTGTGCAGGGGGGCAGGCGATTCAGCAGCAGCGCGCTTGAAAGCAAAACCAGAAGCTGCTTAGCTTTTTTTTTTCCTCCCTCCTCCTCCTCCTTCTCCTCCTCTCCTCACCCTGCACTTTTCCCTGCCCCTGTGCGTGAGTACAGAGACACGGAGGGTGGGGAAACCCCTGTGATTGGTAAGAGATTTCGCTCAGCACACACACGCAGCCCCTCCCTTATGCACCCACACACACTCACTCCTGAGCTCCACATCACAATTAGGGGAGGAACCAAGTCAGACGGAGAGAGAAAAAAACAAGAAATGAGGCAAAAGCATGCTTGTCCACATGCTTACTGCTGAGATATATAGTCTCAATTTGGGTGCAAAGACTTTGCACAGTACTATATATATATATATATATATATATATATATATATATACATATGTATATATATATGTGTGTGTGTGTGGGTATGTATATATACATATATGTGTATGTGTGTGTGGGTGTGTGTGTGTGTGTGTGTATTTATATATATATATATATATATTTCTTGTTATTAATTTGATGTTGTTGATGTTGCTGCAATCAATTATTATTGTCATTATCATCATCAACTCTAAAACTGTTACTACTATTAAGTATTTCATGCTTTGGCAACAATGTATTTGAGACAGTCATGCCAATAAAGTTATTCTGAATTTAATTAAGTGAGAGAGAGAGAGAGAGAGAGAGAGAGAGAGAGAGAGAAGAGAGACAGAGAGCGATACTAACAGAGAGAAAAGAAATGGAAATGGAACAGGAAAGCGAGAGAGAGAGAGAGGGAGAGAGAGAGATACAAACAGACAGAGAGAAAATGGAACAGGAAAGAGAGAGACAGAGAGAGAGAGAAGAAAGAGAAGAGAGACTAACAGGGAGTCAGAGATGAAGAGAGGCTAACAGGGAGAGAACGATAAAGACACTCAGATAGAGAGAGAGTAAAGAGAGACAGAGAGAGATACAAACAGTCAGAGAGAAAAGAAAAGAATAGAAAGAGAGCGAGAGACAGAGAGAGAGAAAAGAGTGACAGAGAAAGAATAGAGAGAAACAGAGAGACAGAGATGGGGAATAAGAGCGATTGAGATGGAAACAGAAAGGGAGAGAAAAGAGAAAAAGAGAGAGAGACATACAAACAGACAGAGGGAGAGAGACAGAGAGAGGGAAAAATCCACCCACCCACACACACACACAAACACAGGCATGCACTCAGACAGGCAAGGATGCTGCTTCCTTTCTGTTTATTGCACTCCATTAAACATGAATGCATGTATCTCTCTCTCTCTCTCTCTCTCTCTCTCTCTCTCTCTCTCTCTCTCTCGCTGCTTTGTTTATAGCTGGTTATGAAAGCCTCTTGGCGATGTGTCTCCATTCCCGCCTCAATTGTTGACTTGTACAACAACTTGTACGTAATGTTCCATGACCACCGATTCAGCCTAAGCGCACCATTCTAGAACCACTGTATAATTACAGACTCAACGTTCTGCCTCTTTGTGGATGTGTGTGCTTGTGCGCATGCATGTGTCTGCATGCTAGCTCTCCAGACAGACAGCAATGTAATGTCTGTGGAAAGAATCCAGGAATGCCTGTGTAAAGTCCACCTGGATTGTTTTGCACTGAACTTATGCACCTAGGTTGTGTTCTGTGATTGAAGTCCATAACAATTGCAATATTTCACTTCAGGATATTCTCTGTGGAGGGTTATGTAGGGCGCCCCCCCATATCAGACAGATAGAGCACATTGATTGTGCAAACAGGGTCGCTGTTGTTTTTCTTTCACGAGATAGAGAAATGCTGTGGTTTCGACTTGACATTGCATGCAAAAGTCAAGAGGCCGCCACAGACCACATGACCACAAAAAACATCCTTAAATTCGACTTAAATATCAGTTCCCCCAATAAAATGTAAAAGTATGATGTTGAAGCCTCATAAAAAAACTGACCTTTAAGGTGAAGTTTCCTGTTTTGTGCAGACAGAAGCAGTTCTCATAAACACTCAGGCCTGTTTGATATGTGCAGAGACTGATCTGCTGTGTTATGTCACTGACCACCGAGCTCACTCAATATCAGTATCTCCAAAGCTGTTGTGACATATGGCACTTGTCATATCAGTGGACTGTAACTCTTTGGCCAGACAGCATTTGCTCACAGTGTTATGTAAAGTGTGTTATGTAAAGTATTTGCCAAATATGTCAAATTTTGCACTCCAGTTCTCCTGCAGCACTCCAATAAAAAGGGTTGGTCAAAAGTTTAGAAACACCAAAGTTTTCAGTGTTTTATACATAATACATTACAGCCATTATACACGTCGGTATTTTAAGATAAAATCTTTGCATAACTTAACTCTATGTCACTTTGCATTATGATCCTGAACAGTAACCCTTAGGATGTAATGAGCCTGGAGTTTTAAGGGGTTAATGCATGAGCTTTTTAGTGCAGTTTACAGCTGATCACAAAGTTGAAACTTCAATCTTGCCATTTTTTCTTTGCAAAAGCAGCAAACTTTGACAAAAGTACTACCTTGGAATTATGTGAAAATGCAACCAACTTCTGAGACTGAATTTTGGAAGTATGGAAAACTGTCACTTAAAGCAAGACTCCAGAATGGAAGCTGTAACAAAAGTCAAAGGAAGTACACACTAAAAGTGCTTTTTGTGTTGATGAATAACTCATACTACATTATATATATATATATATATATATATATATATATATATATATATATATATATATATATATATATATGTATTAGAGAAATAATGAAGTCACAAAGCAGCACAGATGCTGTCACTAATGTAGCATAATGGAATTAAATACAAAAAACAGATTTATTAAATAAATATAGATGATGTTTCTGAGTATGTAAATACTTGTTTAGTGGAGTATATTTGTAAGTGTTGTCACTTAAAAATGCATCAGAATTTTACAAATATATCAATTTTACCTAACTGAGTGAACGTATGTTGTTCTCTGGTGACCACTAAGGTGGGCAGGTGTACTCAGGAGAATTATAGGTGAAATGCAGTGAATTTATCACTGCCCCCTGTTGTTTAAATACAGGAATCACAGGGCGTTACTGAAAACAACACCATGATGCAATATATACCTGAGTGTCACCATTTCACCTCTTTTTTTATCTGACCAGCTAATAATATCCATACATTTACATTCTTATTTAGCTTTTGAGAAATGAATCCAGAGCAACATACAGATGTGCTTTATTGTCTATTTGCTAAGTTAGTGCAAAGAGGCTGGAGTAAAACGATACTTTTGGGCTGAGACACAGAAACAATACACAATGATACATATACAATACAATAATAATCAGTCTTTTATTGTGTTGTATGTTTTGTTTGTTTTTGTTTTTGAGTGATTATTTCATGAGGTTCTTAGATGAACATGAATTTTGCACTTAAAAACGTGGAGAGGTCTGTACTACCTCTGCTTAAAAATTATTTTAATATTATATACAGCGGACAATATGCAACTAGATCATAACTATCCTTGATTCGACTCAAAGTGTGTTGTGTAGATTGTTTGTGAGTTCTGTTTTAGAGCCGTCACTCCCTTCACGTATATCTCTCACAGTCTTCAGGCCCGAAGGTTATTTATCCATTAAAGTCACCTCCCTTTCCACTGCATCGTTTCAGCCAGTAATCAAAGAAACATAACTCAGAATGTCTGACAGCAACCTGCCTGTTTGTTCAACTAGTACTTTGTAGATGGGAATGTTGTATTGTATTACATTCCATCCCTCACCCATGCCGTCGGGCCTTCTCTGGAAACACACTAATCTGACCCAGCCTCGGCATTACCTCGGCCACTCTCACACTGTCATCCAGGCTTTGTTAACATCAGACAGCTCTTTACTAATACTTTGGGTACATTTTGCAACACTCAGTTTCATGTTTATTGAGGTGTTTTTCTCATTATGAAGAAAAGGTTTTGCAATGTGATGTTATGTGAATATTTCAACAATAAAAACATTTAATTATTTGACATGCCACATATTGACCTTGTTTATTAGCCTCATGAATGTGATTTTCATGTTTTTGGTCACAGGTTCTAAAAAAATAACATTTTTGGATCACTAACCCAAGTCTTTGTAAAGTCTATGCATTTCATGTGGAATTTTCATTGACTATTATACTTTTTGACAAGTTTTGTCCAAAAGAACATTTTATTTCTTGGTGTTCCATGTAGTAATGTTAGTTTCAAAAGACTTTATATTATAAATATTTATATGACTTCTACTCTTTGTAATAGTAGTTTTTATCATCATTTTTTATCTTTATCAAAATTTTCATTTTGAAGAACATTTCATCACTTGATATGTTTCATACTGCAAAATACAGTAATTGTAAGCAAAACTTAGCCTACATTGGATACACTTGGATGTGGTAATGTAGCGTAAGTTTTGTTTACTATTACTGTATTTTCGAAACTCTGACCATTTTGAAACATAGATGTTCAGATATTCTAAACCAGCAAGCTAGCAAACTACTACAGCTAATACTTAGCTAGCTAGCAAGTTTTAATGAGTTAACCCTAGATATCTAGCAAATTTTGCGTGCTGCTTCTACTGTATTACTGACAGACATGTTATCGAGAAACTTTATTCTGGTGCCTCTTTGCTGAGTTATATGAGAAGTTGTTCTAATTTAAACAGTACTGGATTTCATCTTTCTTTACTGTGTATGTACATGAAAAGTGATCAAATAAACGACTGAAATATTAAAATATTAGTATATTATCACATTCTTAAATGATTTCACATTATGTTGTAGCTCAAGATAAAAACAGCATACCTTTTCTATGAAGAAAACCATTCATTAGGTCATGGGTCATTTTCTGGGTCACGTGCTTCAGGGCTAAAAGCACATGTTGAAACTGTTTTGGCTCAAAGGCATTTTTAACACCTGAAAGGTTTAACAGCAGATGAGAGCTAACATCACAACAAGGTGATAAAACGAGTGAGGTGTGGCATTTTTCTCAATGTAGTACAACTATAAACATTGTCATAAAAATTTGTCCTCAAAATAAACCTGAGAATCATTTAATACACTACATTTCTGCCATGTGGTCGTACTGAAGAGCTGGATGACTTTCAGTGTGGCGCTGTCATAGGATGCCAGCTTCCCAACTGGTCTTTTTATCACATTTCTACCTTGAATTCTCATTTTAGAGGAACTTGCAGAGAGAGATTTGTTCATCACAGTGGTGATAGAAACCAGACATCTGAAGAGTTTAATGTCTCTAAAAGCTAATTCAAAGAAAGATATTACACAAATGGCTATGAATATGTTGTCTGATTCCTCAACGTTGCATCATGATAGTTTAAGATAGCTTTTTGGCCTAAAACATATTTACATCTAGGACATTTTAAGGTAAAGTACCACCCAAACACATTTAGGTTCACAAATAATTTTAAATGGTAAATAAAATGATTATATTTGTGTTGTAGATTTTCCTAGTTCCTATCAGCACCACTAAAAAAGAAATCTTAATTGGTTAGTTACTCTATAATAAAACATTCCACACTGAAACACTTTGAATGACCTTAAAGACATCTCAATAGTTGAATTTTGCAGACGTGTATTGAAACTGGTGGAATCGTACTTTAACTGTATGCCCTGTTATTGTTAAATGAAAAAGTCTATATAATCCAAAAGCAATAACAGCTCAGCCACAAAGTGATAGAACACATCAGTTCACAGAACAGGATTGCAAAAATCACTTGTCCTCAGTTGCAGAGCTCACTATCAAGTTCCAAACTGCTTCTGGAAGAGGCGTCAGCAAAATATCAGTTCTCAGAAGCTTCACTGATTAGGCCTCTGTGATTGAGCAGCCCCACAACAAGCCTAAGACCACCAGTGCATGATAAGTTAACCCCTTAAAAGACCAGAAAATTATATAATACACTTCTATAACCTAAGAATAACTCAACCAGTTTTCATTGGAGTCTCTGTGGTTACTGAATAATCTGCCTTAGTATGTAATAACTCTGGGATTTAAAGGGGCAAAAAAGCAAATTGACAAAGGGAACATTCTGATTTCAATAATACTTTACTGAAAGGCAGCTTTGTAAGCCTTTTGTGACAACTGACAGAAACCTATATAAGCATTTATAAGGGCTTATTCCATCAAGTGTCAGTTGCCATAAAGGCTGCTTTTAATTTTTATTGGTAATATTTGCTATCATAACATTTATGGCAGTGAAATGACACAGCATGTTGTGACGTTGTTTTGGCAGAATTTCACAGTTTTTCTGTTCGAAATAGTGTATATTTTACATGCAATTCCTAAAATGTTACACAGAAGTCTTATTGGATATTTTAATGTTAGCTGCTCTCCAGAGTTGCCAGATTTTGGCAAAATTTCTGACCTAGTACTTGAGTACTTCCCAAAGACTGCACAAAAAAACCTGAAACTAGCCTACATAAAGGTATCTCAGCACAACGACAACATAGTTGAAGTCTCTTAATTTTTATCAACGAGGTTTCAATGAGAAATGAAAGTTGTGCTAATAATTTCTTATAGAACCGCATAAAGAGAAAAGTGTCCATTTTTATTAATTAGTAGTGAAGACATGAATATTGTACAGTCTCTATTGTACAGTTTCAGTCAAAGTTACTGCAAGTACTGTGTACCACAACAGAAATGGTCATCTACACTGTAGAAGATCTTTTCTTGCCATAGTCTTATAATGGTTGCATGAAAATTGACTTCACTTTGATCGCTTTGTTTTAAAACCAATCTTGCTGTCCTTTAACTAAAAGTTTTTACACCCACAATACTGTTTCTAAAGTACCCCAGTTTGGTGTGAAAACAAAAAACCTGGCGACCACTTGACTATCTATAAATCAGCATGCTGGGAGATAACGTTCACACAGCACATCGGTTCAGAAAGTTCTCACAGACATGTTGTCTTTGGTTGGACAGGTTTATTTGTGCTTTCTGCTGTATTGCACAACTTTGCTAAAGAAGATTTTTCCCATTGTGCAACGTCTGTAACATGACTGAAAGTGAATCTACTTCAAAATGGCCTAGTACAATATAGTGGTAGCAGCTAACTTTAACAAACATTAGCTAACTTTAACAAGTTAGCTAGTTAGTTTACTACTTTTAACTTTAAACTGTACACCTTTTTTAATTCACGGATGATGACATGAGTCTTTAATGCCTTTTCTTGCAGTGAAGACACGCCACTACAAGTCAGCCCTGAAATGTTAGCAATGATGAGGCCTCGTGAAGCAGATCTTTTGAGAGACAGAACATTCATTGACAAACAATTGCACAACTGCTCACTTTAGTTAAGGGCCGAAGAAAATAAAACATGTTACATAACTGTCAGTTCAGGGTTATGGTATTAATGTAAAGATTCATAATATCTTAAAAACAGCTAAATGGAAGTCATTTGAGGGCAAGAGAAAACTCAGTGTCAAGGCAATGACAGCAAGGCAATAGCAAGTCATACATGTCTTGTAAGAATAAAAAACACATTCACTCACTACAACATTAATTAAGGGTAAGGCAAAACAACACAACCCATCTACACTGCAAAAGTGTCTAGAAATAATCTTGAATCTGGTCACCATATCTAATATCTCATTTTGAGAGAGTTGTGAGAAAAGTTTAAGATTATTTAACTACTAATAGATACTGTTTTCTTGTTTCACTCTTGTTTTTGTTAAGCAAAATTATTCATTAGTTATTAATTCGTTATTAATTATTAATTAGATATTAGTATCTTGCATTGGATCTCCCCAACCCCAACACAGTAGCTATCTATGCTAACATTAATGCTGCATTATGTACAGTCTGCTGAGCCAGTGTAGCTCTCTGAAGCCACAAACTTTTTGCTTATCCCCGTCCTTTGTGTTTCTCTGCTGCACTTTTCACGTTTTCAGATTTTCCCTCTCAACACACAAATACAAATGCTCTCCATAATGTAGATTATCACTTTATTGCCTTGCTCTTATCAGTCAGTCATTATGCAGTTATGTCATCATGTAACAGCATGGAATAGTCCATTATAACCATGACTGAGGGGTGGGGCTTCTTTGAAATTACTGAAAATAATAGCAACAATTAAAAATTACAGCTATTTTTATAATCAATATATTTTTCAGAATTGGTTATTTAGCATTCATTATCTAATATGTATTTTCATAGGGCCCTTGACTCATGGGGGCTCTAGGTGGCTGCCTATCTGTGCCTAGTGGAAAGACCACCCCTGATAGTGATTCATGAAGAACAAATATGATGCTCAGGACCACAGAAAAAATACATAACTGTCATTATGGTGTCATGGCATTGCCATATGTATTCAAAAATATCCTAATTTTAAGTTTTGCAACCAGCCAAGTTATGTCACATAATCACCATTATGTCTTTGACATACTAAAAATACACAGGGCTACAAAGTGAATTGTCATAACCTGCTATGTCATTTTGGTCACATTTCATTTGGATGGTCCCCTATAGATGCTCTACACCTAAATCACTAAGAAACTTTCTGGTGATATTCAGTTAATTATCAACAACGGTATGGTTATGGTTAGGAGTAGGTATAGGTTTTGCCTTGAGGTTAAGGTTAGGGTTAGGTTTAGGGTTAGGAATAGATTTCATAAAATCTTTCATACTGAACTTGAAGTTCAGTTACATGTAATAGATATTTAGTTGAATGTTACTTAAGAACAGACTAAGCATTTACAAAGCATCTACAGTGGACCATCCAAATAACACTCAACTTCACGTCAAGTTGCAGTTAATAGATATTTAGTTGAATGTTACTTAAAGATATACTGAGCATTTACAAAGCATCCACAGTGGACCATCCAAATAAAGTACTATCATCGTTTCACCCCAGAAAGTGTTATGATGCAACCTAATGTCAGCAAAGATCTATGTCACTTATGTAGGTGTTATGTCAACTTGACACCACAGTTGACAAAAGCAGCCTTTATGACAAGTGAAAGCTGTTCCCCAAATGGTCTAAAGATTCCGGATTGAAGTGGTTTCTTTGACAGTTGTATGATGTGGGCTTGGCTGATTTATGTACAAACTGTGTAATAGTACAGTGTGAACTATTTGGGCAGCCTTGCCATGGTCAGGGCCGCTAGGTCACACAGGGGCAGAAATGTGTGTTAGTGAGGGATGCATGAAATGAAAGTGGGTCATTTGGCCTGGATGCAGTGCTGTCTTGTGTTTGTCCACTGTGAGTTAACCTCTGGGTTCAGCTGCCCGAGAGTGAGAGAGGTGTCCTGAGAAACGAGGGCAGAGGCTGAACACACAGGAACCTCTTTGTTTCTTTCTTTCTCTCTCTCCTTCTCTCTCTCTCTCTCCCTCTCTCTCTCTCTCTCTCTCTCTCTCTCTCTTTGGTCTGGTCTGTTGTGCACTCTGGCCACTAATTATTCAATCAAGTGCAATCTAGGCCGCTGCTGTTTCCAAAAGATTCTCGTAAACTTATGAGTCATAAAATGTTCTGAAAATTCGAAGAACAGTGACTTTATACTGGCTATACTGATTGAGACAAAGCTGGTCAGTGAACTGAATGCTTTCTAAAAACAAAAACAGTCCTTCAGCATTTAGCATTACAGTTATAATGAATATTCTGCTACTGCCAATGAGCACAAAGCCTAACTATCTAAACTATCTAGTTTAGTCTCAGTAGCCTGCATAGAATGCAGCTTTTTCAGATTTTACATAAGGTCTTCCACCTCTGTCACTTAAAATTTCTTGGTAACACTTTGAGTGGTCATTTGTAGATGATTAATAAACTCTTAACAGAGTATCAGTTACACATCAACAACATATCAGTAATGTAGTAGTAGTGAAGCATCTGAATACGTTGATGTAAATATCTTGAAGATATTCTGTTGATACATTATTTACATTAAGTAGATGTGCTATTGATATGTTATATGAAGTAGGCTTAACATGTTACTTCAATTAAGCAAAACTAACCTTACCCAAAACTGAACCCAAAACCTAAACAAGTAAAACAAGTTAAATCTGACTGATTTGATCCAAACAGTCAGCATGCTGGCATCTAAACATGAAGTAAGGCAAAAAGTATTAATGAATCATTTTAGTGTAGTTTTAATAATTTTAGTATAGCCCTAAAATTAAAACATCCCCTTTATTTCAGATATGAAACTTCAACTACATGACAATTATCACTGGCATGCCTGAATTATAGATTTTATTTGAAGTCATTTTAACCTTCCACTGAGACATAATAAACTAACCTCCCAATAGGACCTTAAGGACCAATAGTGTAATGTAAAAACTAAAGCATTGCTGCCCCCTTTAGGAGAGAGTTATTCTAGAGAGTTTTATGAAAGTTCTTCAACACTGCTGGCATCTGTAAGCTTTTTATGCTTTACTCTCCAGAAATCCACACTATATAGACCTATGACAATTTATTCAGCACAATGTTGATCATAAAAAAAATAAATTAAAAGTTCATTATTTGAAATATTTTCAGGTAAATGCATCACAATGCATTACAAAATAAAAAGTAGCATTTACAATTTCCTTCAAAAAGTTGCACCATAGCATAACTCCTTCAAATATTCAAGCATTCAGTAAACCTGTTTTGGCAGGAAATTAACAATCGTCTTCCTAGATTTAGGTTCAAACTGAAATTTCCCTGCTTTTGGTGACTTTTTCATTGGTGTTTATAAGACCCATGCATTTTAAAAAAGAACAATATGAACAATTCGTTTTAATTGTCTACATATATTAAAAACACATGCGCTACTGTGCAGAAGTCAGAGATCACCTTTTTATTTTCAATCAAAATGGCTATTAAATACAACTTTGTTCATTGTTCTGTGCTAGAAAAGAAGCAGAAAGTATATACTTAACATAAAATACACAGAAGCTACAACAACTGAATATAATATTGAATTTGTCGGTATTCAGTTTGTCCACTCTTTGTCTTTTTTGGAGCTTCCGTTCTTTTTCGGAGACTCACTTTCAGTTTTTAAAGAAATCTGCAGGGATATTTTTCCAAACTTCAGTCTTAGAAGTCGGTTGCATTTTCTGCTTCTCACAACCCAAGAAATCTCAAATACAAATTTAGACTCATCAGTCCATAAAGCTACTCCACATTTCAGAAGCCCAGTTTAATTTTCTAGAGGAAATTCTTTTTTTTTCTTTTTTTCCTATTTCCTTTTCTCAGTAACACTTGACAGCTACGCATCCTTTCAGACTCAGCACTGAGTCGTCTTCTCACAGTGGAAGATGGACAGAAACACCTGTGGATTTTTTCAGATCTAAAGCAAGAATTTGATCTCCTCTCTCTCAAAAATGAAAGCTTTAAGTACTATTTGATGGTGACAGTTTTGGTGGTCGACAAGGTCTTGCATGGTCCCATTTTTTCTGTACCTTTTAATCATTTTTTCACTGCATTTTTATTTTCCATTGACTTTTCCCTTGCATATGTAAGTTGATAATCTTATATCTGATCCCCTTAGAAATACCTCTTTTAGCCATTTTAGATGCACATCAGATTTAGAATCTCTGAAGGGTAATGTACTTGATTTTAAAGCTGCACTATGTAAAATGTTCTTGTTAAAGATGAAAGAGGCAGCCTTACTGAGAAACATGGTCTCTGTTTGTTGCTGCAAGTCACCCTGTAAAATTTGAAATATTAATTTATAGTCAGGTCAGTAACATGATTGGGTTTAAAAAGAGCATCCCAGAGAGGCTGAGTCTTTCAGAAGTAAAGATGGGGAGGGATTCACCACTCTGTGAAAGACAGAGTTGCAAAATAGTGCAACAATTCAAGAATAATATTTCGTAACATGAAATAGCAAAGAACTTGTGGATTTCATCACCTATGGTACATAATATAACTAAAAGATTCAGACAATCCAGAGAAATCTGGAGAAAGGGACAAGGCTGAAAAGCAATATTGGCTAGACATGAATCTCTAGTGGAGATCACTGCAAGGGCTCAGCAACACTTCCAAAAACCGTTGTCTATTAACACTGCTCATTGCTGCATTTATAAATTCAATGCAAGTTGAATCTCTTATTACATAGTATACTCTTGTTATTTTCTCTTAAATATGTTTCCTTCTTGTCTCTGACACTGAAAAATTAATAACTTAGTACTCAATGGCTGCTTTGTCTGGAAATTATATAAACAGAAGGGTAGTGTCTCACTTTTGCACAGTACTGCATCATATAATGAAATATTAAGTATTTAATTATAAGCAATTAGTGATCATAAAAAATGGTTTTAAGAATATTTGCCCAGTCTTTTCATAAATATTGTGTCAGCAGTGGGATGCAGTACTTGGCGCAGAACAAAATAATGGAGTTGAAAACAGAAGCCAAAACAGAGATTAGTATTATGACCCTGACAGCCTGATATTTCTTGTGTTTGTAGGTAGTTCAATTCTCACTTTTCTTAAGTAAACAAATGTGGTTTGGTTTCAGCACCCACATCCTCTCTCATGCTCAAAGGGATTCATCTTTGTCTGTTTGTTAACATCATTCGTGCTTCTACAGTGGCGTGCAGAAGTTTAGGCACTTGGTCAAAATTTCTGTTATTGTGAATAGTTAGTGAGTTAGTGAGTAGAAGATGAACTGATCTCCAATATGCATAAAGTTTAAGATCAAACATTCTTTTCAACATTTTAAGCAAAATTGGTGTAGTATTTTTGTTTCATGCAATTTTAGAGTGAAAAAAGGAAAGGAGCACCATGCAAAAGTTTGGGCACCCCACTAGATTTGAGATAAGTTTTATCATGGTCTCGGACCTTAATTAGCTTGTTGGGGCTGTGGCTTGTTTACAATCTTTGTTCAGGTGATGACCAGGTGATGCGAATTTTAAAGCTTTTAAATACCTTGACTCCTCAAACCTTGTTCCAACAATCAGGAGCCATGGACTCCTCTAAGCAGCTGCCTAGCACTCTGAAAATTAAAATAATTGATGCCCACAAAGCTGGATGGGGCTATAAGAGTATAGCAAAGCATTTTCAGGTAGCTGTTTCCTAAGTTCTTAGGCATCAGTTAAAATAATTGATGTCCACATAGCAAGAGAAGGCTATAAGAAGATAGCTAAGTATTTTCAGTTAACTGTTTCCACAGCTTGTAATGTAATTAAGAAATGGCAGTTAACAGAAACAGTGGAGTTCAAGTTGAGGTCTGGAAGACCAAGAAAACTTTCTGAGAAGACTGCTCGTAGGATTACTAGAAAGGCAAATCAAAATCCCTGTTTGACTGCAGAAGACCTATAGGAAGATTTTCATGAAAAGAACACCTCTCCAACTGTTATGCATGGGGGTGGATCCAGCAAATTCTGGAAGCGAACAGCACACTGTTTGTAAAAAAGCTGAAGATGAAAAGAGGATGTCTTCTACAACAGGATAATGATCCTAATGTTAGGATGTTACTAAGCACTTACCATGTAGGTTGCCCAAACTTTTGTTTTGTGCCCATTTCTTTTTTTGTTAATTTTAAACTATAAAACATTGAAATAATAGAGTAATCTTGCTTAAAATATTAAAGAAATATGTCATCTTTAACAGTATGCCTTTAGGAAATCTGGTCATCTTTCACTCGCTTAGCTATTCACACAAACAGAACAGCAGTGCCCAAACTTTTGCATGTCACTTTATATAAAGAACTAGATTTGTCACACCAACCAAAACATATCCTTTTATTTGAAATTTGTACATATTAATGTTTGTCCGGAACACTGTGTAATCTGCTGAACAAACAGGTCCTTGGGCGAGGGTCTGCTGAGTGATGGATGGCTTCAGTATTCCCACTCAGACCCAGACCCAGACCCTGCTGATCTCATCTGGTTGTTCTGCAAGATCCTAGGCTGAGATTAGATGATATTAAGATTCAGAGAAAAACTTTAGCCAGACTGAGTTAGGATACAATCAATCAAGATGTTTTTCATGCCTCGCAACCCTTTCAGCCACCCCCACCCACACATGCACACTGAGAAAAAAATAAATAAATAAAATTGGTGCTTTTGCCTTGAATGCTTCTGCTTCTATCTACTTCACTCTTGCAGGTTTCAGTAGGTCGGAAAAGCCCTGAGGATGCAGTATGCTCATTAACTTTAATATTTTCTTCTGTTGTACAATAAAACACACATAGTTCTAACAGTTTCTGAGAACTTAATCTAATCTGCAAAAATTAAATTTCTTTTCCACTGCAGTTTTGACTGTGACTGGTGGTCATAAAACAGGACAGGACAGCAGAGGTCACTGTCTCTCCATAAAGCAAGCTCACTGCAGGAGCGTTTACAGGAACAGTCACATTCATGTGTTGTGCAGCTGACATGAGAAGAATCTTGACTCAACTTCAAAGCCATGAATTACTGCTTTTCTTCTTAATAAAAGACTGCCAGATAATACTGACAGATAACAGCCAGAGTGAATCCCTAAATCTCTGAATACTGAGTGCACCTTGGGGCTTGTGCAGTAAGGCGCAGGTACATTATTGGATCCTGTAGTGTAGGTACACATCTGTTGGTGAAAGCACCATGAGTTGGACCAACTAATATTGAAAGGGAATATGTTCACGGTTGGTTTGGTTTGGTTAATTTTACATTAAAATCAAGATTTCCTCTCTGCTTATTTGTTGAGGATTACATATTCAAGTCCCACACTTGGACTAAGGAGACTCTTTTATCCAAAAGTTTCAAAATGCTTTATGTTACTTTATAGAAACACTAAAAACATGAGCAAGCAGCCCACATATTAATGAGTTTTCAGGCTACAGCCCACACAGAGCAGCAACAAAGCCTTCATCAGGCTGAAAATACCAGATTTGTTTCCATTGTGGTCCTTGATTTATAACAGTACATATTAAATTTGCACTAAACACACTGAAGCACTGAACTGATCATGGTATATGGCACAAAGTTCTAAAATATCTAAACCTGTTATGCACATTATGTATCAGTTTCCTTGACAGAGAATAAGACTATATTCCCCTTTCAGTGGAAAATCTCTATTTAGAATGTTTTGTAATCCAGCAATCCAGCTGGTTTCCCAGCTCTTTATGTCTTTAATGTTTGTAGACACTTGCTTATCCAGTGTTTCTTCTGAAATCAAGGGTATAAACAGGAAGTTTGTCTACTCTTTGCTGCAGTAACAGCCTCCATTCTTTTGGGAAGGCTTCAGATGCTGGAGGCTGGAACATCATTGTGCGTTTTTGATTGCATTCAACCACAAGAACATTAATAAGGTCAAGTACAGATGTTGAATAACAACACTTCAGGGAACACAACTATGCTGCTCAACAGGGTCAATTCTTGGGGGCTTTGTACTCCTTTAGCCAACACCTGGCATTAGACATGGTGACCTGAGGCTCATGTGTGGCTGCTCCAGAGCATCCCATTTAATTGGCAATGCTTTCTGTGGAGATTATACAAGCTGTGTGCACAATTGCACCTTAAAGTAGTTGAATTCACTAACAAAAAGATGTTTCTGGATGCTTGTGGACTCCTTTACAGTATGACCTATAGTTCTGTCAATGCTTTATGGCCTATTTCCCAGTTCTTGGTGGAAAACTAAGCATCTTCAAAACCTATAACTAAGCTTGTTTTTGAGGAAGCATTTACTCCAAAAGATGTGCTTTGATGTTTACACAATTTTTCAATTACCTTAAGTTAGAGGATCTGAGCATATAATTTGGCCTGACTGAACACCACCACTGTTATCACAACACATTATGGCAATAAAAGCTTCAATCACTTTGCAGCAGAGCTTGCGGCAATAGATGCTAATTTGCAGAGTAATTAATTCATTGCCTTCCTCTAAACTAACTTTAGCACTGTGCTGGATTCAAGGGGAAGTAAAATCAATGAGTTAAGCAAGCAGAGAGCGCATTGTTCACTCCAGGCTAAGGAGAGAAAGACCTTGAGCAAAGTTTTGCCCTCCTGTGGTCCAGATCCAGTCCTGGGAGCAGTAGACTCCATGCTGCTGGAGCTCACACTGAGATTATTGACGCTGTCCACTGCTCTGAATTCAGAGAACTGGACCTTATCCCCCAGCACCTGAAGCCCAGGCTTTGAAGTGAGGCCTCCAGAGGTAAGATGGATGACTGATTTAGCTCAGTCAGTGTAAATCCTTCAGGGGAGCCAGTGGTGCCATCTCAAAGTCAAGGAGCTGTGGAGCTCTCACAGCAACACTTGACTCAGATGTCAGAGTTGATGTCAGATTGGAGATTCTATCAAATCCGAGCTGGGCTCGGAAGCCCAGGGTAGTTTAATTTAGCTGGGCTGCGCGGACAGGCTCTGGGTGATGTGTTCGTGATTCCTCGCGACAGCTCTAAATCTAGAGCACAGCCAACGTGTGCTTGTCAAGCTGAACAGCCTCAAAGCCTCACGACTTCTGTAGCAAGGCACATACCAAGACACATCTTTGTGGGAGCAGACTTTTTGAGAGAAATCATCTCAAAGCCTATTTTTTAACAGACACTGAAGTTCTCATTTACAAGAGTTATCTAACTTTTCAAGTGACAGCGCCATAGATGTCTGGAGAACCTGTAGATATAGCACGTAAAGCGCAGTTCATTACAGAAGTGACATATTTAGGTTTAATCTTAAGAAACATCACTGCCTCGGTTTCTTAGGAAGAAGGTCAGTAGTTTATGTGATTTAACAAACAACAATAAATTCTTTCTAATTCAATTCAAAGAGTTGAAATCCCACTGTGCCAGTGTTTCATTAGTCTTTGGCTTTATAAAGTGCTCATGGAAAGTTAATAGAGAGTTCTTTTGGTAGCTGAAGCACTTTGAAGTATGCGCTCACATCTTTTGTTCAGCCTGAGAAAAATTCCCTGCGGGCTTCATTATTTATCCAACTAACATTAATCAAGCGGTGGAAGGCTGAGCCCATCTGAATGAAGTTTAATACAGTGATCTCAGACTGGGTTGCATTTTGATAAGGCCATCTTTTCCATCTGTTCCCAGGCTCTGGGAGCTGTTTGTGTATTTCATCGCAGGAAATATGCTTAGCATTCTTCACATTGTGCTGTATTTCAAGAGTATTCAGCCCAGCTCTATCTTTGGCACTGGTATTCTCTCTGAGGATGCATAGAAGAGAAGCTGTGTCTAATGCAACAGCAAATGGCAAAACTGAAGAGACTGTTTCGTAGTATTCTGATACCATCACAGTGAATACATTTTGGCGTGGACTGCAACACTATGCTAAGCCTATTGTTGGTCCATTCAACATAGAATATAACAGAAACTGGTTTCGTAAGCAAACTAGGAAAGTCCCAGAAGTGCTGCAGGCAAGAGTTCAATGAAATAATTACTCTTTGAAGATACTCCCTACCACTGACACCTTTTGAAACATGCCCGCATGTGTGAGAGAGAGCTTTGCTAAATTGTTCAAGAATCGATGAAACATTGATTAGCCTTAATGGGGTTGCTAGAGTTGAGCCCTTGAGACTAGTGGGCATGAAGCACTAACGTCTATGGAAGTTGTCATGTGGATGATGCATCTTGTTCTCCTGCCCTGAAATGTTTGACTAATATTTTATTCCAGTCCACATTTATTCCAGTCCACATGCCACTTTAAGTATTCAGCATATATAAGGCAGACCATAAAGTAGTCGACTTTACCAGTGCTCCACCTGGTCCACAGTAACTGGCTTCCAAGTGAAGGGACCATCTGTGCTCATTCCTAGTGAACTATACCTTATGAGCTTGGTGAGTAATCAAATTGACTGTGGTACAGAAAGAAATATCAAAAAACCGTTAAAAAATTGTGAGAAAAATCAGAGTCTTCAACTATTTGCCCTAAACATCTATCCTAGTGCTGTTAAAGTAGGATTCCATAAATTAACCAATACTCACTGTGGTTTGCTGTCAGCTGTTATAGTGACTAGGCTGTTTATGGTTATCATCCAAGTATAGCAATATTTCTGGGATATAATGCTTCCTAGCTGCCCAAAAGCTGTAACCAGTCCCCCACCCTCCACCCCAAAATGAAATTCAGGCTACACCACTGTATCACACTTCTAAAACTGAAAGTCTCTGTATTTTGGCAAAAACTGAACTGTGTGGAATTTTTATTAGGTGGAATTAATGGTTAAATATCTCCAAGCAAAGGTTTGAGGTATTTGTTGATTAAGGATGATTTTTTGAGGTAAACTGATGCATTTATTGAGGTAAATTGATGTTAGCTTTGTGTTCGCCAACATTCGGAATTCAATCTATTTTTAAGGCGCCTCTGTGTAACTGCAGTACCATTTAGGGTGGAACGAAAAATTCAAATGAGAAATTGGTGAATAAGAAACTGACTTGAGCTTAATATTTGTTCCTGAGTTTGCTCTTTAAGAGCTTTGGCAGCTTTGGTAGCCACTTTTATTAGTTTTTGTAAAATATCACGCACTGGAATGTTCCAAACTGTGCAGGTTAGATGGATCCATTCCACCAATCCAGCTAATCTCCTGGTAGCCTTTTCTGGAGATGCATCTAAAGCATCTACATGCCCTTAAATCTTTTTTAGTGGTCATTCCAGTCTATTTTGCTTGGTTTTTATCCACTTGCAGGATTGTAAATGCAGTAAAAGTGATGAGATGAGCTCCATCAGAGCACAGTCAATGTCACAGCTTGCCTTCCAAAATGGTGACGTGGTCTTCTTCATGACGTAATCGAATATTATGAATAGGTTAATTTTTCCAATACTCTGCAACTCTTTTACAACCTCACAACAGTTGCAATGAAAGAACACATTAGTGGCTGGAATATGGACAGGTCACTGGACACTTTCATAGTGTTTCTTTCTTTGGCTCTTTCTTTCTTCGGCTCAAATACTCTCACATTCTGTTAAACACAGATGCAATCCCTACCAATTAATGCAGATATTATATATGTTAACTTATTTAGTTAACTTATTTACTAAGTCATTGTTTCATTTAAACCCAAATATTCTGGTACACAGGACCAAAAAGAAAGACTGTGCCATTGCTCAATCACTTACACAATGTAAACATTTCAGAACAGTTTTCACTGGTGTAATTATAGCGCAGACATTCTTCAGACAGTCAGACGGTCTGAAGAATGTCAGGAAGTCAAATTGTCATGGTCCAGTCTAGAGAGCTGGTTCTCGGCTTTGTTCTGTTCTCTATGATTTTACCTGGCTTTAAACCTCACTCAGCCTCAAGTCCTGCATTTTTCTCATCTTTTTCTAAATTATAGGCTTTTTGCAACATGTAACTCTCCATCTCTCCAAAAACATCTGCTTAAAAAAATCAGTGCAGACAATGCTGAAATTATTCTATCAGGACCTTTTGATATTTTGCAGCTTTGGCTGGCTGAGTTTTAAGAATGCCGTTGTAACTGGCAAGTGAGATACATTATACGTGTTTCAGTTAAAGGAAAATATCTTTTAAGCTTTGCATCCCTTTTTCTTTCCTCTGCTAGAGAATAACAAATATAGAAATAGCCTTAGGAGAGTTTTTAGAAGGCAGATCTGCCTTGTTTTCCTGCTGTAGCTTCCTCTACGTTATGTAGTAATGTAAAGTGCCTGAGCTGCTTCCTTGATTGGAATTGTCCTTGCACTAGTTTGGAAGCCTTCTGCTATTATTCTTACAGTCAATGGCAATTGATTGCCCATTTGCTTTTTAGGGCCTGCCTGCTATTAATAGCCAGGCTGAGACAATGCTCCGAGGCTGTGTTTATTTACTGAGGGTCTTGTTGTCTTTGTGCAGAAAGAACACTGGGGAAAGTAAAGGTTTGACTGCTACAAACAGGCATCCGTCACTCAGAAAGCTTCCATGACAACATGCTGATTGATTGTAAAAAATAGCTGTGGGTGTGGACCAGTTAAAAGCTGCTGGGCAGTCATGACCAAAACCATTTCTGAATCATTTTTGCAAGTACACGTATCATGGAAAACTAATCTTTTCCAAAACCTCACTCTTATTAACATGTCAGACTGCCATCAGATTGCATAGCGTTTGTCACAGAAGTGTTAATGGCATTTCAGCAACAGATATGCAGTGATTATGCTTCTGATTAGAAGTTGTTCTCTTGTCTCTACAACTGTCCCTAACACACTGCCTGCTAGCTAATGTTAGCTAGATTGAAATGTGGCTAGGTAAGCACAGAATTCATGTGATTAAATGACATAGTCGTTAAGATAAATATGGCCAGTAACTCTTACAAATTTATTACTTTTTGTTTTTTTAAGATACCTCAATCAGAGACTCTCTTTTGACATTTTAAAGTCCACCACCTCTGAAAAGCCAAAACTGAGGAAATCACATTTTAAGATCCTACTGCATTCTATCAAGGTTCAATTTAATCAGGAGGCATCAGGGCACAATTTAAGTGATTTAAAACAATCTGTTAATGTATTTATAAACCGTTCAACGCTTAGACATCATAGGCATTATCCCCCATAAATTTCAGCTTTACTTCCACATAAAACATTCTAAAAGTTTTAATGAATAAAAACATTGTAGGGTAACATTTTTCATTACTGTTTTGTAGTTAATAAGTATTTTTTTTGGAAACTAATCAGGGATGAAAAGTGTCGTATTAACACTTAAGTAACTACTATTAGCTACCAAGGAGAACTAATTAATTATTCAGTAGGTAATAATGAACTTAGTCCTTGAATGTTTACCTACTAACTGTGGAACAGTATTGTGAAGTGTTACCTATTGTGCTTTTAACTCTAGCTGGTTAGCCTGCTTCAAACCTCCTTTCTTTGCAGGCACTGCACTGTCACTTTTGTTATTTGATTCACTCTCGCTTTCACTTTCAGGTTTAGACTACTTATAAAATAATGACTAATCAGTTATTTCAGTTTGTTAATGCTGGTAATGTTGTTCATGTTAACATGAATGAGATCGTTCAAATATCTGGCAGTGTTGGTACTGTTCTTTAAAGTTTCCTACTGTCCTGTAAGACAGGTCAACTGAGGATGGGGTGACATGCTAAATAGTCACCTCTTTCTCACTCACATTTAGCTAGCTAGACTTGCACACGTACTTGTTTGAATGATAACATGACTGCCTTTTGTTATTCTCTCTTTTACAGTGAAACCGCAGTGTAAGATTAAGTAATAGCAACATGACCACCTTGTTCGCATCTTAAAAAAGTGAAATATATATATATATATATATATATATATATATATATATATATATATAAATCAAGCTTTCAACAAATAATGACTTTTGTATCAAAAATGTTGTAATGCTGCAAAACAATAGCTTCTGTTGGGTTTATGCAGACCAATACACATTTTCAAGCAAGGACTCACACACACTCTTGCCTGTGTTACAGTGCTTGCTAGCTAACATTAGCTAGCTTGATATGTGGCTAGCTACACTTCTCGTATATGTGTGTTTCAACAAAGTGACTCAGTTAGTCAAGCAGTCAGACCCTGAGTGAAAATGACTCTTCTAGGCCAGCTCGCTAGGCAGTCCAGCAAAATAAGTTAGATGTCATATTTAAACATTGTTAAAGTTTTAAAACATATCATTCAATCTTCAGTCTACACCATTCATGTATGGAGGTTGCACTGAAAAAAGCCCATTTGAGCTCATTGTTTGGGTGGTGTCATAAAAAACAGCACATTAATATACAGTACCATATGTTGCCTATTCAGCCTACAACAGTTTAACAACACCGTAACAAAACTGCCTGTTTAATCATAAAGGAAAGATGAAAACTGGTAATGTTAACAATAAACATGTAAACATAAGAATAATTACTGTTTTTGGTATGTAAACTTACATAAGCATCATAAGTTAAACTCAGAGGGAAGAAAAGATTAATGTAGGATATGGACTCTTTAACTGAATCAGCAGGGAGCTAAAATGTGCTATACTTCAAACACTTGTACCTCCAGAGACCCTATTAGAGTCATTTTGTCCTTGTGAATCTTGAGCACTGCTATATACCCACATTAAGCATAACATAAATCATTACGTAACGCACAACAGTTTATTTAACATCTATAGGCACCACACAATGCTCTACATGCTCCATTTCTGCCTGTTGGTATAGGGTCATTTCCCTGTGGACAGCCCAGTAATGGCCTGTTTGCTTTCAGTGACTAAGCTTCCTCCCCTGTGAGGTTTGAAGCACCATGGAGACTAAGAAAAAAAATCAGTGAGCTGGTCATAGCATGCAGCTGAAACACCATGCTCTGGTTTACTCTGCAAGAGATACAGCTTTGCTATCTAGTACAAAGCCTTAAAACATGCATGTTAATGTGCTTTCTGACCACAAGCGGAGCTGGAGAGCTGCGTTTGAAGTGTCCTTGTGGACATTTAATCACAGATGCTTATGGCAGCCCACCAGCATGATTGGCACCACACAGTATGCTGGATGGCTCTGGGGAGTGCTGACCTACTGAGAATGACATAAAATGCAGCACTCTATCATCAGGATCAGCAGGAAAATACAGTAGCGCTGTCTGTCATCACATCACATAACCATTGGGAATCTTCACAGCGCTCAACAAATCCTGGCTTCTACCCACTGATCTAGGCTAATAAAAACATTTAAACATGCAAAAGTTTAAGCAATCTCACCACAAATATTCGCCACAAGGCACCTGTAGTCTTTCAAAATTTACATGCACCTTCAAGATACATCATATGAGGGGGATTTCCAAAGTCATTCAACCAGGAAATCTCACTCTAAAGACTATTGTGACTCAGTCCTAACCCAAAGTGATCTACAAAATTCCTTAGAGTGTTAACCTATCAAAACATTTTATTAAAAATAATCAAAAGTACAATATTGTGCTATGTTTAATTATATTTTGCCATTTTTAAAGCTCCAAAAGCATTCCATTTTACTCCAAAGGTCTAGAACTAGATAGGTGACAAATTAAAGAAAAAATGCTGTACTGGAGAGATGGAACACCATGCAGAACAGAAAAAAGATAGTCCCTCAGATGCTGTTTCTGATGATGGTGGAGAGCTGTCTAACTCGACTGGTCAAAATCTCTCACAGGGGTTTGACATCTGATGACTTTGGAGTTCATAGCATATCATATACAGTACTGTGCAAAAGTCAGAGACCACCCTTCACTTACTCAATTTAGAGTCAAAATGGCTATTAAGTTATTTATTAAACTACATTAAATTACCAAATTAACCTAAGTAAACTTAATTAAAACAACAGCATCGACTTAGTGTGTCCACCCTTTGCTTTTATTATAGCGGTACTCTTTTCTGGTGATTTGCTTTCAATTTTCCAAAGAAATCTACAAGTATACTTTTCTCCACAGTTCAGTCTTAGAAGTTGGTTGCATTTTCTGATTACTGGTAATCCCAATTACAAATTTAGACTTATCAGTTCATCTTACTCCACATGTCAGATGTCCAGTTTTGATATTTTTTCTTTTTTGTCTTTTCCTTTTTCTCAATAAAGGCTTTTAAACAAAGACACATCCTTTCAGACTCATAGTGTTGAGTCTTCTCACAGTGGAAGGATGGACAGAAACACCTGTGGATTTTGAGCCTGATCAGAGCTTGATTTTCTCTCTCAATCAGGTCTTGCAAGGCTGTTAGGAATCCCATTTTCTCTGTATCTCTTAATAACTTTTTAACCTCCAGCTTTGGAAACTCCTATCTTTATTTTTCCACATGAGTAAGAAATTGTGTGAATGTTTTTGTCTTTTTGATGGAGAACAGAATGTCAGTGATTCCTTTGCAAACAACTTTTGTTGGGAGGACACATCTGTAACTAGTTGGTTTTAAGATTAGAAGGAAGGATGGAAGCAGCAGTAGGGTGGACAAAAGTAAAAAGTGGACAAATAAACACTGGTAGATTAGACATTACAATTAATGTTGGAGGATTATTGTTAAATATGTTTCTTCCTTTTTTATGATGCTGTTTTTTCTTGAAATAAAATAAAGAGTATCTCTGACTTCTGCACAGCACTGTACATGTTATAAAAATATGCACTATTGTACAGCTTCAGGTGAAATAGACAGCAGGGGATGTTCAGGCAGTAGATACCAGCAGTGTTTGTCAATACAGTGCAGAGTTTGATTGGCATATTCGATAATTGTCAAAGTGTATAACCACGTGAGGAATGCATGCCCATCAAAGAATCCACACTCACTGACTAACCCAAGTCTTAACTGTGCATTCCTTCTATTCTCTTCTTTATGTCCTCTTTCTTCTTTTGACTGAGGACATAAAGAGGTCTGATACAGCAAAAGACATTGACTGAAGCAGCGGCTTCAATGGCCTTGTAGCTGTACCGATGGCTAACTGTAGCAGAATGCCAAGCTCAGAGACGTTGAGTCTCAATGTTGTGAGTCTGATCTGAGGTCAGTCTTAGACTATCTCTGCAGCTCCCTGCTGAGGGTCAGCTCCCTCATTAGCATTACTGACATTCTGGGGTCCGTGTTTGAAGAAAGGACAGATGGGTTTAGGGTCAGAGACAGTGCTGCATGGACACCGCTGTCACATATGAGCTGAAGTGATAGTTAAGTCATCTGTGAAAATTTCTAATTGTGCCATTGGTCTGCCCCTAAAAGATGGGGTCAGCTATTTCTTGGTAGGTCAGTCTTACGTAAGAAAACTTTTTCAAAAACATTTCTTATTCACTGTTGGCAGTTTTTCCTCTCCAAATTGTGCCTTATTTACATTTCTGAATGCCTTTCCTGTGTTATTCAACAGCATAGGTATTCTGTGTGCTCTGTGTATGAAGCCTAGCACTGCATAATTTTAAGCTGCTCACTGAAATGCTTGTTTGTAGGAGACTAACTCTCTGACTGTGTTTACATGTACAAACAGATGCTCCTACTAGCTGGGACATTATTTGCACTGGAGGGGGGTGCAGAGAATGCTAGGCATGGACACTCTCGAGTTGTGTCTATGAGAGCTTCACAAAGTCATATTAAGATATATTCTGACAAGAGCTGCACAATACACCACCCAATCATTGCATTAAGTACACCTTCTTGTATCAACACTCCTTGTCTATTTTACCTCCACTTAGTAGGTGCACTTTGTAGCTCTTCAATTACAGACTGTAGTCCATCTGTTTCTCTGTATAATGTTCTTCAGTGGTCAGGACCCCCATAGGACCACCACAGAACGAGTCTTTTTTGAGTGGTGGATCATTCTCAGCTCTGCAGTGACACTGATTTGGTGGTGACTTATCAGTTCATCTTACTCCACATGTCAGATGTCCAGTTTTGATATTTTTTCTTTTTTGTCTTTTCCTTTTTCTCAATAAAGGCTTTTAAACAAAGACGCATCCTTTCAGACTCATAGTGTTGAGTCTTCTCACAGTGGAAGGATGGACAGAAACACCAGTGGCATGTTAGTGTGTGTTGTGCTGGTATGAATGGTTAGCCACAGCTGTGATACTGGAGTTTTTAAACACCTTTGTGTCACTGCTGGTCTAAGAATAGTCCACCAATTAAAATAGCCAGCCAACAGCGTCCTGTGGGCAGTGCCCTGTGACCACTGATGAAGGACAAGAGAATGACCAACGTAAACTGTGCAGCAACAGATGAGCTACTGTCTCTGACTTTACATATACAAGGTGGATCAACAAGGTAGGAGTATCTAATAGAGTGGACAGTGAGTGGACACAGTGTTCACAAACTCCAGCAGCACTGCTGTGTCGGATCCACTCACACCACATACCACCACTACATCTGTGTCACTGCAGTGCTAAGGATAATGCATCACCCAAATAATACCTGATCTGTGGTGGTCCTGTGGGGGTCCAGATCATTGAAGAACAGTGTAAAAGGGGGCTAACAAAGTATGCAGAGAAACAGATGGACTACAGTCTGTAATTCTACTACAAAGTGCTTCTATATGGTAAATGGAGCTGATAAAATGACAATGAGTGTAGATACAAGGAAGTGTACTTAATGAAGTGGATGATTGGTGTATATCATCTGTTAATCATTAGCACAACATTTGCTTTTGCAAGACTGATATTGCGAAAGGATTGCAACTACTTAGCAACCAATACTTAGTGGACTTATTCAACTTTTGTGAACAAAACAGTACTGTTATCCAAATAACAGCACAGGTAGAATGAACCAATCAGACTGTGTAGTCAGAACTAACTGATCCAAATATTATGTTGACAATATACACTCACTGAGCACTTTAGGAACTCAATACTAATACTGGGTAGGGCCTCTCTTTGCTCTCAAAACAGCTTCAAATCTTTGTGGCATGGATTTCACAAGATGTTAAAGATATATTCCTTTGAGGTTATGGTCCATGTTAATATGATTGCATCATGCAATTTCTGCATATTTTTCCATTCTACCACGTCCCAAATATGTTCTATTAGATTCAGATCTGGTTACTGGGAAGGCCAATGAAGAACACTGAATTCACTGTCATGTTTATGAAACCAGTTTAAGATGGCTTTTGCTTTGTGACATAGTGTACTTTCATGCTATAAGTAACCATTAAAATATGGGTAAATTGTGGCCATGTAAGGATGCACATGGTTAGCAACAATACCCAAATAGGCTGTGTTGTTCAGGCAATGACTAACAGTCCCAGAGTGTGCCAAGAAAACATTCCCCACACCATTACACCACATCCACCAGCCTAGACTGTTGATACAAGGCAGGTTGGTTCCATAGATCCATGCTGTTCACTCCAAATTCTGACCCTACCATCTGTGTACCTCAGCAGAAATTAAGATTCATCAGACTAGACTATGTTTTTCCAGTCTTCAACTGTCCAGTTTGGGTGAGACTGTGCCCACTGCAGCCTTTCTTTATTGCATCATTCTTAGTAAACTTTAGAGACTGCTTTGCGTGAAAAAACCCATGAGATCAGCAGTTATAGAAGTACTCAAACCAGCTCATCTGGTGCCAAGTACCATGCTGCCACATGATTGGCTGATTAGACAATTACATGAATTAGCAGTTGTTTCAGGTGTTTCTAATAAAGTGCTCAGGGAGTGTATATTTAATTTTTTTTCGAGAATAGTGCCAGATCCATTCACAATGTTTTTTACTGTGCGCTGTGATGGCTAATAACAGCTCCAAATGAGTCTTTTGTGTGGGTGGTTTTAATAAATAATGATATTCATGTAGTCCAACAAAAATGAATTCTTTGGGTCAAAGTGATACAGGTAAAACTTCAGCTACCAAGGCATTTTAATAGATTTAAAAGCATACCTCAATCTCAAAATGTAGCAATATAATCACAATACTAGCATGTTGCATATCTTGTGGTCCTATATCCAACACTATGAGTGGAGGACATCTAATAAGTTTGTCTTCTTGAAGGTGAGAGATCCACTCTAGTCTCTAAAGTGGCCATTCTCGTGAAAGGTGCATCAGTCTACTCTCCCAGCATCATCTGTTTCAGTCACCACTCCCGAATGCTTATTTTATCAGTGAGTCTTTCTGTCTAATGACTTCCCCTCAGGTGACTCTGCTTGAATAAATACTTGTCTGAGCTCAATCTGGATTATTTGCATAGAGTTCATGAGAGTTTACATGCTCTTAGGTTACGATTATAAGCAGGAAGGAGTTCACTCAGAGAGACTGAAGTGTCTTGGAGGATATTTTTATTTTGCTGACATTTTCAACATTTGAAGAGGCTCTTTAACTGAGGCATCAGATTCCTCAACACGAAGCCTCTGATGTGAGCACTGCTTTGCCATCGAAAGTTTTGTCAGTTTTCACTTGAGTTTACCTCCAAACCTTAGGTAGAAGGTTTTTACAGCTTTGGAATACCTGGTTCATTGTATCAACTTGTTCTTTAAATCCGGTCTCGTCTTTTTTATACTTTATTGTTCTATTTCTTATGCTTTTCCCCAGACAGTCTTTCTGAAGAAGCAGGAAAAAGAGTGAATCTCAGTCACTGGGAGGTCTGAACATCTGCTGTGGTCTTAAGGGAATTTGTTCTCTAGGTTTGTTTTCAACATCACTCCGAGCTAACCACAGTGTTATTCCAAATCACTCAGCGCCGGTGCTGCAGTGCACGCATGCAGTAGCAGCTCTGTTTTAACCTTGGGTCATGTCAGTTTTCAACACACCCCCTCTCTATCTCCCTCTCTGCTCCCACTTGATGAGATATTTCAGTCTTCTTGCTGGGGTTCACGTCAAAATATACAGAAATTCTCCATTTTTCTGCCCCCTTTGAGAGAACACTCTTGTTCACAAAATTGCCTATTACCTCTGAAGCATGATGCCCATGAGGCTTTTAACTGCTGGAGTAAGTACTCCTTAGTTAATCTTGTTTAATGAATAAGTGATAGGCTTATTATCTACTAACTAGTATGAACTATTTGACAACTGCTACAAAATCTAATAGGTAATTTATCGAGCTATGAGCGCAAGGAATTGACTTTTCCATGCCTTTGTTTATTTTATTGTTCATTTTATTTTGTATCACTGTGCACACTGTTAGAATAGATTGGATATAGTTTTATGTCGTACTATATATCTAATGTTAACATGCTGACAAATTTGTCATTGTCATTTCCAATGTGCCTTGTTTTGATTAGCAAGAACAAGTAATTTAGCTAAGCAGAGTAGCATTGTACAGAATGGCTTTGCAAAAATCTAATTTACATACTTTTTCACTTGCCCCAGATTTAGTCTGGCCTATAGTCTAGAATTCCATGCTGGTCTAAGCTGGACTATGCTGGTTTGGTGCTGGTTTAGCTGGTCGCCCAGCATGGTCATGTTGCAGCATCCAAAACATAACATAAGCTGGTTTTGCTGCTGACCAGCTATGTTGGTCTATTCTGGATTTTATTATATTGGATGTCCATTTGATGTCCATATTTGGCTTCTTTACTTTTGTGCTGGAGCTACTATGCTAACGTTGCTAACATAGAGACCCTCAAATCTTTTCTGTAAATACATGACAATAGACATCCACGAATCTTTTCTGCAAATACATCTACAAAACTTTTTACAATCCACTCATACTGCATTCAGGTCTTCATTAAAGTTGCACAGACGTTTCAATGTGGTTTAGGACACAATCTATAAAAATGAGCAAAACTTCACCATGTGGCTGCATGGTGTGAGCAGCCTTATTAGACAAGTGTTGTGCTGAATTCTCCCCTTTGGTGCAAACAGGTCATTTAGGCTTATGAATGCTAGGTTACATTTGGAAGTTGTTTATAAACATATCTTCGGTTAGGAAACAGTAAGATTAACAGTTACTTATAACAAGAAACCCTGAATGTAATCTGTAGCATTTGTATGCCTGTCTGACATGAGTGCATGCAAAGGGGAGCGCAATGGGAATTCAGTACGACACCTGTTGTTTAAAATGGCTGCCCATTGCATTCAGCATTAAAGTTTTTGTTCATCCTTTTGTTTGTTTTTGTTCACCATAGGTGTACTAAACCAAGCTGACATGTCTGTGCGAGCCTAATGAAGACCTGGATGTGGTTTAAGCAGGTTGAGAGAGGTTTGGGGTATGTATTCATGGAAAACATTTGGGTGACTATTCTAGTGTTTGTTAGCAGCATTTGCCTCATAGCTCCAGTGCTAAACTAAAAAAGCAAGATTTGGCACCAAACATGTCTTGGCTGATCAACTACATCTGGAGAAAGTGGCAAATTGTGTACAATTTTTTTGCCGAACCATTTGTTTGAAATGGCAATATAATATTATATAGCCACTGTAAACAAAGAATGCTATCGTTTCTCAATAGGCTGAATGGGATTTGAAAGTGTTCTATAAATCTTGTCCAACTTCACTGCATTTGCGACTAAAGAACACACTTGTGGGCAGATCTTAAACAGGTCAGTTGAGGTGTGGGCTCAATAAATTGGTTAAATTTGCCAATAAGTCCAATACCTACTGAAAGAAAATAGCCTTAAACTATCTGGGAGGCCTTTGTTTGTGTGCATGCCCCAGTATGTGCAGTATAGTGCTGGGATACAGAAGTGAGAGAAGTTTTGGCTGGTGCTGTGATCTGCTTGGGGGGCCTAGTAGTCCAGGATTAGCCAAGAGTGATAAGAGCAGACTGGGGCAAAGGGTCATCACACCATGTTTGTACCTGCCTCTGAGACAGTCCTAACACCAGTGCTGAAGGGCCTGACCACTTGTAAGTCTCCCAAGACACCAAGACAAAGAGTCTTTTAGTATTGGACCTGCTATCTGAGCCTTCGCACAGCATTTTTCCCCCCATCTCTGCTGTTTGTAGGAAATGACGGCAGAAAACAATTGAGTATATTTGGCTCACTGCTTCCTCATCTCTGTCTATTAATAGGCCTGACTTGCCTGCCCTGAGAGAGATATTACAGCCCCTGAGTGGCTACACTACATGACATCTTCTAGTATTGCTCCAACAGGCTTTTTTGTGCTTGCAGAGCTTTTGCTCTGGCTCGCTTATAAACAGAAAAGCCATAAAAGCTGGAAACTCGAGGCTCAGCATGAAAAGAACAATAGAAAAGAGCTTTAAGACAAAACCTTCGCTTGAGAAAACCACCCCTAGTCACCCCCCATCACGACTACACTACAGTATTCATTGTCAGTGAAACACAGGCGAGTGTTTTGAAGAATTTTTGCTGTATTGCGGCATAGCTCAGAAATGTTCATCACTGCTTTCATTCTGCACTGATAAACTGAGTGGCTTCATTATGACTCATTCAGATCATCAGATACTTTGTGATCAAGCCCACTCAATGTTTATATCTCCACAATTTTCAAAAGTTCTCAGCGTTTTTTTCCCTCTATCCTTTCCTGCTTCACAAACGCTCTCCCTTGAAGATGCATTTCACACATCAGAGGGAAGATATCCCATAATTGCCCCTTATTTCAAACCACGGAAGTCATCCAACCACCCACCATTTCCTATTCAGACTACCGTGATGTTTCTGAGAGATTTATTCTGCTCCCCTCCTTCACACTGACACCAGCATCCCCCCTCTGGGTACTGTATTGTTCATGTAACATTATTTCTCAGGCCCTTCGTCAGTCAGAACTGCTACTTTCTTTAGCATTTGTTTTCTCCCGGATCAGCTATTCATTTGTCTGAACACCAGTTCCCATTTACTGAACAGGAAAATAGTGCACTCTGACACAGTACTAATTATTCATGAGGTAATTATGTTGAGCTTCCAAACAATCTGAAAGGCCTGGGGCATGCACTGGGTGTGCAATCATCTCAGTCAATCTGCCTTTGATCAATGGCTGAATTACACAGATTTGGTTTGAAAAATCATTACGATCCATTAGAATCTGTAAGGCTGAAATTAGTAGTTTCTCACTAAATAGTGGTCTTCATTTATATTTTGCATTTCTACCAAAATTCTACTAAACATACAGGGTATCATACTTAAACATATAGTGATTGGCTAGGAAAAAAAAAAGCTACAGTGTGTAAAAAAAGCTACCGTAGCATCAAAAAAAGGTTGTCATTTTATATTTTCTCATTATTTAAAAAATGCCAGCCACCCTCTATGATGTTTTCAAATTTTAGGATGAATGTACCAACAGACATTACCCTACATTACATTACAATCTTGTTCCATTAACTTCCATTCAAAGTTAAATACCATTTTTTGAGATACCAGATTTTGTAGCAACAGTAACAATATATGACAGGTTGTCCATCATGGAGACAAACCATTTAAGTATGCAAAAGAACTGTTTAAGCAATCAAATAGTTCTTTGAGATGTCATGGTTCTATCTACCATGGTTCTATCTGTAAACTCTAGACACCAAACCTTAAAGAAAAGGTTTATTCCCATTTTACAGTATTTTAGCAACAACATTAAATTTTGAAATTGTCATTTGACATTTGACATTGTAAATGTTATTAAATAATAAACTGTAATCATCTGATTATTCAAATTTCTTGTCACAGAAATACTGGGGATAGTTATTTAATTAGCAGGATTTGGTTATCACTTTTCTAATATAAAGTTTATTGTTAGTACTGTACAGCTTTGCCAGTTATTATGGAATTACTTACATCTGCATTTATCATCAAAAATATATAAAGCTTTTTTTTTTTTAAATACTTTAATACAGGTTTTTTAATACTTTAATACAGTGTACCCCCCCCCAAAAAAAATGCCCAATTACAAAAAAAAAGAAATGAAAAAGCCGAAGTCCAGAAACTGTACATATACAACCCATGCCAAACACTAAGACTAAAACAATAATTACAAAAATCTAAAACATGATAGCAGGTGTTATTATCTTGACAATTTAGAGGAGACAAAAATTTAAGTTAAATTACCAAGGGGGAAGTTACAGTTCATCCAAGGGTCCCATACCTTCTTATGCTTTTTGAGTGAACCTGTATTGATACATCGTAATTTCTCCAAGTATATAGAAGAAACCATTTCAGAAAGCCATATTTTAAATGAGGGAAGAAATTCAGATTTCCATTCCCTAAGAATAATCCTTTTTTGCCAGAACCATGCCAAACATTAATGCCTGCTGTTGTCTATATGGTAAGGAAAGTGATTCCAAACTTTTTATTGGTAACGTGTAACCATTGCCTTTACAAGAAACCCTTGAAGAGCCCCTTTTTATGAGTTCATGGGTTCTGCTGATATTGATACTGTATCTGTGAAGCCAATGTTACCATTAAGCAGGACTGAGTCATCGAGCTCTGTTTATGACAGTAATGTTGCTAGCCTTGTGGCATTAGCTGCGGTTTAATCCAATAATCAGCCTCTAAGGTTTCCACCATGCATTCATATCTGTTCCACTTCCCACACAGAATGAAGTGTTGTGTTGCTCTTTCACTGACCCCGTGCTATGATGTGTTGCAGATACCTCAAAGACACAGGGGGTGGAAATGATCACCTTCAGTTGCATTTCAGTGTCCTGTCCAGGGCAACTTGCAGCCACTCAGGAGGTGACCTTGAAGAGCCATAGCCAATCAGTGAAGTGACCGTCCACCATCTGTCTGCTTTAACTGTGCCCAAACTGTGCCACAGCGGCCAGCCTGTGGGTTTTACCCTTGTCTGATTCTGTCACTGCACGTGGGGAGCCATGCACCGGTTCCATTTCTGAAATGCAAGGCCTTTGCTCCCAGAACCTCAATTTCAAACCTGCGTAGATAATCAGTGACCTTTCCTGGGCTTTCAAGTATGATTTGCCCCCTTGGTTTGAACAAGCAGCATTTGCTTGTTTATTCAGCCCTTCCTCTATGAAATGCTGGCCTGAGTCAAGCTATTCTGCTGCAGTCTTGCTACTGATTCTAGGTCACTATGTAAAACAGTGCATCGCCTCAAGTGCTGTTTATTTCACTGCATACTATCATTATATACAGTACTGTCCAAAAGTCAGAGACCACCCTTCGTTTATTTACTTTACTCTGAAATTCTTCTTCATCTTTGAGAGAAGAAAATGCTCTGTTGTTGATTATTATGATATTAAGGCTTGTTATTCAGTAGCTAAAGGGACTTTGGTGCAAACTGGCTGAGCTATTCTTACAGAATAGAAGTGTATAATGTAACTTTAAGCCCACCGATGGGCCCTGTCCACTAAAAGGAGTTGACAAATGCATGTAACTGAGTGAAACTGAGCCTGTTTTGTCATTTCAATGAAAACATTATGTACATTCATCTTAAACCTATAATTTGTGTTGCTTCGTCCACTATCATTAGTTGGACATAACCATATTAAGTTGAATGTTAGAGTAATATATAAAATGGATCAGTCCAGTTATTTAGAATTTACTCAGATTAGATTTGTGTGTTTTACTTGAATTCCCTGAGTATTTAATACTTGATCAAATGCCCTACTACAAACTTAAAAAAGATGGTTTGTCAAGAGTTCTTTAGTAAAGAGAAATGCTTGATTTAGAATCATGACTTTTATAAACAATGCTTTCATACTTAAAAGCTTCTTTGAATTGTAAAATGGTTCTTCACATTGATGGGAATGTGTTGTATATGGTTCTAAAGGGGTTCCAAGAAGGGCGTCTTCTATTGTCATGATGTCAAGCTTGTAACTGTAGAAGAATCCTTTTTGATGCTATTCAGAACCATTTTCAAAAAGCCACACATTTTCCATTAACCTAAAGAACCATTTCACTGTGCAAAGAACCATTTAAGCATGATGTTTTGCTGAATAACCCTTGAAAAATCATCTTTTTAAATAGTGTACCCAACAGGTAGTACAGCTACTTAACACCAATTGTGTGGAATCACAATTGTGTGGAATTACTTTAGTAAATTCAACATTTCATTTTTATGTGCACTTTCACTTCAGATCTAAAAAAAAAAAACCCATAGGTGTTTCTGAGAAGACAACTCAACACTATGAGTCTGAAAGGATGTGTAGGCGTCAAGAAGCCATTACTGAGAAAAGGAAACATTAACATTTGCAAATCAAACAGAGAGGGTGCTGGTGTTCTCAGAACAATAGACTGGCCATCAGCATCACTGAATGTGTTTGGCATGACTTGGGTTATGAAGCAGAAAATGCAACCAACTTCTAAGACTGAACTTTGGAAATAAGTAAGCAAGTTTCCCAAAAAGAACAGAAAAAAGCTATTAAAAAAAAGACAAACAGTTGTCACACTAAATACTGAAAACCTTAATATTATATTTAGTTCTTGAGGCTTCTGTAGTTTTTTCTTTGTTAAATATATGTTTTTTTCTGACATCTCAATATGAATAACACATACTTCATGGCAGTTTTTACTTATTAAATACATGAAAGATGGTCTCTGACTTTTGCACAGTACTGTATATGCAAACCAGCAGAATTATAAGCCTAAAATGATAGCCTCCATGAAAAGCATTACAGTTGTAGAAAATAATATCCTGTATATTACATCCCCACTACAACTTAGGTTATCAGCATCCATCTATTTGCGTTCCGGGTCATTTTGTCAGAGGAACCAATTTAATAGCTGTCTAGCTGTTGCAGCACTTTGTTGGTATCATGTTTTCAGTGATAGATCTTCATGTGTAATGGGATCTGAGAGGCAATTTAGCAGCAGGATTAGGGAAACAACTTTATGATTGCACAGATTCCAAAGGGACTAGACAGCCAATATGCATGTCAATTTGAAGTCTTACACCATCAACAATTGCCATGTATTATGTAGAAGTTTCATAATAATCAGAGGCTGGATGTTTTCTCTGTATTACTTGATGCATGGTTGAAGTCAAGGAAAACATGGGAAATCACAGCAACAGTACTGGTGAGTTTTCCAGACATCCATAAAAGAAATGGTAGGTACTTAGACTCAAGGTCAAGGTAAGCAGGATGCATTTCCTTGGTTGTTTTGAGCACCAGACGGCTCCTGGTCTTCGTTTATGGGTTCCTGTGTTTCTAGCAGATTCATCATGCTCAGCATGACTTCCTCATGTGTACAGACCTTCTGAGAGCCTTCATCAAATTATCCTCTTACTTTCAGTGTAAAAATATCAGTGGCACTTTTTCAGATCAGTGATAAGAGGGTAATCATATGGTAATACTATGGTAACAGGTTGCACTAACATAAAAATCACATGCTAATTTTTAGTTGTTGCTAAATAATAAGGTGGTAATTAAAGTGGTAACAAGATGGTAATACAATTGCAATATAATTGTAACAAGTTATACTAACTAAAATTTCTGTGCTTCTTGTCTAGTTTTTAATAAATAATGAGTTTATAATTATAGTGGTAAAAATTTGTTAATAACATGGGAAAGTAAATGGTATCAAGTTATACTAACCTAAAAATGACATGCCACTTTCCTAATTGTTAATAAATAATGAGTTAGTAATTGTAGTGGTAACTAGTTGGTAATAAAATGGAACAAGTGATGATTGCTGCTGATGCCAAAAAACTTAATTAGTAGGTATTATAGTAAAAATGTGTACATTTTTTAGTTATTTTCTGCTCAACATATCACCCCAGCTAATTTACATCATTATAGGCTTTTATAATATTAAGGTTATTGTCCCAAAAGCAATGAAGCAGTTTTGTTGAAATGATGTGGTATCAGTGCTGTAACACACAAATTCACTTGTTTCTTAAGTATGATATCTTTAAATGAACAGGTGCAGTGTGATGCACAGATACATGCAGTAGTTACACTGAAACTAAATTAAATTGGAGCCATAAAATTCAAACTTCTTTCCATCTTCTTTCTCAGTTGCATCTCACATCAGATGAAAGCATCAGCTCCTCAATCCTCTTATTATAAAAATTAGCATATCATTTTCGGTGAGTAAAACTTACAATTATTTATATAATTTTATTACTAACTTATTACTTTATAATTACTAGTTTATTATGCAATAACAACTAGAAAAATTTGCTTTTTTTAGGTTAGTACAAATTGTTACCGTTATTTTTATAATTTTATTACCAATTTATCATCTTTATAATTACTAGTTTATTAGGTAGTAACAACTGAACAATTAGCATATTTTTAGATTAGCAAAACTCATTACAATTATTTATATCATTTTCATTACCAACTTATTACAATATAATTACTAGTTTATTATGCAGTAACAATTGGAAAATAACATTTTGTTAATCTTAGTACAACTTGTTATGGTTAAATTTATCCTTTTATTACCAATTTATTACCATTATGATTAATAGTTTATTGAATAATAACAACAAAAAAAAATTAGCATGTCATTATTTAGGTTAGTACAACTGTAAAGTGACAATAAAATAGCTTTAGTCTTTAGTGAACACTTGTGTACAGGCCACAGCTCCAGCACCTTTGATTAACTTTAAGGTGCTGTGATGAGCATCATAAAGACTGCTGCACATAATCATGCTTTTATGTCTTTTTTTCTTGGTTCTTTTCAATCTCGTCATCCTCAGAGACACTTTGTTGGTTTTAGTACATCATTAAAAATGATGGTATGCCCTGCCCTTGTGGTCTAGGACATCAGCCACACAAAGCTCGCTCCTCTCTCTTGTGGATTAAATGGGTAAAAACTCGGAAAGTAATTATCCTCTCTCTCCCCGCACTCCGGAGGTGGTATTGAAACTCAGCCTTGCATTCTGAGCGGTGGTCTCTTTGATGAGAGCAGAGAGGCATGGCTGATAGAGCTTCAGCATTTTTTATTACTTTGTAGTGAACCAAAAAATACTAGGTGAAAACTGCTTCTTGAATCTTCCCAGGGTGCCAAGAAGATTGCAATATGGATAAAACGAAAAAAATAGGGGTTGGATTTGAAAGTGCTAAAAACAGAAATGAAAGAGTTATTAAAATGTGTTTTAAATAAGTAAAACATGTTTTCAACACATTCAAAAGCATTCTTTGCATTTCAGTGTTTGGATTTATTTTTGCCATGTGCCATGTCTCGTTTTCAGTCTAGATGCTGGATTCCCTTTCTTGTAAAGAGTGGAACATTGGAACCTGTTTTCTGCACTCTTCATATCAATGACAGACAAATTAGAGTGGAATTCCTCTTGGAGAGTTTAGTCAGGTTGGTCACAATGGCTTGTACTGTCTCTGTGAAAGGTGTCCAAACACCTGTTCCCCAGGCAGAGGCCATTATGAAGGAGTGAGAGGGATGGACATGTTGTGAAATCCTTATTAGATGTGGAAGAAGAGGGACAGCAGCTGGCATTCTTAACTTCTTCAATGTCAGCCTGTGAATCTTCTGACAGATGGGGTGAACAAACATAATCTCCAAGACAACAGCTTACAAAGCAAGTGGCTGTCCTCATCTCCTTCACTGAGACTTCTAAGTGATGGACTTTCATAAGTGAGCATAACAGATCATTTTTCAAATGTGCTCTGAAAAGGTCCATTTCATGGAGAACTGAATTTCCTTACTGAATGTAAATAAAAGTGTGATATAATATGCAAATACTGTTAAAGTTTAAAATGCACTGTCCACTCCCCAGTCCATATAGTCCATTTATAGAAATATGTTGGTTGAATTCCTTGTTTTTGTGATCTCATTTCCTTAGATTCACAGACTCGGCCTTAAGCAGTTTGGACATGCCTGTTGACTCTACAGCAGTTTAGCCCCAACTATTGAGCCTACAGCAGTTTAGCTCCGCCCATTCACACTGAAGTTATGAAGAATGTTTCAGCCCAGAGTGCCTTTTAAATTACACACAATTCAGGACAGCCTATCAGCACAGAGATCATTTACTTATATCAGTCTTAAAGGCAGAGTAACAGGTTAATACAACTTGTTAGCATTTTTTAATACTTTATTACCAGCTTATTACCATTATAATTACTAGTTTATTAGGTAATAACAACCAGAAAAATAGCAGATTTTTAGGATAGTGTAACTTAACATTATTTTTAGCATTTTAATACCAGCTGATTACTATTATAATTACTACTTTATTAGGTAATAACAACTAGAAAATGAGCATATTAGCATATTTTTAAGTTAGTACAACTTATCATTTTTATCATTTCATTACCAGCTTATTATCATTATAATTTCTAGTTTATTAGGTAATAACAACTGAAAAATTCATCCTTCACTGAGACATCTGAGTGACGGTCTTTCATAAGTGAGCATAGCAGATCATTTTGTGTGCTCTGAGAAGGCCCATGCAAGTGAGCCTAAGTTATGCTCCCCTATGCTCGCTTACATACTAACAGTAACAAAATTAGCCTGTTTAATTATAAAGGATAGTTAGGGAATCTTTTAAAAAGGTTCCTCACTCTATTTTACAAAAAATAGTGTATTTAAAAGGTTCTTTGGGACCCAAAAGTGGTTCTTACAAGTCATTGCTCCAAAGTACCCATTGGGTTCCATTTGGTACCATTATTTGTAAAAGAGTGATGCCTGTACACACAATACATTAATAATTCAGCATTTGCACCTCTTTTTTACTTTTCTGACTTTTCTATTGAAGTCATTTCACAGACATCCAAGTTATAATTTCAAAATAGTTTTTGGGCCATAAATAAAGAACAGGCCTTATCAGTTTCCGAACTTAATTAGGCATCGTGTCCCATCTGTAGTCCATCTCATCAATTATTTCTCAGGCCCTGCCGCAGCTACCCATTCCCAATTAACTATTTATAAACCTTTAATGATTCACAATATGCAGAGGCCCTAATCTTTATGTAAATTGGTGTGATTCATCAGATACCTCTATTCTTTGGCCACTCAGTTACACTCGCTATACAGTACGTTCGGATGAGACACGAGGAGGTCACGAGGGCCGGATTTTTCACCGCTATCCAAATTCTAATCCTAATGGACAATTTCCCAACCTAAGTATGAGGAAATTAGAGAACTGTGGTAATAAGCTCCACAGCTTCCAAATTACGAATAAAGAGTTGATTTAGTATGATTGCTCTGCTGATATAAACCTTTGGTTTTCTACCCCTATAGTTTACTTAAGCGGTTTGTCTTAAATTTAAATCGAGGCTTGTGATATGGCTGTCAGTCCCTGAATAGAAGCCTTGACCATGGGTGTGTGGCAGTGTGGAAACCCCAGACTTTGCTCATGCTTGGATTCATGTACTTTTCCTTAAGAATACAAAGAAAGGGAGCTTTATGGGATTGCTTTGTTAAATCCACAAGGCATATGGCCCAGAGTGCAGACTTAACAGAATGTTTTATCTTGGTTTAATTAGACTTTAGTCTAATCTGAGATTATTCGTATCCTGTCTTAAGGAATATCCCATTTACCATTGAGAGTTCAATGCCCCTGGAGGTCTAAAATAGACACATTTAGTAGTTATTCCTGTAACTGCAGTTGGATTTGAATGGTAACAGCCAGTTGCATTTCCAGTTATTTCATCTAGTCATTACCCTGGCTCCTTCTGAGTTTGTCTTAAATGGCATCTATGCAGTTTAAATGCGACTTGTATAAACAAAATGATGGACACATGGGCTAAGTGACAGCACATTAGATTCACTTGATCACTATTATCTAGTAAAGCAGCGCCAAGCTGAAAACCTGGCAGCCCCTCTGGCTTTGTCCCTGTATAAACTCCAAAAGAGGAGTGACTCTGTGATGCTTGAATTCTGTTAGACTTCCCATGCTTACTGTCAACAGCTTGGCACTAATGAGCATCCTGGGAAAAACACTGCTCTCGGCTCATCTGGAACCAATGCTCCTGTTTTAAGGCTGCCACTAACAATTACACAGCAGTGCACATACAAAACCGCTGCTATTTCTAGAAAGGGTAAAATGGAAACTGGGCTGTATCCTGCTTTTGCCTTCACAACGAACACAAGCAGAAGCGGGTGGACGGTGAGATTTTGGGGTTGTTTTCCTGGCTTGTTTTGCGAAGTGGGTTGTGCCTGTTGACTCATGACTTCAGGGCTACCTGTTTAGCATTCTGCACAGTGAAGCGGAGAGAAGCGCCTGCCATCTCCAATATCCAGCCCATGCCTTCTCCCTCTGCCTGCAGGAGCTGCTTTGCCAGCCTCCCTGCATAAGAAACAGATTGGGGAGGGGTCCACCTCTGCCTTTTGTTAAAGCACAGTTTCAAGGCACTATCCTTTCACTGTGCACCAGGTCTCAGCTCAGATCTAGTCACATGTTGGTGAAATCCACCACCTTCCCTCAGGCTTCTCTTTGCATACTTGCTGAGAGCCTGGGTGATTAAGCACAGATGATGATACTCCTGTACTGAGTTTTGGAGGCGTCCTTTTGCCCACAGAAATGTAGCATTCGGATCAGAAATGATGCATACAAACAAACAAAATCACAACACTTAATCATAATTAAGTACTTATATGAAGAACCTGCTGGGCTTATCAAATGCAGAGCATTACATGCTAGATGTTTTTATTCATTTTTCTCTAACCCTTGATGAAAGTATCATTTGTTCATTTGTTGAGACATAAACACAGTCATTCGATTAAATGTGAAATGACTCACTGTAGAGAAACTTACTGACTGAGATTTTTCTTTACAGTGGTGGTGATAAAAACCAGAGGTCCCAATGTCTACATTTTATTTATGATCCAAAATGACACGTGAACCTAAATTTGTTTACTGATCTTTTTTGAAGGACTATTTTGCCTTACAATGCCTTGCATGTACCTCTCCACCATGAACAAATTTTAAAAATGCGTTTTAGGCCAAATGTTTTTCTCAAAACTATCATAGAACAATGTGTCAGGCATCAGGTAGTGTATTCATAACCATTTCATGTAATGGCTTTCTGTGAGATAGCTCTTAGAGGCATTAAAAGCTTCAGATGTCTGTTTCCTATCCGCACCACTATGAACAATTCTGACTCTGTAAGTTCTCCAGAACTGAGAATTTCACATCTAACCACACTGACCGGCTTTGTTTACATCATAATAATGTGATTATTATGCAATACTGGTGGAATTCTCCTTTAAAGCTACACTATTTAAGTTTTGGGGATTTGGAGACCTCTCTGGTGGAACTGTGCCATTGCATGCAACATGCAAAAGAACATTTCATAACATTGTTTGTGCTTCAGATCCCTTCCACAAGCCAACAAATCTGATGATTGCAAGTGCGTTGAAAGAGTATGTAAAGAGAACTCGTGGTGAAGGAGGTGTCTTCTGAGGATGTAAGTGAATTATCTACTGTTGCCATCATATCTTCATCAGTATAGTGTATGTTTTGCATCTAAGACCTAAACATCAAGCTGGACCTTCTTTTTGAGCCTGTGTGTGTGATGTTAATGCATAAAGACATATGACATGGTCTGAAATCTGACTTGATGTCTCTGACTTTTAAACTATTGTTTCAGGCTTTACAGGGAGACACACAGAAGCACAAAGACAATATTTTAGCTTGTTTATTTTTACTCTTGACTGAGTAATGCTATTTCTTTTAATTTTAGAAAAAAAAAATCTAGTACTTAATTTTTTAATCTGGTACTGCAACACTTTTAGCCAAGTTGTTTTTTTGGAAAGGTACTTTTACTTGAGGCATTATTTCACAGTAGTACTAACACTTTTATTGAGTATGGGTTTAAGCTACTCTTCCCACCACAATCTACGAATTATTTTGACGAATAATCAGGCAATGCATTTTTTTTAAAGAAAATAACTTTTTTGACCAAAAATGGACTACCTTGCATAGGCTTTCACAGATTCCAATATGTTTAATTTGAAAGCAGGCCAACAAAGAAATCTATGCAGTATGTATCTATACACAAATACACACCCACACATATATATGTATATGTATGTGCATATAGAATGTACTTTTGAATGTTATACAGAGCAAAGCATTTTTATAAAGATACATTCAGTCATCATGACTCAAGTCCTTAAAAAAATCAGAAATGATCTCATGCAAACACCCCTCATGGGACTGCAGACTGTTTACTGTTTAAGCCCTTCCTGTCCTTTCGTTTGACTTTGACTTTACTCTGTTTTTACATCTGTTTACTTTACACAGCATGTATGTGCATGTAATCAGGTGATGTAGGAATTATCTGAGTTATTGAGCATGAATGCTGATGTGATCACTAGCATATGGGCTTTAAGTGAGTGCTGGGAGCTGTAGTATAGCTTAAGCAGAATATTTGACTCAGTCAGTAATAGCGTTCCATCACGGAGGGTATTATCTTTAATGCACAGTGCGGAGCGTGAAGTTACTCGGGCTGGAATCTCCCTCCCACAGTAATTGCCATTCCAAATTTTGCATGCACTCTGCTTGGTCCTCAAAATTTACACCCTCAGCTGCACTAGAGGTTCACAAACAGCCAGCGCTGTGTCAGCGAGTGATATCCTACTGCATTTTACACGCTGGAACTAATTTGCTTTGAAAGGGCTTTCATGCCTGCGTCATACATTCCAAGGGGACAAATGGTAGCACAAGTTGTTTATGTCAAGGTTTGAGAAAATCATTTTAAGTTGTGCTAAATGCTTACTTGTGCAGCATTTGTCCTCTCTGAGTGGTTATATAATGGGAAACAGAGAGTGAAAGCTCCAAGGAGAGATTTTCCACTTTCAAAACTGCTCGTAATGGAAGCGGTCCAATGTGGTCTACTGCAGGAATGTGGCATTCATTCCTGTTCCACGTGAATTCTACAAAGTGTTTTATTGCAAATACATGACCTCTTATGTTTTATTCACTCAGTTTCCCTTCTTTTCATACTGTAGTATACTGTACAAATGTGATGGATGTGAACACTATGAACATGCTACATGAAAGTACAATTAGGAACTCATTTTATCAGTTTAACAGTTTAACAGTTGTTAACACGGTCATATATTGATCGATTGATTCAATGATGGCCTTTCCTCTAAGGAACATTACTGAAACACACACAGCTTAGAAACATCTTTTTTCTGTTATTGTTCCATTATAAAGATTCTATGCACAGTACTATACACCATTGAATTATTTTGTTCTGTTAGTCAAAAGGTGTTCCTAAAGGTGTCACTGCGTTAGGTTCCCCTTTAAAAGACATTAACATTCACACAAGCAAACACCTAAACATATCTTAACTCTCGTTTGCATCTAAAATGGCTAAAGGTGATGTTCCTGAGGAGATTAGATGTAAGATAATCCACTTGCATAAGGAAGCGGAAAGTCGAAAGAAAACAAGTGAAAAAATAGGAATTTCCAAAAGTGGAAATAAAACCTGCACATCTGAGATGTGGAGTAAGGTTTTATGGATAATAAGAAGCAGAGACTGCAACCTGCAAGACTGAACTTTGGAGGTGTGGAGAAACATTTCTGCAGATTTCTTTGAAAAACTCCTGAAACGAATTGAAGCTGTAATAAAGACAAATAATGAGCACACTAAATACTGAAAATATTAATAGATATTATATTTAAGCCTTGAGGCTTCCATTTAATGTTTTGTTATGAAAATATGAAAATATGAATAACCTTGGTGGCTGTTTTGTCAGGAAATTGAGTAAATTAAAAGGTGGTTTCTGACTTTTGAAATAAAATGAAACCAAATCAAATTTAGGGATGGCGTGTCTTGATGGGTGCTGGTATTGGGAGTTTCATCAGAAAACGCTGGATAGAGCATCTAGCCTGAAATAACGCGCACTCCCACTGTGTGATGTGATGTTGTTGGCTGTGTATTTGCTCCTGTGGGCCACACATCTGTTTATTATTGGCCCATTTTTATTATGTTCTGTATTTATTTTATTTTATTTATCCCTTTAGAGCCCACATGTCAAACACAAGGCCAGATCAAGCCTGTGGTACAATCTGGCCCGTGAAATTATTTAAATTTTCTAAAAAAATTAGTCCATTTCACAATGCACTGCACTACAATCTCCAGCATGCACTGCAACATAACGTGCACTCCAACCCCCCTAACCCAACAACAATCTATGGGACACCAGTCATATCACCAAACACACTTACTGCATTTCAGCTGCAAAATATGACAGCTGTCTAGTTTAAGCATATAGGTAGGTTTAATAGTCCTACCTCCTGGGAACATTTGAAGAGTATTCATGTAATATTCCTGCCACAAGCCTTTATATTGCTGTTGATGTTTTTTGTCATATTTAATAAACCATGGCCTGTTCAGGTTATGGCAAAATGTTATTTCAAAATGAAATAAAAACATAGGCTCTCTGACCCACTGATCTGTTAAGATTTAGAGAAATGTCTGTTACTAGTGTGTGCTTGTGTACATGTCATACATGTCTGCACTCACCAAGATAAATTCCTTCTATGGTTAAATACACTGTTAGAAATAAAGGTTCTGTGCAGGTCCATTTTTTGTTCATCAAGGTGCAAACAGTGTAAATGTACCCTCAAAGGTACGACAGTGGTTTTAAGTCCAGTTGTGTACCTTTAATAGTTTTTTTCCCAGTGGAAAAGTATGTATTTGTACCTTTTCATAACCTAATGTTTTAAAACAGAACAATAAAAAAACAAGCCTAGAGATGAGATGGGGTGTGTGGAGTCAGTACAACTTAGAGAATATAATTTCAAAGGATTATGGTACAATTATGATCACTGACTAAAGGTGTTGAGAAGTACCCCTGAGGGTACCAGCCCAGTGACAAGAGGGGTGACAGTTTCGTACCCTTTTTTTCTGAGAGTGTAAAGTAATTCTGATTCTGATTTATTAGAAATATGTAAATAAGCAATAAAAATTCCTTTCATGAATGAACAACAGAGCGCTCTATTTTTAATCAACCCAAGTGTACACAACCCTGCCTGCACACGGGCAGCCATCCTGACCTGGCAGCTAATGGAGCATGTAATAAGAATGCCAGTGGTTTGACTAACTGTACACTGTTATGTCTCTGGTGGCAAAGGATCACTGAAACACACACACACACACACACAAACACACACACACACACACACACACACACAAACACTCAAACACACAAACACACACACACAAACACACACACACACACACACACACACACACACACAGTCCCGTGCTCCCTGCACATTCCATTAAAGAGCGCGTAGCTACAATAACACACTCCTGACCATGAGCATGACTACAGGAGCCAGTCTGCACTGAATGAAAGAATCCCGGGTGTCCCTGCGCGCGAGGGGGAGAGTCCCGTGGGGAGGGTGTGTGTGTTTGTGTGTGTTTGGTGGTGGTGGTAGTTGGCGGGAAGGGGAGGGGGGGGTGCTCGGTGAAATCTCTTCCCGTGGGATGGTCACGTGTCCTCGGGGAGTGCGTTACTTTAGGAGCCAGTCGGAGAGGGAATATGGTCCATAGCCGAGCGCTCGTGCACGGGGCACATTGAGCGAGACAGCAGCTTTTCCAGCCGCCTTTACACAGCAGCAGCAGCGCGTGGACTCCCGGAGCTGAGGCGGCGCGTGAGCACGCGATTACGCTCAACTTTCGGTAGTGAGAAGCCGCGTGAGCGTCCCGTGTGCGTCCGCTGTGGACTGACTGGAGGAGCGCCTGTGCGCGTGAGGTAGGCGAGCTTTGGCTACATATGGACACTTGTTTTCTCGTTTTGGAGAAGCGTAACTGTGTTGCAGTGCTTTGGTGTTGAAAGTGGGCTCGCCCAGCTGTTGAATCCGTGCGTATGTGTGCGCGCGCGTGTAGGCTACTACGCGTTCGCTGCCATCTTTTATGCATGCCGTTTCATAAACATGACCGTATTACCGAAGCCACGTTTCTTCTGTTGCTTTAAAACACAAAGATCTGCTGAGTTGGAAAGTAGAAGTTGCATAACTGCATCTTCCCCCTTTTAATGACTTAATCAAAACCAGTGATGAGTGAACAGTGATAAATTAACATCTACAGTGTCCAGCTGGACGCAGGTGTGCTCTAAAAGAGTCAATTAGATACTCTAAGACAGTGGTCACCAACTCTCCTGCTGGAGATCTGCCTTTCTGAATGGATTTGTTCCAACCTGCACCTAACAGTCTACTGACCGGGCCAATTAAAAACTTCAAAGAAGTCCATCAGCTGGAGAAGATGTGGCAGATTGCAGTGGGAACTTGACTCTGCAGGAAGGTAGATCTCCAGGACCACGGTTGGTGACCACTGCTCTAAGATGTTTCTTTAGGTGTGAAGGTTGCTGCAACACATAATTCAGTTCTCTCCATGCAGTCTGATTTAATGCTATGTAATAGATGAATGAAGAAGACAAGTGCGCCTATAACTAAGTCACTTCAGGTGACTCTAAGTCAGTTCACCTTTTGGCCGCAGTCTGAACTTCTCATCTTCACAACTTCACACACATCACTAATCTCTGTGGATTTCACAGGTAACACCCACCTTTTCTCTCCAAACCCACTGGGGGGGGGGAGCTGGAGGTGGAAATGTTTTGAACAAATCTGTTTCATCCAAGGTATTCTCACTGGACTGTTTCCAAATTTTCAAATTCAAATTTTTCTGCCATATTAAATCATTAAGATTTAAACAAAGTCATTGAGAGCAGTTTGATGTGAAAACTACCCTTCTCCAGTAACTTTATAGCATCAGAATTATTCCCAGTGGGGGTGAACCAGATGTCCAAAGTGTTCAATGCCTCTAAGAGCTCCCTCACAGAAAGTTATTATATGAAATAGTTTTGAATATGCTGCCTGATGCCTGAGACATGTTTTACCATAGTTTGAGATCAGCTTTTGGCCTAAAACATGTATATTTTAATTCTATTGATGGAGGAGGGGTAGGTGCAAGGCATTTTTAGGCAAAATAGTACCTGAAGAAAACTTTTTTTTTCATTATATGCAACCTTTAAAAAGTCAGAAGACACATGAAGTTTCAATATTTATTTTGGATAACCACCACTGTAAAGAAATCCAGGTCATTTTTTCTACTATGTGCATCAAATTACTTTAAATGGCTAAATTACTTTATTTCTCATGCACAAAGTAATAAAGTAGCAGGTGATATAATAAGGATTGTGCTCAATAATGTAGCATCTAATAAAATTTGATTTTGATGTGAAGTATTTTGGTCAAGTTCATCTGAGGTATTATCAGTATTATCATTTGTTTTCAAATGCTTTTCAAGAATTCAAGTGTGATTACCACATTTGATTTATTCAGCATAATGCTACATAGTTCTACATATTGCTCTAGACATGACTCTACTAGCCACAGGCTATGTCAACAAGAGGCCATCACCTGCATCACCAGCTGTGCTGCCACGGCCGAAGCAACAGAAATAATGTGACAGTTAGCCTACTCATGCTGTCGGCATTTCAGCAAGTGCTGTGTCAAATGTGACTTTCCATTCTCTGCGTTGGCAGCTTTTCCTCAAGGTTTCATGTTTAGCCAATGGGTGGGTGACCACAATCCTTACGCGCCTACTTGGATTAAGGTTTGTTTAGATAGTTGGCGTAATGAGCGTGAATCTATCGCACGCCTTGTTTGCCCGGGGATCTTATGCACATCAGAAGATTCCACGTCAGCCACCGCTCCACCCAGATTAGGCCCTGTGCATATAGTCCTATGCTAAGCACTTCTTCTTCTCCACAGCCATCTGTCATATCCTTTGTTTGCTGAGGGAGGTACTGTTTGAATTTTAATGAGCTGGACAGCTCGTATGATGTGCTTTGTCCGAGAGGAAGTACCTGGCATTAGGACATTAGGTATCCATCAGCAGCCCCCTCCTAGCCCTGTCTGGCTCATGTGATGCACTCAAGATACCAAGAGGGGAAACAGTATGATCTCGTCAGTCTTGGTTTAGATTTGTCCCCCTGTTTATTTTGGCTCTTCTCAACTTCCTGTCAGCTTTCTAGAAGTGATTTTAAGACCAGTGTTATTTGAGAAAAGTATAAACCTGGCAATCAAGCTTTATATTGCTTGCTTTCCATTTTCATTATTTTTATTGGAAAAAATATTCCTTGGATGCCTTCCAGCTTCACTTAACTTTTCTCCCCTGATGTCCTTAAAAACACCAAGAGGAAAGAAGTTTCTTGATATTGGAAAGTGCAGAAAGTAATTTTCCATGGTTGACCCGGTGTGTTGAATGTATTTCTTGGGGCTGTGCGGTTGCTATTCTTATCCCAGGGACGGCAGTCTCACGCGGGTTGCAGAAGAGCTGGAGGGAGTATCTGCAGAGAGCGTGGAGGTGTGTCTTCCATCCACAGTCGCCCCAATGCCAGGAATCCTGGAGGAGATAGGGCTGGAGCCCATTAATGCTGTTAGCTCCTCATCAGGGGTCTGATATTCAATTAGAGGGTCTTGAGTTCATGCAGAGCTAAACGCTTTACGTAAGTGCAGCCCTGGGGCTGATTGATTAACAGTTTTTGTAATTGGCATCACTGTAATTTATTTTACTGTGCCAAGGGGCCAAGGAGAAATGGTCGGGGAAGTGAAATCTTTTCATTTTACTCTCAGCAAGTGTAGGTTGAGAATGAAGTGTTTCGAAAACCATTGCAGAAAAATGTTCTCAACTCAGCTAGCCAGCAAAGAGCATGATACTAGAAAGAAGTGGCTTTAAAATGTCACTAGTCTTCAGCAGATTGATGACAGATGTCATCTGTCATGATCACCAATCAAGTTTGATGATTTAAATGTCAGAAAATGCACCATTCATGGCTTTAAGACGCACAGAAAAAATCATGTTTGGTTTGTAATCTTTGATTTTTTTTTTAAATCTTTAGAGTGTTTTGTTTTAATGTGTATCAGTCTAAACATTGTGTCTGGCTTCAGAACATTCTGTAGCAGCACAAGGCAGTATTTTTTTAAGCCATGGTTGTGCGTATTAAAAAGATAAAGCTGTGCTGCAGCCTTCTCTCATGAGGACTTGAATGATTTTCATGTTGTTTAAATCAAAGTTAAAGGGGAATTCCACATATTTTCAAAACTTCTCCATAATTAGTTTGTTAAGATGTTAAGAAAAAGTAATTCAGGGTGGTCCACTGTGGCTTCTTTCTAGAGAAACTTCAGAACTTTTCACAGTAGTGGTGATAGGAACCAAACGTCTGGCCTCTAAAAGTTAACATTACCTCACAAAAAGTTATTGTATGAAATGGTTATGAATATAAAGACTGAGATGTAAAACTCTTGCTGTTGTTAGGCAAAATACCCCCAAAGACAACTTTTTTCTAAGATTTTCCACTATTTTACAATCATCAGCGTTACAGATGGAAAACTTATGTACGTTCACGGGTTGGCCTTAGTAAAATGGCAATATTTGCATTGTAGACATCACAACGCCTGGTTCTTATCATCACCATTGTTAAGATGTTTTGCTACAATGAATCTTTTCAGATCAAACCACTCTGAATGACTTGGTTCACATGTTTGAATTAAACTGAAATGTTCAGAATTGGCTGGAACACAGTCTAACTTATTCTTATAAATATCCCTATGATAAAAAAGAGGCTACAATAACAGTACAGGAAAGCTACAATAACAGTAGTCTGGGGGCTGAAATCACATGGTTTAGCCATTTTACTTTAATTATTAGCGAATTATAGGCTGTAATTGTGCAATTTATTAAACCTGTAGCAAAAACTACCAAACAACACAAAGAACTACCAAACCATAGCAAAAACAAAGTTCGCTTACAATGTTTCTGAGCAGAAATTCAGCATCTTTATTGTCTTAGGTTTAAGCAGATTTCTGTGTAGTGTTACTACATTAGCTTGGAGAATTTAAGAGAATCCACAGTTTAGTTAGCAGCAGCCTCTTAGTCAGTATTTCAGTGGCAGCAGAGGCATTATCTCTCTTGCCAGTGAACCATTCATTGTGCCTCAGTTATACTTAGTGGGGTGATTTAAACCTTCTTTTATTGTTTTCACCTTACACATTCAGCACTCACTGAATGATGGCTCAATGGAGTCTGCTTTACTGTAACCACGCTAGGCAATCGCAGAACTCGTCTTGCTTTTTCAGAGAGAGCTTTCAAAGAATATAACTACTCTGTTAGCGCTTGCGTGGTGAGATGTGTTATTTTGGACTCAGTGTGAGGCCTACCAGAGTAAAGCTGTTGTGGGTTTGTGAGAGTTCACCTTAAATGTCCAATGTTGCCCTGGGCCACATGTCGGAAAAGAGTGCTGGTAACAGTTTGCTACAGACAGCCAAATGCACCCTAGCATAACATTAATTTTTAGCATTCAGAAGCTAACCAGGGTCATTCATGCGGTGCTTTATGGATGTGCCACTTCAGTTGTAATGTGAAGGCAAGCATGACTCTTATGACTGAGGTTTCCCAACTGCCTGCCATGGCTGTCAGTGCAACAGCATCTCCTATGAAGAATTTCAGTGATCCTTTCCTGCAGGTTTGGACATCAGAAGGGTATTGTGTTACAGGAGCGATTTGACTACTGAGTTGAATTAGGCCTCAGTTGATCATTTCTGGCATTAATTAGAGCTGCACTATATGTATAAAATACTAGTGCAGCTGTTTTATTGCTACATTGTAATTGCAATATATTGACACAACTTGATGAATGAATCAGACATGAGAATTCCACTGAATTTTCAAAAGTTCTGCATACTTAAATCATTGAGATGTAAACAGTGTCATTCAGAGAAGTCTGATGTGAAACGTTTCATTTTAGAGCAGCCTATGGAGACAGAATTGTGCACAGTGGTGGTGATGGGAACCAGACATCCAAAACATTTAATGCCTCTTAATGCTACCTCACAGAAACCTATTACAAATATTAAATCTATTATGTGTGCGATGCCTGAAGCCAGAGTTGTAGATGTCACAACCCCTGGTTCCTATCACCAACCATTACTGTAAAGAATCCGAGGGGGCCAGTTTCTTTAGAATGGCACATTTCACATCAAACTACTCTGATTGACGTTGTTGACATCTTAATAATGGAATTATGCAGGAATGTTGAAAAATTCATAGTATTCTTCTTTAGGCCAGTGCTCGTCAGCCGGCCCAAAGTTTTATTACACACTTCTATAACCTAAGACTAGCTCAACTAGCTTGCATTGGAGTCCCTGTAGTTATTGAATAATAAGCTTTAGTAATAACCCTGAAATATTAAGGGGTCAAAGACTGGCTTGAATTATTATGACCAAAATAATACTTTTTTTATTGGATTACATGAATGCCCTGATTAAAGATAACACCCACACTCATCTGGTACTGTTAATGGTCAAGATGCGCATAGCACACAGTTTCATTGGCTAGAGCACTCATTTGCATATCAGTATTGCAAAAGTCAATGTTGTGTTGTGATAAGTGCTTTAAGTGTGGTTTAAGTGCGCAAAAGCAAGTAGTGCCACACTAACGTAGACCAAGACATCATCATTTATGGTTTATTCCAAATAGATCACCTTAAAAAGTTTAATGCTACTACATCGTTAAGAGGTATCCGTCAATGTCATGGTACTGGTGTTCCCCAGATGATCACCAGAAACCATTGTTAACTTAGCAGTGTTAACGGTAGCACGATCCTCGGCAAGATGTTGTGCCAGTTCATGCTCATGTGAGAGAACTGTTCTCTGACTTGCTTGTTATGCACACAGCCGAAAACGCCTTAAGTTGTCAGTTCTCTCCAGCTGAAATAATTACCGCCGCTGTAAGCTCATTAGCCACAATGCACATTAGTGTCACTTAGATGAATACTGAGGCATGTTTCCAAGCTGAGAGGAATGGCATGACTGTCAGCATCACAACACAATATCAGACTTACCTCACCACCCATAAAGAACCTCAGAATGACCCCCTGCTTTAGGTTTTGAGGTGGGTGGTGAAGGAGGCATTTGGTGGCAAGGTCAGGAAGGATCATGAGATGGCCTTAACAAATTCCTTCCAGGAAGAGTCATCCTGTCGTCTGCTTTTGTCTTTTTGTCCAACAGTATGACAGCACTAGCCAATGGCTGTCTAACTGGCCTCTTGCTTCTTTGGTCCTGAGAGAAGATACTGACGAATAGAGGTCATTAAGGAGCTTGAATTGCATTTTTCATAGGCAGCAGCAGCCTACATACACACAAATGGAACCCCACAGTCAGTATAGTGTCAGTAAAAGTTGCTCAGTGCCTCGAGGTATCACACCTCCATTGTGTCAGTTTCACTGAATGCGCAGCACCAGGCTGAACTAGACAGGAGGCCTGTCATGAATTTTTTACAGCGGTGGGTCAACCATGTCACGCCCCAGCTGATAAAAATAGCAAAGATGTTAAGAGTGTTGTAATTCTCCTACAGGGACAGCTTAAACAGCTCACAATGCTATTCTACTCATTGTTTTGTCTACTGAGAGACTAGCATGCCTAACAGCAGGGTTTGCGTTGTCCAGACTGTGGTTATAATGACAGATTGTTTTAGAGAAAGCAAGACACAGGGAGAGGATGACCTCCCAAGGATTATTTAAGCAATAGTCATGTAAAACAGTATGAACCAAATGTGGGATTAGAAGCAACATACAGACCACCCTTCATTTGTTTACTTTTGGCCATTCAGTAATTTATTTTCAATTAGATAATAGAGAAAATGTGACTCCTATCTACCACGCAAGAGACCTAGACCACCAAACCTGTCACCATCAGATAAACAGCATTTCAAGCTTTTGTCTTTGAGGAGAAAATCAAGCTCCACTCTTGCTTCAGATCTGAAAAAAGGAAATAGACACAAAAGAAGAACTTTTACAGATCAAACAAAGAAGTTGCTGGTGTTTTCAGAACAAAGGACTGACCACCCCAGTCCAGACCTCATGATCACTGAATGCGTTTGGAATTAATTGGATCGTGAGAAGCAGAAATGAAGCCAACTTCTAAGACAAAAATTGAGCCTTGTGGGAAGAATATCCCTGCAGATTTATTTGAAAAATTGAAAACCGGTCTTATAAAAAGAATGATAAAAGCAAAAGGTGGACACACTACATATTCACAACATTGGATATTCGATGCTTTGTGTAATATTATGTTTTATGTTTTCAGGTTTTTCCTGATGCTGGAAAATGATTAAATTGTACCTACTGTAAGTTTTGACTGAAGGGTGGCCTCTGACTTTTGCACAGTGCTGTTGTTGCCATGGTTGGTTGTCCATACACTCTAAAGAATAAGGTGCCAAAAAGAGTCTTCTTCTGGTTCCATAAAGAAACTTGTAATAAATTGCTCTTAAAATAACTGTTTTTTTTGTAAATCAGATGAAAAAACTTTTTCTAAGACTAATTAAAGTTTTCTCCTGGAACTGAATCTTCAAACCAAGAACCATTTAGGAATATTTTTAGCAATGTTTCCTCAAGCCACCTGTTTCTCCTTAGAGACATTTTGTCTCATATTTGATTTGAAGGCTGTCATAATATCAATTTAGTTTGGTTTCCCCTTAGAAATGCAGTTATCTGTGTCTCAAGATCTTGTTTGAGTTTCAAGTGTTCTTTTTTTATTCCGTCAATGTCAATTGCTGTGTCCTCTGCGAAATTAGTTTTTCGCTCTTGTTCCAACCTGCTGTTATATTTCACTCTTGATGAAAACGGCCTAGATTTTCAAACAGGTCTTTGCGAGGGCGGCGCCTTGATGCCAGAGCTGGAGCTCTAACAAGCAAAGGTTCTTTGCATCTTTCTCATCATGCATATTTCATTATACTTTCAAACTATGCAATGTGGCAATTTGCATTTGGTCCGTCAGCCTTTTACCTCTCCTTCCACAAATGTTAATTTTGCTGATTAAGACTTGAGCAGTTTGACAAATGCATATTGCAGCACATCTGAGGCCATTGATTCCATTATAGATATTCTCAGGCCTAAGACAACATCCATAAGCTAATTGCGGCGCCTGCTTTTCCTCAGTCATACAGACTTACTCAGAAGAAAAGTGCTTGTTCTGAGAAGAAAACTAATTGCCCTGCTCCACTGGCATGAATCTCCAGCTGCTGATTTGTCCCCTCTCTGCTCAGAGGCTATGAATGGGAGATGGATTATTTGCATTTGGCTGGAAAGGTTACAGATGCATACAATTAGCATATGCCAACACGGCTATTAAGCCAAGTTAGTCATTAATTCTCTGACTTTCATGTTGGCTAAACTCCCTTAATTTTCTCCCAAAGATGATGTTATATGCCCTCCTCCCCTCTCTGGGCCTCCTGTCACATTAATGACTCCAATGACTCGTGAGAAAGTTGTCTAATTAAGGGATTTGCTAAATGTCAGTGGCACTGTCAAACCTTCAGCTTTATACCATTTAGCTACAATGAAGTCAGTCTCTCAGCGCGCTAACCGTCGCTCTGCGCCAGAAGTGTCGGCTCTGTAGTGCCTCTGTTTGAGCCCCCGTGGTTTTGGAGTGGCTGCTTTCAAACCTGGCCAGGTCATGGCCACAGCTTGTGGGTCACTGCACTGTTTCGCTCCCCATGCGCAGGAGTGTCTCGCTGTGCCTTAAGAAGCAAATAAAGGCCGCCATTGTTGCCTCGCACTCCGGCTGCTGGATTCCAGGGCTCGGGAGAGGAAATCTATCCACGGCGCTAACAAAAGCAAAGCCACATACCTCTGAAGAAATCAGCCAGGGGGATCCTGGGAAAGTTTGTGCCCAATCTTGGGATTTTTCTTTTTTCTTTTTAAATGGAACATGATGCCAGTTAGCATCACATTCATCTGATGTGTTTTGCCTCTGTGTGTGGGAAATGACGTTCTGGTCGTGATGACCATTCAGCGTGTTACATTCCCACTGAGACCCTAAAAGTAGGGCTGCCAGAAGCCGATAGTTCCCACAATGAGCAGAGAGGTTTAAAGCGATAGTTGAGTGAAATATTGAGTTTACACACTCTTAACCCAAATGGAGTCCATCAGTCAAGACAGGTTGGGCGTCCAAAGTTTGCCTTTTTAGTTTTGCTGTGAGGCTAATGTAGCTAACAAATAATGAAGCTTATACTCGTCAATTAGAATCATGCAAACTGCTGCTTAAATTACCATATGCTTTCCTCAAATCACGTCCAAGTAATCTCAAGTAGATGTACTTGCGGTTTCTGACTTTGTATAACAAACTGTTATCTAAATAATTGGACAACGCTAAAACAGTAGTAGCAGCCTTAATGCCTAAATTTAGTCTTTTTTCCATTTTTCTAGATTACAGTATGTCATACAGTGTCCGAAAGAGCATAAGCAAGTCTATTTTGTACTACTTGACTATTCTGTGGTTTTAAGGCAAATGTTTAATGATTTATACATGTAGTTTTCCAGTGGCATGTCTAGACTAATTTTGACCAAACGGTGGACCACTTTCAGCCATAATCAACACTTTGTGGTTAATATACTTGGCTGGGCGATAAAATGATAACAATAATTATCACGATATAACTTTTCCTCGATAGAGCGATACGACGTTTGATAAATGTTCGATATAATACACCATTCTCGCACTTCCACATTCTAGCGAAAGCCTTGGTGGCATTTTCTATTGCAAGGACAGCGACACTACTCTGCTGTCACCAGGAGAGGGCGCACTTCCAAGGGAGGGGGCCACGAGTAAGATGAGTCTTTAGCAACGGCTGAAACCCGGAGTTATACATTCCCTGTTTGAGTGGAGCGACTGGCGATCTGCTCTCCTGTGACCGAGTGTGAGTGACGAGGTCAGTGGTGTAACTATACTGTCCTACAGCGAACTCACCTCTTTCCTAACATCCTAACAACTTTAGCAGCGTTAAATCACAATCACAATCCTCACAACTACAGCACTGTTACAGCACTCGGACAGTCATATTTAAGTATGAGTGCATTCCCAAGCAATGAAAGTGAAAGAAAGAAGTGGGTTCATGTCAGTTACAGCCCTGATTTAAACTAAAGTAAACTGAGGACGCTGTGAGGCATTGGAGAGCGGGAGAGCCCTAGGTTATCTTTCCAGGCTAGCTGTTTTTAGCAGCTGGCTAACTTGAAGCAGCGCGCTGTCACTCGCACAACACGGAGAACTGATGATACTGTGGATCAAACAAGACACAAAAGCACTGCTTTCAGTTTAAACGTACCTAAAAGCAGGACTCTGTTTGTCTGTTGTTGATATTTTGCGGTTCACCCCTTAAACTACTACAATTGAATATCCAGTTGTCGCTAGCTGGACACCAGCTAAAAATAATCTGTTTTCTTTCTTAAATTATGACTATTACAAAATAGCCATGCTTTTCCAGCTGGTAAAAACAGCTCAGCAGACACTCTCTCCCACTCTCCCATGACAGATTTGTGAACTGTTCCACTGTTTGAGTGTTTGTGATGTTCTGAACATAAAGGATAGTTTAAACCAGCAATTAACCACCCAGGAACAAAATCAGCCTTCAAACTTGAAAGAAATAATGATTTGACATTTATCGCGATATGTATCGATATCGAACGATATAAATTTTGTTTATCGTGATAACATTTTTGGCCATATCGCCCAGCTCTAAAAATACTTTAAAAAAGTTAAATAGCAAAACATTTTTTTTCCCATTTTAGGAAAACAAAGAAAAATGTTTATTGTTTTACAGTAAGTAGCGTTTATAAATAACATTTCACTTGAAACTTGATAAATAACATTTAAAACCCTCTTTCCACCTCATTTGGGCTAGTTTGGTTGCAGTAAGTGTAGTTTTTCTTTCTGTTTGTTCTTCCCACTTATCATGAGCATCCTTCATTACAAGCATGCATAAACAGTCCCGCAGCATTTTCATTCACAAAGATAGCACCATGGAAACTTTCCGCTCTACAGACCGGGTCACACTGGTTCTGGTAGAGTTAAAAGTGGTGTAGTTTCACACAAGGAAACCTGGAATTCCAAAACTACTAGAATGGCTGTAGAGGTTGTTTTGACCATTTGATTTGTACATGCTTATTCATACCACAACAGAGAATAACTGAAAAGACATAGAAATAGAAATATCTGAAAGATGTATTTAAATTAAGTTTTGATTATTAATTATTAATTAATCCAAAATCATCCTGTACTAGTTAGACAACATAGGTTACACAATTAACATTAACAGTGTGTTTTTTTTTTGTTAGAATTACTTTCACGTGTGAACATAAAGAAGGATAAAGCAACAAAGCAACCATCTTCAGCTCTAGTCGCTGCCCGAGTGTTCACGTCTCTTCTTTTCCACCTAGCAAATAGTTTGTGACCCAGATCTGGCACAATTCTAGCAGTTTTTCTGGCTGCCGGATCTGGTCCTGAATCAAATTGCTTGCTGGGCCTGAAGTGGCCCACATGCATGCAGCCGAATGTGAACCAGAAGGGAGCCGACTATAGGCCATAACTGAGCCGAAACTGAAGGGACCCCATCATTTCCCCATATTTTTCCCAGAAGGCAGCCGGCACTGCCATATGTCAGCCAACTGACAGCCTGGTCTATGTATAAGATATAGCACCATGTTTAACATATATTTGCAGTTAACCAAAACTCACAAATCACAGTTGTTGAGTTTTTATGCCATAGCCTGTTGTTTGATTCTGTTCTAGATTATACTTTGTAAACTAGTTGGCAATTCTTTACAGATATTCAAACTTTCACATACAATTGTAGATCAGATTATTTTAAAGGTTTTTTCTCTGTTCTTTTAAATACGTTATTATAACATTTAATATTCCTATAATAATAAACATTAATTTAAAGAAGAATTCCACAATTTTTTTCACGGTCCTGCATTATTCAGTCATTGTAATATTAAAAAATGGTGAATTGTAGAGAAACATATCAACTCTGACTTCATTAAAATGGTGGTGATAGGAACCGAGGTTGTAATGTCTCTAACACAAACAATGAGATTTTGCGTCTTTTGGCCCATTTATCATGAAATTTATACACAATGTAAAGGACAACAGACATTTTCATATTATGTCAAAAACTGATAAACGACAAAAACGAAGATCTAATGCAATATTTAAGGTCCTTATAGAGAGACACTGTCTCTGGTGTTACCTTTCTTATATGTAACACCATTGAGGATTGGTATCACCAGTGACGCCTATGGATAGATAGAAAAGTGGACATTCCTGTAGAATTACCCATCTGGCTTACTATCAGGCAAATAAGATCTCATGCAGACAAACAGCATTCTAATATATACAGTTAAAGTGACTGCTATAGCCTTTTGAGGTGGAAATACTCAGAAGAGGGGAGTAGGTTACTGAGTAACAGCTGCCAAAATAATGTCCAACCAATCAAATTTCTGTGGAGGCCCCCCTAGTCCCACCCTAGACATGCCACTGCAGTTTGCACAATGCTAATTGACTAAGTATGAGCTTCCACTGCTTATTAGCTACATTTGTAGCTCACTTGCAAAACTAGAAGGAGACACTAGACATGCCTTGGCAGATCAACTACATTTGTGGTCAGGGGACAATTGTATCAATCCAGTTTTTCACCAAACTATCGCTTTAAAGCATGCTTTTACACTAATGTCTGAGAACTACTGCTGCTCTCCAGTGGAGGACGCCTTAAGATGTCAACACAAGACTTCATCTGTCCTTCGCTAAAGCAAAGGATGGCATTATCAAAGGTCTTTCTGTGCTAAATCACCATTACTGACTAAGACTTGAGCTCATAAACAAGGTTTCAGCCATGTTCTTTATTATGTGCTTCTTTGTGAGCAGAACATGGCTCCTCCAGTTGTCTCTGCTATCTCAGCTCCTCTTCCCACACACTGACTGACACTGCAGCTCCTTTGAAATGCCTACAACCAGCAATTAGCAGTGAGGAGGCAGTGCTCTACGGGGCTCTTAGTTCTAACTACTAAGCGCATTATTGCAGATTTGCAGGGAAAGGCTCAGATCCAGTAGGACTTTGTTTAGCTTCAGATCATTATTTAGGGTGGCATCATGTCACATGCTTATGCCATGATCAGCGTAGGCAGCCACTGGTGACAGCTTTTGTGTCTCTCTCTCTCTCCCTCTGCAGTATTAGACACAGCTGTTGCTCATGGCTGCTACTGTGTAATAGACAACCTCGCTTTAATCTTTGCGTCCTCTTTTTAACCTTTCATTTACAGCGAGTTTGCCATGACTCTGCCACGACTCGACTCTGGTCCTTTTGTCCTTTTGTCACTTTTAATCTTTGCTGAAATATCACTGCTGGGGTCTTGGAGAAGATAAATAACCTTTGTGTTTGGAGTGACGTTCAAGATAACGTTTTTAATTCATTTCTTCAGAAAAAGTCTTTATGCCTCTCCTAGGGCAAAGGGTGCCGTGATATTTGAAAGGCGCAGAAGTCTACCAGCAATCAGAGACTTCCTTTGAAGTGACAAAGGAGCCGTAGATGTCATTAGCAGAATAACATGTCATGGGAGAATAGAGGGTTTAATACAGGGCAAAGACGTCAGTGTTACTGTGGAATCTTTTGGTTAACTTAGCTATAGCTAACTCATGTACTGTATTCAGGCAGAAGCAGGTAGAAACAAGTTAAAGTCAATCAGAAATCATAATACCTTTCCATCCTGTACCATTACTATGGTTGCCACTTTGGCCCAGTTCTATCATTGGGGTGTAAACAAAGTCAATCAGATTGGTGTGATGTGAAATGGTGCATTGTAAGAAGCTGACTCAGATTTCTTTAGAGTGGTGGTGATAGGAACCACCAGTGAACCTACACGTGTGTTCTGAGTTTTATATATGATGTTGATGATGGTAAAATTTCGAATACGAATGTACTTTAAAAATATATGTTTCAGGTCAAATCTTTATCTCAAAAATTTATAAAATGATATTTTTAAAGGCTTCAGATGTTTGGCTCCAGTCACCACCACTGTGAGCAATTCTGATTCTGTAAGTTTCTCTAAAATGTCATACTTCACTTTAAAACGCTCTAAATTACTTTGTTTACATCTTAGCAATTTAACAGAAAAGATCTTGTAAGATCTGTGAAATTCCCCCCACAGTCAATTTTTATGGATTTTCCTTTGAAGATTTTCAAATGATATAACTTTTCCTTATATATTTTATTTAAATATACTTACACTCACAAGCACTTTATTAGGAACACCCCTTTGTGTCTACACTCCTTATCCATGTTGAGCTATGTTGAGCTGGTATGACTGGATCAGACACAGCAGTGCTGCTGGAGTTTTTTTTTGCCTATATGGTAAATGGAGCTGATAACATGGATAATGAGTGTAGATACAAATGGGTGCTCCTAATAAAATGCTTGTGAGTGTAAGTATATTTGAATAAAATATATAAGTTAAAGTTATATCATTTGAAAATCTTCAAAGGAAAATCCATAAAAATTTCACTTAATAGAAGTAACAGTACTTTACTTGAGTATGAGTTTTGGCTCCTCTACCCACTGATGGACTCTATGCAAAATGGTAAACCACTGCAGTCTGCATTATGTAATCCACTCTGTATGTCCACATTAACTATTATGTCAATTGACATCTGTCATGGCAATTATCGCTGGCTCTTTTTTGCACCTAGTGAAGCGTAATGGTTGGCCAAAGGTCAAACACTGGTAGGCAACACCCATAGAACTGGATGTAAATGTTGTGCTTGTGTTGTCGCACCCTGCCCCAGCAGCAGCTCACAGTGGGTTAGGAAGAGTGTCAGTCATGTGGAAGGACACCCAGGCCTTCCACACACAAACACACACACACACAGACTCACATACAAACACACACGTGCAGAGTGTGAACCAGAGGGCTGGCGTGGCAGGAAGGCCGCTCAGCGTTCAGTGCAGTATCTGTTGGAGGTAAGGGGATAGCCTTGTGACAGGTGGCTGTCCCTGGGCTGAACTGCACAGTTCAGTGGCAGGGCTAAGTGCCCCCCGCTTCCCCCCGCCCGGCTCAATTTCCACTTCCACTCCGGCTCTCTGGCACCGGCTCCCCCTGCCAGAACCTGAGCCACACTCAGTCTCCTCGGGCCAAATTCCCCCGGCGCACGGCGAATCAAATTTCCTCCCAGATGCCAAGCAGCACCTGAGCACTTGCTATTAAAGCGCCTTTGCCAGAAAATCGACCCATAACGGTCGGAGAGGCAGTTTATCTTTCTAGTTTCTCTAATTTAAAAGCAGAGCTACGAGCCGCTACCTCTATTTTCCTCTCACGCTGACTTACATTATCAATTTATTCAGTTTCAAGTTTCTGTCTTCCCTTGAGTGGAGAGATGACTGAATCGTAAAATGTTCCATTTGGGAGGTAAATGAGCTTGGAGTGTGTGGATGGGTGACAGATTTGTTTGGAATTTGGTTCTACTTGATACATACTTATCTCTAGTAAATACGGGGCTAACATTACAAGCACGTTTATAATTTCTATATGATTTATAAATCGTTCTATCTAACTCTCCCTCTCGCTCTTTCATATGTATACATATATGTGTGTCTGTGTATGGATGTAAAAGTCAGAGACCACCCTTCACATGTTCAGTTTCCAGTCAAAATGACCATTACTTTTCATTCTTTTTTCAAATATATTTCTGAGGAGATTAGATATAAAAGAAGACAACTCAATGCTATGGGTCTGAAAAGATGTGTAGCATTACTGAGAAAAGGAACTAGACAAGGAGAAAATATGCAAATCAAACAAAGAAGCTGCTGGTGTTCTATGAACAATGAACAGACCATTCAAGAGGCCACACCTCAACATCACTTAATGTGTTGGGATTACTTGGAGCATGAGAAACAGAAAATGTTATCAACTTCTAAGACTGAACTTTTGGTTTGGAACAATATCCCTGCAGATTTCTGTAGGAAACTGAAAACAAGCTATTTGAAAAGAATGAAAGTTGTGCTAAAAGAAAAGGGTCCAAACTAAATACTGAAAAAATTGATATTATGAGTTTTTGTGCAATTTTCTGTTTTGGTTCAGTTTTTTCTGATGCTGAAAGTTGAGTAAATTGTACTTAATGGCTGTCGTGACTGGAAATCATGTAATGAAGAGTGATGTCTGACCTTTCTTTCATGTACATTCCAATTACAAGATTCCCAGTTTTCCCATGTTTTAAATCTTTCAGTAATGTATTTAGTTGAGTTGAAACAATAGAAGATTTAAACCTTCATACTGAAGTGCTGTGCTGTATGACTGCTTCTCTGTGGCATTGCGTTAGCAGGTCATGCTGTTCCTATCACAGCTTGAGGCTCTCCATGCATATCTACTGTTTATCTCAGATTCCCCCAGTTCAGTCTATCAGACTCATGCAGAATTTTGCATCTCAAATATCAGTGCACATGATAGTAACATAAATGGCTATATGACTACATGTAACTGAAATTACTGTAGAACTACACTGTACATCATTATTGCCATGCCATTAATACGTATTATTATGTAAAAAACAATAGAAGTAGAAAGAGACTGGTAAGTGTTCTGGTAGTTGTATTCTTGTGGCTTATCTTGTTATTTATTATGCTGCAGATCCTGTAAAGGGTGTAATTTGTCCTGACAGATATCCTGACTAATTGGGGAACATGTGTTTATGTGCCTGATGTATTTTCTGACAAATTAGCCTGCGTCTTTTCCTCCAAGAGGGATTTTGTTACCTGTGGTCACTAGATGGCAGTATGGATGCACATTCACACATACTCCACTGACACGATTTGTGGATGCAGGTACTGTAGATGTACGTGAAATGAAATGTAAATAGAACAAAAGAACATCATTTGAGGATCCTAGGGAGCTTAAGATGCTTGCAGGCTGTGTTACTATATTCAGGATACTGTTCCTGTGTATGACCATACTCAATATAATATTTCCTATTATGTTTTTGTAAGCATTTTTTGAGCTCTCGCCTTCTTTGAATCATTCTACTTATAGCCTTCCTTCAGTATACTCTCTTTGCATGGAAAGTGTGGGACCACAAACTAAACTGGGTGCCCGCATTGCTTAATTCTCTGCTTTTCGTGGTATGCAAGCTTCAAACTATGCAAAACTAACTGTAGGAAATGGCGCAATAAACTCTGAGCCGCATGTAATTTTCCAGGCTTTTTTTCCCTGCAATGTGTTCCCTGTGAGCGATTGTGTTAACAGCATAAATCCATATTTATATTTCTCTAGCAGTTGCTGCCATCCCAGACTGGCTGGCAGTTGTATTGAAATATGTGCCGCTGATCCGTCTGAGCAGATTCATTCTCCTAAGAGGAGCTGGCTGAAAAGCGTCGTTTTTTTACACGTTGCGGCTAATCTGCGCTCAGGAGGGGGGTTTATAATGCACTGGAAGGATGCACTCTCTCACCCCTGATTAATGTCATGAATAGGGCCAATGGAAACGTTGACTGCACCTGCATTGCACTGTCTGCTCAATGTTTCTACTCGTTACTCAATTTCCACAACAGCTGCATGCAGTGCTTTGGGGTCTGAGAGAATGTTCCTGGTTTTACTGTTGATTATGCAGCTTTGGCAGATTTGTTAGTACCTAAGGGACAATGCTCTGTGTTTGATTTATTTCAGTCGTGGGACTTTGATTTGTTGTTTCTTCACACCTTCTTTTGAAAAACGTACACTCAGGGTGATACGCTTTAGCTTTAGGGCCAAGCAACAAAATAACATGCATTCCATTAGGGGTAGGTGAAGTAGCAAAAATATGGTATCACATTACTTCAAGACATTTTCTCAAAAATATGCATTGCAATGTTCCATTTTTCGTTTACTAGCTGCACTAAATGTAATTAAACAGGCCTATTTATTCTCTTTTTGCAGTGAAACACTTTGTGATAGTCAGTGTTCAACTAGTATTGGGTGATTGGGTTTATCCAGAATATTGGTTAAAATCTTTATAAGGTATTAATCATTTTTATACTGGTATGACACAAACAAGTGCCCATTTATCTGAAAAGCTGAATCAGGGCTGTTTCAGTTATGTTTCATGTTCATGAGTCAGTTTGCAATCCTCCAGCTGTGTAGTCAACTGAAGTCTGAGTTAGTCCAGATTATTATTAAGGGAGCAGGCATAAGAGAAATGAAAGGAATGGCCAGTCTCTTGGGGTTAACCTTTAACTTAGCATGGACACCAGACTGCTTACCATGCTTCCGTTACCAATCACACTGGTTGTGAAGCCATCTCCCTCAGTCAGCTCCCTTTGGACCTGGTCCTTGTACCAAGCTGAGAATCAGCTTGTTGTCCATTAGTTCAAGGTGCGTGTATGTTATTATGTTGTGTTGGGCTGTGGCGTGGGTTAACATTGTTGAGTGGTTACTGTAGAGTGGAATTGTATGGCAGCTTTTAAAGTGGCTTTTTATGTATCTTTTCTGTTAGTTAAATTCAGGTCCAAAAGTTTTTTTTTTTCATTCAAACTTGGAAATAAACAACAGAAAGTTTGCGAATTTTGAAAAATGAAAACAAAGAAAATTTATGACAAGTAACAATGACAAGTAAAAGTGACAAGTGTTCAGACAACCCTCAGATGGATTTCATCTACTTGTCAGAGGCTTTTCCACAAACAGCTTGAGTACATGCTGTCATTAAAGCAAAAGGGGGACATGCTGTACCAAATACAAAGAAATTCTGAAAGGTAAATATTTTTAACGTTCTTCTTTTCACCAGATTGCTATGCTGATAATATAATTTGTAATGAAATTATAAAGAAATTAGAAAATAATGCAAAAATACAAGCATTTTCACTAGTGATCTCAGACTTTTGGATTCCACTCTACGTATATGGAAATTAGCAGAAATTAACTGACAATATCACAATATGCTCAAAAAAATATATTATAATTTTATATGATAATGATAAGTATTGTCATATTGCCTATACCTGCATTCCAATATATCACTGTCTATGAAATTTGAAACAGTGTAATATCATTTCCTAGTCTAAACTCTATCTATTCTTGGTCTTTAATACACTCACACACATCACATTACCCAAATTCTATTACTGGGTCTATCATTAGCCCGCTTCTAATCCATCATTATCTAGGCCTTAATCTTGCTGGCTGTAATTGATGAGTGATCTAACTATCTTTATCCATGTCCAGTGCAAATAAATATTATATGTACATCCAGAGTTCTTGGAAAGTCTGTAATCAAATTGGAAATTTTGTCATCCAGACCACATTCATATACATTTTCAGTTTCTCTTTTTTCTTACACTTTTTCCATCCAGTAAGTTTAGCTAGCCTTAGGACAAAGAGTAACTGGAACATCGAGACGCCTTTTCTGTGCCATGAAATTTTCAGAAGATATTATGTTATAAGCCCATGCTTTACTAAGCATGGCAAAGAGTCTCATAGATTCTTAATACACATAACTAAGCCGATATGAATGACTCCAAATGACAATTTAAACCATTCTGACTTTAATTCTAAAGAGTATCCAGTAGTTAAATCAGATTAATGCCTGATAGGAAATACAAAACATTTACATTCAGGTCAGGCCAAAGGTCAGTGTCTCCTTGGTGAGATAAGGCAATATGTGAATTCAGATGAGTGATATAGCATTTGTTTCAGTAATGCAGCAGTATAAGCTCAATTACTGTTGGAATCAGGGAAGGCACTTTAACCTCATTTCTATTTTGCTATGTTTTGTAAATTCGTTCTTTTCTGAAGCACTGCCAAGCACTCGCATCGACAAAGAATGCTAATGTCTTCTGTAGCTGAACGGCTCCTTATTATTCTCTGCATTAATTTGGCAGCCTCCCCGTTAATTCCCACGCACTTTTGGGCTTCATTTCAAAAATAAATCACTTGATCAATACGCAAATATATAACAAATAAAGCCCTTAGGCGGCTGCACAGTGTACTGTGAAAGTGCTGCTGTAAAACCTTCCCCCCAGTTGATCGTTTTGGTTCTGTTATCAGAGGCCTGTATTAACATCAGGCTGTAATTTGGCGTTAAAGTCAGCTCAGACTGAACTTGACACTTTAGGCTCATACATTTAGGCTCAGATTTCATCAAATATTAAGCTAGACAGGGTTATACTGTGCATCTTTAATTTGGTCTGCTATTGTCTGAGTGTGTGAAGATGAACAGCTGATACATTAGAGAGAGGGCCCTAAATTATGCACAAGAGGAGGCACTTTAACCATTTACCATTTATGTGAAGAGTGGGCTGAATTTCATATGTTCCAATATTTGGTTCATTTCAAATGTCAAGATTCAGCCTCACACAGCATTGCATTTTCCAAAGCAATTGCATCTGAATTAACTCTACCGCTCTGCATTTTCATTGACCTTTCTCATTTCTTTGAGGCAATAAAGCAAGTGTATCGGGGGCAAGGAATGTAAAAAGTGTTCCTTGGCTCAACACAGTGCAGCTAATGCTAGATGAAATAAATGCAGAGAGAGAGAGAGAGAGAGAGAGAGAGAGAGAGAGAGAGAGAGAGGGGTTTCTGGTGAAACTAGAGAGAATGTGATAACAATAACTAGCCCCAGTTTTATAATGTGACCACTTATTTCAGTCATTAAACTACTGCATAAATTTGTTAATAAAAAGCGGATAGTCTGTCCAGCTGCTTGCGCTATTGTTTTGTATATACAATCATGTGCAAAAGTTTGGACACAGTCAACATCTTCTATTGATTTTCTAAGTTGAAATAAGTACACAAATAAACACACATCCTTTACTTCCGCACGTTATAATGCACAGTTGCTGTTTATTTGCTGAATTTAACATGTTGGGGAAAAAATGTGAAAAAGTTATAGCACAGTTTGTATTGTGTTTTTTGTATGTTAAACTCAGCAAATAAATAAAATTTGTGCACTAAAATTAGCAGGAAAATGCAATATTTAAGGTCCTTATAGAGGATGTGTTAACTTATTTTCACTTCAACAAAGAATTTTATTTAACCAGGGGTATTCAAACTTTCACATACAATTGTAGATCAGATTATTTTAAAGGTATTTTCTCTGTTCTTTTAAATACGTTATGATAACATTTTATATTCCTATAATAATAAACATTTATTTAAAGAAGAATTCCAAAGTTTCTGCATAATTCAATCATTGTAATATTAAAAAATGGTGAATTGTAGAGAAACATATCAACTCTGACTTCATTAAAATGGTGGTGATAGGAACTGAGGTTGTAATGTCTCTAACACAAACAATGAGATTTTGGGTCATTTCTTTTGGTCCATTTATCATGAAATTTTGTACACATGTAAAGGACAACAGACATTTTCATATTATGTCAAAAACTGATAAACGACAAAAACGAAGATAGAAGTTTTTTTTTCCGACAGCAGTGAAATATATATATAAATATACACAAGTGTCAGAATCATCATAAAACAATGTCTCAGGAATCAGTGAGCATATTCCCAGCATATTTCATGTATAATAACGTTTCTGTGAGGTAGCTTTTAAAGACATTAAATTCTTCAGAGGTCTGGTTCCTATCAACACTGTTGTGAACAATTCTGACCAATAAGTTTCTCTACAACAGAGCATTACATATCAAACTGCTCTGAATGACTTTGTGTATAGCTTAATGAATGAATTATTCAGAAAATTTGAAAAATCTGTGACGTTCCCCTTTTAAAAAATTCAAAAGTGAAGAGTGATACCAATGAGGAAATGTTTATAATGAAGATGCTTATGGTTGGATGGAGTTCAAAATAAGTACAAAAAAGCAGATAAACAGCCATGGCTATGGACGAATGATGGGGAGCCTATTTTTAATCATTTGTCTATAGCCGTGTTATAATAAAGGCATTTTAATTCCAAGAAGAGTGCCAGGGACATTTATTCTTTTAGCACTAAGTCATTTTAATGTGTAGGAGGTTTTATTCATTAGCCGTGCTTGTGCTGAATCTGGGGATTTACAATACTTGATGTTACTGTTAAAACTGACAGCAAGGCCATGTAAAACACAAAGGCGTTCCAAAGCGGAAAGGCCTTAATATAGATCAGAAAGGGTTGAATTTAATGTCTGACATGAGGCAGGAGTCTCTGAGGGATGCTGTATCCTGCAGTTGAAGCAGCTTCAGTAAACAGGCGTAACATTTCGTGGCTGGGTGCGAAATGACTTCTCGCTGCTGTGTAAGACAGACTCCGCACTGTATTCATTTCCTATCTTACAGTGAGAGCCATTCATTCCTTTCAGACAGAGCGCCTCCCCATCGCCGACTCCGACAAAGATGTCTTGTGAGTCGCAGTCGTTTAATGAGCTGGGGAACCACCCTGAATGTTTGGAGTATGCGTTGACTTCACACTATACAAAGAGCTGATTATAAGGGGTTTAAAGCAGAGTTAAACGAGAGCGGGGCCAGCTGGCTGACAGCAGAGTGGATTTTTGTTGTCAAACTGTGTTTGGTTTTTCTATGTCCATGTGACAGAGACCAGTGTTTACTGTACCTGAGACAGTGGATTTATATGAATGCTTTAGGACTGTCATGATTGATCAATTAAGCTAGATAACTATTTTTAAAAAATGGATAAAAATTACTGACAGTTATTAGTTGGCAGGTTGTATGATGATAAAGCACATTTTAAACTATTGTAATGATCTTGCAGTGAGAAACAAGAGTCTAATGCACACACCCAGTTATAAGCTACATTTTATGCTTATATGCCTTCTTATAAGCTTCCTAGAGGCTTATCCTTTCCCACTTAAGTGCTTTGGAATATTTCAATAGCTATACCTTACATTTATATGCTTTTTTAATTGTTCACTTAAAGGGATGCTGTGATCAAATTGAAAAACATAACCATGGCTACATCTGTTGTAAATTAAACCTACTCACCTTTAACAGCAGTGCTGCAGTAGTCTCTAGAGCAAATTTTCATGGTTTAAAGACTAAGAAAGCCAACATCTGATGATGTACCCTGTGGACACTTGAGGTGGGTTGTATATATTTATTAGCCTACAAATCAGTAGGTAGCAGTGAGGAATTTGTATTTGTTTTTGTATTCCTAGTGCATGCTGGGTACTGTAGTGAGAGAACTCTGATGGACAGAAACACAAAAACAGTATAAAATCATGAATTCTGTCAAAGCAATGAGGCTATGAGGTACAATGCAGCACTGCTGAATGCTACATAGCATAACGAATGACATATTAAATCCTAGTTTTAGGTGGAAAGGCCCCTGTAAGTTCATTTTTTATAGTTTGGACCCTTTACAAACCCTGATTTGTGATGGATTACTAATATAATCTATGGTGACAGCCCTAGAATGTTTAGCATGCAGACTGATCCAGTGACGCTAGCACATTTTTGCTAAACAGAGTCATAACAGACACTCTGTCCCAACCGCAACCAAAACCTGCATTGTTTGCAAACACAGAGCTGCATTGTTAAGAGCAGATGTGCTCTGCTGACAGACATTGTTGGGGCACCTTTTTTTCCCAGATTATGTTTTCTTGGAAGAGAGAGAGAGAGAGTAACAGCAAGAAGCTGCATCCAGCGAAAAGTCCACCATGAACAGAAAGAATGCTGCACTTTCAGAGTGTGAGGATGAGTCACTTTCTGGTAGTGTCAAAATCGTTCTCTTCTTCCTTCTTCACCTCCGTCTCTGTTCTGCAGTAAACTCCACAGCATTTCGGATGCTGTCATTGTTAGCGGGTCTTCCTTTTCTGTTTTTTTCTCATCTCGTGTCAAATACTGCAACGAATGATTTATGCTATGGGAAACTCGACTACAGTTATTCGAGAGATGCTGTTGTTTCTTTTTCCTTTGTGTCTTTAGTGGACTCTCAGCCAGGCCTTGTTACTGCAGTTTTGACATCAGTTGGGTTCTGAAAAATGCTGTTTGCTGATTTATTAATAGAGATCCAGAAAAAAAGGAATGTTTTGGGTTTTTTATCAGTCTGTACTTCAGACGGCTTGAAGCATTTGAAAGTTTGGGACTTGTTTTCACTGGACTTGTAATACCAGGCCTGGTATTTTGAGAAGCAAAAATCCAGTCCTAGAAATGATGTTTCAATGGGATTATCAAATCCACTGGGCCGTTGCAGGGCTCACTTCAGTTTACCGGCGTTAGCACATTTAAAGAAATGGGACGGAGGTTTAAAAATAGATGTTCTTCAATTCTTTCCCATTTTATGCGGAAACGACATTGCGGCTCCATTTGGAATCCACTTACAGATCCACCTGCGTTTCCTGCGGTTTTGGACCGTGCAATTGGCAGGACAGGCCTGTAGCTCTTTAGCTCTTTAGCATAGCATCTTCTCCCCCTATCTCTCTCTCTATCCCTCTCTCTCACCCTGTCTCTCTCTTCTCTCTCTCTCTCTCTCTCTCTCTCTCTCTCAGGAGCGTGGTGTTGCTGGTGGGATTACTGTAAAAGATTGGCTGAAGTGAGTAACCTAAAAAAGCTTATTTTAACTGTATCTAGACTAAACTGATCGTCTCAGCTGTGTAGATAGCACAGAGCTGCTGTAATTTGATTAGTCCTCTTAATGTGTTTGGGGTGGTTGTAAATGTGTTTATTGTTTTGTGTCTCTGTTTATGTAATTGTTGCTACTGACAAATGCAAGTCAAGTGTGCCTCAAGGTTCTCTGTCAATTGCGCTGGGATTAGCCCAGTCCCACAGGCAGAAGCAACCCTTGTCCTCTCCCCCCAATGAAGAGGCACAGGGTTAGTGCCCACGGATAAAGAAAGAAAATTGCACTGAAATGAGTCAGACAAATGTGCAGCACTCCAACAAAGAGAAAGTCTACTGTAATCTCCTCTCCCGTATTAAGCACTGTGGTCTGTTTTCTTCTACTGGCTCTTTGAAAGCAGGATTTTTTGCAGACCCTGCTGAAGTAATTAGGCAACGCCACTGTCAGTGTAGCAGTTAGCATTTTCATTTAAGTGCAACTGCAAGTGAGTCATGGTTATGTGTTCCTGTAGCTGTTGGTGCTCAGAGATCCAAGGACAGATATTGTATAGGTGTATTGAAACACATTTTTAGGTTCAGCATGATTTTTAGGTCAAGATTTAATTCGATTTTTGACATGTTGTGTGCAAAAAATGTCTTGATTCCACAGAGCTCTAATTATTTACTAGAATGAATGGTTCTGCTTAAGCCTGTTGCAATCATGAAATTTTAGCTAACGATTACTTGCCATATAATTAAGTTTTAACTTCTTTGCTTCCTAGCCCTAATAGTTCTCTAGTAAAGACAGACACACCTTGAGATCAAATAAACGAATGTTACTCACTGCTGCCCTCTAAAGGTGTTACTAACAAACATCAAATAAACAAACATTACTCACCGCTGCCCTCTAAAGGTGTTATTAACAAACATCAAATAAACAAACATTACTCACTGCTGCCCTCTAAAGGTGTTATTAACAATCATCAAATAAACAAACATTTCTCACTGCTGCCCTCTAAAGGTGTTATTAACAAACATCAAATAAACAAACATTTCTCACTGCTGCCCTCTAAAGGTGTTATTAACACATCAAATAAATAAACATTACTCACTGCTGCCCTCTAAAGGTGTTATTAACAAACATCAAATACAAAAACATTACTCAGCACTGGGGGTTATTTCACAAAGCAGGATTTCTCAGTTAGCCAGAAAAAGCCCACAGATGAAGACTGTCACATACAAAGGCCCTCAGCTGTTTTCCTATTGGTCAGGCTTGACTTTGGGCTCAAGTTATCTTGCTAAACTGAGAAATCCTGCTTTGTGAAACACACCCCTGCCCTCTAAAGTTGTTATCAACAAACATCACCCAACCTTCTAAAAGAGATGTTAACAGACATTGAATAAACAAACATTCCTCACCACATGTCAGAAGTTAGATCTTTTGTTGTTTTTGTAAAAACCATGACGAATTCATGCTCTTTCTGCTTTCTTTTATTAATGGGGTTTTATGTCAGCTTAACTGATGAAAACGCAACCAATTCATGTTGGGTTTGTTGTGACTCATGTGAGGCAACTGTGGAAAACTGCAATCATCTCAAATAATTGCAATCATGCAATTGTGTAATAACTGTGACAGGCAGAGTTTTTTATTTTTATTTTAATATAGCAGGACCTTGTGAAAAATAGTAGTCTTTTACAATGCACAGATCAGGGCCTCGACAATGGTGTCCATGAAAGATGGAAATTTATAACAATAACAAAGAAATAACAAACATTAAATAATTTTTAAGAAATTCGATAATTAAAATATTTAAAAATGGAAAAGCCATTCAAATAACTGATGTTTTCATTACTTTAATGAACAAGCATACTTCTGTGGGGAAACAAAGGTTGCTTTATCAAGCTAAATACTACTTTGTCACCAGTTGCACTCATTTGCCAGCTCTGCATACTGGATTCATTAGAGGTTGCAATTTGGCACAGTATGTGAGACTCTCTCAGTTGGAAGCCAGAGCCAGTTTCACCTCCAGCTGCAGTCCAGTTAAGTTACCTGCTACTCCAGATTGCTAGCTGTCATGTTACTTGTAGAATAAATGAGAGGGTTCAAGCAAATTAGCTGTATGTGTAGGAATCTTATTCAGGCTGCCCTGGCCAACAGCTTTTAAAAAGAGTTTTAAAAAGCCCTTTTTAGCGACTTAAAAACCTTCATCACTCCCTCATTCACTGACGAGAGTTGACCATAAAATTGTCTTTTTTAAGATGATGCTGCTTCCTCTGCTCTCCTGTAACACTCACAGCCGTTCAGGGCCAACAACCTGATCAGGGTTGCCAGATTGGACAGGATCCCGACTTAGCATTTTAATGCAACATGCTGCAAACTTAATCATTTATCAATGATATTTTTTCATTATCTTGTAGTATTAAGTTTTATTAAAAAGGAATAAATAGATATTTATGTTGCCATGCATAATAGTAATAATAACAATAAAAAGAAGAAGAAGATTGTTTTTCCATTTAGTTGTTGATGTTTTGTGCTGTTCTTATTCTTATACAATATTCAAACATTCGAGATAATTTAATAGACTGTTTGAAAATTAACATTTTAGATAGTTGCAGCCCTATTAGAGAGCCTTGGAGCAGGCCACATCAGTGCACCCTTCATATATTGCAGTTCATGTGTGATCTACGTATGTAAATGCCGACCCATAGGATTTAGGCCCTATCATTTCCTCACAGACCCAGTTTGGACTATTTAACATTCCAATTCCAACTTCAAAGAGCAGAGTAGAGTAGGTTTATACAGTGAGTCTATAAAGCTAAAGCTCACTGCTTGGGGACACGCAGTGACGGAACATTAGAGCTGCTCTGGAATAAAAGTCCTCACCTTAAGATATCCACGGCAGGCAGTGATTTATTAACAATTAACAGCAGCCCATGTTTCATCGTAATGTGACTGACAAATAATATGAAACAGACATGAAATAGATTTCACCGTGGATTTGGCCTGAATTGCTCTACCACCTACTGGCATCTGTCCACTGCGGGCGGAAACATCAGTAACAATACATGTTCTCTTTTTATGTCTGCGTTTGATCTTTAGCAGCTTAAAAGAGGCTTGCCAGATGTGCTTTTAGGCCTATGTACGTTCACTTTGCTCGAGCTGTCAAGGGAAGAACCTCAACTGAAGTGCCAGGGAAAATGCAAAGCATGTGGACCGGAGAGCCTTTAATTGTCACTGTAACCTCTTCAGGAGACTTAGTGCCAAATTACAGCCACGATCATTTAAAAAGTCTGGCATAGACTGTTGTATGCAAACATTTGAACATGTACAGTCAAACTGCATGTTTTGTTGATTTTCTAACTGAAAATGAGTTAACACATTCTCAACAAAGAACAAATTTTAAAGTTTAATATATTGTTAAATTTAGCAAGTAAACAGTAATTGTGTATTAAAATGAGGAGACGTGTGTTCTTTGTTCACACTTCAACAGAACATGTAATTTGGCCACAGGAGCTTGACTGTATCAAGCAGTCTCTTTATACATTCCATACAGTTTAACACAAATTTATTAATGCAAAACAAAATATGATGAAATGTTATTTTGACACTTTTAGCTGTCCAATAATCATTTTATTTACTTATTTACCTATTTATTTATTTATTGGAATGTATTGCACTTTAAAGGCTTGTGAGATTGTATGCAATCTTCCTCTCAGTCAAAATCCATGGCACCTTTCTACGATAACCCATTACAGCATGGTAAATAATGTGGTAATGCCAGAGAAAAGCCTGCTTAAAGCAGAAATTAAACATGTTTAAAATTTCCTAAAATTTGTTCAAATTTTCTTTTTGTATAATTCGGTAAAATCCCTTTTTACAGCCTGTAAGTTTCTTCTTGTTCAAATGGCTAAATCTTGCTGTTTTAACCTAGCCTATATGCTGCTGTTAGCCTGTATGCTGCAGACTTGAATGCAAGGCTGCAGCACGGCTTTATCATTTTAACAAGCACGGCCACAGTAAACAAAGTGTTTCCTTGCGCTGCTTTACAATGTTCTGAAGTCAGACAACATATCAGGACATCAATACATGAAGAACAAATAGGTTACTTGACATATATGCTTTCATTTTGTGCACCGTAAATCCACAGACAGCACGTTTCCTGACATTTAAATCACCCAACCAGGGAGCTATGATGATAGATGCACTATGCAGTACTATAGAATTGGCTGAAGCCTAAAGCTTTAGCTTCTCTTTTGGTCTCCTGTTTTAATTTTGTAGGGGGTCTTAATGATGGCTGGGATCAGTTGATGTCAGTGGATCATCTTAATGAAGCAGCCAATCTTTTACTTGTACTAACAAATCAATTAGGCGCTATATTGGGGTGTGGGTGGCTCTCCAGAGCCTGCTGAAGACTCGACCGCTGAATAATTGAGCTCTTGTTGCCTGATAGATGGGATAACAGAACACCCCCAAGAAACCACAAGGGAGTGTGTGAAGTGTGGCTGGAAGACGTCTCTCCAAGCCCATCATCTCTTACTCCAGTACAACATGCTGCAGCATGGACCGTGGAATAAAAGGGGAGGATCTCCCTGAATGTGGCCTGACCTATTTTTTAACATGGGCCAAAGAATTTTCACTAGTCTAAAATCCATACATCTCCTGCACATTCATTCTTAGTATAAACGTATTATTCTACACATACAGTTTGCTTGAAACTAGAGATACTGAAAAATCTGCATCCTACATTTTTCTTGTTTTTGAATATTTTCCCACGTATAAAGCTTGGTTTGATGTTGGTTTATATACTAAAAACAGTCATAATTCAGTTTTACCTACAATTTTTCGGCCTTTTTTATTATAGAATTATAGTTATTATAATTATAGAGTTAAACAGGCTGAATTTGGCCTCTTAATCAGCGGCTTTTTGTTCAAATTGTTCATTCCACCCTAAATAGAGCAGCAGTTATATTCTGTCACCTGTACAGGCAGCTGAATGTCACTGCTGCATCAATCAAGGTGGGACGGAAATTTCAAATAAAATAATAATTTTGAATGTCATTGAATTTCTCAGGTCACTTGTCTTAAATGTGTGTCCTATATGCTTGTACCTTTGACTGTCAGACACTTCTGGAATTTGGAAAATTCACGCTTTAGTACCTGCTGGCCTACAGCTTTTTTCATGCACAAGACCTTGCCATCGTCTGATGCAGCTGGCCGAGTTATCCAGCTTCCCAGGCAGTATGAGAGGAAGTGTGGCAATCGGTCTGGTGTCCATGTCAGACTAGGGCTAATCCAGGCCAGCTATTCCTTTAGGTCCTCTGCCTCAAAAATAAACTGAACTAGTTCTTATGTATCAGACTAGATAGTGGGAGGTGATCGAAGGACCGCTGTTTTTTTATTGTCATTTGAAACGTGACTCAGACACTTAGCTAAACAGGCTAACATTGGCATTATTTGCACTGTTTGTACATTGCAGAGTCTGTGCTTATTTGTGGCATGATGGTACTACCTTGCACCAACTCATACCTAAGGAAACAGTATACTGGGTGAACAGATATATGCTCACTACAACTGGGTCTATCTCTGTCACAATGAATGCAATAACAATTTGTCACTGCTGGACACAAAACTTATATTTTCTTTCAGGAGAAGGAAAAATCCTTCCTAACTTTCAGTCTAAGTTAATATAAAAACATTTTATTCCAAACCAATTTGGATTATTTCTAACGGTCCAGTCATTATTAAATTTTTAGACAACGTAAAGGAAAAAGAAGACAAAAAAGGGAGAGGCAAGTTTCCATGTCATAGTGTTATAATAGTGACAAATTGAATTGGTCCACCCAGGATGCTATCATAGGATTGTGGGAGCAGATTAAATGCACATGTCATCTTGATAGCAACATGGGCAACAGTGAGTGACTGCTATGAAACAATGAAGCCGTAAAACAATAACAAATTCCATTTGGTGGTTTGTGTGTGTGTGTGGCAGAAATACATTCTGCAGTCCACGCATTGCAGCATTTGCGGGTAAAGCTAGATTGGTTTGGTTTGGCCAGTGTTAGGATGTCTGTTTTACACAAAAATTGATTTCTTTCCCCCATTTTCTCTATTTTTAGAACAGCTGCATCTGTATTGCCTTGGGTGCTATAAGAGTGTTTTTTTTTTCCCTTCATTCCAGTCTGGCTTCTTTTCTCTAAAGATTCTGCTTTGAGTGCTTTGAGGAGGGGGCAAACTTAACAAACTCAGTTATCTTTTTTATCACATCAAAAAGAACACAGGCAATGCGATTTTTTATTTTTTTTTTCTTGCCAGTGTTCTTGCAAATAATAAACACATTAATAATGTACGGCTCAGCGTTGGCATATTCCAGTCAGACAAGTCTTTTATCTTTGCAGGCTATGTCGGTTAGTTTCCCCACCAATCTAATACGCAGCTCCAGGCGCATAACCATTTCCTGAGCAATGATTTAGCGAATATTGGGCTACTGATAGCCTTGTTCTTTACATAATATAAACAAAACAATTCACAAATCTTAACACTAAGTAGCCCTTGTTAGAAGAATAGCATATGCTCCTTTGAAATGTCAAAGCACAGCTTTTATAAAGATACACTCTGAGCCTCCTTTAGGCATTATTCATTATAATTATGATGGATTGAGTTGAGCAGAAGTGTGCACTACTGAGAGAAAGACTTAAAAAGGCCTTACAGTTCAACTGCAGTGGCTGAGACTACTTCAGCAGCTAAGTGTGATCTTTCAGGTGACTGTAAGCTCTATTAAGACAACCACTTTTAAGGTAGCGACAGCAGGCTGCACATTGAATAGTGTATTGTTAGCTACCCGTGCAGTGAATCTTTCAGAGAGATGGGGTCTCTCCTGGGTGTTGTCACGCAGGTCAAGGAGCAGGTAATTAAAAGTGCACTGGACCAAGAGGGGAGCGCTGTGAACCTCATTAAGGTATTATACTCGGAGGGGTTTCCTTCCAGAGTCTTAGCCCAGCATTCCGGACGACAATTAGCCAGCGCTTCACACACAATTATCCAGATGTAGTGACCACCTCATCAAGGCAGCTGACGTGTCGTCTTTAATAAGGAATTTGAAACTTCTTGCTGGGAGAGACCAGTGACCCTTGCTTGTTATTATGGCTCTGAAGTGTAGTTAAACTTTTTAAGTTACTTCCATTTACAAAAGTTTCTTAAAGGGGAATACCAGCCATTTTTAGCTTTTAACTGTGGCACTGATGTGCTTTGCTCAGAGCACATCCAGATGGCTTGGCCTTCTCTGAGGAGAAATGAAGGTGCACTATTTGTGGTCACATAATCAGATAACATGACAGAGATGCATCTGGCCCATGATGTAGGAAGTCCCTTCGAAAAACAACACACAAACCCAAATATAGGCCAAAATCTTTCTGACCTGACTGAACATACAGCAAGTCGTGAATTCGAACTTGATGGTATCCCAACAAATTTCTGGCCAAACTGGAGACAAAAATACATTTCTTTCAAGATACTGTGTAATTAAGGGTGAGTAATATGTAAAAAACATAACATTAGTGTACACAGTAAGATATTTTCACAATACACATCATGATTTTTCTGAGGTTTGTTTAGTTGGAACAGATGAAAAAGAACAAAGTGGCACATTTAAAGGGCCCATGTCATGGAAAACTGAATTTCCCTCACTTTCTTGAAATAAAGGAGTTTGGTGTAGTATGTAAACACTGTTAAAGTTTCAAACACTTACTGCTCATTTTGTAGTTCATACAATCCATAGATGGAAACAAAGCTGCAAAACAGCCTATTTTGATTTGACTGCTTTTGTGATGTCGCGAAAGCCAAGAGTTTACATGCAGTATATCCGCCTGTTCAGCCTACAGCAGCTTAGCCCCACCCATAGTGAAGTTATAAGGAGTGTTTCAGCCTGGACTGCTTTTTTAGTGAGGAACAATACAGGGCAGCCAATCAGAACAAAGCTCAAAACTATGAATACAACAGTTATTATTCAACATTTCTCATACTGCACTGCACTAAGTTGCATATACAATATACCTTTCTGATGTAATTTGACATAATTTATCACAGTAACAATAAATATTGCCTCTTCCTCCCAACAATGGCAAGTAAAAACTAAAACTAACAACAACAACAACAACAATAATAATAATAATAATAATTATAATAATAGTAATAATAATAATAATAACTACATTACACAAACAAAATTAAAAAATGAATGGCATAGTTATCAGCTATTCAAAATTTTCAAATCCATGTAAAATTCACTTTATTCACTTAATTTATTCATCAACCAGTGCTTTCGATCAACATTAAAAAGGTTTTTGCCTGGATAAACTTTACCTAACACGCTTATCTCACACTGGACTAAAGCAGGAGTATGTGAAGACCAACATCTGTGAATAAATAAACAGATTCTGTGGACACCCTAACTACCGATAGGGGAGAGTTTCTCAAACAGTCCTATCATAAAAATCTTAGTCATGCTAGAATCTGTATCCCTTTGAAGACTCTCTGTTAGTAAATGTTATGTTTGGGAAATGAGGCCCAGTGTAATAATTCCACATTTGGAAGTCATAAAATTCAGCATATTGCCCTTTAAGGGTGCCTTTGGCGATGTCTAAGCCCAAGCCCTCTGTGGTTCTGAGTCTGGTGACTGCCTATCAGTCTTGAACAGTTGCTACGTTAGTCGCGAGTGAGGTCATGGCAGTAAAGGTGCTTGTGGATCGGGGGCTATTTAAGACATTCAGAGAGAACTCATTTTCAATTTTTAGTTCTACCCACCATAACAGCATCGCCTCCCGCCCTGTAACTCTATTACCATTTCATTTTCTGAAAAAAAGTCATTTGATCATCAACGGTAGACTATAATTTTAGGATGTAACCCAGAACATTAAAATAATTATTGCACTGAGCAGTGTATGATCTTAATTGCTTTAGTCATGGTCAATGCATAATGAATTTGCTGCTCTCAAAATGAAAAAAAATGAATACATAAATAAATACTGGAGTGAATATTGAAAAGGTAATTCTTTTAATAGAGGGTAGGTCAAGCACATAAGTCTGGAACCAAATGGAATCAGAAGTAGAATCTTGAAATTAATGTTTGCCTCGTCATCATTTGTACTGAGACTGCATATCGCATATGAAAACGCTGTTCTTTCTGAAGTCATAAACATAAAAGCGAGACTTCTGCCAAGTCAGTTCTGAAGATGATTAGAGGCAACATTTCATTTATTTACTGCTGGAATATCCTGACATTTAATTTTCCTCCCCCCGTCAGAGCGGCAGACGAGCCTGGACTGCAGGATGATGGCAGTGGAAGGGCCGCCGATAAAATCAAAGTGGGCACTTTAATCGCGTATAGTGGGCATTTATCAACCTTGTGCCTTTTGCATCCCCTACAAGCAAGCCGATGTCAGCAGCGTTTTAAATTCATTACTTTACACTTAGCATTTATGCGCGTGTGACTGCTGTTTGACTGCGGAGGTACTGCAGAGAAGCGCCGGCCTGGTTAATAAAACAGCAGCCCTTTTTTTTTTATCTTTCGCTGATTGTGCATGGCAAATGCAGCTCGGAATGCCGTTTGCTTGTGGGGAAATGCTAATGCAGTTTGTCCTCTCTTGAGCAACTGCTCAGAGGACGAATATAATGTTGAGAAAGTTTTAATCTTCAGCAAATTTGCCACTGTGCTAAAGGGAATTTGGGGTTTGTGGAAGGTAGTTAGGTTAGACGTGACACTTTAATGGTATACAGTCATGTTGTAAATAGTAAATAGGCTGTTAAAGTGATAGTTCGGTGAAAGGATCACATTTACGTGCACAGTTTTCCCCTTACTAGTTAACCAGTCAAGACATGTTTGGTGGCTGGAGTTTCCTGCCATAGTTTTGTACTGGAGGTACGATGCTAATGGAAGCTTAGAACCACTAGTTTAGCATTGTGCAAAATGCATGTCTAAAGCATCACACGCTTGACTCAAACCATGTTTAGTTGATAAGTAACCTTGAATGGTCCTGCTTGTGTGGTTTCTAACACCGCTGTTTTTAAATATGGAGAAAAGTACCAACGAAATTCAGTTTTGTTTTTCAAGATGGATGCTACTGTTTTTTGTACTTTTGTCTGTTGCTTGTTAGTAAGCTTGCGCCCAGTAACAGTTAGCTGGGTAACCATGGCAACAGCCCCTAATAAATGAAGTAACACCTCCATTAATTGAATTATTTAATGCAAATCATAGCACGACACTAGTATTCCCACACATAAACATAACTGAAATTTGAAACATGTTGAGTTAATTGATATCCTCCATTACTACCACATTTACTATACCTTATGCTGTCATTGTTTTCGATGGAATTGCAACAGAAAATTCTGTGGTGGAATAAACTGGTTGTTGATTTTTTTCCAGTGCCAAACGTCTCTTTATCAAATTCCAGATCAACCCAGTATTATGCAACACAAAATAAAAGAGTATGGAACGTCCTCTTGTCATTTTTTTTACCTTAAATAAACGATCTACACTGGTAAAGCTATCCTCTTATAATCATCAGTTTTCACTTGCGTTCCTGTCACCATGCCAACGTTTGTGTGGCTTCATGCTGCTATTGGACTGATCTCACTATGAAACGCAGAATGATGTTTTTTTCAATGAAAGCATGTGATCGCAGCATTAGAACAGTCTACCTTTAATTAGATTCTACAAACACAGCTGTTAAGTTGCACTAAGTTGAACATGGTCGAGGGCCATTGTGGCAGGCAGATATCATGCTTGTACATAAAAGCCGCCTATGTTACAGTGTATGTTTTAGGCAGTGTTAAACCTAAAACTATACCTTTTATTCAAGCCATAAATGTCAAAACTCTAGCTAAGCTAATCACGATACACATGAACATTTTTTTCTAGATTTCACATGGGCATTTGAAGCTTATAAAAGATTTTCCATGTTTTATTCGAAGCTCCTGACTGACATATTAACATAAGGCTGGTGCTGTTTTCCTTTCTAACATCTGACTGAATGTATTTGTTAGGCTGCCACTTGTGCTCACAGTCAGTGATGTATCCAGGACTTTCAGAAGGTCTAGAATCACTTTTTTCTCACAAAATTTGTTCCATACATTGTTAATCAAAACATAATCGGTTGATTCCATTGATTGGATAATTTTCTGTTTGGCATTTTAAGATTTTAACTCTTGTGTTCCCTTAAAACTTAAAAATGAAATATAAGTATTACTACAATACTTGCAGAGTTCAAATACAACAAGCATGAGGATTGTATTAAATACAAATGTGCTAAAAATTGCCTACATGCATTCTATGAGTCCTAGAAGGCCCTGAATGTTCCCCACTGATTTTAGGACATCCTCAAAGCAGAGCAGCAGGTTCTAGACATCAAACAAAATGGTTTTTGGTCTCTGGAAAACACTTGCCATGTCTCTTGCTTTCATACGATTGGACCTCAAGTGACATAACAGTGTTACTCTTGTATTCGCTTCAGTGTTAGGGACTATCACAAAATCACCAGAAAAAATATGTGATTGTTTAGTGGAAGTCTTAAAAAAAGTCCCAGTTAAACAGTTTACTGCCATTTTTTTCTACACAGTTGCCCAAATAAGAGGATTCTATTATCAGCACATTATTATTAGCTATATTAGCCTTGTAGCTCCAGCGCAAACCTAACAAAGCCCACTTTAGACAGCAAACGTGTCTTGGCTGATTGATTACATTTGAACTAAGGGGAAAACTGTAAATTAGTAAATCACTTTAATAGTGTTAATTTTGACAGGCACATGATTTATATAGTAACTGTGATTTGCTGTATAGCAGTGTACAGGCCCATTGACTTTGCAAGACTGACCCATCTTGCCCTTTTCTCTCCATAAAGCTGCTGGAATGTGGCAGCACTTGTCTGAGAGAGCACTTGCGTGGGTAGAGGTCTGAGGGCCAGACATGCTAATCGAATATGACCATGGACCAATGCCTTCGTCTTTCTCTCTCGCTCACAAACGCCCGCCAATATTTTCATCGTGCATTCACTTCCAAGCAGAAGCACTGACAGGGATAAAGCGACCCCCACCCCCAAGTTTTCTAAGGGAGTGTTTACTGGCATCAGTCATAGGTTAGCATTCAGTTACAGATCCAAAAGGGCGGTATAAAGCGTAACTTTAACACTCTGTTGTACTTGAAGCAATGAACTGAATGAACTGATGATTTACGAGCGCTGGGCATTTCACTGACCTCCAGTCCGCTTGGCATTCACAGGAAGTGTCTCAGGGTAGCACGGGGGAAAGTGGGGAGGACGCCGGTGGCCGAGGCTGCTGAAAGATCCGTGGTGAGGGACACGCCCATCACGGGATAGTCTTGCGTCACCAACTCCCAAAAGTGCTGACCCCTCACTTCCCCACACCTGCCTCTATTCATAGTCCCCTCAGCCATTAAAATGTAAAGAGGTGTCCGGCGTGAGAGGAAGCCGTTATTCAGATCAGACGCCTGACACTAATGAATGTTGTCTTTCCTGTCTGTGATGGATAGAGGGGGGTGTTGAATTTAGTGTGCCAGTCTGTTTGAAAGTTTGAAGCTCTCCAAATGCTGTACAGGATGAATATTAATGAAAAAGTAAAAGGAAGTTCTTAGGCATGAACACACTGAAACAACATGATGCGATGAATTTACCTGACTTCCACATGAAGAAAAAACATTACATCAGAACAAATTTGTCCTTTTGTCAGGTATTATTTGGGTGGCAGATCACTCTCAGCACTGCAGTGACACTGATGTGGTGGTGGAGTGTTAGTGTGTGTTGCACTGGTACAAGTGGACCAGGTACAGCGGTGTTGCTGTAGTTTATAAACACTGTGTCCACTCACTGTCCACTCTGACACTTCTACCTTGTTAGTCCAACTTGTAGATGTAAAGACAGTAGCTCATCTATTGATGCACAATCTGTATTAGTCATCTTCTAGCCCTTCATCAGTGGTCACAGGACCCTATTGACTGGGTAATTTTGATTGGTCGACTTTTCTCAGTCCAACAGTGACAAGGAGATGTTTACTCCAGCTGTACTGCTGTGTCTGATCCACTCATACCAGCACAACACACGCTAACATGTCACCACCATGTCAGTGCCACAGAAGCGCTGAGAATGATCCACCACCTAAATAATAATACTACTTTCTCTGCGGTGGTCCTGTAGGGGTCCTGACTGTTGAAGAACAGGGTAAAAGGGGGCTAACAGAGTATTCAGAGAAACAGATGGCCTACAGTCTGTAATTGTAGAACTATAAAGTGCACCTGTAAGGTAAGGGGAACTGCTAAAATTTATATTGAGTGTAGAAACACGGAGATGTACTTAATGAAACAGCCAATCGATTTTTGTTATCCTGACCAGTGTTTTTAATACACTTCAGAGGGAGTGGTCAAAGCACAACCTCAACTCTGGTAAACTGGGTTATACTGAATGCCTTGCTGATGCAACTATGGTATGCAGAGTAAGTGTTTGTCAATGTTGATTTGTTCACATTGATGTAGGACATTTCCCTGAAGGTCTGAGTGTTGCCATCAATGCTGGGATTCAAACCACTACCTCTTATTGACTGGGTGCTAGGAGATGGGCTGTAATCTTTGCACTGCTGGCAATTAAAGGGCTCATATCCTGCATGTTTCTTTTATTTCACATAAGGTCCGCTTATGATGTTTGTGTGGTTTTATGAACCAAAAGCAATCATGATCGATTTTTACATGACCATTTTCTAACCTCTCTTTATCTTTTAGAACACTGTTTCCCAACCCTGATCCTGGAGGCCCACTGCTCTGCACATTTTAGTGGTTTCCCTGCTCTTAACACACCTGATCCAATTAATCAGCTCATTGCCAACCCCTTACTGAGTTAAAATGGCTGTATTAAAGCTTGAAAAGTGCTAAAACATGCAAATCAGTATGCCTTCAGGACCAGAGTCGGGTTGCTTCAGAATTAAAGAGGCTGTTTTTGTTGCTGTGCCTTTAAGACTGAGATATGTAGATGAGCTCTGTTCTGATTGGTTGCCCTGAAATGTGCCTTATTCACAAAGCAGTGCAGGCTTTGAGTGTTTGATAGAGTCATTGGACGGGGCTAAACTGTTATAAGCTAAATGGACATTTGTAATGTTGGTTTTCATGAAATCACAAAAACAGTTTTAAAAACAGGCTGTTTTTGCAGTTTAGTTTCCATATATGGACTGTATGGGTTGGGAAGTAAACAATACTTCATTAATCTCTTTTTTTAATTTGCAAGAAAACAAGCAAAGCAATAGTTCAGCAACAAATCAAATGTACAGTTTTCCTGCATACCTAAATCACCACGTACTGGCCACATATCGTGTTAAAAGTATGGATAATTTCAGACTTCAGGATGGCTTTTGCTCGTATTTTTAGCTATGCCTCTGTAATTTTATGTGTCAGTACATCAATTTCTGAGTAGTTTTATGCAGTAAAGTAGACTTGTGATAATACATTGCTTCAGTATGAGCTGGCCAATTCTCTTACATTTAGAGCAGTTTATTGACAGTTTTAGACATAAATGTCTGCTTAAAGACGTTCAGAACCTGAACAAACTATCCATTATCCTTTGAAGTGATGTTTTTCAGCTTGTCATTGAGTGCCCTGCAAATGATGCCTGTTTGATGCTGACTGCTTCTTTGTAACGGCTCACTTCAAAACCCTCCGCTCAATACCTCATCATTTATATGTGAATAATTTAGTTGTTTTGTCCACTGTCTTTGGGCAAAGTGTGTTTGAAAACCACATCAGATATTATATTGAATGGTGCTTAATTCGTCTTTGACAAGCAAACAACAAAAATAGAGAGGAAATATGTGTGGATATATTATTTTTTGTAACAGTATAATGTGATTTTGCTTCATACACAGTAGAGATGATACTATACAACAGGTTTACTTCAATTACTTCAATCTGAATGTGTCACAAATCTAGCCTGAAATAACTGATTTATGAAGAGTAGAAGTCACATTATAAGATCAGTAAACACTTGATAACATCATACTACAATAATAAGAGTGAGCAGTGTTTAAGTAGTTTGAATATGGTATATAAATATATAAATATTATATTTAAATGTATATTTTATATAAAAAAATACATATTTCATTTTATAGCTTAGTAGTTTTAAGAAAAAAAAATATCAGTACTGCTACTACTATTAGTACTGGTATCGGTCAATACTCAAGGTTATAGTATTGATATCAGTATTGGTAAAGAAAAAGTGGTATCATGCCATCTCTATAGATTTATGTTTCGTAGCCATTACACAGCTAGATCATACATGAAAAAAATTGTAAGCGTTCGCATATTAGCAATACTGCTATCCAGGGCAAATTATGATAAGTGAAAGGAGTGTTTGGAGTCTTGCCCAAGGACGCCTATTGGTACAGCAGGGGCGTTTGTGCCTAGATGGATGATTAAATCTTTGGTCTTCCATGTGTGTAGAAGTGATATTTTCCATTGTGCTGTGTTTGGTCATGATTGAATATATGAAAAGAACAAAAATGCCTACCAATAGTCCCTTTACTGTGTCAGTAAAAATGTGGCACCAAGTTACCGGTTATAATTATCATATATAATATCAATGCTGAACCCATAAATGTTCCCATTTAGCCATATATCCTGTATCGGCAGAGGAGATACATCTCATACTCCTAATATCCTTAGGGTTTCCCAGCCTCACTACTTTGGACACCACCCTTTTCAGTTTCTTTTCCCACTTCAACACATCTAGTTTATCTCATAAGGTGCTGGATAATGAAACAAATTGGATATTTAAAGTGAGGCAAAGCACAACGCTTTGCAATGCAGCTGATTCACAGGATCACAATTGAGAAACCTTGTATTTTAGTAGGCTTATCTTTCTCCAGAGAAGGTGAGGAGACCCAATTTATGTGATATATTCACATGACTCTGCAACAGTATTTATGCCCTCCCACCACATCTAAACCTGTAGTTTGTTTGTTTGATTCTGCAGACAGTCACTGAAGCAATACTCAGCCTCTTTAAAAGCACTCTTGCAGTGTTTGCTCCACAGAGAGCCAATATCATTATTCCTGCAGTAGAGGGAGAGAGAGAGATTAGACGTCAGCGAGCCGCCTCCGCAAGATGGCTCTGCCTGTCTGGATGGAATCATTAAGGGGCTCAGGCTGACTACCTGCCCTGTCTGTCTTTCGGCCTGTCCCTCGGCCCAAAAGGGCAGAAGGAGAAGATGCAAATGGAGATAACAGCTTCTCCCTTCCCAGTTTGAGTGGCCTTAACCCTATCAAACCTAACATTACACCACAATAGAGAAGTCCTGTTCAACCCTCTGTTTAATCTGCTGAAAGAGTTGTTACGGTGCATCTGTCTCTATATAAAAGAAGCATGATGCTGCCGTTTATTGTTGCATGCGAGGCAGTATTTTCTGCAGAGTGAGGGAGCATGTTTAGAATGGAAATCTGATCGATAAGGGCTTTTATCAGTGTAATAATAATAGACTGACATGTGAAGTATATATGTATTCATATTAGTTTGTGACTAAATAAAAATCTACAAAGTTTTACAATAAGTGCATTGAGACATCATGGTATTAATGGAAAAGAGAGGGTTAAAAGGCAGGAATAACTGCTTTTCTGCTTAGATATTAAATGTGTTTGGCAAAAAAATAAAATTTACACACTATATTTCAAATGTAGGTAATGAGCCAAAACATTAGCTTTTAATCAGCCAAGACTGAAACCTCATAAGGACATCAGTCTGAGGTTACTTGACAACTCTACACAGTTTGAGGCAAGTTTTTGATGATTTAGGTGTGCCGTTTGCACAATGCTAACCACTGGCTATGAATTTTTATTAATTGTTAGCCATATTAGCTTCATAAATATAGTGCAATCTAAAGAAGTATACTTTGGATGTCAAACATATCTTGGATGTCAAACATATCTTGGCTAATCAACTATAATTGGGTTAAGGGTAAATTAGATTTGGGACTAAACTGCCTTTTTAAATTGCTGGAATGGGCCTGTGGTATTGCTGCTCATTTCTCTTAGCTCCATCTCTCCCTAAAAGCTCCCCAGTGTTGAACATTGCTCCCCATAGGGCCTCAGATTCTAAGTGCTGGTAAATAAGAAAGTAAATTCAAGTGGTTTCCATCAGCGTGGACGGCGCTCCATCTGCAGAGGGCCCAGCGGCGGCCCGTTGGGCATTCGAGCCACGCTTCGAGAGCAGTCCACAGCAATAAAAGTCCCATTGAAAGCTTGTGAAAACCAAAGGCAAAGCTGCCCTCCCACCTAAAGACATAAATAAAGGCTAGAACACTCTGCATGCTGGGTGGACCAACCCCATCCGCTTCTAATGCCAAAAATGGGGGTGGGGGGGTTATCTCTAATCCCATTGCCTCTCATTACATAAGCATTACGTTGAGAGCACTGGCCCACATCGGTAAACAGGCCAGGCAGCAGGACGCATTAATCCCAGAGAACATTATGCTCTTTAGTCTAATAGACCAGGTTCATTATCAAATGCCATTTAACAGTCTGGTGAAGATGAATAAACATGAAGAAGAGATGTTTTTGTATTCATCAGTGGCTCTGAAATGAAAATGTCCTTCCTGTCAGCTTTAAATAATGCTTTTCTCTCTTTTAATACAGACTCCTCTCCACGATTCATCTCAGCATCAAAGAAGAAAATAGAGAAAAGGTTATCAAAGTGCAATAATACATCAGTTAAATGTTTTAAGGCCTTTTAACACAGGTGTTTACTTTTTTCTGCTTTATCTCTCTTCATGATAAGCCTCTGTAGCGTTCATTATTTTGGCCACTCTCTGCAGGCAGGGCGCATTGGCAGCGGCAGCTAATTATCGGCCGACGCTGGACGCTTTTCTCATTACGCATCAAAAACCTTGTAGAAGCACCTAATCCTGGAGATTGCTATGTAGCCAGAAAATAATGTATATGTAAGTGTTTTGTTCCTTTGCTGCACACCAGATGTAAAAAAAGGAGAGTGAAAGTTAATCTTGGCTTTTCCTCAGAGAAAATCCTAATGCGAAGCACTGCTTGCAATGTTAGCTTTCTCTTAATATGCTGCCAGTTAACTGAGCTGGCTGTAGTTGGCTTGATTTAAGCTATTTAACTGCCTATAGTGTTTAAAGACTTTAAATAGAATGTAACAAGACCACTCCAAAGGAGTAGTGTGGTTTATGCCACCCAACAACAAGATGGCCTGAAAATGTGGAATCAGAGCTACGCCAGCTGTGGCCGTAATTTGAATTTTCCACCCGAAGACTCTGAGGATAATTTGCTTATTGGTTTTATGTGAATGCACAGGTATAATGGCTTCCTCCCGATAACGGGCTGGATTAATGGTACCTCGCCTTATCTCTCACGTGCTCTTATCTCAGGCACATCTCATTTTACCTTGCTGGAGTTTCATGACCTTGAAGGTTTTTCAGACGTCAACCAAAGCAGACTTTCCCTAAGATACCAACCTGATTAATTTCATACAAGTTTGCACTGTATTAAAAAAGGCCTGGGGCATATTTAACATTACAGCATGCGATTTCCACAGCGATTCTTTTCCTGCCATAATGTATGAGCAGAGTGAACGGAGTGCAGTAGCAATGTATGTTTTAGCTGATAAATGTCAGGCTGTGCGAGCTGTGAGCTGTGATAGGAGGTGGAGGGGGTTAGACCCATCTGTTCATTGGGGCTCAGGGGGTGATGGTGTTGCTGCTGGTGCTGAATGGAGATTACATTATCGGTTCATTAGCCCTGCTGAGTGCCAGGCTGCAGGTGGAGGTGCTGGATGGCTTTGGGCAGCAAGTAGGAGATCCAGCTGACCGCTGGCCATCTCTGCTCTGACTGGCTACCAGGCACTCAGCATGTCATGCCCTTCCCTTGCTCTCCCTGTTCTTCTTTATTTTCTTTCTTTTTTGCCATCACTCTTTCCCTTTTTCTTTCTTTCCCTCTTTCTTTCTCTTCTTTCTTTTCTTTCTTTCTTTCTTTCTTTCTTTCTCTTTCGTTCTTTCTTTCTTTCTTTCTTTCTTTCTTTCTTGCCATCCTTCTTTCTTTCTCTCTCTGTTTCTCTTTTTCACTTTTTCTCTCTCTCTCTCCCTCCTTCCCTTTCTCCGTCAGCGTTCTTTGCCTCTTCTCTTTCTTTTTCTGTTTCTTTTCTCTTTTCATTCTTTCCCTCTCTATTTCTCTCTTGCTTACTCTCTCTCTCTTTTATTTTTTCTTTCTTTCTTTCTTTCTTTCTTTCTTCTTTGCCATCCTTCTCTCTCTCTCTTTCTCTCTTTTTCTTTCTTTCTGTCTTTCTTTCTTGCAATCCTTTTTACTTTCTTTCTCTCTCTATTTCTCTCTTTCTCACTCTCTCCCTCCCTCCCTTTCTCCCCTCCCTCCGAGTTTTTTGCCTTTCCCTCTCTCTCTCTCTCTTTCTTTCTTTCTTTCTTACCATCCCTCTTTCCCTTTCTTTCTTTCTTTCTTTCCTTTCTTTCTTTCTTTCTTTCTTGCCATCCCTCTTTCTTTCTCTCTCTATTTCTCTCTTTCTCACTCTCTCCCTCCCTCAGAGTTTTTTGCCTTTCCCTCTCTCTCTTTCTTTCTTTCTTTCTTACACCCCTCTTTCCCTTTCTTTCTTTCTTTCTTTCTTTCTTTCTTTCATCTTTCTTTCTTTCTTGCCATCCCTCTTTCTTTCTCTCTCTATTTCTCTTTCTCACTCTTCTCCCCTCTCTCCCCTCCTTCCCTTTCTCCCACAGCGTTCTTTGCCTCTCTCTCTTTTCTTTTTTCATTCTTTCCCTCTCTATTTCTCTCTTGCTTTCTTTCTTTTTTTCTTTCTTTCTTTTTTTTCTTTCTTTCTTTCTTTCTTTCTTTCTTTCTTTCTTTTTTGCCATTACTCTCTCTCTTTCTCACTTTCTTTCTCTCTCTCACTATTTTCTCCCCTAAAACTCTTTGCCTCTCTGTCTGTCTCTCTTTGTCTCTCTCTCTCTCTCTTTCTTTCTGTCTTTCTTTCTTGCCACCCCTCTTTTTCTTAATTTCTCTCTCTATTTCTCTCTTTCTCACTCCCTCTTTCTCCCTTCTATTCTCCCCTCAGAGTTCTTTGCCTTTCCCTCTCTCTTTCTTGCCATCCCTCTTTCTTTCTCTCTCTATTTCTCTTTCTCACTCTTTTCCTCTCTCTCTCTCCTTCCCTTTCTCCCTCAGAGTTCTTTGCCTCTCTCTTTCTTTTTTCGTTCTTTCCCTCTCTATTTCTCTCTTGCTTACTTTCCTTCTTTCTTTCTTTCTTTCTTTCTTTCTTTCTTTTTTGCCATTCCTCTCTCTCTTTCTCACTCTGTTTTTCTCTCTCTCACTATTTTCTCCCCTAAAAGTCTTTGCCTCTCTCTCTCTGTGTCTCTCTTTGTCTCTCTCTTTCTTTCTTTCTTTCTTTCTTTCTTTCTTTCTTTCTTGCCACCGCTCTTTTTCTTAATTTCTCTCTCTATTTCTCTCTTTCTCACTCCCTCTTTCTCACTCCCTTTCTCCCCTTAGATTTCTTTGTCTTTCCCTCTCTCTCTCTCTCTCTCTCTTTCTTTCTTTCTTTCTTTCTTGCCATCCCTCTCTCTCTCTCTCTCTCTCTCTCTCTCTCAGTCTTTGTGTGTGTGTGTGTGTGTGTGTGTGTGTCTATGTCTTGCCCCCTTTCTCGATCCTAGAGCTCTTTGCCCCCCCATCCCCCCACCCCCATCTGTACTCCATGTCATATCCTGTCCTCGTCCTGACTGATGTGTTTGCATCTCCCTATTAGTCTTGAGCTCTCTAGTACTTCATCGTTCACTCAGAATTTTTAACTCCATCATCTTTCATATCAGGAAGAGCAGTGAGATTGTTCATGGAGGTTAGACCTGCACCATATGGACAAAATACACGTGTTAGGATTGTGATAGAGCTCATGCATATAAAGTTAGATTAGCATATTACAGCTTTCTGTGATATCAGTATTTAGAAAGTCAAAATCGCATTAATGATTATCAAGCAATATGTTGTGCAGTCCTAATAAGGGTTTAAAATACTTTGTAATGCTTTTATCTTAAGGTGGCAATTCAGGTACATTGATTTTGAAATTTTAGATTTTGATTTTACTACAAAAGTATTCAATAATGTATTCAAAAATCACTACTTCTGGCCAAAATAAACTACTCTGTTATCAAACTTGACTATTTTCAAATGGAAAACTCTTTATGGAAAAATCTTTACATAATGTTTTTTATTGAATATTGTTCATTATTGTAATTAGTTCCTCCAGTCAGATTTGTTTAATCAGTTTACTTTTAAGAAATAATTCAAATTGTGCCAAAATAATCAAATTGAGTGGTGGTGAAATTTGAGGCATCATGATGCACTTAAATCATTTCCTAGATAATCATAACTTACAGGAATCATTATGAGGTCAGAGATTTACACCTCCAATCTTTCACTGATCACCATCGCTCCACCTGCGTGATGGTCCACCTGGGGACCACACACACACACGCACACCCGTCTGACCTTCTGTTTGAGCTTTCTGCAGGTTCAGCCACGTCCCGGCAGGGCTTGTTGCTGAGCTCTGGAGTTTGGCACAAGCTCAGACCTCCCATCCAGTCAGAGATAACACACACACTGTTAGACTCATAGCGAGGCCTCTCTGCCTGCATGATCCCTGCCTTCTGACAGATACTTAGCTCAGCTCTCTTCCCCAGATAACGCAGCTGGCTCCTGCTGCGTGTGTACGTGTGTGTGTGTGTTTGTGTGTGTGTGTGTGTGTGTGTGTGTGTGTGTCAGCAGCCTCACTTAATTATATCACAGCACTGACATGCCCAAGCCCTTGTTATGCCCAGGAGCAGCATGAATCTCTTAGACACACATCCTCAACAGTAGAGACATGGCTGCCAGGTCATGCAAACTTACATAATTCTGGAAAATAAGATGCAAATAAACTATGTTACTCTTAATAAGTACTGAAATGCAGGAGATTAAATGCCACCTTTCTCATAGTGAGCATAAGGATATATGCTGGTGTGAGAAGGTAAGTGGTCCTAGAATATGATATTCTCATAATACATGAATCACTATATATTTCTAATGTAATTTTTTGAGGTTCGGAAATGGATAGTCTGCTGAACTTGATGATTTAGTAAATGATTACATGGCTTTTCATGAGTTGATTCAACTTGAGGACATCAGACTTCACCCAACTCAAACTTCCTAGCTGTTTCTGTGCATCTCAGATAGATAAACAAAATAGAGTTTGCTTTTTTTACTCAATTTCCCCACTAGCTGGCCTTCCATCACACAGTCCCATGGGGCATGTTTTACTCTTAGGCTTCCACATATAGGCAGCTGTGGCATTGCTGGCATTCAAACTCACAATCTCCTGAGATTTGGGTGAATTATTAGACAGTTGCACCACATGAGATTTTACTGCTCTGCAAGGTTAAAACAACATACATTTGCTATAGTGTGTTACACATTTATGGACACAAATTCTGGGTCACCTTATGTGTTCCTGAATGGTGCAATGGACTAAGCCATCACCTCTACAGGAGGTTGTGAGTTTGAGCCCCAGCAATGCCATAGCCTGTACCCAAGAGGAAAAATGTCTGGCAGGTGTGTGATGAAAAGAATCTGGGCTAGTGGGGAAACTGAGTTGTAAACAAATATTTAATTTACCTAACTGAGATGCGGAACTAAAAAATTAAGAAAACTTTTGACTCAACTAAGAAGTTTGACTTGGGTGAAGTCTTGTGTCCACAACTTGAGTTAACTCAGGAGAAGCTGCGTGATCAGTTACTATATAATTATGACCTCTTATTTTTGACATTGAATCAGAAATGTCAGCAACAAAAAGGCCACACAAGTACGCAAGACTGTGGGTTAATACTCAAATGAAAAGACATATCAAGAAAAGGAAAATTAAATTACACATTTTTGTGTGGCATATTGGAAAAAGGCCACATTTTTTCCAATATGTTTAAATTTAGCAAATATACAAGTGTGTTCTCTGTAAGTGTGTGAAGTGTGTTCTCTGTAAGTGTGTGAAGTGTGTTCTCTATAAGGGAACATGTAATTTGACCAGGCGTGCCCCAAATATGGCTGTATGACAAGAGCCAAAAAGAGATGAATAAGTGAATTTTATGAGTCTGAGAGGACATATAAAAAGAGGGGTTGTATGTCATTCATTCATATGTCCATTTTTGTCTATTTTAATTATTTCTATATTATTTGAACATGGCAGCTGTCTTTTACATTGTGTGAAAACTTTCTGATGAATGGACCAATAGAAATGTTCCAAAATTACTTGGAATGAAACCTCTTTACATTAATGGACATTAAAAGTTAATAACATTTTCCTTTCTCCTGTAAAGTTACCATTTTGGGGATTCAGGTTTTTCGTAGAAGAGCGATGATATGCAAAGTGTTGCGATATGACTTAATGCAATATATTGCAAATTATTACCTTTGACTGCCTCTTTCCATCTATGGCTCCACTCCAAGTCAGCTCAACCGGAGGCTTTGCCTCTATCCGGTTCCTCTACATCATCATTGCTGCCTTTAGCATCTTTCATGGATTAGTTTCACCTGTATTGGTGGACTGTGTTTGGTATAAGTAGGTCCTCCTGCATTTAGTTGAACATGGTTTCTTAATGTTTTGGGAGTTGCTCTTTCTTTGGTTGGCTTTAGTTTGTGCTTTGTTTACCTAAGTCTACTTTTCTGGCTTGGAGCATGTCTACTTTCAGTTCATCTTATGTATGAGTTCATTCAGTATGTACCCTTGCCTTTATAACATTGCCACAGAATGCCTCTAAAATAAAACTCTTATCTAATAAAGTTTATACTTTGTTCATCGCACTACAATCTTTTTTACTGAAGCAAAAGAGAACCATGCAGTAGATAAAAGTAATCTTCTACAATCAAATATTTAGCAGATGCTATTTATCCAGTGATTTGCAGTGGTAGCTGAATGCAACATTAAGAGTCTAGTCCAAGGACTGCTATAGTAAAAAGTGGCATTCTTGTCTGAACTGGAATTGAGGCATCAATCATTTGTGTGTGGAGCAATGCTGTTATCCACTATGCTGTCCAATTACTCTTATTACAAAGGGCAAAAAGACTCTGAGTGCTATCTTGTGCACTGAGAAAATAATGGATTTTTGTATCCTGCTGATTTAACAATAAGCTTTATAAATGTTATAATGCTAATAATCAAATAAAAAAAAAAACTGAAAAAATGTTTAAATACACTTTTTTCAAGGTATCTCAATGCCATGTTGTATCAGTTTTTTTTTCTCCCACCCCTAGATCTGAGAAATCTTCTATTCTAGCAGAGAAGGTATTGTCCCTGACAGTTTGCTCTGTACTACCTGTCCTGTTTGTTCCTCGCCAGGCTTGTGAAAATATGAACACATTGCCATGCTACATTAGCCGTGATATGATCCAGAATGAATGTTTGAAACTCCCCATTACCTCCTGCATTTTGATTCCAAGCCTGAACTGCTTGATATTTATGATAATGACAGTTTCATCATGCAATATTCTCATAATATTCTCAGGCAAAGCCAGGCCAGTCCAGTGCCCCTTGCCTTCATTTGATAATGTGAATAGTCTCGGGTCTTTCATTAGCAAATGAGAGAGGCTGGACTAAGCCTCTTTCTCAAATCATCCTCTGCGGCCGGGTCCTGTTGGTAAACATTGCATGCTATCGGAAAAAGAAATGATGCTCTCCGCGCGGCAAATTGCAGTTAAGCAGCAGTGATTTAAAGCTGCATTAGGGATTCTCGGGCTGACTCAGCTGATAAACACTGTCTCACGCGGATGGCTCCGCTCTCCCCTCGCAAACACTGTTTGTCACGCCGCTCGGCGGGCACCTGCTTTGCCTGTCTAATGGCACTCCTTTCTCTCCGGATCTCCTCCGTAGCTGACAGATCTTCAGGTACTGTAAAGCCTGCCGCAACTTCCTGCCAGTCGATCCGAGCAAGTGAGCGCAGAAGGCAAAAGTAATTTTGACAACAACAATCATGAGTGGCGGCTGCGCTGTCACTCAGTACTCTGTGATGTATTATGAATGTTAGTGAACCTCTGGAAGTCTAGAATTGTTGTTGTTGTTGTTTTGGTATGCATTTCATTTGCACTACATCATTATTTCAATGAGATTACATGATTACAGAGGTACTTATGTACGTTCAATTTATGTTTGTATCATCTGCATTTCCAGCTGTTTCGATGTAAAAAGTGATGCAAAAACATAGTACAAATGTAAAGGGTGGTTTATACTCTTGCAAAACAAGATTAGACACTACAGTAACTCTTCATGAACCCTTACAACCCTGAGAGGACACCAGGGACCCGTCTGCACCGGTTTTATTAAAATGATTGTCAAAAATCTATCACTTGTCATAGAGAGCTTTGGCCAAATCCATTAGATTGTTAAGATTTCAGTGGAAAAGGTGAGTGCTGAGTGATTTCTCTACAACTTGTGGCTCAGTTTTAATGGTCTAAGCAAAACTAGGCTACATAGGCTCATAAAAATCACATACATTTTCATTGGTTTTCAGTTTGTTTGGCACTTACTTGCACAAGCTAATGAAATCTTGTATTTCGCTTCACTGCTTTGGTTTCAGTAGCCAACAGGAATGACAAAGCAGTTTATCCTCATTTTCAAACTGCCTAATTCTGCAGAATATCCTGGAGCAGATTGCACAGGGAAGAACGAAGCTTGTGATGCCCCCAAAGGCCCCTATAAAAAGTGCCTATAAAGACAATGCCAATATATTTACATTGTTACTTGAAAAACATGTAGGCTCCAGTGTGTTTTCAGAGCTTCATAAGACCTGTGGGCACTTAAACATGATGTGTTTCAAAGTGTTTCTCATATTTAAAGAAATGTATTAAAAATAGTTTCCATTTTTTGTTTTCTGCACATTCCATAGATGCTGCAGTAAGGAATGGGTCCATTGTGAGCTTCAGTATAAAGGCAGCAAAATACTCCTAGGAATGGCTTGGGGCTCTAGGGGCTAATATCTAATCCTAATAAAATATCTACTTAGCTCCTCTCAAACACAAATGAGGTCTTGATTGAAGGAGACTGTACCGCTGTCAGGTATTCAATGCATGTTTCAATTAACTATGAGTATCAAAACTCCCAAGCTTATTACAGCTCATTACAAGGCTTATTATTCAATAACTACATGGAAAACTGTGCAAACTGAGTTATTTTTAAGTTACAGAAGTGAGGAATAGACATCTGGACCCACCAGCACTCCTGGCCACTTAAGGGGTTCATATAAAATTATAGCATGCTTTCTGGGCCACAGCCAGCCGTAACAGACTGCAGGAGTGTTTGAGGAGGGAAATGCAGAAACCCACTTTCACCCCTGTATCGTCTCCTGTTTTCCAGAGGAGGACTTCTTCTCCCACTCAATAATATTTTGTTTACTCTCCCAATCGCACGTCTGCGCAGTTGAGCCGCACAGCCTATTGACAAAATGTCTGGCGACTCATTTGGGCTGGTGCGAGTTCGCTGTAGGGACTCGGGCTGAAGGAGCTCATGATTGGCATCCTCATAGTTTACACACCGCTGGGTAATGTAAGCAGAGCTGTTGACAAGAAAGGTCAATTTGAAGAATTGTTTGGTGCAGTTCATTTTTACAAAACTAAGGCAGTAAGTAGATGCCATATGGCAGTACGTTTCAAGCTGACTGAACATCATGCTGACTACTCATCACGCAAAAATCAACTGAACTTGCAGCATATGACAGCAAATGACACTTGGCCCGGAGGTTTTCATCCACACAAATCAGTTATGTCGGTGTCAAGTGGAACACGTCTAGATGTTGGCAGCGTTGACAGTGGTTGACATTGCACATTACTTTACGCATGAGTTTCCTGATAAAACTGTTATTTGAAAAAAGGTGAAGCGAAATAAATAAGCCCACTCAACCAAACTGCACTGAAATAGTAACACATATAGTTTACTTCATTCAAATGTGTACAACATTATCACATGGATTAAATATAGTACAGTACAGAAGTCAGAGACCCCCCTTCATTTATTTGTTTTTAAGTCAAAATGATAATTAAGCACAGATTATTTATTTTTCAGTGTCTGGAAAAAAGCAGTAACCTGAACAACTCAATATAATATTATTTGTTTTAATGTTTAGTATCCAGCTTTTGATTTATTACAACTTTCATTCTTTTCTAGTGACTTTTTTCGTCCAAAGTTCAGTCTTAGAAGTTGGTTGCATTATAAGTTTCTCACAGTCTGAGTAATCCCAAAATATTTAATGATGTTGAGGTCCTTTTATATCTATTTCCTCTTCCCAGTAACTGTTTCATGACAGCTACAAGTTGTTTTAAGTTGTTTTCTCACAGTGGAAGGATGGATGGGCAGAAGCACTTGTGGCTTTTCTCAGATCTAAAGCAAAAGTGGGGCTTGATTTTCTCAATTTTTTTTAAAGATGAAAGCTTTAGGTGCTGTTTATCTGATGGTGACAGTTTTAGTGGTCTACCAGATCTTGTTAGTAGGTTCTGTTTTCTCTGTATCTTTTTTATCATTTTTTGAACTTTTGGAAGCTCCTGTTTTTACTTGTTTTCCTTTGACTTTCCCCTTCTTTATACAAGGGGATTATCTTTTATCCAATCTCATTAGAAATATCTCCTGAAAAATAAAAACACTGAGCCTCATTCTCCAACCGTTCTTAAGAAGACATTTCTTCTTTAAACTGACTTACGCAGTTTTCACAAAGATTCTTACATTCATTTTCTTGTTTGGGATTTCTTCTTAGGTAAGAACAGAATCTACTCACGCTCATAAGCATAAAGGTGCAAAAAATTCTGTGGTTTAAGAACACAAAATGAATCTGACCCTTTTTTCTTAGAACCTTTCTCAAGATCCAGTTTAAGAAAAAACTTAGGAAAATATTGGTGAATGAGGCCCATCATACTTAATGTCTATATTTACTGAAAATTAAATAAATGAAGAAATGGTCTCTGACTTTTGCACAGCACTGTCACTTCATCAACGTAGTTACTGCTAAAATTAAGTAAACTGAAATACACAGAGTTGCTGATGTAATACTGTTGCGATGGTAATCATACTTGACTGTTTGGATTTGATGGGAATTCACCAGTGACTTTAGTGCTCTGGCCCAATGTCTCCATTAAGATCTGAAACTCTGCAGCAATAAAAACAGACGCTCAGTCCCTCAACCTATTCAGCAGAGGCCTGCAAACAGAAGATGAAGTAGAGGTGCTTCCACTCTTTTCCTCTCCGCCTGTGATGTTTGCCGTCAGAAAGCTGCAGCCTCGCCCGGCCCGAGGCAGATGAAAGCCAGTGCGGGTGAGCACACCTTCAAAGAGCGTCTGCACAGCTCTGAGAGGAGCTGTCCCTGCCAGTGTGAGTGTGTATGAAATCCCCCGACTTCTCCAAAGCGGGATTCAGGAAGAGAACAGTGCCTTAAATTTGATCAAAGCCTTCGGACTGAGAGGCTTGTAAGGCCCGGGGTGGGTTCTGCCCGGCCCTTTCTGTGCTTTTGTCATCTGTCTGTGCTGGGTCTGGAGGGGCTGGAGGGGAGAAGGGTTAGAAAGCTGACAGAAATTGATTTGGACGAGCCTCTGACACTTTGGACATTAAGCCAAACTGTCATTTCTTCATATTCACATAGAGTTCTGACTCTAGGGTATAATAGTTTCACATTCTGACCATCAGCTGATGTCAAAGGCGTGAACTCGTCAAAACAGGTCAAGCTTTTTCTTTTCATCCAGAGGTGTTAAATTAGGGCTGGACCAAACAGCATTTTAAGGGCTTTGAATCTATGTTCAAATGTTTTGTTCAGTGATCAATAAGCCTCTAACTTTGTCCGGAATACACAAGACTCTTCTTAGACATCTTTGAGGTCTAAACTCATTACAATCTGTCAAAGAGTAGTGATGATGCATGTCCATAGTAAAGTGGATCAGCATGTGGAATTGAAGCTGACGTGTAAAACAAGCTTCACGCTGCCTTTATTGGTGGATTCACAAACACATTCAGAATCACATTTTGATCAAGAAACACTTATTATTAATTTAATCATTTGAATCATTAATCTCTTATTATGGAAATACAGAAATAGGTGCTTTAGACATTGAAGGTTTGTAGGTTGTGTAGGCCTTAAAGGGTTAAAGCAACTTTTACGAATAGAAATTCAGTAACATGCTGTGCATCATCCCAGTACTGTTTCCATGTTATGAGTGGCTGTCACGCCTCCCTCCAGCCCTGTAGTTCTGAGCATTCAGAACACCAGTCCGCTCCTAGACTCCAACTCCCAGAGTCCCTTGGGATATCATATGACTCAGAACGCTCAGGCATCGGCCTATCACAGATCCTCCTCACCTGAATACTGATTTGTTCCACCTGTTCTTTGCTCTATTTAAACTGTTTAGTTTGCCGTGTCTCTTTGAAAAGTATTGCCCCTGTTTATCAGAGCTTACTGAGCAGGTTTCTCGTGCGTGTTATGCTCTCGTGCGTCGACCTTGTTTTGTATTTTCCGACTTGATTTTTGCCTTATCCTTTTGGTTTGCTGTGTTTGCTTTTGCCTGCTGGATTTTGCGTTGTCTCTCAGTATTTTCTTCATGTCCCTTTTTGTTTGGAAACCCTCTTATTTTGGTTTTAACCCTCATCTGTTTACTGACTACATGTTTGGATTGTCCTGTTTTAAGTAAAGTCTCAAAAAATATGTAAAATTCCAATAACATTACTAAGAAATGTATTGAATGTTTGAATACCAGCCATGTTTCTATCTTGGTAAGTTTACTTTTTGCTGGACACTGTAGTAATTCAAATCAGTTCTTCTCATCACTCTTTTCTCGCTCCCTCCCTTACTGAAGCAATGCAATATGGACCGTCATGTCTATTCTTACCGTCTGAAGGACATCAATATAGTTCAGAGCTGCCATTTCATTGCTGTGACTAGTGGCCACTTGGCTGCTTTCAGCAGCAGTTGTAGTGGATCTCATATCAGTTCTGAGTCTGGGTGATTATTATCATTAATTCAAGAGCCCTTGGAGGTTTTGCTTCACTGCGCACACATGCTCACACACACAAGCTTCCATTCAGCCCTGCGTTCGGCTATGGTACACCCAGCCATTATGCTGCAACCCGTCAAAAAGAGCATTTTGCACTTAGACACGGATACAGCGAAGACCACACAGAATCTGGATTTGATGTGGTGTGAAATTTAGGCCACTGTTAGTTTGCATACCGCTTTTGAAGGCGGTACTAGCGTGGCATGCGTCTCTCAAGGCTGGAGACAGAAAATAGGCTAACGATGATTGCGAGGCAGTGGTGCTTGCGATGATTTGAGTGTTGATATGGATAGTGTCAATTGTAGTGCATCTGTTCTAATAAGGCACTTAATTTTTCACTGCAGTTACATTGCAGCCATCTCAGGTACAAGAGGCTGAAGTGGTCTAGATGCACCATAAATCATCCTGCCTGTGGAGTGGTTTTAGAGTCTTAAACTGAAAATGAACCCATATCAGAGACATCTCAATGCCCTCCTAAATACTGCTGTCTTTTTTTGGTAGGTAGCGGAATACATGTAAGTGATTTTAGCAAGGGTTTAATGGGGTCATCACAGTTGATACACTATGTGGCCAAAATTTTGTGGACACATGACCGTCACACCTATATGAGCTTGTTGAACATCCCATTCCAAAACCTTGGGCATTAATATAGAGTTGCCCCACCCCCCTTTGCAGCTGTTTTTGGTTCTTCTGGAAAGGCTTTTCAAGATTTTGGACTTTGTGGGAATTTGTACCCTTTCAATCAAAAGAGCATTTGATCAGGCACCAATAATAGATGGCAATCGACGTTTCAATTTATCCCAAAGGTGTTCATTGGGGTTGAGGTCATGGCATTGTGCAGGCCACTGGATTTCTTCCACACCAAACTTGTCAAATCATGTCTTTATGGACCTTGCTTTGTGCATGTTGGAACACAAAGTTGATATCAATGTCTAAAATTGTCTAAATTTGACTGTTGGTTCTATACATTCTGGTAGGTAGCGTTCACCTGGTATCCACCAAACTCGCCCATCGGACTGGCAGAAAGTGAAGTGTAATTCATCATTCCAGAGAACACATTTCCACTACTCCAGCGGCGGCATTCTTAGACCACTCCAGCCGACACTTGGCATTGCACATAGTGATCTTAGGGTTGTGTGCAGCTGCTCTACCATGAAGCTCCTCATCCAGAGTTCTTGTGCTGAGGTTGCTTCCAGAAGCAGTTTGGAACTCTGTAATGAGTGATGCAACAGAGGATAGGTGTTTTTTGCTCGCAGCATGCTTCAACACTTAGCAGCCCCGCTTTGCAAATTTATGTGGTCTACCACTTTGACGCTGAATTGTTGCTCCTAAATGCTTCCATTTCACAATAACAGCACACAAACTGACTTATGGCAAAGGTGGCACCCTATGACAGTGCTCCACATAAAGTTGCTGAGTTCTTTGGCATCATCCATTCTACTTCTAGTGTTTCTCTGTGGAGATTGCATGGCTAGGTGCTTGATTTTATTCATCTATTAGCAACAGGTGTGCCTAAAAAACCTGACTTCAATAATTAGGAGGGGTGTCTGCATACTTTTGGCCATATGCTGTACATTTACTCTAAACATCCTGCTCTATGTCTGTGTTTCGCTAGTCATGAGTTGTTTTTGTGTGTCTAACTCTTCCCAAAATGCTCAGACTCATTGGAATTGAAGTGTTGAATAGGATCGTGTCAATAGAAGCGTTTGTTTTGGACTTGTTTTGGTGCTGTTTAATTTGTCTGTCTCGCTATTTGGTCAGCTCTGTTTTCCTCCACTCAATAACTGCAGTAGCACCGTATTTCTCCCTTTCAGCATGCGCGTGGGCTTTGGCCTGCTGTTTTCTTTGTTGGCAAAATGCGTAGGGAACCAATAACGTGATAATGCAGGAGTACAAGAATGATTTTGTGTTTATTTTTAATGAACACGCTGTTCTCCTACAGAAATCCCGATAACCAGGCTGCATCGCTGAGTCAAAACAGGATTGCAGGATTGCATTTTTTTTAACAGCAGAAATACAGGGCCTCTGCTTGTAATGGCAGCTTTCCAAATGGTCCATTTCATTTCAGTTTGGCCACATGGTGCTTCTCTGTCCAGTCTTTTTTTTTGTTTTTCCAAGACATCAGTTGGCTTGCTAATACAAGAGCCATCACAAATCTGAAGTGGCATTCATTTTTGTTCTTAAAACAATTGTGCTCATTTGGGTGGGATTTATTTTTTTAGTATGGAAGGATATAGCTGTTGACACAATTAAGGCCTGCGAGACTTAGGGAGGAGAGGAGGGAACTGAAGGATTATGATCATTATTAGGTTTGCTTTAGGCTATGCGCTTTCACATGCAGTGCCTTTGGGACACATTTATTTCTTATTTGTTTGCTTATTTTTATTTTTGCTCTTTGGAGCTATCCATTGCTGTCCATTGGGTTAGTATAAACAAAGTTGTGCAAAAAAGTGCAGATTTGACCTCCTTTAAATGACACACAAACTTCTCTGCACCTGATTCATGAAACCTTCGTACGACATTGAAACAAGCAGAGATCTGAGTGCAAATGGTGAATCAGCTGTAGTGCGTGAAATCAAGCACTGGCTTACCAGTGTCTCATTTATATAATTTACATGAAGCACACCTTCATTCGTGCAGATGTTTTGGTAGAGAATCAAAAAAATGACAGCATTCAAGTGGCTCGTGAGCCAATGGCTGTGCTCGTAGGCAGAGTTTGAGATTGAGCAGTGAGTGCATTGCTCCCCCCACTGACCAAACTTAACAGTATTAACATTACAACAACTGGAAAGAATAAAATGTGAAATAAACAAACTTTAAAACAAAAACATTAAACGCTGTATTATTGCTATGTATGAGATGATACATAATTATCGGTATTTGTGTTATTTCCTATTTTTATTGTTCCTATTAGTATTGTAGATGATATTGATAGTAGTTTTCAACCAAAAAAAATCAGCATATTTTTTTCAGGTTATTAAACTTTTGCATTCAAATTTACACACACTCCTGCCAGACATGGGTTTGATTGTACAGATACGCCAAAGATGAAACTGATTAACAGCAAAGCTGTCAGTAAAATTTGCGTGCGCTAATTTTACAATCAAATTTAACCATATGCAGCTTTGACGAGTAAGAGCCAGTGTTAAATGGGAAAATCAGTGGTACGGCTTGTGGACTCCAGTAGCTTCCACTCTTTTGGAATCTGCTGCTGTGTAAGGGATATAGATTCATCATATAAGTAGCAATTGTGGCCTACAACTGTTCGCATGTAAGAATTGTGTTGGATCTATTCTTTAATCTGCTCTTGATTCATTTTGGCTGATTATGCCCAGTGGCCTGCATTAATTCCTCCACTTGCAGACGTTGGAACAGAAGAGGCTCAATCACGTTCAATCACTGATCACCACTGGCTGTAATTAAATTTTGCCTCTTAACAATAATTACTCTTGTGTGCTTTATTAATTCGTCATTGCACAAATCATTAAATAAGCCTTGTTTCTGTCCATTGTCTGGTGGCTATGTGGTGAAACAGAGATGATGAGCTGCTGTCTGGGACTGGGTGTGCTGTCAGATTCTTTGGGTGTGACTGAGTGTGATATGAGTCATATAGTCATGCCTCTCTCAGGCCAGAACTAGCACCCTGCGGCTGGCATTTCACAAGGGCAGAAGAGCAAGCACCACACAGGAGCCTGAACAGACCAGGGTTCATTGAGGATTGCTGCAGTGCTGTTTTTTACGCGAGTCTGGTGAAAACAATCCATCACAGTTTCACAGTATGAGATTTTTCATAAGCTTTGCTTAGTGTTTTTCTGCAAATTCCCACCCTCCACCCCTCCACATCCCTTCTGTCAGAGCAGAATATTTTGAATTGGTATAATCAAATAAAATATTTCTTCCATAACAGATTAACTAGAATACTTCTGGCTGTCCCTGTATGAAATGATGTGAGGTTGTGTTGAGCTGCTAGTGAGGAATGAGGGGTGAAATGGAGTAAGAAATATATATATGTAGTATACACAAATTATATATATATACATATTAAATTTTTATGTACTAATAATCAGAAGCACTTACCAAATTACCAACATTCCATTTTTTGTTATTGTTTTGTGACCAATACCAATTGGTACCAATAATAATAGTAATAAGAAGTAGTAGTGCTAGTTATTTATATAGCACTTTCAGTTAGTGAGAGATAAAATACCATGGTCTAAATATTGTGAAATAACAGCACAATTACAAACAACTGGTGAACACAGTTCTGCTAATTGTTGATAGATGTTTTTAAATCATTTAGATTTTTTAATCATTCTTAGATTTTAAATCAGATGTTTTACATTTAAAAAACAGCTATCAAGCTTGCATTCCTCATATTCCCTGCAATGCTATTCCAGAGTTTAGGCGCTATAAGAAAATGATCTTCAACCAACTGAGCTCTAAGTGATCCTAGGACTTTGCAGCAAGCCCATCAGACTGATTTATTCAAAAAAATCATCTACATGTCTACAAATGTCAGACATGGTTCATCACCAATAGACTATTTGCAGACTATTGCTACCGTTGCCCCTCATTTCATATGAATCATCGTGGCGTAAGACTGTTACACTCCCTTTTGGTTCCTATTCTCTGCATGAATGTGAGCGTTTATAGTATGTGCTGTCCATTTCTCACCCTGCCCTCAGGAAAGACAAATGCCTCCAGTTGTTTGTTGCATAGCTAGAATGGACAAACAACGCAGTCATTCTTTTGCTGCTCATGTCAGGCCAAGAAAGAGTGGACAGACTTGACCCAGGGGTCACTTTTTATTGTCCATATTCAGTGACGTACACAGTGAAAGTATGTACAGGACTGTATTTACTTCCAGAGCAACAATTCTAGTATCCAACTCTCACTGTGGGCTATAATGTGAAGGACTGTGCTGGAAGTGGAGCGGTCTCGCTGGGCTGATTTTGTAGTGCGTGAGAGTTACGTAACTATGGGATTTGAGAGAGGCCTGCAGTGTGCAGTGTGCAGTAATGAGTGCAGATTGCCAGCCTTGTAAACAAACATGACTTAGAACTCACATTTAAAGCAAAACCACGCACTCGTTCATGGGTTAATGGAAAAGCAGCTGGCTTCTTGTAATGGCATGGCCTCTTTGATTCCAGCTCCTTATGAAACTTGTCATTAATGGTTAAATTAACCCTTTTAAACCATAAAGGCCTGTATGAGGGTTCATATTTCAGTTGCATCACTTATCAATTGAATTTTTAAAGAACCATCCGTTGAAAGGTTCTTTAGGGAATGAAAAGTGGTCCTTATTTGGTGGGCTGCCCAGATTGTGGCCTGCAGTAATGTTATCCTAACCCCACCCCCTATTCCACGTGAGAGAACAAACATATTTTTACACTTTATATAACTTTCTGTGTTCTTATTTTCCTTTTAATATGCAACTTTCAAATTGCAAGACCTGCAAATTCGTTTACCTTATTCAGCATTGTTGATATATTCAACATTATTCAAGTTTTAATGTGGAAATTTAACCTAATAATACAGGACGCTTTAACTGGCAGTCTGGCAAGCTACATTCAGTGTTCAAGCCTCAAGCCTAAAAAAGTGATGTGCTGGCTTTCTTAAGAAACAGAAAGCTTGGTTTGTAGAGAATAGTCACATTTAAATTACAGTTATACTATTGGTCAGAAAAATTGCAATGAAATATTTTCTCTAAGTTGTTCAGCCCTAAAAATTAAAAATTAAAGTTAATTGTATACTTACATGACTTAAAAAATTATTATTGTCCTTTTATCAATGTATTTTGGAAGTATTTTAGTAACAAAGTGGTAGGGCTGAATGATTCATCATTTTTATGTGAAAATTGCAATGTAAAATTGCAGTTTTTAAATCCCAAGAGCTATAATTTCAATTCTATTTTACATTATTCAATTCAACTTCATATCACAGAACTCTTTAACTCTTCAACTTCAAGCCTTACAAGAGATGTGCTGGTTTTCTTAAGAAAAATAAGCTTAATTTATAGAAAATAATCACATTTTAATCACAGTCACACTATTGCAATTAAATATTTCACCCAAATCATTCAGACCTACAAATTACAGGGCAATAAAATGATTTTTCATATATTCCACAAACATGCACTTTGGCCCCCAAAACAAAAAGTTTTGGCATCCCTGTTTTATGGCATCATTCCAAAGAGCCTTTTTCGGACCTAAAGAGTGTCGTTACTGAATGATAGGTTTTAACTTTAAAAACTGAGAAAAATATATACCTAGGATTCAGGAGTAAATTGTTGCATTTGCCATATTCAGGATAGTCTAGAATAGTAAGAGGATCTCATGTGGATATGCTAACTCCCTTTTGCCAGATTTGCTTGACACTGAAGGAAAATGCTGGATTTTTCATTGTCCATACTTGTCTCCCTGAGCGTCTTGTACACGTGTCACACGAACGTTCTCCTTTGTTTAGTGCCTGCGTGGAACTGTTTGGCTGCATAAACAAGCAGTCCAAGATTGCATCGATAAGCCCTGCTTCCTTTTTTTAGGTTACCTTGTGCTCATTTGCTGTGTACCCATATTTGTGGTCATGCTTATCATGTGTCTGTTATGCCTCATCGTCCTGTCTCAAACCTGGGAGAAGACAAGGTAATGAGATTAGACTGGAACATGTTCGCAGTTTCTGATTCATATCCGGCCTCAGCATTTCCTTGCTAAATCCACAGCCCCCCTCCCCCACCCTAAACGCAGGATTAAAACACTCTCGGGACATACGGCTCATTTAGCAATAACCAATAACGCTGTCAGTTATCGCCAGGTTTTCATAATAAATAACAGTGATTTTCGCAGTAAAATACTGTGTTTAGCATTGTTTTGTGAAATCAACTCATCTAAAGATTTTCTGTTAGAACAGAGCAAATTACCATGAGGTTGGTATTGAGCTCTACTGCACAGCATTATGGGATAAGACAGCAAGTGAAAGTTAAATGTAAAGAAAAGATAAACATTGGGATTTTTTTTGATCATATTTGTGCAAAATGTAAGCAAAGTTAAACTGTCTATAAAATGTGTATTTGCATTTAAAAATGCACATAGGCCAAAATATGTTGAATAGATTTGCTCATTCACTCTCAGAAAAAAAGGTAATAAACTGTCACTGGGGTGGTACCCTTCCTGTCACTGGGGTGGTCTGCAATACCTTTAATCAGGGAGCATAATTGTTCAAGATTTTAATTCAGTTATATTTTTATGTTGTTTTGACTCCAGACACCCTGTATTGACTAGAGGATTTTACCTTATTGTTCTGTTTTAAAACATTAGGCGCCAAAATATTCCTTTCCCCTGGGACAACACAGTTGGACCTAAAAATCCTGTCCCCTGGGTACACAGTTAGACCTAAAAACCATTGTTGTACCTTTGAGAATACATTTACATTATTTGCATCTTGATGAATGAAAAATGTACCTACACAGCATCTCTTTTCTGACACAGTTGATATAGTTTTTTTTTTTTTACTTTATCTTTTATTTTATGTACTTTTTTAACATATATGCATATTTATAGGTCAAAAATCATTTTTAAGTTTCATTTTTTTAAAACAGCTTATGAAGGTCTCACTGGGGCTGAACCTCTCTTGTCACTGGGGTAGTACCCTCAGCCCATCTTCTTTGGTTATAGAACATAGTTGTACCGTAATCCATTGCAATTCTATTGTTCAAGTTGTACTCATTTAAATATAAAAAATTTTAATAGATATTAAAATGTTTATTATAACACACATCCTGTCTTGTCTCCAGACATTTAATTGTTGTGTTTCCTCACATTAGATTTTAAAAAGTACAAATATGTACCTTTCCCCCCAGGAGAAACTTTTTTAGGGTACATAGTTGGACCTTATGTTTACATTGCACCTTGATGAACAAAAAACGTACCTGCACAGTACTTCTTTTGTGACAGAACAGCAGAATGCAGCTACATCACAGTCATCTTGTGCTAACTGTGAAATCACAGTATACATCAGCTATTTTGCTGTTATTTGCTGTTAATAACAGAAAGTAATGCAACTAGAAGAACTTTTACAGTGGATTTTTTTTCAGTGAGACTTCATCTGCTATGCTTTACTCATTCACACATGAGAATCCTCCACTTGTTCATGTGAAGCTTTGCATATGTTTGTGTGTTCTAGTGTGCTTCACTGCATGTTAAGTACCACATGCATGCTGTAGAGGGTCATCGGTAGGGCAAGGGCTGTCCTCGGCCTACCAAGGCTCTCAGGGTTGCTCTGCTAATTACCTGTCCTTTAAATGCTGCGCTCTTGAGAATTCATTACACATGCCTCATCTGCATCCACTCCGGCTGGATCTGCGCTGGGCCTATTGACAGCATGGCAGGAGTGTCTTGTGCCTCTTAATGACCTACGTTGCGGCCTGTCTTGTCTGCGAATGAAATTAGAGGTGCTTTAAAGATGAGGTCTCTATTGACTTGGTCTAAGAAGGTGTTGCCCCTTAGAGAATCCCTCAATCCTAAGTGACAGAGGTCCCATTCCTAAGACATACATTATCACTCAAGGCACTCTCACTAATAGAGGAGGATCTGCAAATGAACAGGGCGTTTCTCACGATCAATAACAGCATTAAGACCCGGTTACATAGAATCACAAATGTGTTTGAAACAGATGGCTCACCCTTGAGAAGTGCTTAGAAGTTTAAAATAGGTTAACTCACAGTCTAGAGCTATTTTTGGTGTTTTGCTATGTTGTTATAGTGTAATACATTGTCATTACATAGGTAATTACACAATGATTTTTCATATGATTTATAATTCTGTTTTAGAAGGTTGGAATCTGCATTTTTCATTTCTTTCTATATGTTTCAGGGTCAAACAATAACAAAAATGTGTCAAAACTGGAAAGGATGTTTATCTTATCGCACAACAATGCCTTTTCCTCAAATCCAAATCATAATAAAATCCTCTACTTACAAACACAAATGTGCTATCAATAGAAAGTTTGAACAGAATTTCCCTGCTTTTTTTTTAAGAAGTAATGAGTCAGAAATAATTAGAAGTAATTACATCGTTCTTTTGTTTTCACTGGTAATGACTATGCCTCCTAAGGGGTAACACAAATTCAGTCGCACAAAGAGCAACTGTTGCATGAAGCTGTGAAGATTACAGAACAACAGCTCCTGGACATTGGCAGCGAGTTTTTACAACCTCTGAGCTCACCTGGTTCTGCAAATGAGGGAATGTAGCATGTGGTCCAGAGCAGTGGTCAGACCATTTAACTAGCGCTATTAATGGTTTAATTCCTGCTGCTAGCCACAAGGCTATACAGCCTAAGTAATCTGCCAGATGGACTTTTCCATCAAAATAAAGGCCAAAAACCTCTGCTTGGCGCAATCATCGTTGTCTCACATGGCCCATCAGAGACTATACTCTTAGCAGGACTTGTTGCTCCATTAAAAGTGCCTGGTGATTCTATCCCTTCTGACAGCTTACAACAGACATTTAGCCCAAGCCCACATGCAGCGTTAGCTACTCATGCACAGCACTTTTATACATCAGGACGCAGCAGGTTTTGACTGCTGAGCCTTTGTTCTCTGGGTGTTCTGTTTGTTTCCTTTGAAGGTTTTCTTAAAGGGCCCATATCCTACATTTTTCTTGTTGGTCTACTTATAACATTTGGGTGCTATTATGCATGAAAAGCAGTCAAAATTCATTTTTATGTGACCATTTTCCAACCTGTCTTAATCCCTTACAATTAAAGAGGCTGTTTTTTGGTACTGTGCCTTTAAGACTGATATATGTACATGAGTTCTAATTGACTGCCCTGCGTTGTCCCTCATTCAAAATGCAGTCTGGACTGGGTAAACGTCATTGTAAATGGACAGGGCTTAACTGCTATAGGGTCTATGGATATATGGAGTATATGGATATATGTAAATATCTTGCTTTTTGTGACATCACTAATCCACTGAAACAGGCTGTTTTTGCAGAAAACTTTCCATACATTGACCAAAGTGACCATATCACCCCTATCCTCACAGACTTCACTGGTTACTTATATGTTCAGTACAAGGTTCTTCTCTCTTCTACACATAAAGCTTTATTCAGTCTTGCTCCTCACTACTTGGTTGACCTTCTTCATTTATATGTCCAATCCTGTACCTTAGGATCAAGTAATGTAGGACTTCTTCATGTTGCAAAATTTAAATTGACCTCTATGGGTGGACAATCATTTAGTGTAGTAGCTCCCCAAGTCACTTTGCTGTCAGTGGTCCTCTTGTATTTGAATTTGCCTGTAATGTCTTTTTGTTATCAATTGTGGCCTTCCTGTTTAATGTGTTCATCTTCTTTGATTTTAAAGCATCCTTGAGCACAGCAAAGGTGCTATACAAATAAAAGTGATGACGATGATATATGGACTGAGAAGTGAATGGTATGTTTTGGTACTTTAACAATGTTTACATACTACATCAACTCTTATTATCTCAAAAAAGTGAGAAAATGTTGGTTTTCTATGGCCCTTCAAACCTTTGAAAGGATAATCTATGAACAGCGTGGAGACCCACCGAGACTCTATGACAATTTGTCACCTCGGCAATCACTAATGACTGTGGATATTTTTAAGCACTAACCTCGTTTTCGTAATTATTTTTATTTAGTAGTCATTATTTTCTTGACTCGTTACCCCCCACTTCAATCCATCTCGACGTGCTGTTGTGTAAATTGCTTTTAAAAGAAAAGCGATAGTGCCATTAACCGTTTTAATTAAGGCCTCCTCCTCATTTGTCTCAGATTTTTAGGCCCCTTTGCGTGTAGGCTGTTGCAGTGCAACTGAATGAATTACCCAATACGAGTGCAGTGCAGCTCTCTGCTCACCAGGACGAGTGATTCATTATCCACCTCACCAGCAGAGGTATGATTGGAAATTCAATTAGATGATGATGCTTACCGCTAGGCTTTTGTTTTGTCTTTCCATCTTTTGCTACTTTACAGGCACAACAAGGGTTTCGTGTTATTGCTAATAACTCTTACCATTCATAATCTGTTCAGGTACTTTGTTTTCACATTCCTCCCAATGTACATACCTGGATGAGTACTGGAGCGCTCACCGCTATGAAAGAAAACGCAGCTTTTGCTCATGTCGTTGCCCTTTATTAAACAGCTGTAGTTGGCCGCAGCTACGCCATACATAAGAAAGTTTGCTGTAAGCGAAATGAACGCAGCAGAACAGTTATCCCAAAACTAACATGAAAAACATTTGCTGAATATGCTACAGTACTTCTTTTGCACAGTTATGCTGATGGGGTGTGCTGAGTTGACATAGTGCTCTAAAATATCACTCCAGAACATCTTTTGCTGAAAAACCCACCCTGCAAAATTTGTTTTGAATCTACCAACTTCTTAGGAATTTTTAATCTTAAGAAGTTGCCCACTCCTTGATAACCCAGCGACACATGCTGTGAGCATAATTTTAACTAGAGATCAAAATGAAATCAGCGCTCTCCCACCTCTATGATGATTCAGTGTTTACAGTCTGGTTTGTGGATGGAGCCACGGCGAGCGAGGCTATTGATCTTGTTTTGAAATGAGAGCAGCCGCTCTTGAAGAGAAGCGGGGAAGTTAAATCCCTAGTCGAGCGCACCTGTTGTGCTTAGCCTACATTCTGTGATGAAAGGGAGTGGAGGTTTTGTACAATGGGATCTGTCCATCTGTCTTTTGTATCTCAGTTTTGTGCACCCCTCCATTTTCCACAAATACTGTGAAAGAGCCAGAAAAGGCTAGCAGCATTGTTTGGTCTGTTAACTCGGGTTGTAACAATACAAACTCATCACATCACGATGCAAAAAAAATAAATAAATAAAAAAAAAAATATATATATATATATATATATATATATATATATAGTGCATTGTAGGGATGGCTAATTATACCATCTAATAGTCTTTACACATCGAGCATGATTTATTAAAATGCAAAAATATTTTTTTCACTATCTATTAGAGCTTTTGCAGGCAACATGAACTGACTTGACCAGTGACAGTTGCTGTTGGCATGGTGACAACCAAGATGAGGGATTGGTTGTATCCCATCAACTAGAGCTTTTTGACAAACATCAAAAGCATTAGTTTGTCCTCTGCTTCATCATGTGTGGTGCTAGCATTTCCAAAAGCAGCTCAAAATGGTTTTTGCTTATCACGAAACAGAAAATTTATGTCAGAATATTTTGCATTTTCATGACATTAATTTATGTGGTGAACAAAATTTAATGCAACTCAATTGTCCAAACAACAGTGGTCACAATCAGTTTAACCCACACCTGCATGTTCAGCGTCATATAACACACTCCTCTCATATCCCAACTCTAGTCTCGTTAGTAGTTTGTGCAATGCTATAGTTTTTTATTTCAGTTTTGTTCAATATGGAGATGATATCAAACCGCAAAACACAGAATCATGAATAGAGTCAAATTGTGGTTAAGTGTGTAACAACCTACTAGTTTGCCTAGTTAACCAGTGCCTTTTAATCTACTCTTCTCCTTCGGTAATCCGATTTCTCAATATTCTTATACATAAAGAAAATGATCCAACAAAGCTGAACATTTGTAGAATGGTGTCACGCACTGCTATTTTGAGCAATCAAACATGTGCATAGGAGCATACTTAACACATCAGTCCCCTTTTAAATTACTGTGATCAAACAAATCAGTAATAAGCAGGGACATGGCTCTGATCACCCCAGTTAAACAAAGGAAGACTGTCAGCAATCATCAATGAAGCACTCACCACAGAAAAGTTCTGCTTTATGGTAAAAATCTGCCATTCAGGCAGTTACCAATCAGTTATGAATTGATGATGCACTCAATAATCATCTTATCTCACAGCTGAGTGAATGTGGCGTGAAACCTTAACCTTTGTTTTCTTAAAGAAGCAGGTAACACTGGCTTTCTACTTCAGAAAAATCATGTAAAAGCACCTAAATAAAGCTCTACATCAGTGTATTACAGTATGTTTTGTTTAATATTGTGCTGTTTGTGGATTAACATTACTGTAACTGAAGATTTTAGCAGTGTTCAGCAGAAAGTAGAAATAGTAGCCTACGTGAAACATTTTTCAAATAATGTAACAGGAAATAGGATAAAATCACTAAACAAAAAGTGGTTAACTGGTTAATAACACTATTATTTTGTAAATCCTCAGAGAATCCAGACCACACTAATAATTTGCACAATACACTTCAACAGTACAGCTCTATGAGCTACTTCATATAAGATATGTTATAACAAAGAAGACAGGTCACTGAGTGAAATACGAATCCAAAAGCTTGTAATGCTCAACATGGCATCTGTTTGCTTCAAGAAAAAGAGCCAATCAGCTTGCTGGTTTAGCTGCTCACAGCAAAAGCACAAGCCAAAGCAACATTTTTTGTGCATTATTTGACCCAAATGCTACAAACTATTTATGAGAGTTTTGACAGATTCATCAGTAATTTCAAATATATATTTTTAAATGGTAATTTGTCCAGGCTGAAAGTAACTGCCTGGCAACAAGATGGCCACTGAGTAAACAGACTTTCCTATAAGGACTTTGAATTTATGAAGTAGGTTATATGATGGTAAGATGAGGTAACTATCAAAAATTTGTAACTAATTTATATTTACTATCATATAATAACATGTGGTCGATCATGTAAGTGAAATACTTTCTACAGCACTGAATACATGTTTAATGATGCAGGCTAGATTATATCAGAGGTGAATAGAGGTGCAGAGAGTTCCTGCTAATGCTGTAGTAAATTAGCTTGTTACTTGTTATTCTCTCGTAATGTTATCACACACCTTTTTCTCCTAGCAGTTTAACACCTTAATAAAATTACCGGGTCTAATCTGGCCAGCCAACTGAAAAGGTTCTGGTTACACCCCTACTAATAAGCGCTCAGCAATGTGACTTCCATTCTGAATGTGTGCACATGCTCGCTCAGAAACTTTCACAGGTCATCCTACAATAAAGACAGCCTTGAGCTTCTTCTGTATATCAATAAAAGCACACAAAGCTCCAATACCACCTGCTAATGCATTTACAATGGGTGGTGCCACGCCTCCAAAAAAGGTGGAGTAAAATTTATTGCTTCTAAATAACAAACAACGGTTATTTATATGTAGTGTTGAAAGTTATAAAACTGACCTTCAACCCTACATATAGCACGTTATGTAATAACATATACCAATAAACACTTTCATGAGAGTCAGTATTTGTTAAGACCCTGCAGTTTCACTGGGTTCGGCTGAGACAGCACACAAACCTTTGCTAGCTCACATCTCTGAAGAACATCTCTCAACTCTTAATTTAGCAAGTTAGCGGTAAGAAAATATTGAAAATGATGTTGAAATTTCACTTTGTTTGGTGCTATAAACTGTGGGCAAGCATGTTAGTTTGTGTATCGCAGTAAAAACATTTGCCAGATTAGTCAGCTGCAGCAGTCCTCTCACTAAACACAGAATCACAAAGCTTTCACTGTTTGTTGTTCTGCCCAAGCCCAGCGCCAGAACCAAATCATGAGTGGTGCATTTGAAAACAATCGAGGAGATAGAGGAGGGGCTGTGGGGCGGGCGAGAGAGCATCGATGCTGCAGATAAAAAAAACAAAAACAAAAAACGAAAATACGCTACAGCAGTCCAAATGAGCCACACATTCACATCTCCAAACGAGCCACACATTCACCTGTCCAAATGAGCCACACATTCACCTGACCAAATGAGCCACACATTCACCTGATCAAATGAGCCACACATTCAGGAAAGAATCAAGAAGAGAGACACATTTACAGCAACTCACAAAACCTATTTATTTGTGACATCTCTGTGCTGATTTATCTTCCCATAATATCCTTAAAATGGAGCCAAAACAAAGCAAAGCATACACAACCTCCAATGTTCATTGATGATCAGTGTAGCCATTTAAACTTTTGTTTCATTTTGTTTTAGCAGTTTGCCAGGACTGAAACAGACACACTTAAATAGATGGTTCTTCGAGGGTTCTTTAGTAAAGAAAATGGTTCTATATAGATCGTGAACACTCAAAGGACTCTTTGCATGATTAGAGGGTTTGTTGCAGTGTGAAAGTGTTCTTCAAATTGATGGAGAATGTGTTTTATATGGTTCTATATAGAATATTTTGGAAAAGGGTTCTATATAGCACCAAAAAGGCTTCTGCTATTGTTACAGGCTTGACAATTTAAGAATAGAAGAAATCTTTTTGGTGCTATATAGAACCCTTTTCTAAAGGGTTCTGTATAGAACTATCTACAGCACCTTCTCCATCAATCTGAAGAAACTTTTCATGATGCCCTTTAATACCCTTTAATCATGCAAAGGGTTCTGGGAGTGTTCATGGCTCTGTATGGAACCATTTTCTTTACTAAAGAATCCTTGAATAACCATAATTTTTAAGAGTATACTACAAAATAGTGGTTTTATTGGGACAAGATGATTGAGTGGTGGGGTATTGCTCTGCTAAATGACCCCCATGCCAGGCCTGGTTCCAACCCCTAGCAAAAATGCAGATTTTGGCTGTCAGTCTGTTTATTCATATGGATCAGCGATCTGAGCAGTTTATTTTTTTCAGTGCAAGTATTCTGAACTAAATCAAAAAGTGGTGGGTCAAATGCTCATTCAACCCCATGTTTCTGGTGGCCATGCATTTCACTATGCCAAATGTGGACATGCATGCATCCCAACTACTATGGCAGAAGATTTAAACCTTAAATCTTACTTAATGTATCACCAACAGTAAATTCAGAGACATGGGCCATGTGCATGCCTATATTATTGGGCATAGTAGAAAATATTAGCTGGTGGAATTGGAGTTTACTGTGTGCCACCATGTTTTCTATAACCATATAAAAGAAGCATGATGCTGACTTTATTATTGGCTGCACTGCAATAGCTGAGCATTTATCATTGATTTGTTCAACTAGAGTACAGTGTGAAGTACGTTGCTATTCAAAATGTCTGTGAAGAGCAAAATTAAAGTCTACAGATTTGTAGCTCTGTTAGATCGTGTTCTTTACTTATCAAAATAAACATAACAGCAACAGCAGTTCGTCAATGGAGTCACGTAGCAGTTAAGTTACGTGACTCCATTGACGAAGGTGATGGCAGAGGGTTTGAAAAGCACGGGCTAAGCAAACATAATACAATCAGAAGCTAGATGACTCATGCTGTATGATGTATCTTACCTGCTGCCTTATTACTGATACATCAGAGACTTTGTTGAAGACCCTTTTTGGCACTAAATGGTTAATTAGTTAAAAATGTCTTTAACAATGTCTCTGATGTACCAGTGATAAGGCGGCGGGTAAGATACGTCATACGGCATGAGTCATCTACCTTCTGATTGTATTATGTTTGCTTAGCCCGTGCTTTTCAAGCCCTCTCCCATCACCTTCGTCAATGGAGTCAGTTCCATTAATGCCTCTGAGCTGAAAGCTGATCTGATGTTTGCGTTGCTTTTCCCTTGCATTAAGGTGTATTGTAGCAGCCCGCCTGTCGTGCTCATGCCACCCATCACACACACTCAGCAGACTCGTCGGTGGTTGTGCTTTGGGGTGCGGATTGGGGGAGGGGGGGATGGGGCAGCGCTGCACTTCCCTCTTAGATCCTCCTGCTGATGTGTTGATGATGATTTGTTATGTAAGTAGCATGAACGTCAGGTCTTCCTCTCGCTTTCCTGCTTCAGAAAGAAAACACAGCATCTCCCATGGCCATTGTGCTCCCTGTCAACAGGAATTTCACCCTCATTCTGTCACTCGGCCCTTTTGCTTCTCCAACTGTTAATCAGTGCCCAGAAATATGTCAGCCTGCTGGAAAAAAAAAAGAACGTCTGAAATGCTGCGTATTTATCACGTTGGGGAGGCACGCAGGATGGAGCTGTTTGAGTGGGATGAATGAATTCATCATAGAATGAGAAATGGCGACGGCACTGCACTTTAGCTACTGAAAAATGCCTTGCTCAAAGAAAAACACAAATCTATTCTATTGTAAACACATATTCTCCGCCCATTCCAGACCCATGAACTCTCAGCTTTGAAGGCTTTTCAAAGCGGCTCTCGTCGACTATGTCTTTCCATTTCGTCAGCTTGCTTCAGTCACCGTCTTTTATGTCTTTCATGTACCATAATTGGAATTGCTGTGTCCACTCCGAGAGCTGTAGGTCTGGCGGGTTTAGCAGGTTTCCCTCTTGTAATGGGTGTGTCTCTTGGCATGAAAATAACAGAGCCTTAATCACACAACTACATGACCACAAACAGCAAGAACAAGGGTGCTTTTACCAGGATTCCCAAGGTGGTTCCACTCTGCAGCTCGGCTCTCTTAAAAAGAAAGCTGCCAAATGGAGTTCTTGCTAATGATGCTATAGAAGAACCACTTTGGTTCAAAAATGTAATTCAGAGGGACTGAGTTGTTTCAGTTGAATTTGTTACAGAGCCACCTATTGCAATGTACTTAGACAGTGGTTCTTCAACCAGTTCTCAGGGTCCCTAGGCCAGTCAGGAGGGTCCTGAGAAAACATTAATAACAGTGGCCATTAATGTTGGTCATTTGATTGTATTTTCATTGTATTAACCCTTAAAATTCCAAGGGTCTGCATGTGGGACCAATTTCTCAATTCTTAACTGTTCATAATTGCATAGCTTATACAGTAATTTCATAGTAGTTACCTACTATATTAGTATATAGGGTATATTAAAAATAAAGCGTCCAAAAATTGGTCATTCAGAATGATTCCATAGAAGAACCGCTTTTGGCTCCCTAAAGAACCTTTAGATTGAGGGGTTTAAATTGAGTTTCCCACTGAGAACCACAGTGGCTCTCAAACCAGTCCTCAGACCCCCCCCTGCCAGTTTTTGTTTATGCTCTAGCTCAGCTCCTAACACATTTTACCAGATATTCAGGTGTATTTGAAGTTAGTATAGAGCAAAAATGTGGACTGGCTGGAAGGCCCTGAGGACTGGTTTGATAACCATGGAAAATGTCATTAATGGCTGTCTTCAGATTGTGTTTGCACTGTATTAACCTCTAAGTATATTAACTTCTTTATACTCTAAGGATCTGCTTATGGGACAACTCTTCAATTTTCCAACTGTCATAACTTACCAAGTAATTCATGGTATATCAGAAATAAAGGGCCCAAAAGGGGTTATTTGGAGTGACGCCACAGAAGAACTAATTTTGCTTACTTACAGAACTTTTCAACTGAGTAGTTTTAATTGAGTTTTTAAAGAACCATCCATTGAAAGGTTCTTTAGGGAACTAAAAGTGGTTCTTTTATGGCATCTCTCCAAAGAACCCTTTTTGGCCCATTTATTTTTTAAGAGTATAGTTCATAAAGGACTAAAGGACCCATATCCTAGATGGCAAGGGCAAACTTCCACCTCAGTATGCGCTGACATGGGTCGTAATACGCTTTGACTTTGATAAATGTCCCTGCCACATGGGTCAGTTGTAATTCTGAGAGGGTGAAGGCCCCTGAGCTCAAACCACTTGACTGATTGTGAATGCTCCCAACAGTAGCTGTAAGAGTGTTGTATGGTTTCGTCTCGTATGCACTGCTGTGTATCAGAACCAGCAGCGTTTGTCACAGTCAGAGCCGTGTTGTGACTCCAGTGTGTTTAAGTGTGAGCATTATGTTTTGGCCTTGAGTCAGACAGAGTCGTGTCATGCTTGGGAGAACAGCGCACGCACACAATGACCTTATCCTGAATACGCTTCTGAGGGAGCTCCCCAGCAGGGGGGCTGCTGACTGTTTGGGAACATAAACGTGAAATTAGCTTTGTGTTATAGACTGGGCTATTCTTGTCTATAGCCCAGCTTTAAACTTGGGATGGGAACGGAAGTAGGAAATAGATGTTAAATGGAAACAATAGCTCAAAGATATGAGAGCGATAACATTCCTCAGTGTGGATACAGCCAAATATTGTTGACCTAGCATGTTGACAGCTGGCAACCAGGTGTGACTGCAGCCAGTGAGGGATTTTTTTTCTGGCTTCTGTGGCTTAAAGAGTGACTGCATTCTATGTCAGTGCATTTCATATTACTTAGGATGTGAACAGAAATAGGAAATAGGTGTTAAATGGAGTGGTTTGTATTTTCTGTCCTCACATTTAGGTTATGTATAGTTAGTTGTAATGATTTTTTTTTTTCTGCACACATTGTTTAAATCTCGTTAGTTACGTAATCACACGGACTTCTGATTAATGTGAAAGAAATGAAATGGGGTGTGATAACAAATGGCTTCTCGGGCTGCTCGTTTCAGGTCCTCGCTATAAATTGCGTTTCTGTCATCCTGAATATTGTTGCTCTTATAGAGGGGCAGGACTCCGCCGTGGTCAGTAATGACCCTGTCAGCTCCCTGATCTCGTTATTTATAATGATGGGAAGGCGGTTATAGCCTTTTTCGCCTCCCTCTTGTCTCTGACAGGCTTGAAGAATCTGTTACTCACCCTGGTGTTTTTAGCATTGTATAGGTAGGAGGAGCCGCTTTCCTGTGATTGTCTGGCGTTGTTTTATTTTTTCCCTACCCGTATTCCGTACAGCCCCGCCTCTCTTTCGGCGAACTGCCTGTACAAGCCAGTCCTAGAGCAGGAGGCGAAACGCTACTATCCAATCATAACATTAGGTGGGCGGGACTTGTCGGAATACTGGTGGGGGAAAAAAAACCAACGCCACTCGCTCGCTTGTCCAAAGTTGCATTATTGAGTGTCGGTACGTCGCGGAGGATTGTGCTTCCCGAGAGCTCAACGGCTGGACAAAGCTGCTCTACGTTCCCCCTGAGCTCAGTCTTCATCTTTGCCGTTTCTTCACTCGGTTCGCTGGCTTCATTCAAGATGACAGAAGAAAAGAATGTTCGCCATATAAAGCTGGTATGTGTCTCTCTGTCTTTGCTCAGACGCCTCGCTCTGCTCTCACTAGTTAAGGGCTTCAACGGGAGACGTTAAACTCCTGCTTCGGCTAGCAAAGCTGTTTAACGCTTTCCTGCGTGGGGGAATCTTTATTTTGGGGAAATCTGTTGCAACCTGCTATGAAGTATAACATTACAGGGTGAATTTAAAAGCCTAAACTTTGTAATATATATGTCGTCTGTTGTTATAAACTAGTTTTAGTACCACCGCTGTATTAAAGTCGATATATTTTGACTGTTACCTCAGAGCCTCTAACAGTTAGCTAGCTAAACTGTTAAACGACGTAATTGGCTAAAATTAAGCTAAAACGCTTAGCCTGTCATTGTAATTCGGGAGGAAAACGCCCTCGTATAGGTTAAATCATTTTTTTTATATTTCGAAATGTGTACAGCCTCTGGGGAAGACTGAATGTTGTTTTGTAATTTCTTGGTGTCAATTAGAAACCGTCTGTGTTGCCGTTTGTCATTCTGGCATCGCGAAAAAAGCCGTCTGCATCATGTCTCAGCAGATCAGAGGAATCAGGTCTGGTGTAGAACATTGAATTTGTCTGAGTTTTCATACAGTAGCGATAGCACAGCCTTGGTCAGTGTTTCAGCCTTGTTTTTGAAAAAGAAAACCGCATGACACAATTCAAAAGGGAAAGTTGTCACCTCTTGATGTCCCAAACACTCATAAAGGTGTGCTCAGGTTCAGCATCAGATTTGACCAGAAGTTTTCGTTTTGCACTTCACCAGTTTGGACATGACTCCCCCAGCCTAACACAGATCTCAGCTGCACAGGAACTCACAGAGACAGCTGCATGAAGCAAAACGAATGTAACAGAGTCGTGAATTCAGCTGTCATCTGATCTAACAGTGTTTTGTCACGCTTTGTCAGACTGATGACTTTGGGAAATTGACTGCAAGTCGCCCTTGGATTTCTAATGTTTATCTACATGGTTAATTTGTAACTAGAAAAGGTTAGGAGTTCTACACCTGAGTCACCCAGCGGCCCTCAAAAAGCATGCTTATTGAAAACTGTCTTTCATTTCTGCACCCTTCTTTGGTTATATGCGAACAGACGTATGATGTAAAAATGATGCAACGTTTACTTGTACTGGATTTCTTGGTTTGTTTTGTCAGAGAGTGGCAGTCTCGTGTTTTGATGCTGCGATCACGTTGACATTGTCTGTAAGTTACCTGTCACCAGAATCCCAGAGCAAGTTTTGATCTGACAGACCCAGTTCTACATGCGCCTACATGCAACTCTTGTTGCTTTATTTCATAATTAAGAACACTTTGATTTATTGCGAGATTACCTTCCTGTCTGTTGTGACACTCTGATCCTTTTATAGTATTGTACTTGATATTTGGTGATTTAGTTGTTCGATTGGCACCTCTGGAGTACCCCATCGGCACTGCTGTAAAGGTCATAAAATGTCACTTAGCAGCTGTCATTTTCATAAACAGCATTGCCCAAATTGATCTGATTTGGTTCTAGGTCAAATCCGTAAAACGTGTCCGCTAACATAAGTAACGGCTCTAATCCCTTGAATATTTATGGCCGAAAAGCTGGAAAGCTATTTTACAGAAGCACGAACACAATGGCCAAGCAATTCGCCCCTGCTATGGCAGTCCCGTCGTGTCCCTGCATATTTATTTTCAATTCAGCTGTGCGCTCAGATCGCTGTCACCTGCAGGAAGGTGTTTTAGACTTACTGTTTCATTATCCATTCCTAGCATCCAGCACAGCAAAGCAAACCAGAGGAGAGAGGCATGAGCAACATTTGAGAGCTGGCTGTTGTTATGCTCTTTTGGCTTATGTTAGTACATGATGAGCGCTCTCAGATGTCTGACACATAAGCAAAAGCCAGCTCTTTCCTCCAAATAATGAGTTGATTAGGTACAGCATGACAGAAAGTCGGATCAGACTGGCCCATGCGCTTTTATGGCTCTGTCTGCCATTGTTGTTGTCACTGCCACATGAACAGAAGCATGGTGGACCATTGTGGCCAAAGGGCACCCAATCGGACGCTATTGTTGTCATTTGTGCTATTATTGTTATTTACTCAGAAAAAAAAAACCAAGGCAGTGAGGCCAGAAAATGGATTCAGAGCAGCAGAGAGAAGAGGTTGTTGTTTTTAATTGATTCCTTTGTGTCGTAGCGTGTGTTTCAGAGTGGAACTCAAGCAGAACAAAGTGCCTCCTGACATAATGTGACCCAATATGCAGCACTCTCTCTGTTCTCAGAAAATTGTGGCAGTTGTAGGCATAAAGATGAGGATTTCATGAAAATTACTGTCCTCAAGGATATTTCTGTCCAAAATTGCATGTTAAATGCAACATTGTTAGGAAATGATTCTTGCACTGAAATATAAACAATACAATCTATCATACAGTAATGTGATGACAAAATGTTGTGATTGCATTACTCATCATCTTAATATGTCGTGGCTCTTTTTCAAGATTTTGAATCATGAAGACATCATGTTTAGTAGGCTAACAACTCATCACAAAAGAAATGTAGCTCACACAGCTTTCCATCATCACTCCCAAAAAGGTGTCAGAATTTTCTTTTATGCTCTGCTTTGTCGGCTGTCCATTAGCAGTTCTATTATAACATGTCCCAAATTACTAGGCCAGCATACCACACAATGAGTTAGTCACAATCTGGAAAGTTTTTTTGTCATACGTAACAGATAGAGATCTCATGTTTGCCAGATGGGCATCTTCTGTTTGAGAGAGATTTCTGGGATAGTTAACCCACATATGTGTTGAGTGTAGTTCCTTGTGTTTTGTCTAAACTGCAGATGTTATTTACCCTTAGAAGTATCATTTTATGTTGCTTTAAGTCTAAGCACAACTATCAGCCTCTGTCATCTAAGTTGCTCAGTGTTGTTACATGGGTGCATTTGAACCTGTATTTCTGGTTTGGTCTTCCAATTACAGCCTTTCACTGTGTTGGGCGCTATCTTTAAAGAGGCTTAAATCTTGACTGTTCATGGTCACAGTGTCCTTAATTAAAATATAACACATTGATTACCTTCTCCAACTCTTACACATGTTCATTCATGGCCACATGTTCCAAATCGATAAAGCAGAATACTGTATATACAACTGATTATTCATAAAATCTTGATGATGAGTGCTTTAGTGCTGGTCATTTTAGCAGAGTTGGTGATTGTAATACAACATAAACTTTATAAATAAAGATTGAAAGGATCATATAGCCCTCTATCTGAAAACGTTAGCCAGTCCCAGCCTGTGTGTTGAGCAGTGGGGAAGTGTCATGCATTATGAATGAGTTTCCCCTCTACAAGCTGATAATTAATTTCAGGAACACAAACACAATAGAGCTCAGGAATAGGTCTTGCTGAGTCCAGCTCTTGTGCGCCGCCTGTTTTCTCACCCTGCTGCCATGGCGCTCTAGTGGTGCCATAAGAGTTCCAGTTTGTGCACTCTGGTGGAATAGAGACTCTCTGCAAGTACTTGACGTGTTTACCGTTTTAGCAGTAACATATGGAGCTTTTCAGGACTTCATTCACTATTCATGCCCATTCTGCCATAATGTACCCAAGAGGAGCCACTTGGTGGATGGAGGCAGGCCTTCGATAATGAAGTTATGAAGTCACCCATCACTCTGACACTGCTGTACTTCCATACCACTGCACTCATGCTCAGGACTAGTCTGAGTGCCATAATGTGTCCCAGGGAGGCTGTTTCCCATCCTGGGGCTATCCTCCAGTAGACAGCACGCCGTTTGCACATGTCACATCGCTAAGTGTTTCCTGAAAAAATTAGGCCTAATTGGATTTTCTGTGTGTTGATCTGTGTCCTGCCGCTTTCAGAGACAAGCACTGGGCTTTCTAGCACCTATATAACCAATACTAGTCAAGTGCTCTAGTGGCAAAATCAGTTTGGTACTGAAGATGGTATTGCTTTCTTGATATCTGATGGGTTAACCCAGCAGGAACTGAAGTGTAATAGGGCATAGAGACAGTTGACTCTCACAGGGCCACTGACCCTGGGCACAGGCCACATGCTCAAACTCAGCTGTGTCATCTGCTGCCCCTGCTGCCTTCAGCACACGCTCCCGAAAGAGGAAATGATCTCTCAGTTGCCCTCACTGTTTAGTGACATTCAGCCTCGTATCCATGGAGACCCAAATGGCCAGCTCACCCTTTCCTATGGGTGATAGTGGGCATTCTGACAATCTTTGAACTCTCCCATGAAAGGCCTTAAAGGAATATTTCAGTGTTTCTGCCCATTGGGTGCCATTATAAATGCATGTCTGCAGTCATCAAGTGCCCAATACAGATACGCCAGATAGAGACTGGTCTGAAAAGTGCTGGAGTAGTCTTTAAAAAGAACAGCCATTTGCTCTTCCATCCCACCGTGCTTCGAAAAGGTGCCAACTCTGAAGAAATTAGCGCATGTCGTGAAACAGCGCTTTCGCACAACAGCACAAATGTTTCGGTCCATCCATCCAACAGCTCTTGTTCAGCATATGCGTTGAGAGCCTAAAGCCCAGTTCATTTATCACCGTCCGCTCCGCACCGAGGCTGGCGGCAGCTCCGAGGCTGCTTTAGCTCGAGGCTGATGGAAGTGGGGGGTGAACGTATGAGTCTAATTGGCCGTGCTGCTGTGGAGGTGGAGGCAGGCGAGAGGTCAGGAGTTTCCAGCAGCAGCTGAGGGAGGCTCCCGCTGTGGCTGTTAAGAGCCAGCTGCCAGCGTGCGGTTGTTTTTGTGTGTGTGTATGTGTGTGTTTCTCATGATCTCACCTGGCTCTGGGGCTCATCAGCACCGTCATCCACCCTGACCCCTGGGCCTCGTCCTCTGGGACTGATAAAAGGATAGGCAGGGAGGAGCATGGCTGAACATGATGTACTGGGACACACACTTGTAGTGCTGTGCAAAAGTCAGAGACCACTTCTCATTTATTTAATTTACAGTCAGAATGGCTAGTAAGTACAAGTTATTCATTTTTCAGCACCAGGAAAAAAGAAAATGTATATTAAATAGAAAGTTACACAGAAGCCTCAACACCTAAATATAGTTTTTTCAGTGTTTTGTATGTCAGCCATTTGCTATTTTGTGTATCAGTCCATTTTCTTTTCAGGAGACTTGATTTTAGTTATTCTAAATAAATCTGCAAGTTTTTTTTTCCACACCTCCAAAGTTCAGTCTTAGAAACATTTTCTTACGATCTAAGTAATCCCAACACATTCATTCATGTTCAGGGGTGGTCAGTCTGTTGTTCCGAGAACACCAGCAGCTTCTTTGATTTGCAGATTTTCTTCTTTTTAATTATTTCCTTTTCTCAGTAACGACCTATTGACAACTACACATTCTTTCAGACCCATAGCGCTGAGTTGTCTTCTTAAAGTGGAAAGATGGACATTATCTATGCCGCTTATGCTCCTGGGGATGCTGGAGCCTATCCCAGCGCTCATCGGGTGGAAGGCAAGAAACACCCTGGCCAGTCCAGTTCATAGTCCATTTCTCTGTAATTTTTAGAACTCTAATTTTGGAAACTCCAATTTTTTTCACAATTTTTTTTTAATCTTCTTCTTCATGCAAGTGGATAATCTTATGTCCATTCCCATTAGAAATATCTTATAAAATATTAATAGCTTATACTAAATGGTTGTCTTGACTGAAAATTAAATAAATGAAAGCTAGTGTCTGTTTTTTGGACAGTACTGTAGTCATACACACTTGTCCTGGAAAAGGGCACTTGTATTCTTGCGATATGTGGGCTCTATTGCTCTCAGTGGTCTAAAAAATTCTAAGAAGCATTAAACAGACAGCAGACACCAATTCATAGTGGTGCAGAACACATATAGTAAGCATTCATGCTTCTATTCAAGAATACTTTATATACGCACAATAGATGTCTAAGCAGAGAGTAGCATATCTTTAATGGTGTTAAAAGAAGCAGACGCCGCTTTTTCATTTCCCCATCCTAGAGGACGAGATAGGTTTCTGCAACATGACAAAACACTTGTCAAACTTTAATTAGCCATGACACCTAAATGCTCAGCAGTCTCGGGCGTGCACAATGGAGACATCAGCGGTGGCTGTGTTTCCATATTTTAGTGCAAACATACTCTCCTCTTGACTCATTTATGATGATCGCAGCAGGCACCAAACCAAACAGCACTGCATCTTTAAATAAATATGTGCACCTAACCTCGCCGCACCTTCGATATGTTTACTTTTCAAACTCAGTGGAGGGATCTTGGAGCCTGTTAGATCCCCACCGTGCGAGCACAGAGGTTGCAGCACAGGGGCATAAAGAGCAGGGACAGGAGGAGGAGGAGGATGGATGAAGGGCGAAGCTTTTTTGCCATAACTCGTCCCAACACATAGCTGACACCCGCTGGCTCTGCCGTTCTCCTCAGCTGAGCGAGGAAAGTGTACTCCCACTCACTCCGGCAGCTCCAGCCTAGCTGGATTAGAGTGCTGTTGAAAAACCCACTGCACACACTGCATAATCCATGAATGCAAGCAAGCCATATGTGTTTATCTATAGCTTGTGGCGTGTGGTGTTAAAGCGCTTTTTGATCTAACGGTTGCTACAAAACAAGCTCATCTGATTTAATCTTGATTAAGAATATGGGCTCACAGAGAGGGAGTATTGTAACAGTTGCTTTCCATATTTAATTATTTCTCAAGCAGACTTAGAAGCGTTGGGCACTGTACAGACTAGTCCTTTCTGTTTACTTATTTTGTTCTATAGTGTTTATTTGTGTAGGAACACTTCAATGATATAAGAAGCGAGCTCACAAAAAAAGGCAATGCTCACATTGTAACCATAGCAACACTGTTAACACTGGGTTCTCTCCCGCATTCATTTGTACCAGCCAACTAGCTAGTTTAGCTAGGTGTCTAGATTAGATTTCTTTCTCAACGTATAGCCTAACTATAGTGAGGAGAAGACTGATTGCCTTAGCTTTAGCTTCAGAGGCAGAAAATCAAGAGGAGCTGTATCATATCACTGTATCTCTACGTTGTAAAGCTTATTTTTATCACTTATTAACAAGACAATTTTTTCCCATCTTGATTGTTTTCACTACCATCCTCAGCTCACTTTTTTCTGAACATCTTTAAATAGCGTTACATGTAAAGCTGGTGTAGCATAGCAGATAACATCGCTGCTCTCCATGCTGTATGACTCAGGCAAGTCCACCATGCCATGCCAGTGAGTCCATCAGCAAGACTCCTACAGCTACATTCACGTACCCCTGTAATAGGGTGTATTCTTTCTAATTTATATACTCTTAATATCCATAGGTTTTCATGAATGAGGAAAAACAACAGCAAAAAAGGATCTATAAATAATGTAGGGCTGTAGACTTACCTTTTTTGGGTGACAGCACTGGTGTTGCACAAAAATATAGCAGCACTCAGAGGAGCATTGGACCCCTGAGGGACGTTCTGATACTTCAGATAAGCTAGCAGAGTTGGATGCTGATGAGGATGTGTCTTCTACAGAAGGTATTTTCTTCTCAGTGGACGATGTGCCAACATGTTGTTTGTCAGAGAAACACCTAACCTTAGCTAGAGTAGCTAGGCTGGTTAGTGATGCAGCTGTGCTACCTGTACCTTTTCAGCCACATCCTTAACTACATGTCCTTGGCAACGAGCTCACGTTCAGGCACTCGTGTTTTAGAGTAGCAAAGTATAACATAGCTTCTTAACTTACAAATACAAGCTAACCCAAATAGAATAGAACACCCAAATAGTGATTTCTGTATTATAATACTGGCTCCTCAAATGATTATCAGAGTACTTGAGTACCTGTGCATATCTCTACCTTATAACATAATTAAAAAGATACTTTACATTGTATATGAGTGCTTGCCAAATGCCATAAATGTAAATGTAAAGTATGCATCAGTGCAATCAAAAATGGCTTATCTGAACACAGCCTTAGCAAAATACTCCGATAACCGAGAACCGTTAGCTGAAGATGGATGTGGAGTGGCAGCTAAAGCAGCTGGCCTTGGCCAGCATGATGCTAACCTTCTCGCATCAGCTCTCCTGCAGTAGCCTTTTATCTTTAAGCATTGACATCTGAGCATGCTCCTCTGCATGCATAACACAAGACAGGTGAAAGTGAGCTCATCTCACACACACTCACACCCATCACACATGCTTCACTCCCCAAGATCCATTACATGCAGTTTAACCTGCGTTCTGGTGTCCCAGAATCCACTCTGTTACATGTGACCTCCAATGTTGAATGGAAATAGAATGAAATGGTGGGAGGGGGAGTTGCAGTTTGTGTGAGTGAACCAGTTTAACTCTTTCCTGGCAATCATGTCTAAACAGCCCCTAGTCCTGTAAAAAATCTCTATACGGTATTATTCAGCAGACTGTGCAGAGAACAAAGCTGTTGGTTTTGAGAGTGTTTTCAAACCTACTTTAAGGAAAATCGCCATGTTCTAGTTGATCCCATTATGTGTTTATTTTGTTGGAGCGCATGTAATAATGTAAACCACATTTCCATTCATTCAGCACTGGGTCAAATCTTCCATTATTTGGGTCATTATAGTGTTTGTGATAGCGTTTGTTGTTTTTATTTGACATGATGGGAGCTCTGTGGTAGGTTTATTTCGTTTCATTTGCTCTTTTTGTTCAGTGCCATTTGCACGGTCTGCAGTATTTATGTACATAAACACAGCAAAGCTCCCACTTTCTGAAACTCTGTTTGCACTGCAAACATTATTTGAACAACTTTTGGGGAGGAAAAAAAAAACAACAAATGAGTAAATATCAAAGGCCTGCTCCCTTTAACACAAATGGAATGGCATAAATGGAACAACTAGATCTTGGCATTTCAATGTACAGATTCAGCAAAGCAATCAAAGGCTGCTGAGAACAACAATGCCTTTCTCCCCACCCTCACCCCCGAAGGAAATACCAAACATTACAGCTGCTTATAAATAGAAGCCTATGACTTTCTGTGGCCTAGTGCAGGATGAGGAATACATCTGAGGGGTCTTTGGAGCCCTGCCAACCTCTTTTTCTCAGTCTCTCTCAATGTCTCTCTGACTCCCCATTCTCCCCCTTTCACCTTCTGCCCTCTTTCTGCGTGTCTTGTAACGCCTCACAAACAGCTGTTAATTTATTAATATAAAGCCTTGTCCTAGAGATGGTGTTCATGACGGAGCTTCAGTGGGAAGATGTGCGCAGACATCGACCCTAGTGAGCTATGGGGTTACGCACTCACCAGAACATTCTGCAGCCACCCTACACGCAATCAGGGTGTATGTGTTAGGACTGCACAATGTGGACAAACTATTACTGTTCTGATTATAGTACTACTACATAAGGATGTGAATGAATAACCAATGGACTGTCAACAGACAAATAAGCAATTCTCCATCCAGTGCTATCAGATAAAAACATTGAACATTTAATTTGATTTAATTTACAATAAGCAGCAGTTTATATTTGAGCAGGTGGGTTTGTCACTAAAGTTGAGAAGCTGTCATGTTGAGAAATGTTTTTGAAGTGTATGCATACTGGTGCAATCAGAAATTGGTTCCGCTGGATAGACATACTAAAAAATGAAAGTAATGGTGTTTTATCCATGGGGGGACATATTTGTTATAACTTGGGCTAGTAATGAGTGGTAATTTCATATATATATATATATATATATATATATATATATATATATATATATACATATATATATATATATATATATATATATTAGGGGTGGGAATCTTTAAGCACCTCACGATTCGAATCAATTACGATTCAGAGGGCTGCGATGTGATTATAAAACGATTATCGATGCATCTCGATGCATCTTTTTTTTCTATACATGATTTCTGTTTCCTTACTGTCTGAGGTCTTGGTAGTAAAACAAAGTATTTGTAATGATCCATAATGCATTTACGTCCAAAATCTTTTATTAATAAAACAAATGGAAGTGATGTGGCAAGTGAACTAGAAGGCTCTCATTCACTGCTCTTGTTTGGAGACGCACATTATATAGTCTTTAGTGATTTCATAACTTCGGTTTTGGTCTCATGATAGAGGGGGAGAGTGCGAAAGACTGTAGGTGACATAGCAACGAGGTTTCGCCGAGCTAGTAGCGAACGAAAAAGGAAAAGAGAAAGACGGACGAACATTTTGAGATGAATGGACTTATTCGCATTTATAAGCAGCGCACTTGGTTTCCTGGTATGTTAAATCTGCAACGAGAGACTGTCACACACTAACTAAAAAGTTGCGAAGATGAAGTCGCTTCTCTTTCTAATTTTCCCGTTCCACCTTAAATGGTGCCACAATTACATTCGGCGTCTCAGTCAGAATTTAAGGTGGAACCGGAAAGTTCAGCAAAAAGCTGGCATGTCAGAAGCGACTTCAGCCTCGTAAAACAGCCGAAAGCTAAGAGACATTTTACAAGAAACTATTCAACTTTTGAGGAAAAGTTTTCTGGCAGAGATGGAAGAAAAGCGGCTGTAGCTAAAGCTTAAAGTAGAGCAGAGTAAGTCTGTGTTTTCGCTTATATTGTTTAGTCTATACTAGGACATTAACACATACTGAGACACACTAGACATAAATGTTGGGGTTCCCAAGGTGGTTTGATTTTTGTTGAAAGGACAAAATGGCTCTTCTTAACATTTGGGTTGTGACTCCTGAACTAACCTGGCTTTTAATGCAGAGGGAGCCGGTCGGATTTCTCGCACATCCAGTTGTGTTTTTGTTATGTGCCGCCACAGACTGTCCGGGTGCTGCACTTACCCACTTCCAAGTTCTGCCCTTTGCGTTCCGTCAACATTACGTTAAAAATTAAATATTTACAAAAACAATTTTTGGCATTTGTGAATCGATTCAGAATCGTCCACGTCTGCATCGCCATGCATCTAAGAATTGATTTTTTTCCCGCACCCCTAATATATATATAAAATTACCACTCATTACTAGCTGTAGATAGGTGTATACACTGTGTGTGTGTGTGTACGTGTATATATATATATATATATATATATATATATATATATATATATATATATATATATATATAATCTTTTATTTTTATTCCAGCCATTTTTAATGTTTTAGTTTTTCAGCATATAAGCATATGTATAGTTATACAGTACAAAAACAAGTTTCAAAGTCTGCACGTATCAGTGCTGCATTCAATGAACATGCATTAATGCGGAATTCACTGTGTGCAAGTGTTTTACAGTGGTGTAGAACATGGGTGTGTCAATCAGATTTTAGTACCAGAACTACAATAATTAATGTTTTGTTGGGTTACATCCTTGACAATGAATTGCTGAATAATAGCTAATACAATTCTAAATATTGCAATTGTGCTATATCTTGCAGTGTATTACTGTTAAAACACACTGGGGTCAGCATGGTTATAGAGTGACCTGCATTATTTTTGTCCCAAATAATTTCCTTTAGTCAGATTATGGGAACACTTCGATTACCAAATTCACACAGAAACACTCACTTAACACTTGAACTCTGATTGCTTCTGCGATATCAGTATTTCAAAGACAAAATTGCTATAATAAACAATGTACAGCCCCAGTGTGTGTGTGTGTGTGTGTGTGTGTGTGTGTGTGTGGCCAGTCCCGATTTTCCCCTCACACACTGTCATCTCCAATGTTAGTGGATATGCTGTGAGCTACAGAATAGCCCATTAGTGCAGAGATCCAACTTGGATACCTTTTTAAATATTGAATTAGGCTTTTCATGCTCATTTTCCCTTTCCAGAACAGCTATTTTAATATGGAAGGTTTAAGTTCAAGGTTGGTTTTTGAAGCGTAATGAGAGACTGGAGGGAGATGCAGGGGGAAATGAGATATCTTAACATCTCTCATCAGTATGATGACTTTTATTAAACACACACTGCACTGTGCTAGTCTTTCTTGGCTGTGATCCAGCATGTAAAAGATAGAATCTCTGCATCAGTTCAGTGGCACCTCGAACAAAGGCCTCTGTAAAAGGACCGCTAGACCTTTGAGAGGTGGGGAGAGTAGGTGCTTTGATGATGAAGCTGTTTTTGGTTGTTATTGGAGGAAAGGCATTTACTGATGGATGCAAAGTAGAATTCCTTTAGTCATGCAAATAAAGGAAAAGAGTCCTGTTATGTTATAGGCTACTGTAACAGCACAGGCTAAATATGAACTTTGACTCTGCTTATGTAGAGCAGCTTTGATGGTAGTATCTGTTTTTCCTATTCATTGGGCATTTGACAAAGTCTATAATAGAACATACCAGTGTGTAACACATAATGTGGCACTTTGTTTAAATATTTAGTTTGTACTGAGAGTACTAGCGTTATTAGGGTGATTATATTGTTATTTGCAATACAATAGACTGTATTTTTCTGGGACAATAGGCTTTAAAAATCCATTACGGCATCATAGTGGTGTAGCCCACAGGCCAATTCTTTGTTTTGCAAAAACAGAAGCTTCTAGCCAACAACAATGTGCAAACACAGCACACACTTAACTATAGCAACACATTTGCTTAAAATGCTGTCTGTTTCTGATCAGGGCTTTCAGAAGGAGCTGCTATTACCTATCATTATTATCCAATATATGTTGTTAATTTGATTTTCAGCGCATTATGGTAAAAAAAAACAAAAAAACATATTAGCTCATTTACTGACTACAGAAAATCCACCATGCTGTCATTTTGAGCCTCAGACCTTTTCAAAAGGTCTGCACATAATTAGCATATTTATGAGAATTGTAGCGTAAAGGTGTGCCATTACTTGAGTCGTCACTTGTTCCCACTTTTTCTGTCAGCACATCATTTTTTCTGTTAGCGAAGTGGAAATGAAACAAGATTGAAAATGAATTTGTGTCTGGAAGTTTGTTTACAGCAAGGCATAACAAAAGGATTTGCTGCAGCTTATGCATATGTTTACTCCTTCATTGATCAGCTAGTTACTACGTGTCACTGGGGACTAGTGCCGAAGCGCTCAAGTAGACCTCTGAAATGTTCAGCATCAGTCAGTCTCACTTTCCTGAGATGCAGGATGTAAAGGAAATCATTCACCTCTAAATTGGTGGTTGTGCGTTCCAAGAAAATGAAAGTGCCTTAATATCAAAAGCAGAAATGTGGAGTAGAAATCGGGCGAAACTCACCACATCATCTTCTCTGATTGAGAATCGACTACCCTGCTTGAAGAGAAACGACAAAATCAAAGTCTATTTATTTTCTCCGAGGCCTGGACCCAAGGTGCCAAAGCTCAATCAGAACGGAGTTTGATACTTTTTCATTTTGCTACTCCTCTGAGACACCGTCTGTTCCCCTCCATGACTCAGTTTCTTCAGTGCTTCTTGTGAAGCAAAGGACATGATAATGAGGGAGGCGGTATTGTGTCCGCTTCAGATGGTTTTGTCTCTTCTCTGAAAGCCTGGAAAGAAGTGGATGTTGGCTGATGGTCTGCATCAGGGACACCCAGCCAATGAGGTTACTCTCAACAACTCAGCCTTTTTTCTTCGGCCTGCTCCTCTATATGCTGTGCTAAATATCTTATGAGCTTTTGCGCTGCATTTTATATCCTGGTTTTGTTCTCACCGGAGCAAATGCACATCAATAATGGAAGTGCTTCGGGGTGAGCAAGAGAGAGCGTGTCGGTGCTATGTTGTGCTCAGGCACGATAAGACAGCACTGCGGCTAAGAGCATTAGGGAAATGACAGGACGTTTGAAGGTCTTAACTTCATTGTGTTGGGCAAAGGTGCGGTCGGCAGAGGTGTCAGCAAGAAGTGTATGGAATGATGAACGGAATCTGTCTTTATTGCATTAACCTAAGAAACGGTGCTGCATGTGATGCCTGTATATGAGGAGTTGCGGTGAGTGTTGGCGGAGCAAATGAGATCTTTTGGATGCTGTCAGTGCATTTCAGACATTTTGTTTCGTTCTGCAACAGTAGACAGTTTTTCATGTGTATTTTCATGCACAATTTGAAATACACAACACACGGAGATTAATATTACTCATCTGTGTAAACTGAACCTCCTTTAGGTCATGATACCAACCTTAAAAAAAATATTTCTGACTCATAACTCATGTAGTTGGAATATCTGAGCTAATATTAGGACAGCTGTTCAATGGGATTATTTTGGTTTTATAGATTCTGTATTTAGCATCACCTTTATGTCTTTTAGACCGGGTTTATTTTTTCATTCATAATTTTTGCCCACAAGTGTCTTTTTACACACTTACCACACATTTAAATGTGCAAAGGGAATCTCTGTGTTTATGTGCTCCCAGCTCTCTTGGTCCTGCATGGAAATTCTGTCTCTCCAGGGCTAAATGTGGCATCTTGTATCATGGCACCCATCACTTCACAGTACCATTGTTCACATATGACAGAGCAGCAGATGGGCTTTGACCTGGATCTTCCTGAGCTGGACGTAAAGGTTACCCAGCCATGTTTGTATAGGACATATTCCAAAGAGCTCTGCTTTTGGCCATGCCCACTGCACTCCTGCCCTTCCAAACCCAGGCAGAGTGAAACACAACCACTGGGCTACATTACTGTTTACATTCTATGAATAGAAATTGCATGTTTGATTAAGCCAGGCCAGCGTTAAAGAGAGGATGTGGAAAACCTGAAGGCCGGCCAGCGGCCACATTGGCTTCAAACGTTTCTTTTCTTTTTTTTTGGTGACGGCAGTGAAATGGATGTCTGGCCTCTTTTATGGAAAATTGCTCTTTCTGTGTGACTCATGTGATTTTTCACATTCATTATGGCCAAAATCCTCCCAACTAGGTAAGGTTTGTGGTCCTGTGAATATATTTTTGGCCGGTTATTCTTTGCATGGGTTGTCCAGTTTGGATATTTTGTTCAGTTTGGGTGTTGGATGTACCTGTACTGTTTAACAGTGCAGTGCTAATACGGATGACATCAGGAGTGTGGTTTCATTTGGCCTTTGTATATATATGCTTTCATTAGAATGTCCACTATAGTCAACCTCCAAGCTTCCTTATTTAAAGGCTCGTCTTAAAAATGAATTGATTCTTAAAAGCAGCACCACTGGTTTTGGAGGTTGACCACTACGTGTTTGGTGTTTGTCTAACGAAGTATACAGACAGACCTGGAGTGACTCTCCCATTGTGCCTGTAGAATAATGCCAGTCACAGTGTGGTTGGGGTTCAGCCAGGCTAACCACACACTTATATCGTCCCACACTACCGCTAACTGAGAACTGCCCAGACATGTACGCTTACCACAGGCTCCTCAGAGAACGAGCAAATAAATAGCCTATTTAAGCAATATTTCACTCTATTAGGGCTGTTTCACCCTGCAGGCCCAACTCTGACACAGCCATTTGCTTCAGAATGCTTATTTAATTAGTTGTAACTTGTTTCAGTTCCACATGAAGTAGCCAGTGGAATAATCCTGTAATTCGTAATTAACACCCGTAGCCTTTAGTTCTCATCAGATATTTGAGGAATGCTTGCTGCATACCAACTGCTCCAGTCATGGCCTGAACTCTCGTGAACTCACAACTGTCTTTTGTACACGTTAATCATTGCAGAAATCTGTATAGCACATATCGATTAGCCTGATTCACGTCACAATCACGTTGAGTGAACATAGTAGAAAGCACACTTAATTGATCCAAACATATTGATGCTCAGTGTTGATTTTCTAAGGTGTATGCAGCCTTTTTTGTCTGAAAGTGTTTAGCAGTGGTGATCTCATCAGGGGATGTGTTTAGTGAGAGTGCTGGAATGAGCTACAGTCCCAGTGAGACTCCCCCTGTCTCAAACACACCTGCTTGCTTTGTTACTTCAGCACTTTCTCCTGGGACCAGACTGTGCCTGTAAACACAACCCACACTCAAGGCATGTTAAGGTAATAGAGAAAAGGCTGCCACTTACCTCAGTAGGCTAGAGATGCTACAAATGGTTTGTGAACAACTTGATGATTATTGGGTGTTCAACTTTCAAAAGAAGGCAAGGTGTTCCCAGACTTTTGCTGAGCAGTGTATATCAGCGCATATGCTTGGTACAGTCCAGTAATCATTAATCATCAGTGTCATTAGTGTGTCGTCTGTGCTGTGCTCCCTCCCTGCTTGCTGAGCCGCCTGTCTGTCGGCCGCTCACCACAGTTTCAGAGGTGATAAGCTGTGAACGGGCCTGTCTGGCTTGTGTCCAAATAACGTGGCTGGGATATCCCCAAAGCCCTCATTGCATGCTCTAAATCGATGGCTCCTCCTGCACGAGCGACAGGGGCTGCAGCACAGCTTTACCGGCTCTGTCTCTGGTCCAGGGACTGGGCTGCGGCTGCCTAGTTGGTCCGTCTCCACTGAAGGCTGCAGGAAGCTGGTGGCCAGCTGCAGGCTGACAGGAGATGAATGGCTCTATTAGAACGTCTGGGCTGTCGGGCACAGGCTGACCCACTGGCCCACCCGGCACCGCAGCCATGCACACCTAAACACCACTCCACACCCCCTACAAAACCCTGCAGACACGTGCACACGTTTTTTAGTGCCTCTACTCAAGGTGTCCTGTCCTGGCTAGAGTGGCCTATATTGTGTCTTGGTATGCAGGTCAGCACTAGATTTCAGGGAAATTATTCAGACTGTTTACACCTTGCATCAATATGCGTGTTTTTGGTTGCCAAATCATATTCTGATTTCATTTGACCGAAAAACACAGTTTATTTGTATGTGTGTGTTTCTATATATTGCTGTTGTCGGAAGAAAACCTTGTATCTCCAAAATGATCACTTTACAGGAGAAGGAAAAAACCTACTTTACTTTTAATGTAAGTCAATGGAACCAGACTTTTTTTCCAAGTCATTTTGGGCCATTTCTTTTGGTCCATTCATCATGAAATTTACACCAAATGTAAAAGGCAACAGGCATTTTCAGATAACGCCAAAAACAGAAAAACAATAAAAATGGAGATACGAAGTTTTCTTCCGACAGCAGTGATATATAGATGTATATAGATGTGCCATTCTACCGAATTACTTCAAACTGTGGCCTCATAGTAAAAAACTATTTTGAAAAAACAGGTAAATATTTTGTTTTTTGTAGTGTTGTAATATTTACAAAGATTATGTTATGATCTGTTAAACCCAAAGCAACAATTGAGATAGTAATAAGCTAAATATTTGCAAAACCATCATTTACAGGGCACTTTTATTGGGAGGTGGCTGTCACAAATCTTAACCTCTAAATTTCCTTTCCTAAATTAACCTCTGAGTTTCATTTCTAAATTGAAAAACTTTATTAAAAATCTCACATTTTCATGTCACTACCAAAACACAAAGAGGTTTAGTCCGTAGGCGGATCCTTATTTTAGCAAAGGTCCTGCAAAGTACTACAGCAGAAAGTGAGACTGCTTCCCTATTTCTCATGACCACATGGTGAGCAGTTAGATCCTATTGTTTTGAAGCAAACGTGTTCCAAAGTCTGAAAACTGGGGAACTTTAAAAATTGTCATTATTAAAACACATTTTCTGCATTTAGGTAACCTTTTTTGTGTTTTAATAAAAAATATTATGGTTTTATGTGTACACAACTGTTCAAAGCTGTGCTTACTTACGTACTAGCAGTTTTGAGTTCTGCTCAAAATTAGCTAAAATTCTCACTACTGAATGATTTGGTAAAGTTTCGGTAGTGTTATGATTGTTTTGGTAGTGACAAAATAGACTATTCAATTATTTGTTTTAATAAAATATACATGCTTAAGGCACAGGGTCATTCAAAGCAAAAGGATTTTAGCCTAAGGTTAGTAACAGTCTGAACCAACTCAACAGAGTGATCCATGGTGTTTTTGTGTGTAAATGAGTGCTGTGTACTTTAGCAGCTCCTCTAAAGCTAAGCCTCGGCCCAAGCACATGGTATAGCATGTTGGTATCGGTGCATTTTAATGAACATGAGTACTAGTAAATGAGTATGGTGTCAGGTATCAATGGTACCACTATTGGTATTGAGGCATCGCTAGTAAACACTAAGCAAAAGCTGTGCTTTACAGTGAATAAACAATTTATAACCATAGGCCTATATCCATAAGTCTATAAGAAGCTCTGTAGTAACTCATTACCACTAAAGTTTGCTATTAGTGTCATCACTGCATCGTCATCACTGTACAAACATAATTCAAGGAAGAGCTGGTCTATGAGTTGTTCTACAAATTAAATGTCCCCATTGTTTAGACAAGGCTAATTGTCATTGTTCCAGAAATGCCATGTTTCTCGGTGACGCATGCATTTTGTTTTTGCAGTGGGAGTGAGCACAGCAGTGGCAGAGACAGTCCCCGGGGGGTTTACAGTACCTTTAAATAAAGACCCACAGACAGACAGGCTCAAAGAAAAGCAGCCCAGCCAACACAGTCTTCCACTTTCCAACCACTTTCTTTCTTCTGAGAGAGCCTGAATCAGTGGCCGGGCAATCTCTTCAGAGAACAAACTCCTCACACTCTTATTCTTCATTCTTTTTTTATATTCACTAAAGTTTCTTTTTTTCCTTATGTGGTACAGCTTAGTGTTTTGCCTGTCTGTGTGAAAAGACAGTTGAACAGTGTTAGGTACTGAATGCTAATACAGTTGTATTAAACTGAGACTGAGCTCCAGGTGGCTTTGTTAAATAATTACCATGCAACTCATCTCTGATAGAATTTTTTTTTTTCATTCAAAGTCAGTATCAAAGAGATGGATCAGGGCTTAATCAATGAAATTAAGGTTCAGATATAAGCAGACTGCACTGTATGTGTGCGAGCGTGCGCATATGTCTGTGTCAATCTGTCCATGGGCAAAAGAAGACAATGACTGTCTACACGGAGCAGTTTATTTAATTAGATCATGTGAGAGCGCCTTTTTTCCTTCATTTTTAGTAAAGTGGTGTTTTTTCTCTAATTTCCTATTGATCCTAACATACTATCGTAGTATTCCTCGTAGTCATCATAGTACAAATATATTTATTTGACTCTTGTCTTTAAATAAAACATGGATATTATATATACCAGGTAAAACATTAGACTTAAGGTCAGATTTTGGCACTGACCTTCTCTTGCTGAAAGCGAGGTCGTGCAGGTCATTCCCCTCTGCCTCCACACTCTATCTCTCAGCCTTATCTGATTGAGATAATTGAGTTTTTGACTGGGCAGAGATTCCAAGTAGTTAAGACAAGCCCCTCTTGCATGGACCAGAAAATGCTGTTAGCATATGATGGAACATTGAGCAATGTGAAGGTTACACAAAGACACAGCCACTTATCACCATACTGTCTACATTCGTGGATCCTGGATGTTATTTATTTTTCCAGTAATTAATCTACTAAGCAGCCTGATGTTGTTTTTATCATGGTGACTTCATGGTGTAAGTGAATCAAAGAAGGCTGCGCAGTTTATCGGAGGGGCTGAGAGAATGGCAGAGGTCTTTAAAAATGCAGACTTCAGCAACCAGTTGCACCAACTTTGCATAAATTCAGTGGCAGGCCGGTTATGATGTAGTTCAGTTTTAAAAAGTTAAAGACATGTTGGTGTTCCAGCCTAAAACTAGATTTTAATGTTATTTGTCATGTTACGCAGTATTCTGTAGTTCAGCATTTTATCCCTCAGCCTCTTTGGTTTGACAGAATTAATCATTTATGTTGTTTATATCATTTTCAACCCGTTTTGATTTAATGTGTAAAGTATAACTCAGTAAACTCTTAAGTATAACAAGCCTATGCTGCATATAACTGGTGCAACAGAGCTTAAGCTTTTATATTAGCAGATTCAAGCAGTGGATCAGTCCCCTGCACACATGGTGCTGCTGTGAAAAACTCGATGAGGTTAATTCAGTCTTGGTCAATAGCAGGTCTGACACCTGAAACTCAAGGTCAAGAACTGTGATGATTAGATTTGAGAGCTGTGAGAAGATGGGATGCATTAGGGCAGTGTGATTGCAGCCTTGGTTTTGTGCCTCTTTATATTTTATGCTCCGTTCCATTGGCGACACCATGGAAATCGTTAAAAGCGATGGTGTTGTGAGGTCCAGATCAATGGGATGCCTCGTGGCTGAACGGAGACTCTGGGGGGAGAGGTGTGAGTTTCACGCAAGAGTGAGAAATATTAATGAAATTGCATTAACAAGGTTCATCAGTTTTAATTCCCTTGCTAACTTTGTTTCCTTGTGTAGAAGATAGAGCAGATTAAGTGTGTGTGTGTGTGTGTGTGTGTGTGTGTGTGTGTGTGTGTGTGACTGTGAGTTGTGGCAGTGTGTATGTCGGGTAGCAGGTTGTGGGAGTGTGCGTGCTGCAAGTTTTATAGGCCACTTCTCACCCATTATAAGTGTGTTCACAATGCATTATAAAACAGAATCAACAGTGATTCCTTGTGTTGCTCACAGTAGAACTACCACTGTTTTTTGTTTTCAAATTGCAAAAAAGTTTCCACATAATATGTGAAGTAAGTAAATTCATAAAAATATGCTGCTTAGTGAGCAGTGCACTTCACAGACACGTACCTGGGCACAGTGCTCTCTCCTCTCCGCCCAGCACAGCTGGTTTGTGGCTTTAAAAGCTTCAGAATATATGTAAATTCTGCTGTGTTATTGTGATGTGATCTTTCATAAGGCAGTGTGCTTTTCAGGAATATGCACCAAAATGAAGCACAGTACCACTCAACAGATGAGCACTCTTTCTGACACCAATTTTATATTTCATTTTGTGTGTTCCCAAAAAGCATTCTGGTGAATCAGAGGAATTCAAACTGTCTGACAAATGCTCTGCATAATCGCTTTTGTCAAAGCATGAAGCTTTATTTCCAGTCACTTTACATGGTAGCAATCTACCTAGAGGTTTTGCGCGATCATGTTGGAGTTTCACAACATGACTTTAGTGTTTCAGAAGAACGTAATTCAGCATTATGATCTGGCATACCCAGTCCTAAAGAGTGCTATAGAGACAGAGGCAGTTGGTTAGAAAAATGGGCAGAAAAAGTCTAGCAGAGTGTTTTTAGTGCAGCCTCAGAAAGCGGTGGCTCACTCTCCAAAGAATAGGCAGTTTTCAAAAAAAGGGCTAGTAGAAAAACAAACCCCCGGGAAATGCATTAGTACATGGCAGCAAACACGCAAGGATGTCTTGCTTGTAGCTGTTAAATGCTTCAAGGAAAACTCTTGAATATGGTTTAAAGATGCAATGTTGTAAACTTCGCAAACTTTTTTCAATCCAGCTTCAGAAGTTTTAGTTATAGCATAGGCAGCTGCTTGAAAAGTTTGTTTCCAATCAGACAGATAAAGCATGGACCATTCACTGTGGTCTGAGTGTGTGTGTGCAAATGTCACTACTCTTTCTGCTATTTCCATAAGCTGACCGTGCTTGACCTGGTCTTGCTAAGTATAGCGAGTCGCGGGGAATTAATTTTAATTTCCTTTCCAGCCCACCACTAATTATGGGTGTATTCTCAGTTATGTTGTCACATTTATTCTGCAGATATATCCTTTGTGAAATCACTAAAGCATGCTGATGCCACTGAACTGAATGCTTTGTTGTGTGTTGTCATAGACCAGGGGTGTCCAATTCCAGTCCTAGAAGGCTGTGGCACAGTTTGGTGATTTCTTTGCTTGAATACACCGAACCCAGCTCTGCACTTAGTTACCAGGTTTAGTCGGTGTCAGTTAGAGTATGCAGATCACCAGACTGCATTGCACTCTGGCCCTCTACAACCAGAAGTGGACACACCAGTCATAGACTAACCTGTTTGCCATTATTAACCAGCTTGCTTTAAGTCATGGTAACATTCCACTCCAAAATCTTAGTTTCCATGAAGTTTAATCTATTGTCCAGAGCAAGAAAATTTAATGTTTCTTGAAATTTGAGTGGAATGTTACCATTGCTGCTCCCAGTGCTGCCTGGGTGGTGGGGGGGTGACCGCTTGCCACTAACCCCCAGCTATCTGCCACGCAGGTGACTGACCAGCTTCTGTGGGATTTGATGTCACCTTTAGATCGGTCCAACTGAAGATGGAAACCCTGGAGTCCGAGCTGACGTGCCCGATCTGTCTGGAGCTGTTTGAGGACCCTCTGCTGCTTCCCTGCGCCCACAGTCTGTGCTTCAACTGCGCCCATCGCATCCTGGTCTCTCACTGCTCCGGCACCAAGCCGCTCGAGTCCGTCTCTGCCTTCCAGTGTCCCACCTGTCGCTACGTCATCACGCTGAACCAGCGCGGCCTGGAGGGCCTCAAGCGCAATGTGACGCTGCAGAACATCATTGACCGCTTCCAGAAAGCCTCCGTCAGCGGGCCGAACTCGCCCAGCGAGAGCCGCCGCCCGCGGCCCTACAGCGCCACGCTTGGCGGCGGAGGGGGGAGTGCGCGGTCCAGCCCGGCCGCTAACGGCAGCGTCACTGGCATCATGTCGGCCGAGCAGCGCGTGGCCTGCCAATTCTGCGAGCAGGAGCCTCCACGTGAGGCGGTAAAGACGTGTGTGACATGCGAGGTGTCATACTGCGATCGCTGCCTGCGCGCCACACACCCCAACAAGAAGCCCTTCACCAGCCACCGGCTACTGGAGCCAGTGGCCGATGCCCATCTGCGCGGCCTGGCATGCCTTGAGCATGAGAATGAGAAGGTGAACATGTACTGCGTGGTGGACGATCAGCTCATCTGTGCCCTTTGCAAGTTGGTGGGGAGGCACCGTGAACACCAGGTCACCTCGCTCAGTGACCGCTTCGACAAGTTAAAGGTGAGTCCATTGCCTTTTCTTTTAGCTGGAACTCCACAGTTGATTAAAACCTGGTTGGTGCTTCGGTGTATCAAAAATGGCAGCAGCATTGATCAGTTCTATGTCCATAAATTTATGTTTAAATGAACAGTTTGTTGAAAAATATCATTTACTCAGTTTTCTTCTTAGACCAGATGCAGTCAATCATGTACTCGATCAGCCAAGAAATATTTGGCATCAAGTTTGCCTCTTTAGTTTTGCACTGAAGCAAGCAGTGTAGGCAGAAGTAAAGTTTTGGGGAGGCCTGTGAAAAAGTGACCTGGCCAGGGTTTTTGGGGTTACATTTTCCAAACATGCTGTATGCCATAATGTCATAACATCAGGCTACAGCCTGTTATTGACTGCAGTGCAGTCATCGTTATAACTGTTCCAGCGTTTTTGTCTCATAGTGATACATTTGCTTTGACATTTTGACATTTCCAGTTTTAGCTTTTGTAGTAAAAGAGCATTGTAAATACCAAATTCGCAGACTGAACTACCAACTTTTAGGCTTCAGGCAAAATTGAGGCTTAAATTTTGCTGCTCCCACTGTTTTTAGCTGAACAGCATACTTTTGATACGTTGACAAAAAACTGTATGTCAGCTCCAGTGCAAATCTGGAGAAGCAAACCTTGGATGTCAAACATGTCTTGGCTGATCAACTGAGGTAATGGGAATATCCATCTAGATTTAATTGACCTCCAGACTATTCTTCTAAACCTTCTCTTTTTTGTTGCTTGCCTAGATTTAATAAGCAGTTGATGGTCACTGGACTCTATCTAATGATTTTAGCTGTTCTCTCTCGTCGTGTGCTTTTTATAAAAGTTAAAAAGTTAAAAATCAAGTTACCTGCTGGTCTCCCCAAGGCTGTTTGCCAGAATGTTGTATTCAGCCACAAAGAGCAAAGGCCCTAGTGTATGTGGACATGCTTATTATGAGCGCATGTTTTTTTTTTGGTTTTTATCCCCTTCATTTCATCTCATTAGCCTCATGCTGGAAGCAGCGTCCACCTTGCTCTGACATCATGTTTTGTAATGTTTTTGAAATGTTTGAAATGAAGCTCTGCCCACATGCCTCAGCCCCTGTCCAGCTGCTCTATTGAGCTGGAGCCATTATAATAGTAGATGAGTCTGCACTCCCCCTAAAGCCAGGCTCTGTTCAGTGCTCAACCACCACAAAGCGCCACCCTGCTGAATCAGGGCTAAAACACAAGGACTCATTCACAGCACAGACCCTGCTCTCTCAGCCTGTGCTCAGCTGAAGCTGTGTCACGTGCATGAAAATACAGAGACACGAATATACACAAACATGCATCCAAACACCCCTCATAACTACTTATGATTTCACATGCGGTACTGTGCAATAGTCAGAGACCACCCTTTATTTAATTTCCAGTTAAAATGTTAAGTACAAGTTATTAATTTTTCAGGAGATATTCCTAAGGAGATCAGATACAAGATAATCCACTTAAGGGACGGGAAAGTCAAAGGATAATAAGTGACAAACCAGGAGTTCAGAAAAAAAGAATGAAAGCTCTAATAAAGACAAAAGATGGACATATTAAATACTGAAAATGGTAATATTATGTTTAGTTGCTGAAGCTTCTCTGTAATTTTCTGTTAAATATTTAGTTTTTTTTCCTGATTTTGAAAAAAACTTTCCTTATTGGTTGTTTTAACTGAAAATTAAATAAATTAAGATGGTCTCTGATTTCACAGGAGTATAGCTAAACAACAGCTAGAAACCCAAGGCTGTTCATTCTAAAATGATTTGTGGTTTTCGTGTATTCACATTAGATAGCACCTTCATAGCCTCAAGTGCCTCGGCAAAACATAGTCTCAAGAGCCTCGGCACAACATTCCTCTCCCATTATGGTGATTATCTCAGTGGGGCTCACGTTGCGAGGAGAGAGCAGGTTAAGGTGCTTGCAGAGTGCGCGCCACCGGTTCTCATGGGATAGATCTGTTAATGTGAGACCTCCTGGAAGGAATAAAGATGGGACATTGAAGACCTATCGTAATCTGCCCGCATGAATAGCCTGCCATTGAAGGTGTGTATCGTCATTATAATGGCGGCCGTTGTGGGCACACGTGATCTCCTTGTGATCTGCTATTCATACTGACCTCTTTGTTCACACCAGCTCACATAAAGGAAATTCCGATCATTGATGTTTTCCCCCTCTGGTCCTCGAGGATGTGAATGTGGACACGCCGAGAAGTCCTCAATTGTGTGAAATGAGCGGCATTGTGTGTTGCACAGAGGAAAGTCGATACCTGAGAAAGTTCCACCTCTTTTGTCCCATGATCCTCAAACAGAGAAAGAAATTGTCATGACGCATGGGGTCAAGTTTTTATCTCCACAAGCAATTCTCAGTGGCCTGAAAAGTGTCCTGAAACTTAAACTGGCTCTTTGGACTGTTTTTTTTTTCTCTATAATTACCTGTTATGTTGAAGATGTTGCATGTTAAGCATAATTTCAGCAGCGGTTGTTCAGAGTTCAGCTTCTGTTCCAGCTTTGCTACACTCGTTAAAGCCAGTTTTGTGTCTTATTCCAGCGTTGAAGGCAGTTAATTTTAAATGCACTTTAATGTGTAGACTTCTTGTGCTGAATGTCTGGAGCTGAGGCTGTGTCTCTCCCCATTGCAGCAACTAATTTGAATGTTCCCCCGCTGCAACTTTGAACTTGCTTGACTTTGAACTCCCAATCCACAACCTGGAGAGAGAGGAGGGATATAGCCGAGCTCAGCGATGAAACTTTTAATCTTTGTCCGTCCTGAGCAAAATTTAAAGTTCTTGTTTGTAAGCTGTATTAGAGGAGGATGGTGCATTGGTGCCATATGGCCCATGCAGAGCCTCATTTCACCCTGCAAGAGTGGAACTGACCTTCTAGCCATGTTGCAGGAGGAATAAAGGCTATGTTTGAGAGGCCAGTGTGTTGTCTCTACTGGACTCCTAAAGAGAGTCAGTGTATGTTGTCGCCTGGAGATTCTCTCACACGGTAGGTCTGATGCAGCCAGCTGGCCATGTGTCGCGACGGCTTGCAGCTAATTGACGGAGGGGCAGGTACTTCAGTCACCAGGTTCAGTTTGCATGCTTTCACTTGGAGAGCTAATGAGCCACAGTCCTTTTAAAGTCTCATCAAGTCCTCATTGCGCCCACTCCAGCATTAAATGGCACCATGCGCGAGCCAAGGCAAATATTATGTTTGGGCCTTTGCTCTCAGTGGCCCATGATGGGCATGCAGCGTCTTTCGATTGATCCCGACACTCTCTCGTGTCCCGATGTGACTTACATAAGAGGGCACACTGATGCCTTCAAAGCATGACAGCCGTACTCTCGCACATGCCCAAGGATTAGGCTGTTCCACACGCATCCAAAATATGACATATGAAAATAGGGGGCGATTAAAGGCTTAATTTCTATTTTGGAGAAGTTGCAAGTCACAGCAGTCGGCGTTGATTAAAGTTCCACCCCATTTGGCGGCAGGGGCCTCTTAGTTTAAGCTCCTTAAGGAAGCCGTCTATCTCCTCCCGGCGATATGAGCTCTGGCTCAGCAGACACCGACTCATGCTCCCACTGCCGCTCCATCCTCGCCCGTCGCTGGGCCAGCCGGGTCACTTTCTAAATGCTGCTATTATCGGCCTGTTCCAAGACTGCAAGTGCAAGGCAGCAGGGCTGGGCGGTGATAGGGGCTGGGTTCTCCTCTCACAGCCTCCCAGGACAGATTTTCTCTTTTGCTGCCAGTATGACCTGATTCGGCACATCCCCCAGCAAAAGGTGCAGGGGAAAGATAGGGCCTGAGCAGTGTGCTAATAAAGTAATGTGTATTGTGGGTGCACTGCTTTGAGAGTAATGGAAGATGCAGGGAAGTCCTCGCAGTGGTTCTCTGACCTACAGAAATAATCCTGGAATGGAGTTTGACTCTAAATAGTACAGCCTAATGTATTGGAATAATTTAAAGATAGTTGTAATAGCTTATCTGACAATTACCACTGCTTTTTAGGGCACCAACTCTCTCCACTCTCTGGAGGCTTGCTGGGATGTTGCGCAGAGACTGCTGTGAGTGCCTGTGTGCTTGTGTCAGTTTGTTCGTTGGGGAAATCAGACACATTCTTTAGGGATGAAAGGATCGCTATTGCCTTTTTGAAATCTGTATATGCTACACAGTTCATGCATAGGAGGCCACACATCGCATGATGGATGTAAAGTGAGGCGGTACCATGACAGGTTATCAGACATATCTCCAAACCCATACACAATTAATGTAGGGCAGCTTTTAAGAAAGCTTTTAAGAGCCGGTTAGTGCAGTTATCAGCCATATGATGCAGTGGTCGTTACACTGAGATTTCTACTTCCGTTTTTAGCTCCAGAAGTTTCTCATCCATTTTTCCAGCGCATTGTATCGTTCACATGCCGAAGTGGGAAGTGTGTGACAATACAAATATCATCTTTAATGGCAAGCAGGAAGGGCCATATCAGTGATGCCCAGGGAGAGGGATTAAAAGCTGTAGTGACTCTGGTTTTAAGAGATTATTTCACTCAATCTTGCTCTTCTTTGAAATAGGATTTGTGTATTAGTTATTCATGGAAAGTCTCATGCATGAACTCATGTTCTGCCATTTCTCCTTACTGGCCCTGTCATAATACGGTGTGTTGAAATTCTTTGCAGTTATTTGCATTACCTTTTTTACTGCTGTCTCTCCTCTTTTCTGAAATAACCTCTGGCTAGGTCCTATTAAGCCCATCTTCTCATTTCTGGATTTTAAAATGCTAAATCTGGAAGTCTTCTATTGTCTTTGTCAGTGCACACTTTTCAGCTGACAAGGGCAGTTTTTGAGTAGAGGCCACACAGCTTCTACCTAATTGTGCTGCACATGAGTCACGATCAAATACAAAAAAAAATTAAAGAAAAATAATCTTTAAAATGCACCGTATCACCTTTGTTTAAAACTATTTTGATTTTCTAGTCCGATGACTGGCCACCCTGGATCATATCCCCCCTACCCCCCAGCCTGCCGAGGATGCTTTGAGTTTTTCTGCTCCATGTTGGAATGTCGGAGTGCAGTCCGGAGCAGAAATTTCCTGTGGCTCCTCTCCATCTCGAGCTGCGGTGGACATTCCAGCATGTTCTGCTAGTAGAACCCTGTCTGCTTGCCATATCTCCGTCCCTCCTGGGGCAAATACAAACTGGAGAGCGTGAGACAGGCCACGCGTCTGAGACCTCTCCCTGTTCCTCTCCCCCTCACAGGAATCCCAAATCTTTTTCTCCTCCTCCCCAGGGACCCTCACTGTCCATGACAAAGACCTTGGCTCATTCTTCTTCGCTAGCCTTATCTCTCACCCTGCCAATGAGCCGGGGCGGAAGACAGAGGGCCTCAATCTTATCTCGCTGCCTTTGAGGTTAACGTCAAGGCCAGACAAGTCAGAACAAGCCTTCCTCAAAAAAAAAGAATCTGATGTTTGAGTTTGGGCCATGTGGTTTGAATTCACATAAGTCTTTAAAAGTAACAGTTATCGTTAATAACAAAAGCATGTTGTAATTTTATCTTGCATTTTTTCTCACTTATTAAAACAAGCAGAGAAAAGGCAGTGAAAGTGTGGATTCTGAATTGTCAGTCAATACCACATTTGAGTTTGCAATCAGAAGAGATATTTTATTATGATTTGAATTTAAATTGACTTTGCCATTGTTTGGTGTCATAACAAGTGGAAAAAAATTAGACATGCAGACATGCATTTTGAATGGAAATAAGTTTAAGTCACTCTCTATAAATTAAATTTTATTTTTGCGACTTTAGTTTTCAATAAAGAGAAAAGTATTTTGTCTTGGATAAGTGAAAAGAGATGAAATTTGCACCAGGAAAGTCTGACTTTAACTACAACCTTATGAAGTGCTATATATCGGAGGGTCTAATTCAACATAACATCTGCTCAAACTCAGCATGCTGCCAGAAAAACGAGTGGCATTAAATGGTAGAGATGTGTCTTGTCAGAACTAGCGTAAGACAAGGAATGACAATGAGCTAATGGCAGCATCCTCTTCCATTCTGCTGTACTGTATTCGACCCACAAAGTGGTACGGGGCCCTTTCCTTTAGCTACCTCCTTTTAAAGAATCGCAGTGTCGTTCATGCATGCTTTATAGCACAGAGCCATCCTTTAATGGGCTGCTAAAAACAGCCGCGTCACCTCTCAGCTGTGTGGAAAGCTGGTGACAGAGAGAGCCAGTGGCTCCCAGGAGCTGCCAGGATGAAGACCGTCTCAGCGTGCGGCCTTATCCCCCGTCATACTGCCTGTTTATATGCTACGCTAACGCTAAGCCCTCCGCCATGCAGACTAATTACTCTGGGAGATTAGGACCCGGAGGAGGTAAAAATAGTTTGTGCTGTCAACATAATTACACATCCTGCATTACAATGTGCTCACACTGAAGTCTTTTTATTTCCAGCATGGGGGTATGCAGGAGCTGGATCAGTGTTTAGCCATGCCAATGCAAGTCAAAGTACCTGAATGGTTTTGTTCCCTCACCACTAGCTTTTAATAAAGAGGCCAGGCCAATAGATACTCACAGAATGAACGGTATGTCTTTAGTTGACATTTTAAACCTCCATTATTTTGTTGTTGGATGTTTTTAAAATATATTTCTTTTCTCCACAAGGGCATTAAAGTGCAAAATAAAATGAAGAAATTGTAGTAGCCAGCTGCAGGACATGGGGAAGCAGACATAGCTGGTCATAACAGGAGCGGATGGACAGTGTAGAATATCAGTATGTCATGTGCCCTTTATCCTTTCATCATTATTTACTTTCTGACCACTTTCTGAGTGTGCCTTATACACTTCTATCAATGCCACACACGCTACTATGACAGCTTCATTGTCACCATTGCATTGAAAATAGGGCTGGGCATTTCAGTCAAATTTCACTTTTAAATTTGTAAAACATTATTTGAAAAATATTTGAAAACTACCCCCCAGCTTTAAATGTGTGGGCCTGGAGTTTTGTTTGCACCATACTTCATTTTCATTTATCATTTGGAAGAGGTTTCGCAGAGGACTCCACACATGGATAACACACAATGACGACATGCAGCAAATTTGAAACTGATGTTTTTATTGGAGATACACACACCACCGCTGACTTATTTGTGATTTCCAGTACTGCTTAATGTGTCTGAGTATGTTGCAGCATTACATTAAGTCCTAAACTAGACAACAAAATGCCATAGTGTGTGTGTTTGTACATGTGCATTGAAATTTACACCGAGAACAGTCTGTTACCTCAGCTAATGTCACTAGCTTAGTCACATCCTGACTCATTTCATTCCATAGCTTTTCAAAAACAGTAAACTTGTGGAGTTAGCTGATGCCAGCCATAATAAAGTCACTTAATAATGTTAAAAGTTTTATTTCATGAAGTCTGTATGAGTAGAATGTGAAATGAGCTTGAGTTTGATGATCAGCCCTTTTCTGCATGCTTCCGATGTGGTACTGCTGCACTTGTATTGTATTGTATTATTTGTATATATATTAATATTTTATTTTATATTTGTATTATTTGCTGTGCTGCACTTCTCGTCTGCTGCATTAGTGTTTCCATGTAGGCCTGTCACAATTGTAACATAATTACGTGTTATTACATTGTTATATATTATGTTTACATCACAACAAACAGAATATTTAAAGCACCACCATGAGGTCTTGTATCAATTATGTTTTCTCATCTCATTGAAACATAGAAGAAGCTCCCTGTTCAGTCTATCTGGGAAAAATATGTTAATACAGTTATGTTAAGACAGATGTTAAAACAGTCTGTTAATACAGTTGATTAGAAAAACAGTATGGGAAAAGGCATCAAAAAAAAAGTCACTAACTGATCCATTTTAAATATTGTCTCAGGCTGTATTGGACACCACAGAAACGCTTTCTTGCAAAAGCTGCCTTAAATTAGTACTGTCATCATTGCCCACAACAACAAATGGGAACTTTTTTGCATATGATGTGGACATGCAGGGATGTTCATGAATTCCGAATAAATGTTGTTATCAAATTGTCTGCCCTGGTGGGGCAAGAAATTTGTGTGGATCCAGCTGTATTATTGCTTAACGATGACTCCAATTTAAACCTAACAGGGAAACAAAGAACGATATGGCTCGCTGGTTTAACATACACTTAAAAGTCATCGCGCGATGGCTTCCCCCACATAATCTAAAGTGATATGATGCACATTCTCTAGGCTATCGTTTTAGAAAAAAAAAATGTGGCTATCTTTTTAATTTTTTTAAAAAAAATTTTCTCATTTTTATAATAAATTGTTAGAAATGTACATATAGAAAAAGGGAATGGATGGACCAGTGGGAGGGAGGGGGAGGGAAACGGGGTTGTTTTGGGTTTGCTTCAGTTCTGTATTATTGTGATAAAGAGCTGCTTGATTAACAGAAAATAAAATAAAAAATTGATCACAAAAAACAACAAACAGAATATAAATTGGGTGTATTTTCATTTGTTGGGTTGAGGCAAATGCATGAAAATAAAAGGAAGCAAAAAACACATTTATTGAAACGCCTCGTGTGTCCTGTTAAAACAACAGTTCTAACTTCTGACGGGTGCTGTAGCACCTTTAGAGGACACTTTAGGCTTGTGCTTTAGTAGTTGCATACAATAAACAAACAAAGACAATTTATTAATTGCAGTTATTTATAATGCAATTAATCCTAAGCTAAAATTCCATGATTGTGACAGGCCTATTTCTTTATTACACTAAACAGAGTACAGCATTTGACCAAATTGTAACATGCAAAAGTTGTACACTGCCCTCAGGTGGAGTACAGGGTTCAGATGTCTCATGGTTGGGGATGGATATTGTTAGGATTTTACATCAGTACCGATACCGCTTATTGACATCGATACTTATCTGTACTCTTATTGATATTACTCTCCATAATTTGGTGGAAAAACAAAGATGTGAAAAGATGTGAAAATATTTAAAATAAAAACATGAAAAGGCTGTGGTCATCTTCCTACAGTTGAAAACTTTAACACCCATAAGCAGTACAAAATTAATTACTCCTGGTTGTCAGGACGGCTCACACAGAGTTCAAATTCCATTTATCCAATTATCAAGCAGATTTAGGCTATAAAAATATCCTAATTATTCTTTTAATGCTGGAAATATTTAGATTTAGATTTAGATTATCAAACTATCCTACCTGTAGTTTTAACACATGGCTGAAGTTGCCTTCCTATCCTTCTTGTTTGAGTACTCCCGTCCCACCTTAAATGGTGCAGCACATTATCATGTTACACGTAGTGGGCATCATACGTATATTACATTTAGCTGCATTATCATTAAATTTAGTAAAATGAGCCCACACTCTTCAGTGTCTTGCAGTTTCAGCCCTAACCAGAGTACACAGAATGACACTCAGCATTCTAAATGGTTAAGGTAGTCGGAGGCATTCGAATGCCTTCGTCACACAGAGCCGAACGCCCCTTATGGCCCACCACCCAAATGATGAAGGTGGCTGACAAATGTGAATGACCACAGGTAATATAGATGTATAGTTTACTATGTCGGTGTATATTTTTCAGTGTGTAATTATTCACCTTTATAGTGGACCTATAAAGGTGAATAATTACACACTGGACCTCATGAAGTGGAGCGGAAGTACGAAGTTAGTGTTTCAATTAAAGTGGGTGGTGAGTATGTACACTGTTGTAAGTATTAGAAGATAAAATGTTGTAATTAAGTTTTATGAAGACATTTTGTATTAGTTTCTAAAAAAAACTGTATGGTAACTGGATATACTGTTGTAAGTAAAAGAAGATGAAATGCTATGATTTTATTTTGTTAGGACATTTTGTATTAAAACAATTTCTTTGGCTAATAATGACATCATAAACTCATCATCACATAAATCATTGCTTTATGTAATCATAAAACTGTAGGTTTCTTATTGCCTCGGCTGCACATGCCTATACATTCTAATCATGCAAACCCTCAGTGCTCTGAAGGAAGTTTGATGGGTTTTATTATCTCTCAGTGGGAGCTGGTGTAATACATTCGGCCTGTCTTCTCTTTAAATCTCAAAGCATCCTCACCTGTGATGTCTGCTCCTAATCCTTTCCCTACAGTCCACCCTTCATCCGTCTGTCACCTATCACTCCAGTCCCAGAGGAGTAACAGTGTTCTGCGCAAACCCTAGCCGTCACTCAGTATCCGTTACTGCTTCTGTGGATTAAATGGGTTTATCCTCTGACTGTTGGTCCACATGCATTCACTGAGACCAAGCTGCTTTGCAGCTAATGAAGATGTTTTCTCACCCTATTGACTGCTGGACACAGAGTGCTAACATATCAGTGACACAGCTCTGTCCACAGCTCCTGGCTGGTTTACCACCATGTTCAAAAATGCATTGGTCTTTGTTTATTTGAGACGCTCATTGTGGCATGATGCAATGCCTGTCTATTAAAACCCACTGTGTGCCCAGCAGCTTTTTGCAGTGTACCACTTTATTGAAAAAAAAAAATCCGAAAGTTCTGACAGAATATCAGAAACATTTTTGTATTTTAGAAACTATCGTCCAGATTGTTGTTGAAAAAAATTCTCTTTTATTTAGCCAATTAGGGACTGAGATAAAGTTTAGAAAGGGGAGCAGCTCCTCTGCCTGCCGCTGCCAGATTACGTTCAGCCTTGTTGTGCATCTCAAGCGCCCGCCTCAGTCTCCTGTGGCTGAAGAACTAGGCCGCGTCTTTGCTGTGAACCCTCCAAGAAAACAACACTTGTCACTCTTGCCGTCAGCATACCGTTTCATCCCCCATTCAAAACATGTTTACACGGCATGCCAGTGAGGCATTTTGTCTCTTGTGAAGGGGGTTGGCGGTGAAGAGGGTCCCTGCTAGTTGTGAGCCTTATCTTAGAGTCCAGAGACCAGACACTGCCTGTGTTTAAAAACACATAGCCTGGCTTTAGATTTGAAGAATGGAGACGTTAAAGCGCTTCAAGTGAATTATAGTTAGAAAAATGCTGCAGTACCACTGGCATTTGTATTGCCTCTCTGATGAAGGTCCAGCATACAGACTTCAGTGAATCCTCAATCAGCAGTAGGCACATTCCCTAGTTCTGCTATGTCGAAGAATATGGCATGAGAAGGTGGAGGAGGAGAGGAATAGTGGGGCAGCAGGGCCCCATGATCCAGGACAACAGGCTGACTCACCCATCATCCTCAACAAGGCTTCAAATGGCAAATTCCTGCACATGCCGGGCCACATGCTTCCCTGTAAACAAGAGCATCTCCACTGGAGAGAGATGTCTTCTAGCCTAGAGTTTCGTTAATTTAACTGGGCTCACAGCGGATTTGCCGATTTGAGGGTTTGAAGTTTTCTCCAGTTGCATTTCATTGCGAGGCTTTCCCAGCATAAGCAAGAGTGTGTTTGCATTGAATCGCTGGTTAAAAATAACCTGTTTTCAGATATTAGTTATTAGTCATGAGGTTTTAAGGCCTGAGGCATCAAGCCCTGCTTGAACAGATTGATCACCCTTCCCAGAACCTTTAATAACATCCGAACTGCCTTACTCACTGCTGGTGGGTAGGAAAGATAGGAGAGCTATATATGTAAGTGATCTGCCAAGAAAGATTAATCTCTGATATGAGATGGACACAGGCCCTTTATGAAAGGCCAAATATGATATGGCTTATATGATGGCTGTAAGTAGTATCTGACATACAAGCCAGTTCAGTGGACGCAAGAGATGTTGTCATTTGCTAGAGGGGAACTAGGCCAAGACAGCAGAGTTCCTTCACAATGAGATCTAAATTCTGTTACTTCAGTAATTAATTCTGTTGTCATGCTAAGCTCTGTCAAATGATTTACTGCAACCCCTATATCTCAAAGGAGTGCCTTGTCTACTAAAACAACAAACCATAAAACCTCCAATTATAATGAGCTTTCTCCTGAAAGACACTCGTTTTGTTGCTTATTCCCACTCACAAACGGCGTAACTCATGCTGTCAGCACAACGATGAGAGCTTGCTCGTCATTTTTTCTCTCCCTACCTCCACCCTCTTTCTTACCTTCAGTTCACACCGCTGGCTTAATGAAACTTTGAGAACAGCAAACCCCAGCATTCCTGGGTGGAGATATAAGCCATGCACCTGCATGCACCAGGCCAAATCCCAGTGTTTTGGCTTCAGGCCCTTCGTCGACTCTACTCAAGCAATTCTTTCCAGAGCGGCTCATCTGCTGAAAAAATCTTGAACCCCGGGGCCGGACTTAGGGTGGATGATTCATCAGAAGCACTGGTGAGCTCCCCTCTTTGGAGAGAAGCGAATCACCATGTCATTCGAATCTGGGCAAATTCGGCAGCAGCTAATTGTGTTACACAAAATGAAATGTAAAGCCATTTCCCAGACAAGCCATGTGAGTCACTCTTTTAGATATTCCATGCTTGTCCAAATTGATGCCACTTAACTCATTGGCAGGAGAGCCCAGGCTCATTTCCGCAAATTAATTTTCTGAATAAACCGTTTGTTATGCTGCCTGACGGAGAGTCGCGCAGATCATCTTACGACGGTGATCACTGAATGCATGTGAGGTCTGGGTTCAGATAGTAGAGAGCGTAAGGCAGAAAGTTGAATTTTTCATGGCAATCTTGTAATTTAAAAGCCAAGACTGTGTATTTTAGCTCAGTGTGAGGAATAAAAAAGTTGAAGCAGCTGAAAAATGTTAAGGTCATAAACAAACACAATATTGTTGTATTAGTATACTTTTTAAAGACTCTTACAAGCCTGCTTCAGAAGATTTTTTTTTTATTATTCATATCAAAGCCTCAGTCTTGCTATGTTTGTGGCCAGTCACATGTCCTTGACTGTTTGCTTATAGTCCATTAACTAGAACCTGCATGCTCAGGGCACGTGTCCCCTCTCTGCAACACTACCAACAGCAGCCCGAGAGGCACTGACTTAGGGGATAATAGCCTCATTAGAGGGGCTTCCTGACTGTCTGACTGCCAGTCTCAGCCATCAGATATGTTTCCATTTTAGAGCTTTGGCAGCATAATGGAAGGACCAGCAGGGGCATACAAAAAACTCAGTGCCATTCACCTTCTTTCTCAGTCTCCCATTTATGTAGCCCTGTGTTCAGTAAGTGCCAAAGTGGAGAACAGAATCAGCCTTTTTGAATCCCAGCCTTTGTTCTAGCAAAGATTATTGAGGTGAGGAGGCTTGGCAGTATGTGCAACTTGTGGAGTAGGAGTACTAGCAATGATTAACACTTAGAAGTCTAGAGTTATTGTTGTCGTTTTGCTGTACTATTTAAATTTATTTCCATAAATAATTACAAATGCAAGGTTCATTTCAGTATTTCAGTTCTGTATCAGCAGGTTCAAGTCTGCAAATCAGTGCTCACAACATAAAAAACTTTACATCAAATTAAAATCTTAATAGAACATTTACAAACCCAAATGTGGCATTGATTAAATGTTGAGATTACAGATTTATGACAGACTTTCTCCACTTATTTCAAAGGGATTTGAGTGAGAAGTAATTCATATAAAATTAGAACTTGCTTTTGTTTTTGCTGCTAATAACAGCAAAAAAGTTAGAAAATGAGACTCACATAGCAGAGAAGCTGCACACAGTGGAGTAGCTCTCTACCAGATGTTTAGTGTGCTTTGTGATGGATAATGATTGTCTTCTAATGAAGCAATATTTTTAGTTATATCTATTGAGCAGCTCTTCTCCCCCTCGATGTCCTTTAATTAGCATGAGCAGATTTTTCTCATTTCAGTTGTTTTGCAGGAACCACAAGTGCTCCCTGAAGGGCTTTCTGCTCCTCAGGAGGAAGAGAGAGAGAAACAGACAGAAAGAAAGAGAGAGAGCGAGAGAGAGAGATTCTCCTGACACTTGTCTTTTTAACCTTCACGCTGCTTGCACACTGCTGGATGGCTGGATGTTCTTTGTGTGTCGTCCCCATGCCAGTGGCTTTTATGCGCTGTGGCAGTTTCTGCTGTGTTCATTCTAAGCTGCTTTACTAGAGAGCATAAAGAGAGCATATAGAAAACGCCTGCCCTACCTGGCCTGTCTTTTCGTTTCATAAAAACTGTGAAGAGGTTCAGTGGCAGTATATGATTTATTGATATATGATTTAGCCCTGTTCCAGTAACAGAAATCTCCCGTTACCGTGAGGAAAATAACTGCGGTAAACAGTTAAACTGTAATGTGATGTGGGCTTTCGGGGGAATGTTTTTCCTTTGCTTTACCTGTTATTTAATGACTTTTTAAGGTTATTCACATATCAACAGTGATTGCCATAACAATGACAACAAAAGCAAAAAATTAAATGTTAATAATTTCAGCATTATTTTGTCTGGTAATTTTGAAACACTCCATAACACTGAAGAGAACATGGGACAAGCACAGTGATAGAGTGTGACTTTAATATTTGTGAACTAAAAGAACGTAATAAAAGTACAGTTAATTAAAAATTGTGGTGTTAGTATATTGTATATTAGTGTAGTGTATTAATTTGGCTACAAAACTATGCTTAATCTAGAAATGAAGGATGGAATTGCAAATGTCACATGAACTCTACAGTCTGAATGAATTTTACTGCTTAGCTTAACCTGACACCTTCTTTTCTGAAGCTGTTTCACCTGAGGCCATTTGAAACAGCCCATTTGGCCTAATGTACATGATTTTACTCTTTTCCCGAGACCTTAAGCTGTTTGGTCTGATATCTGAAACTTGATGCTGTGGTCTAAAATGTACTCTATAGCTGGCTTTTTGTACAGATATGGTGTCTGCCTGCAGCACTGTGCGTGTTCAACTATCGCAGCTCAACAGCCACATTTGTACAGCAACCTCGTCTGTTAGGTCCAGTACATTCATGTGTGGGAATGCTAGTATCTTGCTATGATTTGCATGAAACAAATCAGCAAATGAACAGGTTTTTAAACTGCATGTAAATTAGTGTTTACCGGCACTGGGGGCTGTTAACTCAGTTAACTTTTTCCAGGAACATGCCTAATATCGCTTATTCTGGTCTGTTTGGCAAAATGTTAAATCTGGTCATGGCACTTTGGCAAATTGAGATCATGAAAAGGGGACAAGAAAAATACAGTGTTGAGGGCTTAAAGCAGCTCTCTAGACAAGACTGGAACAGGGCTAATGTAGACAGAACTAAATGAATCTGTCTGTTTAATTAGGAGCCAAGCCTGGCACAAAACAGTAGTAGCTTCCCATTAGGACAAGTGTGTGTGTGTGTGTGTGTGTGTGTGTGTTTGTGTATGCGCGCATCTCCAAAGAGACAGTATGGAATATTATCCTGCTCTGAGTCTCTCAGCAGGCTCTGGCTCCTGACATGTCCAGGCACTAAAAAGCCTCTTGTTAACGCAGTATGTGAAGCGTTGTTGTTTTCTGTTTGTTTGTGTTTTTCGCACCATCTTCTCTCGAACTGGGAGAGAGATGCTGAAATAATTAAAGGCACCCGCTTTGAAGCCTGCGCTTTCTCTTTTTCACGATTTGTTGTTGTTGCTCTGATGGCAAAAGCGTAAGGGATGCTATGCTGGCCTATTAAGGCGCTAACTGCAAGCACAAAGTGCACAAAGAACAGCTCAGTGAATGTGGACTTACTTTTTTGTATCTGGGACAAAATATCTTTTCAGAAAGGATGTTAGTGTGTATTTTGAGTCTTTTGGACAGTTAGCACTTAGAGTTCATGGGGCAGGCATGATTAAGGATGAGAAAGGCCAGAGGACTCCTGGAGGACCAAGGCTGACCGTGTTATGAGGTCAGTGGTGTCTCTCCTTCGAGGCAGAGCAGCTAAGAGAAGAATTCCTAAAGCATCTGTGATGTCACATGAGGATGACATAATGCAGGGTGATGAGCGGGTGATAGGAAATGATGACAGGGTGCTGCTGTTCTTTAGAAAGGGTTCACTTGCTGTAGCCTGTCCTTCTCTCCCCTCTCTCTCTCTCTCTCTCTCACATTCTCAGCCACTCTCTTCCTCTCTATTTCTCTCTCTTCTTCTCCAATCTTTTTATCTCTCTATCTCTTTTCTCTATTTCTATCTAGCAGTTCAATATCAGCATGACTGTGTCAAGTGCAGTTTTGCCAAAGCATTCTAAAAATGACAACAACGAACAACAGCAAATAATAATAACAACATAAATGACTACATTTCTCACTCTATGCCTCTCTCCCCCTCTGTTTGTCTTTTTCTCTCATTTCTTTCTCTCTTTCTTTCACGTTCTTTCGTTCTCCCTATTCCTCTATTTCTTCTTTTACTCTCTGTATTCTTTCTTTCTTTCTTTCTTTCTTTCTCTCCCCCTTTCTTTCTCTTCCCCTTTCTGTTTCTCTCTATTCCTTTTTCTCTTTTTTCTTTCTTTCTTTCTTTCTTTCTTTCTTTCTTTCTTTCTTTCTTTCTTACTTTCTTTCTCTTTCTTTCTTTTTCACTCATTCCTTCTGTCCCACTTTTCTCTTTCTATCATTTTCTTTTTATTCCTCTCACTATCTTTTCCTCTCGTTTCCCTCATTTCTCTTTCTTTCTTTCTTTCTTTCTTTCTTGCGTTCTTTCTTTCTATTTCTGTCTCTCTCTCTCTTTTTCTATTTGTCTCTTTTCTCTCAGTCTTCCTCTGTCCCACTTTTTCTTTCCATCTTTCTCTCTCTCTCAGTTACTTTCTCCCTCTCTATTTCTTTCTCTTCATCTCATCTGTCTCTACATCTATCTCTGTCTCTCTCTGCTTTGTCCTTATTGTCCCCCTCCTCTCAAATTCTCTTTCTCTGCCCCCTCTCTCTTACTCATCATCATCATTACTCTCAGCTCAGCTTCTGTATGGATGCCTCTCATACCCTCACTGCCCCCCCCCAAACCCTTTCAGACATTCCAAAACTTTTTTCCTCTCTTTGCCCTTCCCTCCTCCTTTTATTCGTTTCTCTGCTCTCTGTTCTGCAGTATATCTATCTCCACTCTGGTTCTCTGTCTCAGTCTGTCTCTGTGTCCCTTAGTGTGCTGCCTGCTCTTGCATGGCTGGAGCTGAAGCTTTGAAGTCTGGTGTCTGCTTTAATGAGTGCATTTCTGACTGGCTCTGCAGACCTAGTGGACTGAGGGCACCGCAGTGCCACTTTGCTCTTGGGAGCTGTTCCTCTCGCTCTCTCTCACACACACTTTCTCACTTCATACTTTCACCTATACTCTTACTCTTGCCATATTATTTTCTGGCTCTGTCTTTCTTTGCCCCTCTCTCTTTAGCTCCTAAAGGTGGGCAATATGAAGACGTGCAATTGTTATTGTGATAAATTACACCACAAAACATTTTCTGATATTGGGGTTCTGATAACTTGTTGACAACAACAAGCAGGTTATAGTAACTGCATGGACTATGTAGTAACATGCAGCTAAGTGGATGTCGGTGTTTACGCCATTATCTTATTAGATTTAATTATTTTGTCAGTTGTTTGTTTGTTTTTTTTTAGTTTATTTAAATAGGTAAATAAAAAAACATCTGCCGTTTTGCCTTTGCATTTTATCCATTCCACCTGAAAATGTGTTCAGTTTTCATAAAGTTAGGTATTGTCCATATTGCCCACTGCCTGTACCTGTGCTTCTCTCACTGCCTCCTTCTTTCTCCCCGTCTCCACATAATGCCATTCCAGCTGGACTCTGCGACTCCTTTTCTTTTCTAGCTCCTGCACTCCTGGCAGCTTGCTTCTTGTCTGCTTCCTCCAGGGAGGCGCCTTGCTGGGTTTGATGTATAAATCATCCCCCCCTTCTCATTCAGTCTTTAATTAATGACCCCCATCTGTCCTCGGCCCAGCCACTCTGAATTTCAAAACGTTCGCCTGACGCAACCATCCATGGAATTGAGCAAAGCCATCAGCACGCGTGCAGCACAGGCAGCCGCCATATACATCTTACCTGCAGCCAGGTGTCCCACACAGCAGAAACAGACAGAGAGAGATAGAGAGAGAGAGACAGAGAAGCAACAGAGCAGGGACATCCTGCCCCAGCCAGATTAGCGGGCTGCCCCAGTAAGGCTGTGTGTATGTGTCTGTGTTCATAGGCTTTTCAAGTGAGCCCTGGCAGACTATCTGAAGCGGTTATGGAGGCATCAAAGACAAGCGCTGCGGTGAGTCACAGGCTGCCTTTTCCCTTCTCTGTGCTCGGTGGGGGGGACAGGTGGACAGGGCCATGCTGCATCCCACATGCATGACCAGCCTGCCGCCATGACAGAGGAGGGCAGCTAGGCACAGACCTCCTTTCGGAATGCCAATTCTATCGTTGTCGTAGTTGTTGTTGTTGTGATTGTGGCTGTGATTGTAGCATCGTCCCGTGCTTTTCAACACCTCACACTCCGGCTCGCTTTTGTTCTTCACCCATGTCATTACCACCAGCCGCCTCTCCGGCACTCTCCATTTCATCTTCTCATTCCGACCGGGCACGGCTCCTTGTTAGGTGCACATATAGCATCACAGAGACACTTTGATTTCATTTGCACTGCCGCATCGCGCGTATTTTAATTTTATTTTTTTTCTAGCATGCACAGCTCTGTCCACTAAAGCCTACCATTCTCACTGTGCACCGTAGTGGCATCATGCTGTTCTGTTCATGTTATTGAGGTTCCATAAACTCTTGTCGAGTCCTCTTTTCTCCTTGGGAATGTGAGTTTTCAGTTGAGATTAGTCATTGATAACACATGGAGAGTGGGCCTTTTTCTGTAAGCGCTTTACAATCTGCCGCTTGGCACACAAAGACTTGAAAGGAAAGTCTCTGGCTAACCTTTATTTTACTGAGAATTACTAAGAGGCAGATTGTTCTGAGTGGATTCTAGGGCTTGTGGAGCTGGCACACCCACCAGCCCGCCCACTGCTGCAGAAATGTCCCTGTTCTAACCACTCCCCCACACTGATGATCACTGTTTGTGATGTAGAACTAATTTGCTGTTAACTGCAAATTCACACTCTGTGTCTGTCTCTTTGGAGTTCATACTAACAGAATATTAACATGTAATCAAGTGAGGTTTAGTCTAAGCTGTAACATAGACAGTTATTACAGTCATTCAGGTTAATGTCACATAAATTATGTTTCTGCTCTCTTCAACATAAATACGGCATGTGATACATTTTCTGTTGCAGGTGCAAGATTTTGTGCCATGTAAGCATGCAAATCAAGATTTTTTTTGTCTGTCTATTATCTAGAAAGCGTGAAGAAATAGTGTAGTAATGTGCAATCTAAACAAACTCATCTCAAAACGTCTTTGCTATATTAAATACACTCTTAGAAAATAAAGATCCCAAGAAGGGATTCTTTGGAATGGTGCCATAATGGAAATACTGTTGGTTCCTTTCACTTATGCCTGTCACATTTATCACATACTTGTGTGATTGCAATTATTTACACTGACAGTTACACTGCAGTTATTTTCCCTATGATTGTGGCTCAGCAAACAGAATGTGAAATGCGTTTTCATCTGTTGTGTTCAGCAAAATGCATGTAAATAAAAGAAAGCTAAAAATATATCATTGGTCTTACAAAAACAACAAAAGTTCTGACTTTTCACTGATGCTATAACACTTTTAGAGGGCAGGCGTGAGTAATGTTTGTTTATTTGAGCTCAAGCTGTTTCTGTTGTCAGTGTTGACGGCTAAGGAAGATAGCTAATCAGCTAATTAGATAATTTAATAATATAAAAAGACATGTATTATTGCTAGTTGCAAGTATTCATGTGAGAATTAGTTGTCAGCTAAAACTGAATGATCGTGACAGACCTAGTTTCAATTGATGGTCCACTGAAAAGCATTAATAAAACATTTTATACATCAGATGTGAGATTTTTTAAACCTTTCAAAGTTTAAAAAATCTCAATGTAATCTATAGATTCTAAATCAATCAAAGGTTTTTCCTCCCGACCAGTTACCATTTATGTGAACCTTATTTTTAAAAGAGTACAAACTGGCAAAGAACAGTTTTGGAGGGTTGGCTTGATTCTCTTCTTATCTCAATGCCATGTCTTCCTCTTTCCAACAGCAAACCCTGGAGAATAACTTGACCAATCTGGTGAAGAGGAACAGTGAATTGGAGAACCAGATGGCTAAACTCATCCAGATCTGCCAGCAGGTGGAGGTGAGTCCAGCCAAACTCCCAGTCCAGCATTACTCTCAGCTTCAATCATAATCATCATCATTATCATCACTATAAGATCCCCAACACATTTCTCTGAGAGTAGTGAATAAATCATTGACTTTTCTTGTTTGCACTGCTTGGTCTGTCACTTATTAGAAATAAGTGATCTGTCTTTCCCTCATTTTCGATGTTTGAGACCTTTTAGGGTTTGTAGGTTGAGCCTAAAGTGTGTGATTATTAATGTGATTATTATCTCAGCAGGTTTATGTGCATTTGTGTTGGTGACCTGTGTCTTTTACCATTATTAGTTTGTCCACACTGATGGTTCAAACTGCACAGCACTACTCCACTAAAGTCTCCATCACTGAATAATAAAAGCAGAATGTACCTTAAGGAACATGCAGCAATGTTTGGGAAGCCACTGTCGACAATTTTAAACTTAGTTTTGTCTCCAATTCATGAAGCCATTCCTCATACTGGAGGAACCTTGAAAAAGACTATACGCATTCTCTGAGTCATATAAAACACATTTTATCTGTGCGGTGTCATTTAATAGAGGTCTGACCATATTCAGAATAGAGAAAGCTGTTTTGCAAAAATGGTCAGAAATATAAAACCAACGATTTTCAGTATGTTGGTTCTGTGATTAATGGCCATCCGATTGAACATGATTTTCAAAAATATATCAGTAATTTGAAACAAAGAGTTGATTTGAATCTGTTTATGAACTCCTATTGTACATAAACATTTTTGTAATTACTGGGTTGACATATTTATGATTGCATTCAATTCAGTTGATACATTAAAGAATTATGCTAATTATCGGTGAATTATTAATTGCTACTAAAATATTGGAGCCTTTTTGTGATTTTAAGTTAATTTTAACATTTAATTCTTTTTAACAGTATAGATTCCACACCATGTAGACAGTCTATTGTCTGTTAACTCCGAACTGAATTCTGATAAATTGAAATAAGCAGATAACTACCGTACAGCAGTACTGTGTAAAAGTCAGACTCCATCCTTAATTTATTTCATTTCCATTGAAATCAGCCATTAAGAAATCTACCTCAACAACTTCATTTTTTTCAGCATTTAGTCTGTTCTTTTCAGCTTTTCTGCAGGGATATTTATCCACACCTACAAAGGTCAGTCTTAGAAATTGCATTTCATTACATTGCATTTTCTGCTGCTCACAATCCAAGTAATCCCAAAAACAATCAATGATGTTGAGGTCTGGCCTCTGGGGTGGTCAGGCCATTTTCTCAAAACACCAAGAGACTCTTTTTTAAATTGTAAATTTTATTGTATTTTTGTCTATTTCATCTTCGTGATAGCTACACATCTTTTCAGACTGATATTCTTGAGTTGTCTTTTCAGATCTGATGTAAGAGTGGAGCTTGATTTTCTTATCTCTCAAAGATGAAAGCTTTAAGTACTGTTTATCTGATGGTGACAGTTTTTGTCTTGCAGAGTTGTCCCTTTTTCTTGATTAATTCTTGTTTTTCACTCATTTTCATTTGACTTTGTACAACTAGATTGACTTATATCTAATCTCTTTAGAAAAATCTTCTGAAAAATCAGTGGCTGTTTTGACTGGAAATTAAATAAATGAAGGGTGGTCTCTGACTTTTGCACAGCACTATATATCTTACTAGTGTCTTTCCCCCAGGAAAATGTAACCATATAAATAATTATGCATCTTTAACCATTTTGGTTATATGTTAAATGGATAGACAGCGTATACCCATGCATAGTAAATTTACATGTGAGCGTGGCAATCGGGTTCTTTGATCTTTTAGTCAAAATGTTTTAAAAGCTAGACTCCTAGGATTTTTAGAGGTCGTATGATGTCACCTTGAAAGTTCTCAAGGCCAGTTGTTCTGTCTCGAAAACGAGTCAAGAGAAGCACATAGACAGCAGAAGTGGAGTTTCATTTAGCCTAGCCACCCTGAACACACTGTCAGGCCCTGTGTCCTTTCTGTAGCTCCAACAAAGGCAAGTGACAAGCCATTGTTATTTCATTAGCAGAATCAGGCTTGTCAAAACCCTGGGGGATTGCAGTGTCTCTCTCACCTCAGCTGAACCGTACCTGAGTACGCACACACACATCTCCTCTGAACTGCTGCAGCAAGAACACTGAGAGAAACACTGTGCATCTCTTCTTCTCTCTGCTCCTCTGTTTTGACAGGATGCTGTTTAATGTACTACAGAAACATGAGTTTTCTTAATGGCGTTACTGGATGAATGTGCTTATATAATGATGGAGAGCAAATGAAGTCAGTGCCGAATGCCATCATGGCATTGTGTTCCATCTTTTAAACAGATAAATTATTCACGACCCCAGTGAGAACATGCTTTGCGAACAATCCGCCAATTACCTGAGGAAATATTTTCTCTTGCGAGCTCGGCCCATTTTGTCACATTTATTTGAAGGGCCTAGTAAATTATTTAAGATCAAAGGAGATATAACAATCTAGGTTAATCTGGAAGTCATAATACAAGCTCGATGTCTTGGAGACTAAGTGCTGTTGTTTTGCCCCGCAAGCCTCCTGCTATGAGACATTTTTGCATCAGAACAAATGCAGAGGTCTTAACCTCAGCCAGAAGTGTCTGGGATGTGGATTTCTTTAAGTTTACAGACTGAAAGATATGAAGACGTATGGAGATATGATGCCTGTGTATTGCATGTCTCCGTAGTCTTTTCAACTTCCTTCATCTATACAGTTGAAACCTATAAAAGTATTTACGGTCACAGTTAAATGACAGATTAATGCATTTAGCTTTTAAAATTCAATACTGATTCCTCTACTGCAAGGTTTGTACAGTGGCAGTGGCATTAAATTGAGCTTCACTAGAGCGGTGTCCCTAACCGCGAAATATTAAGTGGGGTCATAATGAGGGATTTTAGCAGTGAGTCTATAAAACATGAGGGATGATGGGGAGAGTTTATAAAGAGTTTATGGTGTCATGGTGCCGCCGGTCATTTTTATGGTCTATAAGCAGGGCTCCCTTATGAAAGACGCTTCTGTTTCACTGAGGCTTCCCTGGTAAAAATAAAGATTAAATGAAAAGCAAATAAACATGGTCCTAGATACTACATTGGGATTGTTGAGAGAATCAAGGCTCGGGACTAATGCATCCCATTGTCCCAATAAAAACATGAAACGACAAGATGCATTTTTTATTATCAAATTTCTCTGAAATTTATCTTGCATCACAGCGGCTATCGTACATAAACACGTACAACCACAGGAGACCAAAAAAAAAAGAACACTTTTACAATCAATCACATAACACACTTCATGTGTGTTATCACAACAATACATTTTACATCATCTCCAGATTCAACAATGCTCCTCATTTATTCCTATATCACAACTGACTGAGGGATGAACTGAAAACTGAGTTCCTAAACCTATTAAGTCTTGACATTGGCACCCTAAAACATCTGTTTGAAGGCAAAATGTTGTATTCACCATACAACACCCGTGATAGATCAGAGAAAATACTACACACTGATCTTTCCATACTTTTCCTATAAGCTGTTGTAAAACCAAAGTAAATGTCAACATGAAAGAAAAACCAAATCCAGGACATTTTAGGCAATTTAGAAATCCCTGCTGGACATGTTTTTAGGTCCCAAAAAGAGGACATGTCCTGGAAAAAGAGGACGTATAATCACCCTACATTAACCCATCAAAGGGAATTTCTATGTAACATTAGCATCAAGCTAATGACTGAATATGGAAGTACTATTTACAGGCTGTATTCGAATGTTTGTTGTGTACAGTGATTAGCCAATGATGTCATATGGTTGCCTAGCATTTAACCCTTTCAAACCCAAATTATGGTCCAAGACACTAAAATAGAATCTTGCTATATTCTTATTCTAAAGCCAACCATAAGTGATAAATCAGATTTCAGTAATTATACTTCTGATTCCTGTTTATGCTGGTTCTGATGAGAATACATGTGAACATAAATGTATATATGGAATATAGATGTGGTTTTTTTGTGTGTTGTGCTGTCGCTTTTGGGAATCCATAATGTAGTAGTGCAGAAATTCAAGAGAGAAATGTAATGCAAACAAAGCAGTTTAAGACTTTGGCCGGTCAGTTTCCACTTTGGGACAGCTGACAGAACTTTTCGGGGGGGTTAGTCTGGAGCCCTGGAGAGAATGTATTGTGAATTCTACAGAATTGGAATTCCAGGGGATGTTTCCCACCTTTCCTATTCTCTCTCGCACCTCTTGGCCAGAGGGGTTTACTGACCCGGCAGTGAACAGAGCAGGTTTGTTTTGTCAGTGTTTCACTCAGCAGGCATGTGTGAAGCAGCGTGGCGTTGGCCACCACCATGCGGCACATATGCGTGTGTCTCATTCATTTTTAATAGGGCCGCTCAGTCTCTCTCTCTCTCTCTCTCTCTCTCTCAGTGAGAGCACAGGCTCAGGCCCCTTAGGACTTGCACTGAGAGCTCTCGCTCTAAGCCTGTCCCGAGCTGTCAGTGCACAGGAAAGTGGCGCTCTAATCAGCGGCAGGACAAAAACAGACCTCTCTCTCTCTGGCATCTGCTCAGCGCTGTTAAGATTGTCTGTGCACCCTGAGATGTCCCACACTGGTGACAGGCTACAGCAATCCACGCATCTGTGGATTAGCAGATTAACCATGCCACGAAGTCTCGCGGAGACCAGGAGTCGGGCTTTGATGCCGGAGTCATTAGCCAAACCCGCTTCAATCAGCTCACACTGCAACAGCTTCATCTTTCAGACCGGTGTCATAACTTGCACAAACAGGAGCTGTTGTACAACCTTCTTTCAGTGCAATCTGATGAAAACAATGGGTTTTGGATGGAATACGGTTCAGAACAGCATTAGAATTACCCAAAGTCCCCCAAAGGCTTTGATGTATTTCTTAGATAATTCACAGAGACAACAGCAGGCACTTTTCAGACAGGAGCCTGTTTTTATTCGAGACCCACGCTGACCCCAGCAGCGTGATAAATCTCTCCGAAAGTGTCTCACTAAAACATTAATCAGGTGCAGGACAGTGGGAGCGTGGAGACGAAGCAGCTACGCAGTGCCACAAGTTAGAGGTGTCAGCATGAATCAGCTCCCAACCCCCAGCATCAGCAGCCTCTGTGTTTGTAATGTACCCCGGGGACCCGCAGCTGCGTTTGATTCCAGGTGGAGAAAGAGGGAGCTGTATGAGCAGAGGGAAACAGGCCATCAAACATTTTTTTTTATCCTTATCACTCCAACATCCTCTCCAGCCCTGACTCTGTGGAAAGGTTACTATATCATTTCAAGTGTCCAGCCTCAAGATCCACTGTTCCTTTGGATTGAGTCTGTTATCCTGTCTGACCGAGTGCTTTTGATAATGGGATTGAAGCTAGATGGAATTAATTGTGTCATTGTGTGTGCGCACGTATGTGTGTGTGTTAGAGTGTGTGATTAACGCAGCTTAAGTGGATCTAACGTGCATAATGAGCTTTGGTTAGAGATTGGCATGTAGGGTGATAAAGGGTCGAGAGTGTGAGCTTGAGCCTTTGATGGTGAGTCACAACCTTGTGTAATTATGAGGGGATGTTGCTTAAAAAGAGAATCCCACAGCGAAAGCCATACAGTACTTCAGTCTGTAATTACCACCTTCCCCCTCACCCCCAAGTTTCCTTTAATGGTATAGCCTTCTTCACAAACAGTTGAATGTGTATAGTGCATACTGATGCTCCCTGTGTGCAATATGGTAATTTAGGGCTGTGCTGGCGAATTTGAATATTTGAGTATGTTTATTATCTTGGTATTTGTTTCATTATTTAGTATTCAAAAGCCTCATATTGGCCAAACCAGAATTCTAAAGCACTCCTAAGGATTCCTGATGATACTCAGAGTTAGAAGCTTATTTATCACTGTTTTAAAGAAAATGTCTGATCATAAATCCAATAAAAATCACATTTTTTAACAATGAACATAATATTATGCTGTAAATATATGACATTATACCAAAGTAATCATGTCATACCCAGGTAATCTTAGCTAAGGGCTGAATACAGCCACCCTTCCTCCTACAATTTTGCAGTGTCACCATTTTTCTTTGAAAGACTGAAGCAAGGAAGGTTAGTGAAAGATATTAAAATGGCAAACAATGTTTAAGCAAAGAGAACTAGACAAATTCACATTAATTTGTTTGGCTGTAGTTTTGCCTGTTGATACCAAAATGATATCACACACAATAGAATTGTATACTATTAAGTTAGCAGTGGAATATGACCGTAGCTAAACTGAAGGTGAAAACACAGTAAACATCGTTAAACAAAGATTTTAAGAGATTTACGTATTGAACATTGACCACTGCTATCTAGGTAAGCAAAAATCCAGTCAGACTAATCTAACATAACATCTGTCTCATAGCACCTTTGGGACATCCATTGTAAAAAGGGACATTTGTTACAAATTGAAAATGGGAATATTGTGATTAAAAAGCAAACTAAAATAAACAAACATACCTAAAATGATGCCTAATTATGAAATATAAATGTAAAAATCATTGTCTTTAAGGGTATTATAGAGAATGAGTATTTAAGTACTCATTCTTAAACACCAATGAGTATTCAAGCCTGTAAGATGCTGTCAGCCCTAATGACTATACTTAAATGCATTTTGACAACACATGATATATACACCAATCAGGCATGACATTATGACCTCATTCTACGCTCATTGTCCATTTTATCAGCTCCACTTACTATATAGGCGCACTTTGTAGTTCTACAAGTACAGACTGTGGTCCATCTGTTTCTCTGCATACTTTGTTGGCCCCCTTTTACCCTGTTCTTTGGTGGTCAGGACCCCCATGCACCCTCACAGAGCAGGTACTATTTAGGTGGTGGATCATTCTCAGCACTGCAGTAACACTGATGTGGTGGTGGTGTGTTAGTGTGTGTTGTGCTGGTCCGAGTGGATCAGACACAGCAGTGCTGCTGGAGTTTTTAAACACTGTGTTCACTCACTGTCCACTCTATTAGACACTCCTACCTTGTCAGTCCACTTTGTTGATGTAAAGTCAGAGACGATAGCTTATCTGCTGCTGCACAGTTTGTGTTGGTCATCCTCTAGTCCTTCATCAGTGGTCACAGGAAGCTGTTGGCTGGATATTTTTGGTTAGTGGACTATTCTCAGTCCAGCAGTGACACTGAGGTGTTTAAAAACTCCAGCAGCACTGCTGTGTCTGATCCACTCAGACCAGCGCAACAAACACTAACACACCACCACCACATCAGTGTTACTGCAGTGCTGAGAATGATCCACCACCCAAATAGTACCTGCTCTGTGAGGGTCCATGGGGGTCCTGACCACTGAAGAACTGAGTAAAAGGGGGCTAACAAAGTATGCAGAGAAATAGATGGACTACAGTCTGTAATTGTAGAACTTCAAAGTGCACCTATACAGTAAGTGGAGCTGATAAAATGAACAATGAGCATAGAAACAAGGAGGTGGTCATAATGTTTTGGAAGTTTGGCAAACAATTTGGAATGGATAGAATGAACCTATGAAAAAAGCTATGAAAATCTGTAAATATACAGTGATTTCTCTGTTTTATTTAGGTAGATGAAAAATAACATAAAAATAATAAAATAAATAAAAGACAATGGGATGGTGTCCAGTTTTTTTCTGATCCATGTGATTGTTCAGTGTTTATGTGCACTTTTGCATTACCCACCCCTACAGTACTCTTGCAAGAACTGGAATGTCTTACAGTATATCTGACCTGGTCCCTCTATAACAGCATTTTGTCCACTTCCCTGCAGGTAAACACAGCCATGCATGAGGCCAAGCTGGTGGAGGAGTGTGATGAGCTGGTGGAAATCATTCGCCAGAGGAAACAGGTCATCGCTGTCAAGATCAAAGAGTCCAAGGTACGGCTGCCTGCACTTGCGTGCCTCCAAGCCGTGGCACGAGGGAAATTAATTGCAAATTTAAGTTAGGCCCAGAAGTGCTGCGTCTGGCTGCACTCGTGTGCTGCATGCCAAGCGTTCCACTGTGCATCTGAAATTATCCACCCTTGATTGACTATGCTGAAATATGGTCTTCTTTGTATTCAGACCTAGTAACATGATGAATTTAAGCAAAAAAAACTTACTTGAGCCACCGCAAAGGAATAAGGTTTAAAAAAAGTGCTTTTGAGCACAATAGGCTTCTCACAAGAGTTTAGGTTCTTTGTCTTTCAAAGCTCCATCTGAACGTGTTCCCCGGCAGTCTGTCAAACGGAGGGGCCCATATGGAGCTGACAGCTCTAAGCGTGCTCTCAAAACTCGTCACTCGCTTTGTGACGGCACAAGGGATGCTGCCGGGCCCGTCACTCCCCTTCTGTCTATGACACTGGAAAAAGAGGAGAGATAACTGATGAGCCGCCTGACGACAAAGGCAAAGAAAGAAGGAGGGGGAAAGGAGTGTTGGGCAATGTGAGCTTAAAGGGCTTTTGTAGCCTCCTTTGAGACTGTTTCGAACTGGAGCCAGGGGAGATGGGTGAAATTGCGTTACTGAAGGAAAGTGTACGTTCAGCCACATGTTGTTTTAAGAGTACAGCACAAGCTGAGGCTATTAGAGGTGCTGCAACGTGCAGGGACCACCGGCTAGAGTGTATAGGGGTTTAGGATGGAGGAGAGGGACCGAGGGAGGAAGTGAAGGGGAGAGACAATGCTCATGCGAGGCTGATGAGATTAGATAGAGAGCCAGGCTTGGGTTCATCCAAGTCAGACTGACCACGCCAGTTTCAGCCACGTGAGTTCACTTAACAAGCATCCCTTAGGGAGAAGAGCCAAGGCCTCACTAATCTCCACAAGCACAAACACTGCCAAGAAGGACAATCTGACTGTATTGTTCTTCTTTGGGTTGACAAAACTATTGCTGCATTCATGACATGCATACTAAAGACATCACTAAGAAGAAAGCAAAAGCAAAACTTTTTCTTTTCTGATACCAATATTGAAACATTTGGGTACAGTATATCCAGTACAGCATTCCAATAGGCTTCTCACAAGATAATTCTGTTATGTCATCTCTTGTATGAAGTTTGTTCTTCTAATTCTGCTTCTGGGTCATTAGGATCTCGACCATTCACTCAAACACATTCAACTCAGCCCTAGACTCTCTGAAAAAACACATTTTTTGATAGGAAACGTCTATCTGTGTACTCCTCATACACAATTTGACAGTTTGATATCATGTTCACTCTCTCTTTCTGAGTAGAGAACAGGGTGGTAGCTTGGCCATTGTCCACAGTTTTTGGAGAAGTGCTATGCACAGCACAGACAGATGTATTAATCCCCAACACTGGCCAGTCAAGACTTCTAGTGAGACTCATCCGTATGGCAGGATCTCTGTAGGCAGGAAAAGCGTGAGAGACGAGATTATGCTCTTGCCCTTTCGCTGCCGTCTCGGCCGTACCGCTCTATCAGAAAGCCTCAGCATCACAGCATTAACAGGGCTTAGAGCATTGCAAACCCCAGCCGGAAAACATCTGTAGGATTTGCCCTAGTGCTATGTCTTTTTTTAGCTTATTTCAGGACTTTTATTGAAAATGAATAAGCTTTATACTACCCAATTTGTTTTAGTGCTGGCCCTAAAATTGCAAAGCTTTTGGCAGAGAAAGTCTTTAAAGAAGCAAGGCCAGATTGGATCTGGATCAGTTGTAATCCTGCAGAGTGAAGAGCTACTTTTTAGCTGGATTTATTCCTCAGTCTACTAAACAAATCAATCCAACGCCACTCTGCAATATATCATATCTCCATTAATTCACAGCAATATGGATGGTTGATCTGTTTGAGGAGGAATTGTGCCCATTATCCTATTGCCTGATTTTGCAAGAGGATAAACAAGCTCAATAAAGAAGAGCTTGTTCAAGCAGGTCTGGGGTGTGTTCATAGTGAATTTGGTCAGACTGGGCTGTTTGCATCCGTTTCCCACAGGGTATTTTTAAGACAAGAGGGAGGGAGGGAGGGAGAAAGAAAGAGAAAAACAGCAGTCTGTTCTGTAAGAGGCTCCATTTATATAGACTTGGACGAGGCTCGTGTTTTCCGCCAGAGAACAATGCACGACACAGTTCGTCTCGGCAGAGACGTGCAGCAGGAGGATATTATCTGCATGTTCAGAGCCTCGTCTGGAAAAAGATAGAGAGAAACATCTCCAGCTGCTCCCAAATGCACCACATCCTTTTCTGAAAAACAGACTGAGCTTGGGCACATCTCCATATCATGAGATTTTGTTTCTGTCAAACTCTCTCTGTATTTTAGCATTATAATGCAGCCTTATCTTAGCATACTGTGAACATGCACATAACTTTTAATAAGGAATAAAACTTATGGAATAAAATGTAGGAATAAATTCATGAATAAAAATATACCATGTATATAATGAGGAGTGCTTTTTTCGTTGGTTTATTCGTGCCAGAGTATGACAAGATTTTGAGCATTCATAACTTTAGCTCTGTATGAAACTTCTCAAAGGACATTATAATCCATCAAGTGGAAAGCAGCATATTTATCAATTCTGTTATCGCCCTGCAGCTTACAAAGCAATTGGCTGCTTTATAGTAGCTGGCCAAGCAATCGTGGGTGTCAGTGTGCTTTTGATAAAAGACTGGACCAGAGCATTTCTTTGCATGGTACCGCATCCACAGAGCTGAAGGTGTTCAACACTGTGCACTGAGGCCGCACATAATAGAAGACATGACATCTGTAACATTTGCACTTCAGCATCATATGACAGTACGTGACCTGGCAAATATTACGGCTGAAAGGTGCTGATGAAAACTTCACAGAGTTGTCGTGTCAAAATGGAATAATATATGAGGTATTTTTCTGTGTCTACGTGTTAGTGTGTCTCTCCCTGTAGTTGTGTATGTCTGTATGTGCATGCCTAAAGGTTAGTTCCACCCAATTTTCAAAATTCCCACAAAAATCAATCATTAAAATATAAACAAATTCTGAATTTGCATTGGACAGTCCACAGTATTAGAGTCACCTCAAACTTGTGATTTGAGGCCCCCAAAGCCCCTGGCAGTCAGAGGCCCCTGGGCACTGCTTAGATGTGAAATGGTTCATTATAGAGAAACATACTGACTCTAATTTCTTTGCAGAAGGTGGTAAAAGGAACCATAGGTCTATGGTAAATAGAGTGATTTTATTTACTATCCAAAAAAATAAACCAACATGTCTTCTGAGTTTTTATATGTAATGTTCATAATAGTAAAATCGTTGTACATCTGAAAATAGACCAAATAGTCCCAAAAGACCCTGCATGTACCCATCAACAAAGGATTGAAAGGATTGAAACATACATTTTAGGCCAAAAACAGATCTCTGTCTAACTATCATAATACAATGTCCCACATGTCAGTATTCATAACCATTTCTTGTAATAGCGTCCTGTGAGGTAGCTTTTAGATACATTGAACACTTCAGATATTTTCGGGTTCCTGTCACCACCATTGTGAACAGTTCAGTGCATTTCACGTCAAACCACTCTGTATGACTTTGTTTACATCTGAACCATTTCATTGTGCAATAATTTTGAAAAATTGGTGGAATTCCCCTTTAAGAAAGCACTTCTTTATTCCTCTTGCAAAGCCAGGCAGTGCTATATAGCATGAGTGATAAATTTATTTTTCCTTGAGCAAGAAGATGATGGACACAGTGTGTCTTCAAATAGATCAACCATCAATCATTCTCTGATTTAAGAGAGAGATGATATATGTCACGGTGGCACCAGATTGATTTGTTGGTAGAATGAGGCATAAGCGCAGCTGAAACATTTGCCTTTGTGTGTATGTGTGTAGGTGATGAAGCTGCGAAAGCTGGCTCAGCAGATCGCTAACTGCAGGCAGTGTCTGGAACGTTCCAGTGCCCTCATCACCCAAGCTGAGCAGAGTCTGAAAGAGAATGACCATGCCCGCTTCCTCCAGACTGCCAGAAATGTGGCAGAAAGGTGAGCCCCACCACACACACACACATACACACACACACAGCCACTCCCTCCGCCAGCCATTGTTTCCCAGCGTGAAGCCGACTTCTAGCAAGTGAGCACATTTTGTGCGGCCACCTCCACTGTTCTCAGCACTGCTGATCACGGCTTGCGTGCAGCTCCCGTCAATATTTTGAGCTGTTTTTTTTTTAGAAATCCTATGGCTTCAACAAAGCCGCTTCTGTAAGCACAAGTGCTAGAATGTGCTGCTTTGTCCTCGTCAGCTGTGTGAGTGCTGAGCCCTGTAATCTAGAGTGGCCCATGAATGCACTCTCTGCCTCAGACACCTGTGATTAAGTTTGGCCTTCTTGCTGCCATGTCATCAGCAAACCAAATATGTTTTCCACAAACTCATCAGATTTATTCCAGGTGATAGAGGATTCACCCTTTGACAAGTGATACTTTGCATAGATTGTGTTGTCTCTTTTTGTTCTGTTCTGTTTATTCAACTCCCCCATACACAAGTGCACATGCAGTACTGATTGCTGATTGCAGCTGCCATTTATAATCTCCATCAGTAGAGTAAGCCACTCTAATTGTGCTCTCAGACGGGCTCCTTACTGGGCTGTCACGGTGAAGGAGTGTGCTAAACAGAGGGTAATAGATGCATGGAGGCGCCTGGGAGTGAGTGCCTCTCGGTCTGACAGTGTACCTCTCTTGCTCTCGCTGGTACCCAGGGTTGCCATGGCCACCGCCTCTTCACAAGTTCTCATCCCAGATGTCAATCTGAACGAAGCCTTTGACAATTTTGCCCTTGATTTCTCCCGAGAGAAGAAAATCCTGGAGGGGCTGGATTACCTAACAGGTGAGAAAGAGAGAAAAAACACTACCATTGCACAAATCCACAAGTAACAGGGCCTTGCAGTGCAGACGGGCACAATGAATACTTGGGATATCTGATACAAGCTCTTGGATTGCACTGGCTTTGCGGTGAAACTATATTGCTGGTATTGATTTTGATTTTTCGCAGCCCCTAATCCACCATCTATACGAGATGAGTTGTGCACAGCCTCCCACGACACCATCACCGTGCACTGGACCTCCGAGGATGAGTTCAGCGTCACGTCTTATGAGCTGCAGTACACCATCTACACGGGCCAGACCAACTTCATTAGTAAGTACTTTTTAAGCACATTACACTGCATCATACTGTCTTCATCTGTGCCATACCAGTAGGCAGTGTTGTATCATTTTTGAAGAATAGGTATTGAGGTCGTTGTCCAAAATTAGAATATGAGCTGCAACAGCCTGGAATGTGCTTGTGCAGTGCAGGATAAAGATCTCTCTTTATATAAGTGTTAGCCCAGTTTCTCTGCCTGCTCTTCATTATATAACAGAGCTTCTAGTAAGGTTTGCTTTCCAGAGGGCTCATAGCTAACACATTCAGTTTCCCTGCTTCTGAAATGCACTTGACTCACATTAAACGATTTATGACCACCTACATGTTGAGCCCTCTGCTGCACGTTTCATTAACGTACAAACTACAAGGTCCTGCTGGAGGAGATAAAAGCGGTGACATCTCGACATTTGATCTGTGAGGGATCTTGGCAGAGGGAGCTGTGCTGTGTTAGAAGGAGAGAAGGTGATGACTGCAGATAGACCAGGGAGACAATACTGGAGTGGTACTCCAGGAGCACTGTCTGAACACATGCTCTCTCTCTCTCTCTCTTGCACGCTCTCTCTCTCTTTCCCTCCCTCTCTTTTTTCTCTAATTGTCTTTTACCCTGTTGCCCCTCCTCCCCTTTCTCTCTTTCTCTCCCTTTTATTCTCTCTCTCTCTGCTGGAGTGGGCTCCAGTTATCCAGTTAGCACAGAAAGCAGATTTCTTTCAGCCACTGATAGCCCAGAGACCCAGCAACATAGCCACTGTTACTGCAGCCTCCTCAGAGAATTCAAACGGAGAAATGGAGAGGAATGCTTTCCTCTCAGACTGATGATGTTTTACCTTTCTCTATGGATGCAAGTGCTTAAGTGAGTCACTAGCTGGGCATTTGCTTCTCTCCCATGAGGAGAAATATGAACCCTTCCCATCGCTATAGCTTGGCCTCGTTTTCTTTTTGAAGCTACTGTAGATAGGTCATGACTGTTTTATTCATGAGCAAGTTAAATCTGATGTTTGCATTGATTGAATAAGCTGAAAGCTTCTATAATGTGTAACATAATTTCATGCTCTCTCCTTAGCAAGTGGATTACATTCTGAATGGGTTTCAGAGGAATCACTTTGAAGTGATTTGAAAATACTTAGGAACAGGCTGGATTGGGTTGCATGATCTTTCTGATTGCATTTGAACGATCATTCACTGCGACGTGTTAAAACATTTAATAATTGGCAATTGCAGCCTTTTCAACTTGTGACCTTCTTTTTCTTTACTTCTAGCAAATGGAGAAACCAAAGCATAGGATTCCAATAGTTCTGCTCTAAATGACATGCAAATAGCTATAGATTTGACTTGCCCTTCGTGCACAGGTCAAATGTGTGCAATTACATGTTCAACACGGACACAAAGACACTCCTTGGTGGCTAATTAAAAAGAACTCAGAAGGCAGCTATCTCAGCCAGATCTCATGCTAATGGTCTTGGAGTGGGGAAATGAAAAGCTTCCTCCGCCTCTTGTTCAGGGACTGCGCTTTTCCAGCCGGATCGTTTGGCTCCAGCATGGGAAGAGCATGACTTAGGTTGTTGATTTTTTTGTTTATCTTCTGTCCATTCAAGTGAAGGTGCCGTCCTGGCATCAACCACGATTACATCTGACGTGAGCTAATGCTCTTTACTCCACTCTCATTGTGACGGTGATTGATAGTGATCCGTGCTGCCAGACCGGCATGCTAACTGGGCAGCAAACGGGTTGGAGGTGCTTCAGGCCTCACGGGAGCACTCGAGCCGGACTGTATAATTTGACATGCTTGTCCTTACCTTAGGAAACATTCGCATGTCCTCAGCAAGGCAGTGCAGAGTGGAAAGTGTTTGGTGAGTAGGGTCATCAGATGCAATGCTGCACAACACCAGCTACAGCAGTCTGACTCGTCCATTCGTTTGACATGTGCAGGTTCAGGTGGAAAATGCAGCCCAGGCCTGCAGGACTGTTGTGAGAATAAAATATGTAACTGTAACATTAAATTTCTTCCTCCGGTAGGATTGGGTAGCTAAATCACACAAGCAATGGAACAGTGGGATCAGTGTGTAGCTGGAGGTGTTGCATACCTCAGGTTTAATCATGGTTCATTTGCCGTTTTGACCTCCATCTTACTATGTGGCTTGTCATTCGCAGTGCACTCTTGTGAAGCGAATTCTGCTACTGGCTTATGGAAAGGGAATATTTTTCCCCATATTCACTGCTATCTTTTTATTTCCACTGTTGCACATGCCTTCAGGATTTACAACAAACATAATGCACCATCTAAAAATAAACATGCATGTACAACAAAAGTGGAAAAGGAATATTATTGACAAAATAATATCACCCATAGTCCATCACAAGATTAGAAAACAGTTTCTTAAAGAATAGGAAGTAAAGAAAACATACGGAAATGGAAGAAATTCACAAGTGAATTGAATGTTCATGAAATTTTGATGCTTGAGATGAACTGCCTACATAACCATTAAATATTTACATTCTTAATCTCCATTTCAGTCATATCCAGAATCAAAAAATCAGAATCAGACTGCCCGTCATTTATTTAATTTGCAGTTAAAATGTCCATTAAGTACGAGTTCATTTTTCAGCAGCAGGAAGAAAGCTACACAGAAGCCTATTTTCAGTATTTAGTGTGTTCACCCTTTGCCTTTATTACAGCTTTCATTCTTTTTGTGAGATTTGCTTTCCACTTTTCAAACAAAGGAATTTTTTTCTTTGAAAAAAAGTTCAATCTTAGAAGTTGGTTGCATTTTCTGCTTCTTGCAATCCAAGTTATTCCAGACACATTCATTGATGTTGAGGTCTGGCCTCTGGAGTGTCCATTCCATTGTTCTGAGAACTCCAGCAGTTTTCGTTTGATTGTTGTGTTTTTTTTTTGTTTCGTAATTTCCTTTTCCAGTAACGACTTCTTGACAGCTACACGTCCTTTCAAACCTAAAGTGTTGCCTTCTCACAATGGAAGAGTAGAGAGAAACTCCTGTGGACTTTTTTCTCATATCTCTGAAAGATGATAGCTTTGAGTGCTGTTTATGTGATGTCAACAGTTTTGGTGGTCTGCCACGTCTTGCATGGTTGTTAGGAGTCTCATTTTCTGGGTCTCTTTTGATCTAAATTTTTTATTTTTTTTGGAACTCTGATTTGGGAAACTCCTGTTCCCATTCCTTATGCAAGTGGATTATCTTATATCTAATCACCTCAGAAATATCTCTTGAAAAATGAATAAAGTGTAAAAACGATGTACAGGCATGTGCAAAAGTTTAGGTGCCCTTGGTCACAGTACGTTTTGTTGATTTTCTAATGAAAAATAAGTTAACATATCCTCTACACAGAACTACTACACACTGCACATTTTAGTGCACAATTTTTAACATACTTTATACTTTATGTTTTATTTTTATGTTAAACTCCATAACTACAAATTGTGGACTAACAATAGCAAAAACATTAGCCACATATAATGTGATATATAGGGGATTTACATTAACATTAACATTAAAAAGGCTGTTCATCTAAGGTCTAAGGTAGAGATAATTCATTCTGCTGTGGGAATTCAGTAGGCACAGTTGACAAAGTGCTAAATCTGCTTCACACTTCATTCTTCCTGCTTTGCTAATTATTCATCTCTCTCACTGTGTGTATAGCAGGTCAATCAGAGCACAATTACATCAGTCATTAACAGTGCTCAATGAGGTGTCTGATTAGCCGTCAAGGTAATAATGTACACATGATGTCATTGCCCCTGTTCAAACTCGTTCTGCTCAGTGCAGGCTGCAGGGAGGCTTTTCCTGGCTTTACTCTCGATGCCATTGTCCGTGGCTCCTGCCAAACCACGGTTCTTTGTGCTACAGATATTCATAAGCTGGGCTTTGGAGACTTGCAGGAGAAAATGGGAAGAGAATAAAGGCAGAGTCCACTGAGGCCACCTATGATAGGCTCTAGACTGTGTATGATGACAGTGCGTGTAACTTTTTGTCAAGCCATTGAGATGCAGAGTTTGATCTGTAAATATTAGGGCTTGCCCAAGCAGCACTTCACAAGCTTAGAATACCCGTTAGTGTTTCCGAACGAGTACACAAACATGTACTCTAAATCACCCTTAAAGACAATAATATTTACATTTCATAATTAACCTTCATGGTTTTAGTTTTAGTTTAGTTTATTTACTTTATCAAGTTATTTTATTAGGCTAGTTCGTCATTTTTTTATCATAGAAACCAGCAGCGGGGGCGACACAGGCCGAGCTGTACTCAGTTAAAGCTGGAGGATAGAGGAGCTTTTGGAGCGATAGGCTCATCTGAACATGAGGAGGACAACCCTGGAAGCTGCTTGGCAGGTACCCTGCTTGGCCGGTGCAGCCAGTCCTCCTGGACCCGGTACTGAGCTCAGAGGACACGGGAACTGCTGAAACTGTTTTCACTTCCACCCTGCGGAATGCGTCTTTCAGTTCGTTGCCTAAAGTAGGATCACTATTCTGCGATATCTGAGATGATTCAGCAAACTTGTCAGCACTCTTTTGGTATGTTTTTTTGTGCCTTTTTGTAAATGCACTGGGCATATTTCTTATCGTCATTGAAAATGCTCCCACATTATGTGATTTCAGTGGCCTCTTGTAAAGCCGTTGTGCTTTGAGATGAGGTGACATGGATGCCTAGCATAAATGTATGATGTATTTTCCATATATCAACAATATTCTTTTTCAAGGCCTTTGCTGATGAAATATGTTGTAGTTTAGGCTACAGTTTTTGTGGCTTAATAACAAGACAAAGCTTCTGAATACTAAACAGAGAATCAAATACCAGTTTAATGAACAAATACTTGAGATTTTCACATTTTCCAAGCCAGCCCTAATAGAAATACGTGTTGTGCATATCTATATACAAACATAATAATGCTAACTCTTCCACTCATAGACACTGATTTGCATGCACGTGGATGCAAATGGAAGCACATCTGTGCTCAAGAAAACACACACACACCACACACCCTCAAACCCACAGTTGCAGCATCAAAGGCTGGTTTGGATTCGCCGACAGGGGCGGGAGCAGCCGCACACACCCCTCACATGTTGCCTCATTTTTCTTCAGCCTTTTATCTGCCTACAGACACACACACATACACATACTCAAAGACTTTGGGAGCACTGTTCATACTGCCTGCCCTCCTTCCAATGACACATTCACTCTCATCTGTCCCTCTTTGAAGTCTCTTTTCAGAGTAGTGGACTGTGTTCCAGAATTGTATTAATAATATAAAACGCTTATTGTAGTCTCTAACACTAATTTGATTGTTCAAGTAACAGTATCAAACACATAATTCATGCTTTTCACGGGAAACAAGTGATTGTCTCTTTCTTTTTTAATTGTTTTGTTCAGTCAGAAATGTTAAAGACACAGAGAATTGTACATTTTTTTGGAAGTTTTTCTTCTTGAACTTCTCTCTCTCACTGTTAGGATGGCCTTATTTTAGATAAGTTAATGGTTTATATTTACATGCAGGCAACACTATTACTTATACATGCAGTCACTATTGGTTGAATTATTCAGAGGATGTCCTTGCCAAAGACAAGACCAAATCCAAGCTGAAAGCTTTGCTTTCTCAAGCCATAGGGCAGTGTTGAAGAAGAGTGTGCTAAGATAGATAAGATGATGGGAGGCTGTCTAGGTCAGAGGTGCTCTTGTTATTAGTGTTCATTTCTGTGTAATATAGGGCCCAACTGAAATTAAACTTGTGTGTTACCAATTTTAAAGAGCTGAATATTCTAAAAACTGTTCTAGTTTCATGCTATTTTGCACACAAGTAATTTACTCTGCGCTTAGGTTACCACATTTGGTTTTACTGCCATGCTGTATGTATTTTGATTATTCTCGTTGTTGCAGTCTTTAAACTATATATCTTAAAGTATATATATTGCCGAATGCAAAAGTTTGAATATCCCTGGTCAAATTGCATGTTTTGTTGATTATATAAGTGAAAATAACTTTGTGTAGAGGTAACAAGCTTAAATATACTAAACGTTTTTCTGCAAATGTTTGTTCACCAAATGTAGCAATACGAAAAATTAATGAAATAAAGAGTAATTATGCATTCCATGCAGAACTGTATATAGAGGATATGTACTTATTGTGACCTAAAAAATTACAAAACATGTATTTTGACCAGGAGTGCCCAAACTCCTGCCATTATAAATTATCTTGTTTTGGAGATTTCATATATTTAGTGCCATTTATCGATCGCTGTGTTAATTTTGTTTTTGAATAGGCTGGTTGTGAAATGGTCCGTCCTGTGCTGGTGAAACGATGCTCCACCACTGCTATTTGACATGTTTAATTTCAGTAATTTTGTAAATAGTAGTGTTAGACTCCCTGGCTGCCATGTTGTGATTGCTCAGTGGAAGGCAAGCATGCGTGTAGCACACACAGAGGGAGTACTGGCAGTGTGATTCGTGTTTATGTATTGATATTCCCCAGAGATACACTGTAGAAATTCTGTCCCCATGAGAAATCAGACTTGGGGGTGTATGCCAAGCTCTGTTCACCTGAGGCACATATCCCAGAACCCCACTGGGACTGATCTATATATCCACTACACACGCTCTCAGATTAGACAGCAATAGCCTGACTTATTCTAATCTTGTGACAGACAGAATTCTTAGAGTGTACATTGATCACTACACCAGTTAAGTGTGTTGCTGCCTTTTAAATGTAATGTATGCACAACTAAAATTTTTCAACCACACTGCAGGACTGAGAGCAGTACATGAAAAGGATTTTATATGTACACAATTACATTACAGATTTGGGAGCACAGGGATTGTTTTTTCAGGTGTAAAGCATGTATGAACACTCTGTCTCTGTCACAGAGCTGGCTCAAAATTGAAGATTCTGGATGATCAACAGAGACTTTCAGCTTTTTTTTTTTTTTCAATTTGTAAATATTTCATTTCTGTGCCCCTGCTATTATTCTCTCTTAGCCTCTCACATCCTCATATTGAATCATGCTTGCATGGTTTCATTAGGAGTTGGCGCTGAGTCATGAAGCACAATCAAGGAAAAAATGCTAATAAAATATGCTGTGGGCTTTTACCTTTAACAGGCTCAAACATCATCTTTTGATTTAAGATTTATTGATTTAAGAATTTTTAAGTGTCTCTAATGTGTCAGCCTGGTTTTGTTTGTTGTTTGTTTTTAGTTTAACTAAAAATGTGATCCAAGCAATCACTGGAGTTTAACTTTGTGTGGTTGTTATATCTGAACTTTGTTGGCTGACTCGTAGGCCGAACTCACTTATTCCCAAATCCCTTTTTAAGTTGACTGCGTTTGGAAATAAACACCGTGGGGAGCATCAGCGGCTCTGTGCTCAGTTACACGACAGTTTCTGCTGATCCAAAGCACAACTTACAGCTTGCTAACTGGCTTAACTTTTGCCTGGTTGAACTGGTGCAAAAGCAGCATATACAAATATGAATATATCTTAAATGACAGAGATTATTTTACAATGTCTGTGTTAAAATCACTATGAATCAAGAATCAGAGTGCATTTTTCTTTCTTAACGTGATGTATTTCCAAGTGATAATCGGACAGGGAAATAGTCATGGTTGGCACACGATTTTATCCTTCTGGATTTGACTGGATCTTGAAAAGCAGGTGTTCCAAAACAAACATAGTGTCAGACCCAGGCACGAGGCTACAGTCTCCAGTCAACTGTGGAGGTCTACTGGCCTCCTAGTAGAGTATTAGTGCAATGCAAGAGTGGGGCTTCACTTTATGACACTAAAATGAGCCAGAAAAATTTCAAATTGTTCTAACTTTCCCTGCTTTTCTCTCTCTTTCTGTAGGTTTGTATAACTCTGTGGACAGTTGGATGATCGTACCTAACATAAAGCAGAATCACTACACTGTGCATGGCCTGCAGAGTGGCACCCGCTACATCTTCTTTGTCAAGGCCATCAACCAGGCGGGCAGCCGCAACAGTGAGCCGGCACGTCTCAAAACTAACAGTGAGTCTCCCTTTTAACATGCAAAGCTTCTTATCAAATGAGCAGCTTGTCCTTAAATAAAAAAGTATTAATTATCCTCACGTGGGCCTTGAGAACTATTAAGTATTTGTCTAATCTTACATTAGACTGTGTTGATGGGTTCTGCTACAAAAAGAAATGAGTTATGGTGTATCAAAATACAAATCGCCTTTCTCAGTACCTAACCTCCAGAGGATAAAGGATTAATAGGAATTACTGTCTGAATCCAACTGAAGATTGCTGTTTAAACTGTAATCTGAAGTAGTCGCTGGTGTATACTCGATCTGAAAGTCTACAGCAGTGAGTGTGTGTTGAATCTTGAATCAGCCTATAGGTAAGAAACCACTCAGGTTTGCTGCTTGTTGCGCATCAGTTAAACGACTGTGGAAATGCTGTATATCTGTCATACACATGATAGCTTTATCAGTGTTCCATCAATGGCAAGTGGTGGAGCATGATAATAATGGTATTGGCCTGATAGCTCAGTATTGGCCTGATAGGTCTGAATTTATGTGTGTCCAGGTCCTTCACCTACACAGTCACACCTGGCCCTGCCTACTCTCGCCCAGAACTCAATCACCTTACAAAACACCCGTGAGCAGCACTCTGGCTGACACCATTCAAATGGATTACTGTATCAGAGGCTTTGTGCCACCCTGAGGGGATGTTGGGGGGTCAAATACAGGCTGTCTGGAAGTAGCAGTTAAAGCTTCATCCTCACATCGTTCTCTCTATTTCTCTGAGTCTCTCTCATCCTCATCCTGTGTTATCACACCCACCGGCTCAGCGTCTAACAATTCCCCTTGCTCTTTCTTTCTGTCTTTCTTGCTCACTCACTCTTCCTCTGTCTTACTTTCTCTTCCACTCTGTTTCTCACTCTTGCTCTCTCTAACTCTTTCTCTCTTTCTCGATGTTTCTACTTCTTTCCCATTATGACTCCTCAAGACATTCTATATCTGTCTCCCACTACTTCTTTCTCACACTCTCTGGCAGGGACAGCTCCTCTGGAAGTACAGTAAGTGGACCATAGAGTAGGTGTGTTTGCAGAAAGCTGTGACAAAGCGGACCACCACCCACTCCCTCTTCTAATACAGGCAATGCTGTTCTGGAGAATCTGAGATGTGGCTCAGTGATCAAGCACTACAGTTAGGCAAGATTTTAAGGCTGTGTACACATTACACTCCAAGCTGTGACTGCTGAGTTCTGACCTTTTGCTTAGATCTAGTCTTTCTGATTTGAAAGTTCACATTTATGTTTGTAAGTGAGCCACATCTTACATTAGTGTGAACAGACCTGTGCCCTGAAAGAAAGTGCCTGCATGCATTTTTATCAAGGTAGCATTTATTATGACAGTCATCATCCAGTGTGGGCGACTGTAAAGTATTAATAGTAAAGTGTTATGTGAAAAAAAACATGAACACTGACCTTTTTCATTACATGCACATGGCAACAATAATACCTTGACAAGTGAAATTATCTTAAAACTAGTCAATATATATTTCCCATTTTGAGATAAGCTTATTATAAGATTATTTATGTCTAGATGTTTGTACCTGGGCGGCACGGTGGCGCACAGTCCAAAGACATGCAGTCAGGCCAATTGGATATGCTAAATTGCCCCTAGGTGTGAGTGTGTGTGTGAATGTCTATGTCTGTCTGTCTGCACTGCGATGGACTGGCGACCTGTCCCGGGTGTGTCCTGCCTTCCTCCCAGTGATGGCTGGGATAGGGTCCAGCGCCCCACCGCGACCCAGAAGGATAAGCGGTTTAGATGATGTGTGTGTGTGTGTGTGTGTGTGTGTGTGTGTGTGTGTGTGTGTGTTGTGTTTGTTTGTACCTGTGATTTTATTAAGTCACATTATCTCACTATATTGTATATTGGCAGATAATTTGGTTAAGTTTCAAGCATATGTCTTACAACAAGCAACATTATCTGAAAGTGATTCAAATCTAATTAGAAAAAAAGAAAAACTTATATTTGTTCCATTTTATCCCTGTAAACATGGCCGGATCTACTATAATCGCAGCCTAGGTGACTACCCAGGGCACCCAGTGTGCAGGGGCCACCAAAAGATTGCCAAAAACAGAAATAAATACAATACAAAAAACATGTACGTGTGTGAAATTATTTAAATACACACACCAGGCTCGTCAGTGTCTAATAAACAGCTGTAATTAACCAGTAAGCACTATCTTTATGGGTGCTTTCCATCTTTTAGACAGTGTCATCTTCACGTAAAACACTAATTTTAATGATTGTTTTGGCATCTCATTTGATCTGCATTGGTGCACTCTCGTTGGTGTACCAAGGCATAGCGGAGGAGCTAAATCATAAATCCAGTGCCCAGGGGCACCAGATCTTAATCTGACTATGATAGTACACAGAAAAAAATGAGCTTTGAGCTTATTTTTAAAGCTTTGAATTTACTTGATGCAAATTGGTACACAATATCACACTAATTTATTTTTAAAAAATCAGATAGATGTTTGGATCAATTAAACTCAGTGCATTACCTTTTTAGACTCTGCCTTATCAGCTCCAGCATCTCTTCAGATTGTTTCTTCTTTTTGATCAAAGACAGTCAGGATTCCTGTTGTGTTGGGTTGGGTTTTTAGATACCCAGTGGATTAGACTGAGGCTTCAGGTAAAGTATTGAATGGCAGTTAGTTGGCTCGACAAACAGCGTGCATTGTAAAGGCAGATGTACAGGTGAAGGAGCACACACCTGCTGCATTTAGCTCTCATCAGAAGAGACTTGTTACCCCAGCAGGTGTGTGATGGTGGGTTTGTTGGCCAGGAGTGCTGCCCTCTAGTGTCACATGCAGGCCTGCAGGCACACTAGATCATCTGGTCCTGGCCTAACCCAGCTGTGCCTCCGTCTCATGTGACTGCCTGCAAGTTCCTCATCTGTTTTCTTGCTCTCTCTTCACACACGCAAACTCTATCTCTCTCTCACACACACACACACACACACGGTGCAACACACTCTACCACAACACTGTGTACATCATGAAAGAGCATTGCTTCTATTTAAAGCCATTTACATAAGCGGTTCCTGCTTGATTCAGAAATTCATGAAAAGCAGATTCAGAAAGTGGCCCAGTAAAATCATCTGAAGTCTTGTCAATATGTGTAATATTTCTTGCTTTGGGAATGTTGTAAGAATATTACAAGACTTTTTTTTAGATGTTTGTTATTGGTTTTAAGACATTTTATCTTGTTTTAAGCATTCAAAATTCTTTCTTTTGTCTTGAAACAAGCAAAATTATCTTTCAATAGAATAAGAAAATTTCACTAGATAAAATTACAAACAAAAAACAAAAAATAGGTTAAATAATCCTACACTAGTCACAACTTTCTCTCCTTGTGGCTGCGATCAGCAGTTTGCAAGAGTATTATTGTAGAGTCTCGCAGGCAGCAGGCTGGAGCATAATGAAGAAAGCTGGGCGATGCTTTATAAATGCTATATTGTTTCTCAATAGCACTGGCTTCTTAAAATGATAGTTGTTACTCCAGTAGTGAAAAATCAAATTTACACCCAAATTTCCTTTTTATACTGAATGTAGTTGGTTAGCCAAGACATGTTTGGTGTGGCAGAGTTTGGTCCTTTAGTTTTGTACTGGAGCTAAAGGCTAAAGTAACCCATAAGTACTCGAAGCTTATACTGCACCAAAATGCATACCAAAAGCAACACATACTTGCATACCACTGTGTATAGTAGTAATCTCAAATAGACTAGTTTATGTAGTTTCTGACATAAACATGCTGTTCTCCTTAAAAATGGAAACTACAGACAAAATTCAAGCTCTTCTCAGGTCTTTATATGCTGTCATGGTCAGCTGGTTGTAATCTGCCAAAAGTGGAGCTTCTGGTGACTGTAGCATTAATGTGGAGTCCCACTGGCAGCAGCACTGCTGAATTAATGATGATCAAGAGTAGCACATTGTGTATAGGCTGTGTGTAGTGTATATATATGGAATGTGTGAGAGCTACCCATCTACTACTTCCACCGTTTCCCTTCTTTTACTTTGCCCCCACACCCTCTTCTGTAGCCAGGACTCATGCAAAGTCATGTCTTAAGAGCAGCAAACCTTGCCACAGGGAAGAGAGGAGACATCAAATGCCTTTTTGCAGGCTTATGTGACTGAAATCAAAGTTTGGTACCTGCAGCTTGAACGTGGTAATGGGATTACGTGTTCAGCAGGCCAAACAGTGCACAATAATACTGGCAGAATCAGCGGACGAGTACAGTCTGCAGGCTCAGGCTGCATGCCGTAGCTACAGGATCAGAGCAGGTTTTACTTACTATAGTCCATATGAGAAAAGCTGCTTACCCTCTCCATCCTCAAGAAGGCTGCTGTGGAGAAACTCATTGAGGCTGCCTCTACACTTTCAACAATCAAGGACCTTGATTTAGAAGTACAGATCTAGGAAAAAATGTCAACTGGTATTGACTGTTTATGTTAGGTGGTAGTTTTTGCTCTAGGCTACCAGGAGTTAGTAGACACCTAAATCTTATCCATAAATTCATTCTAAAAACTTCTCTCAACCCGCTTACACCACATCCAGTCTTCATTCAGGTTGCGCAGATTTACTGATGTGGTTTAGGTCACGGGATGATGACAGTCCTCTTTGTGTACGCACAGGCAATTTTCACACTGATAATGACTGTGTGTATAAAAAGAGTCAACAGAAATCACAAATATAATGTAGAGTTCATTGTCCATGTGACACTCATGAACATGAAGGGGAGTCACGTTCTGCAGGAGTCCGAATTCGGCACAACACCTTTTGTAAAATGGTTGTCCGCTGTGGTTGAGTGACTTTTGGCGTCTATTTGGATGACTAGTGATTTTAGTATTTGTTCGCAATATTAGCCTTGTAGCTCAGGTTTAAAACTAAAGAACCAAACATGTCTTGGTTGAACAATACATCTGCGGTAAGTGGAAAATTGTTGTAAATTTGATTTTTCCCTCAACTATTCCTTTCAACATTTATATGTTCACCTTCCAAATTACATTTACAAACATTGTTCCTTTGAAACGTTCATTAGGGCACCAAAAGTGGTTCTCCTATATGTCATTGCTGTAAAGTAACCCCTTTGGGTACTTACAATTTTGTGTGCATAGGTGACAAAAGTGTTTTCCATCTTTTGTACTGATGGGTTGCAGTCTCAGCTTTGTTATATAGCTCCATAGTCACTGTTAGCATGATTTTGTGTTAGGCTGCTGCACTGTATGACCCTGTATTTACTAAGGCCATTGGAGTAGGTTCTATTCTATAAGATTGCTGCCCCCATAAGGGAGCAGAAAAAGTGACTTCAGCTTAAAAGAAGTCAAGCTGTGTTGCAGTATGTCCCACTGAGTCTGTTAGGCTGCAGACAAACCACACAGTTGTAAATACAGCTCACCCAAAATGAAACATGTACTGTCACAAATATTCTAGTAATAGCTAATTTATCAAACCATTGCAGAATATGTTTGTATCACTACAGTTAAACATAATGTGTTTTTGCAGGTCAGCTCCACGATGTAGCATATACATATGGTAATGATATCTTTACTGTCAGCACAAATGAGTGTGTGTGTGTGTGTGTCCTATAGGATGCACCATGATATGATTAATCAGCAATGCTGTGGCTGCTGACTGCAGATGAAACAGATATGAGAAATATCACATGACACTCCACCCCTATGGTAGCTATGTTTACATGTTGTTAAAAGGTCTCCCAATAATATTTACTCATCCAGCGTGCCACTGACATCCCTCAAGTTGTCAGCAACCCCCTGCCAAAAGCCCTCGCTGGCTGCCGCAGCCACTGCAACTTTGTTTGGTACGCTAAGTGAAGTGGAGCGGAATGACATCAGCGTGTTTCTCAGACAGAGGCTGACCGCAGCAGGAGCTCTCCACACAGATGCGGTCTGATCTCTGCCTGATCGCTGTGTGATATCAAATCACTGCATGGCAGTGGGGCCATTTCAGAGCACCTCATGAAATTCTCATTAGAAACCACTGGAATGCACCGTGGATGGGCTAATCGTTTATGTGTCGGTAGTTCTTAAAGCTTTTTTGGAATTGTGCTTAACATGTGGAAATGCTTAAAAGCATCTTTATTTGGAACATCACAGCTGCAGTGTAGATTATAAACGGGAGACAGATGTTGTGATATCTGATCAGCATGACATCTTCAGTAGCCGCCAGTTGGCAAATGGTGTCTTGTATCATGGGAGAATTATGCAATCATGTAAGCAGCGCATGTGGTTCACTTAATTAATCTCCATGATCATATCCTACATACACAGAAGTTTTGACATGAAAGTGATGAAAGTGAGGAAACTGATATTGTCAGTAATGTTGTAGAGGCAGCACATTACTGCCATTTTAGTAAACTGACAGTGGTGTCAGTGTTTGACAGCAGCTATCAAAAGTGCAGACAGTGTTCTTAGTCAGCAGCATTTCTGCACTTCACCCTCTCAGTCTACAACTTAATGTAGTAAGCCAGATAGCAGTGCAAGAATGCTATGACACTTCTCGATTTGTGTTTAAAGGAGACAGTAAACAAAACTGCATTTTCCCTGCTTGTTCACATACACATTACTTTTCATTGTATCTATCATCTGAGAAATCATGAAATGTGAAGTCTCTGCCTCTTTGGCAAATTTCCTTTTTACAGAAAGAAGGTGATTCTACAGGCTGTCAGAATTTGCTGCTCAATTCTGCATCACATCAAGCAGCCGTCCCACCCCTCTTTTGCATGAACATGCCCACTCAGCTAGATTTTGTACTTTCGATGTTGCAGTTGACAGTACACATACATCTCAGAATGGACAGGACAACAGCAGTGTAACGTCACCTATCGCTAATATTAAACATTTGTGTTTGTGACTGATTCAGCAGACTCTTTTTCATTTATGTGAAGAGGCTTTCTGTGGGCTAATTGGCTAACAGGCACCAGTAGTATTCATAGACAGTCTTAAGTTTAAATGCTTACTAAAAGAGTCAGTATCCAAATTGTAATGTACAAAATAAAGAATATGTTAGTTGAATGTGTATTATGAGCTTTAAATGTCTGTTTAATCTAGAGAGCTGATATAAAATGCCATTATTTGCCATCCTATATGTCATCTTTAAAGCAATAGTCTGGGGAGGAAATCAGAGTGTACAGTCTCAGAAACCACGTAAGCACTGCAGAGCTCAACTCGAGGCATTTTGAGACACACTCACATGAAAACTAATGAACAGTAAAAAAAAGGTGATAAGTTCAAAAACCAGTCCTGTTGCTATTGTTTTCAGGGAGAACATTTTAGTGATTTTAATGTGAAAATTCTGGTGTATTCTGGTGCACAATGAGGCTAAAATTACTGTGGAATTATTTAGTTGAGTTCTCTGAAGTTGTTTTTGACTGACTTGTTAAAAATCTGGTGCTTACCTTAACAAAGGTCAAAAAGTCAATGTGTACAAATTTGTCAGAAATCTTCTGTTTCAGACAGCACATTTATTATATACAGAGGAGACTCTGCCTATCATTTGTGTTCTACTGGCTAACCATTGGGGTCCATTTTGGAGCCAGTAGAACACAAATGATAGGCATGTTTGTGTTGTAATTTGTAGATGGCCACTAAGCTCTCACAGCAGGTTACGATAGTCCAAGAAATCAACAAAATCAATTTTAGCGCTAGTTGATTGTCTTGGTTGCAAACAATGATAATTTAAATATTAACCTTTTTGGCTAATGTTTGAAAGCAATTAAAGAAAGAAATCTGAATATGCGAAAATGAAAAAACTGTGAAAAAATGTGCCTTTCTTCCCACTCTCAGTATTATTGTCTCATTTAAAAATGAAATACCGTATCTGTGGGTTGGCTGAATATTCCTGTGAAACGCTGCTGTGCTGTGTTTACTGGGGAGAGGAGGGATTCCAAAAATGAAAAAAACTTATTATCTACACATCTATATTCATCACTTAAAATGGCAAATTTCACCAACAAGTTTGCATGTATGGAGGCAAGTGTTGGATGATTTAGCCATGCAGCTTACACTGCTGAGGTATAAGCTTCCATTTCCTCCCTACATAAAACTCCAGAGCAAACCTAAACAAGCAAACTCCAGGCATCAAACAGGTCTTGACTGATCAACTTCCTTTGGGGCACGGGGGAAATTGTGTAAGTTGGATTTTTTGCTGTCGCTTACCGTGCATAATCATGTCTCTGTCCACTTACTCTAATTCACGCACACACTGTCAGCAGTCATGTTTTATTCTGCGTCCCTTGACACCTGCAGGCCAATTAAAGTCTTCATATAATGGGTGTCTTAATTAGGATAAACATGCATAGGTGTGTGGAATACTTAACGAGATGATGCTCAGAGTAACCTTGTCCTCTTTGCACACGATCATCTAATTGCAGGATTGTGAAGCAGTACTGAATGCTACTTGCCTTTTTAAATTTCTGCCTGGGGTGCTCTCTAGTCTGTACACACAAAGATACTCCAGAACTATTTAAAGTCAAATTAGGAAGAATGCAATACAAAAGACTCTAATGTCCTCATGCTATTCCCGGTTGTACAGGAACAGAATATGAGATGAAAATATTCTCCCCTACCGACTTAATCAGCGCTTATGTTTTCACGTTGAACATGTTCTCATCAGATCCCTCTAGACCTAGCAATGTGGTAGCCTTCCCCAGCTCCCAGTGGAGTACTCCCACACAGTCTGCTGTTGGCCAGCATCAAAGCTGTGTGGATTGAATTGCACAATCTTTATTCCACCTTCCTTGTCTTACAGGTGCTGGTTAATTTGCCGTATTGGGATAGAAGCGTTTGCACTCGATGCAGCATGTCTCGTGTGTGTACGTATGTGTGTGCGTGTGCTTCTCCAGCTCCCTTGCAGACACAGTCCCATGGAAAGGCATGACTGTGCACGAGCGTGTGGGGAAGGCTGCGCTCGCAGTGATAAGCAGTTCAAAGACGAGAGCACATTAATGGAATTGGCTTGAAGCAGCACACTGCTCGAGTGTCTCATAGCCGAGCACAGTAACCCACTCTCCGGCTGGGAATGAAGGGAGGGCAGCTGATTGTTTTGAGGTATTGTCGCTCATTAGGTTGGGAACGAGAGAATTGGCTTTGGTTCCAAATGAAATGTCAGGCCCGACCTTCGCTTAAAGCTCATTCCCAGGCTCCTGAAAAGAGGAGTGGAAAACTCATTGGGAGAACTGTCCTCATTCAGCCTTGCCCACTCTATCACTGCTTCTCCTTTTCCACTTTTAACCTTGCGTTTACCAATTAAGCCAAAAGCTAAAATTTTCTTGGAATGCAAGGCATGGACTGCAGCACAACATGGACAAGTCACTAAACTAAGTGTATATCTAGCAGCTGTAAATAAATACATACAAACATATAAATAAATACACATAAACAATCCACATAGAAGTGGCATAGCCACAATTTCATTTGAGGGCAGCATGGTTACAGATTGAGGGGCCAGCTAAGAAGCATTATGTCCCAGAAACATCACTGTAGCGAGGTTGGCGAACACCAGTTAGCTAACTTCACTGTACCATAACCTCTGCCATAAACAGCTGACAACATACTGTCGTGTCCTGTTGTTGTTTTTATAACCATGCAACAAGACTTATTTATGAACGAGTCTTCTTTTATTCAGCTCACCCACATGGTGTGTACTCTTCATTCTGCGCTACACAACACTGTCTGTCACGTGATGCGCAGATCACATAAATGACGTATATCACACATACCACGGAGGGTGTTGGTCAACATATATAGTCCTGCCTTTTATGATACTAAGCATAGATGGCTATGGGCTGAAATTTGTTATTTTCTCAGATTTTAGCTTGCTATAGCTCAGCAGTTAGCCTACACTATAAATGAACACAGCTCAGCCAAGTTCCCATAATCTGCAAAAAAGAGTTAAGCAGGCTAATGCTGTGTTTACATGTTGGCATTGAAAAAAGCATTGTTCCGTACTTTACTGTGCAGTTGGTTTGAAACTGCAACATTACACAATCAATGGCAGCATGTGTAAACGTTGCCATGGTGATGATCAAAGGAGAGTTTTGGTGGTCTCTTTTATTTGTTAAATGAGGGAATAAAGGCACAAGGATGCAAACGCCTTTGAGTTCATTCTGTATTATAAGAGCATTTTCATTCTCATCTGAGCCCTTTTTTTATTTTATTTTATTTTTTTGAGCAGGCATAAATCTTCCCATGCCCCCGTAGCTACACCTCTGCTACAGGGTTTTGTTTTGAAATAACTGTTCTGGTGCTATTCCAAGGAATGCTGAAATGTTTTCTATTGAAATTTAGTGAACACCTGATAAAATTCCTTGGTCTAAATCTCACACATATCTCATAAGTCTGTATTTCCAAATCTTGTTTCTGGAGTACCCCTCCCAGCCTTAAAACACCATTTAGAACTCATTAAGGACATGGCAGTTAGCTGATAAGTTGAAATTAGTGAGGAAAATACTAATATGGACAGTGCAGAGGCTTGGAAAAGATTGTCCTAGACTCTTGCTGTCACATGTTCATACTGTATTGTGGGACTGAACTCTAGCCTCTTCTTCACAGGCCAGCCTTTTAAGCTGGACCCAAAGACGGCTCATAAGAAGCTGCGCTTGTCCAATGACTGCCTGACCATGGAGAAGGATGAGAGCTCTCTGAAGAAGAGCCACACTCCAGAGCGCTTCAGTGGTACGGGCTCCTACGGGGCTGCCGGCAATGTCTTCATCGACAGCGGCTGCCATTACTGGGAGGTGCTGCTGGGTGCCTGCACATGGTGAGTGACCTTGCTGCTGAGGGGAAAAAATACAGTAAATAGAGGGTTACAGAAACATGGCTCCATTTTCAGCATTGCATTTGTCTCACATTTTATAGTTGCTGTTGAAGTTACATGTTAGTGTGAGTTAGTGTTTGCATGGGAAAGATTTCCATGATCTTGCCTAACCTAAAAATAATAAAAATAAAAAAAATAAAAATAGCTAAAACCTTATCCACAGCGATTATTGTCCACGGTTTCTTTTTGGTCATGTTTTAATTCACACAAACTACAATATTTATTCATTTTTTTAACATCTTGCCTACATGTGATCCTCAGTGCATCATTGTGCATTTTATTGTAATTTTCAAGCAGCTTGAAAGATACTTTCATGTGAACAGCTTTTTGCTACATTATTTACAGTACTATGCAAAAATCAGTGACCAGGCTTCATTTATTTAATTTCCAGTCACAACTCCCTTTTAGTAAAAGTTATTTATTTTTCATATGTGAAAATATGAAAATTACACAAAAGCCTCAACGACTAACTATATTATATATGATAATTATATATTATATAATATAATATCCCATTTTTTTATATTTAGTGTCTCCACCCTTTGCATTTTTTACAACTTCCATTATTTTTCACACCTACGAAGCAAACAAATTAAACATGTCCACTATTACAGGTACGCCGTGGGCGTGGCTTACAAGTCGGCCCCAAAGAATGAGTGGAATGGCAAGAACTCATCATCATGGGTGTTCTCACGCTGCAACAACAACTTCCTGGTGCGGCACAACGGCAAGGAGATGCTGGTGGAGGCGTCACTGCAGCTGCGGCGGCTGGGTGTGCTGCTGGACTACGACAACAACGCACTCTCTTTTTACGATGCCATGAACTCGCAGCACCTGCACACATTTGACATCTCCTTCCTGCTTCCTGTGGCCCCCACTTTCATGATCTGGAACAAGTCGGTGATGATCCTGTCTGGGCTGCCTGTGCCCGACTTCGTGGACTGCCCCGAGCAGCAGGACGGCGGATGCCGGCAGCAGGATTCACCCTACAGCTCGGGCTTAAAGGGCTGCAACTGAGTCCCTTAATGTTCTGGAAACTCCTCCCTCCCAGGGCCCGTGGGCCATTTTTCCTCCTTCTGCTTCCTCAACTCTGATTCGGCCCCACCACTGGCTCTCATTTTTTGACAGTTAGAATGGAATTGGTGGTGCTTGGTTTGAAGGATGTACTTAGTTGCCCCTGATTGCAGTCATAGACATTTGAGTTGTGTCGCGTGACAAGTAGTCATGGATTACAAGATCTCTAATGGAAACAGTTTATAGGGGGTGAAAGCAACGTAAATTATTTATGACTAATAAGATGGTTTGCTTTTTTTGTTGGGTTTTAATGTATCCATAAAAGCACTTTTTAGATTGAACATAGTGCCCCTGCGTGTAAAAAGACTTGATTTGGGACAGGGCTGGACATCCTTTGGATAGAGTATAGTGGATTTATCTTCTATAGAAAAAAGGGATATAAATATGGTGTTTCTACTGAGGTTAACATTTATTATCCGATAAAGCTAAAACTCACACTTTTTCATATTCAGGGAGAACAAGATGATCCTTTTCTTTGCTTTTTGTCTAGACGTTTATGGCATGAGACGTATTTCCTCTGTGATTTGTTCCCACTCTATCGTTTTTTTTTGTTTTGTTTTGTTTTTGTGAAAAGCATGCTGGTCCCACTGGTGATTCTAGACATGTATCTATACCGATCCGTATAGTGTTTTTATTGTAAAACAGAATCCATCTATGGATGCTTCCCACCATTTACATTCATACCAACTCACAAAATCACTGCGTCTCCAGAAGACTTCATAGAGCACAATGTACACTTTTTCCCGTGTGCAGACTAGATTGAACGGTTGACAGGAGGATCAGATTATGACATGATTTGTTACTCAGCAGATCAATACAACGCTACGTTTTCATATCAGGCGTTCTGAGGGTTTTGTTACGCTTCTCTGTTGAAAAACACACTCCTAAAGACCACCCATAGCAAACGTGGCATGGACGCCTTATTTGTTCTTAAGCCCATAATCCACCAGGTTTATTTATTTCATTCCTGTTTTATGAGTTCACGCCTCATATGTGATCTTCCTCAGTACATCGTTTCAGGGAGGAATTGGTGGGTCGTGATGTAGACAATCACTTGTACTAACGCGGGCAAAAAAACGTTTGTGTAGCAAGATGACGTATATTTGCAATATTGTGTTATACTTGAGATCCTTCATGAAACAGAAGTGTGCATCCATCTTAACACTGGTTTGTCCTTGTGTAGACATACTACTGTTGGCGCTGTCCTGCTGCAGCTGTAGCCACATATCAGTGGGGTCTCCCTGTCCATCTGTCTCATTATCCCTCTGTCTTTCTGACACTGTGTCCCCTCAGCTGACTGTACACCTCCCTTCACTTCTCTTTTTGCTTTCAGACTCTTTTTATACTAAAATCACGAAGCATGCTTCTTATCTATTGGACCAGCACAGCACTGATGCAAACCCATCATTACATCTCATGAGATTCCTTCTTTCTAGAACAGAGTTGGTTCTGTTACTAATGCTAATGGAAACATTCAGGGGATGTTGATTTACAGGCGCATGAAATGGGCAGTTGTGATGCCTCCATTTTCACAAGAATAATTACAGCCCTTGATTTCTCCTAATAGTTACCAGTTCCATACACCATAACTTACTACATAGAAGGGCTCAGCCAGCTTTCAGCTGTCCAACATTTCATGCTTTATACTATAGCCAGATGACGTGGTGGACCACGCTTACGAAAGCAATATTTGTGGCTTTTGACAGGTCAGTCCATTTTGAACATTACCATGTTCAACATTGCTGAGACATCTGTGGGAACTTCAGACAAGCTTCGGGTTTCGATTTCAAATCTGTGAACACGTTTCAGAATTCACTTGGGGTGAGGAAATTGAAAGCAAAGTCTTTTCCTACACGCTTGAGTCTTACTTAGAGGCTGTTGATCTCTGAGCTTAACTGACAAGTTCAATGCATTTGTTCAAGTGTGCTTCACTGGGTCCCAGCGCAACGCTCCGGCCCAGGTAGAATGGCTTCCTCCAGTGCTCTGTGCTGTTTTATACAAAAACATTCATGGAGAATGTCCAGCATAGAAATCATCGACATTTGTGTGTTTCTGCATTTCAGGTTTACAATTCGCTGTGCGTTTCTTTGAGCTTACGACAACAGACTGATGAACTATTTACATTTCCATTGTTCAGTGATTATTTTTACATCTGCAGTAAAGAAAAGAGAAACAACTACACTTTGCTATTTCCGTCTTTATTAAATGATCAAACACTAGTGTGTTCAGCTTCTGTTTCAATAGATCTATGAATTTTAGCAAGAAAAGAATGTAAATCATAGGGGGAAATATTATATAAAATTGTATAATATACAAATATATATATATAGATATATGAACTATTGTTATTTATGTGAGCTGAAGTCCAATTAAAAGTCTGATCCCAAACAGCTGTGTTGTGTTGTATTTTGTCGCCCAGCCTTTACTTTCGTGTTCTTACAGACACACTGTGTCTCAGGACAAGGAGGGTAGCTGCTGATGCCAGATGAGTGTGGCCATGAGGCTATGGGCATGAGAGGACAGAGAGGAGCCTGCTGCACTGGCAGGGCACCTAGCGCCCCCAGTCAGGAGCTGGGGCATTGCCCATGCTCCTCAGCTGCCATGCCTGGCACAGGGCACAGCTAGACTACTTCAGCAGGCCTAGTTTTATAGAAAGCAGATACACCATAGTTCAAACATTTGGAATCGTTGTTTAATATAATGCACTGGCAGTCAAAAAGAAGCGCTAACATGCACGTATTTCCTGGACTGATGTTTATCAACTGTTTTTGATGTGTTTATCCTGCCTGTTCACTTAAAGGGGAATGTCACTCATTTGTCACAATTTCTTCATAAAAAAATCATTAGGTTGGAAACAGAGTCACTCTTCACTCATTCTTAACTGTTATGCCTGCGACACGAGTGACAACAACAAAACCAGACTAGTTCCAATACAAATGAATGTCTATACTTGCAGCGAGAGGCAAAGCATGACACGGTGTGATGCAACACAACGTGCCGATTTTGACTTGTTTTGTTTTTTGATTTCTGTTTTTGACACGACGCGTCACTCTGTAGTCCCACCTTAAAAAAGATGTTCCGTGAATTGGAGAAGAGAGTAATCTCTACAACCCTTACAGTAAACATTTTGGAAATGGCCAGTGCTAGAAATTTCAGGTGAAAACTGTTTGATAACTAGCTAGTTATCTAGCTTAGCTAATTAAAGATAAAGTTAGCATAACCGAGCTGCCCAACACCAGGGTTCACATCTTTCCTAAATGTCAGTTTATTTTTCTCCTCCAATCACTGCTTAGTAACCAATACACTAGCCTTCATTATATCGCCAAAGCTTTCAGGTTTCAGCATTGAGATAGCGTTCCATAAATGTACTTTAAGTGTGAAGCTCCAGGTATTCAAAAGATGTGCCTGAGGGGTTTGTAAAGAGACCTAGAGCTTCCACAGAGTAGAAGATGCTATTTCCAAAGCCAAATATAAAACATGACTTAAAAAGTTGATTCTTTCTTGTCGGCAGTGATCTACATCATCAAAGGTTAGATAGAAATGGAAAAAAAAAAATCATTTTCATGCCTATTGCGGCGGTATAATTTAGCTAGGCTGCTTGACGGTTCAGGAGCCCATAACTTGATGATCTGGGCCTGGCATAATATCATATAATATAAAATGATATAGTCAAAGTTATAAAATTAATATCCAAAATGCCTTATGTTAAAAAAGTGGTGATTATTTCCTGATCCGGATCACTTAATAAGAAATTACTTTAAACGTTAAATCTACACTATTATGTTTTATTAGAAAAACAATAGTAATTAACATGAGAAGTGATTCCACACTTTTGAACTGCAGTGCATGATTGTGGTGTGGAGGGAAAAACAAGCTAAAAGAACACCAGATTATCATAAAACTAAAAGCACATCAGAGCTGCAGCCTGCTGTCATAAAGAAAAAAAGTGGTCAAAACTAGGAAATCCAAGAAGGGTGATTAACTCATTAGAAGTCAAAAGTGCTACTTGTGCACTTTCTCACTGGTGCTGCATTTCTACTCCTAATTAAATACAGTGCAGTTAAATGATGGACCCTCTTTCAGTGTCTGCTCGGTGCCTGTTTGCTCTCACCATGTGCTGCTGCAGTCACAGTACTCACTGATTCTGCTCCTCCTCAGTAATGGCGCTTATCACAGGCGCCATGTGAAGGCGTGCAAATCGGCCCGCCGTCTCCTCTTCAGCGATGCACAAGACCCTTTAATTGCTTCAGCTGGGCGACTGCAAAAAAGGCTCCAAATTGAAATATTCGCTATCAGTGGCAGCAGGGTATCTGTCTCAGCAGAGACGAGGGAGCGATTCAAACGCAGAGAGTGGAGGAGCCGGGGGGCGGATTGTATGGGCTTCTTGCTCTATGCAAAGCTGTCTCAGCTCTGAACTGAGCTCAGCTCTGCAATCAGCAGGCTAGTGTGCTTTTTTGCCTTTTTTGAGCTTTTTCTTAATGAAAGAAGGAATCCAGTGTGAACTCTGAGGGTGTCAGACTCAGCATGAGCCAGAGTTTGCTCTAGATATTTTTTTTTTCAAGTAGAGCTGTGACAATATCAGTGACTTCGATATTGATATACAATACTGTGGCAAAAAATCAATACATAAAAATAGCTATTATCTGCAACATACACTCACAAACAACACAATGTTTTAACACATTTTGTGTTAGTTAGGAACACTATGGCTAAACAGGGGAGGATTTATGACAGGAATGGGGCCCCTGGGTGCACATTTTTAAATTAGGTAAAGCCCTAGACTTCCGTAACACAGAAGTAAAGTAACTAGTAATGCAATGCCATTAGATTTTGACAGAAGTAATTAGTAACTTGTAATGGATTTTGTTTTTGAGTAACTACCCCAACACTGGACTTATCTATAATAACATTAATGCTGGCATGCTATATGAATGCTACGTGTGCAGCACTCTGTTCTGACTGAGAAAAGCTAAGCTTTGGGGGTGTCAGTTAGCAACAAACTTTGTTTTCCCTCTTGCTGCATTTCTCTGCTACACTTGGATAACTTTAAATAATTGAAAATCACACCAAAGAATCTTCTGTCCATAATCTGGGCTCTCACTTAATTGTCTTGTTCATAATAGCCTTCATAGATGTCATCACATGACAACATGTAATCGTCCATTATATCCATGAGCAGATGGTGCCCTGCATTAAAATTACTGCAAGTAATCACTACAGTCATAAATAACAGCTATTTTTATAATGTATGTATGTTTGGAATTAGGTCACTTAGCATCAGCACATGCAGTATATCTAATTTGCATGTTAATGGTGCCTTTGACTCATGCAGGCCCAGGCGGCTGCCTACCTTTGCCTAGTGCAAAGACCACTCCTGTAGCTAAGTTTCCATTAAATTTCCGTGCAAATTGCAAGTGATAAAAGGAAAAATTAAGAAAGAAAACTTTGATTTTTGCTGCCCAGTCACTTGTTTCCATCAAACTGACCTTTAGCAATAAAAATGCTTTTTATTAAGATATAATGTTTGGTTTGCATTACCTACTGATAAGGAAATTCTGGTTAGTTATTAATTATTACATTTATTTTATTGTAGAATTGTTATTATTTTTCTATCTGAACCATTACGAGAGATCACATTCCTCTGCCATATAGAGCCATTTGAGCTCTCTCCATTTAGAAAGGCTTTTAAACCTGTAACCTTTTCTGGACACCTCTCTCTGTAAGAGCTGAGAAGTGGCAGCATTCCTTTTAAAAACACTCTCGTCAATTCTTCAGTCCAGTTCAACCTCTGTTTGCTGTGTGCATTTATTGTAAGAGGCATGTGAGGGAAATCTGTCTTATGACACAACAGTTTATGTGAAATGTGTTATTTTTAATGTATTTCCTGTGTAGGTTTCCACAACATTATTGACAAGCATTTTTTTCCTCTACAGTTGAGTGGAAACAGTGTTGTCAATATTCATTAAATACTACAGATATATGGCATTTCCTGCTTCATTTTGGAAGGAAACTTGCATCAACATCCATTTTTGGTGATTGGATCACGTTCTGATTTCACTTGACTGCATGAAAAGTCAGGTGTAAACACCATCTGGGACGCACTGTGATTGGGCCCTGTTTTGGGCCCTGTTTACATCTGGCATTTCCATGTCTTGCATGTGTCTCCAGTGACCACACGTGATCAGACTTTGTGATGGGCAGAAGAATACATTTACCGCACCAGTCTCTCATTGCATTTGTTGTCACATAAAAATGTGCTGAGTCCCCTGTTCATGTAAATTTAAAGGCTATTATAAACTTTTATATTGCCTAGATTACTAATGGAGCTTGTAAATGAATCATTGTTTAAAATAAATCTAAAATGAGTTCTGCTTTATGTTGATTGGCTCTAGAAGCAATAAGTCACATGTTACTGATCACAACTCATTTATCTGCCCAGCAGTGTCAAATTATCTTGCGTAATTAGATTCATTATATAATGTCAGTGTAGCCCCTTTAAATACAGTACGGAAAGTTACAGTATTGTTTACTGTGTTGCAGTACTGAAAAAGCAACTTTACATACATCATGTAATGCTAACTACCAGTCAGATTTAGTCTGCACTGGTGCAAATGCTCTGCTAGAGCATTAAGAATCATAATCTCTGAAGTGCAGCATTTCATCCCTCTGCTCACAGAAAACCTGCTCTATTTTTACTTTTACAGCTCCAGTCTGTTCTCGCAGCTCCCATGGACAGGCATGCTATGGTATGGCATGCAAAATGCCACAAGTCTTCACCCTAATGAACTCGCCATGAAAAGCAGTGAATCACAAGTGCTATTAATACAAGCGGCCTGGTGTTGTCAGTCCAGCTCTGCTCTAGCGGTGATACTGGTAAAAAAAATGTGTACATATGTAAGACATTGCCCACTGGCTAGAAAAAGATGTTCATCCCCCACTTGTGCTCCATCACCCAGTGTGTTGTAGGAGCTCCCCATAATTACATTTCTAATTGCACGAGTAATGAGCGGCTCAGAAGCCGCTCGTTGTGTCATTTGTCAGCCCGTCCCCTAATGCGGTGTGTAACAACAAATTAATTAGGCCTGCCAGGAAGTACCTTTAAGCAGGGCCGAACTTGTTGCCCAAAGAACACTTATATGAGTCAGAGCAGCGCAAATGGACTTCAAGCACCTGCTTTCACAGACACAGATTAAAGCTACAGTCTGTGATTTTCAACTAAAGTGCTCTAATGCTTGCACTCACGAAGAAATGTGTGGGATGTTTGCTGTTCACCTCAAATTGTTAGACATAGGTAGGTATGTGTTCAGTGACTGACGTGGTCGGTTAAAGTTGTTGGTTTAAGTTGCGAGCATTTTAGATGAAGATATGGGGAATAACGAGGAATGCATGTGTATACATGTATGCACATGCTGTAAAGGTAAGGGAGGAAAAGAGGCAGGGTGCAAGCGCAAGGTTTTATTGTGATCCATAATGAAAACAATAAGAATCCACAAAGGCAATGAAACAAAGAACGTAACAAAGACAGAACACTAGAAATCACAATGCTTAAACTGAAATAAAACAAAAGACTTGAGAGCATGAAGGAAACTAATATACAAAAGGGAAAACCACAAGAAAGAACCTGCAAAACAAACCGTCAAGTTAACAAAGACAAACATCTAGGGGTGAAAATATGTGTGTGTGTGCAAGTGTGTGTATATAGATACATACATGCACACACACACACACACACCCACTCACACAAGTGTATACATGTATATATGAATATAATACTACATATGCAGTCACCGTTAATAAACATAGGTTAAAAAGGTAATGAAAAGTGGTTTGTGGTTAATTACTTCTATCTCATATTGAAATTGATTGACCAGCAAATTAAAATCTGATAAAAAAAGATCAGCTAAAGAAAATCTTCAAATAAATCCTGTAATGATGAGGAAAAGTCTGCTCCCTAGATTACCACTGTTAACAGAGGATGGAGCTTAACTTAAAGCAGCGGTGTTTTTTTTTTCAAAGAGGGCCAGATCAGACCATGTCAAAATACCTGATACCCAAAATATTATTCATAAATTATTCAAAATATTAAGTTTTAAAAATTTGAAAAATTCAACTGTGTAGAGCAATGAATCGAACTGAGCATCTTGCTGGCGATCCATTATGAGAACCATATAGAACCATATTCCGTACTAAAGAACCCTTGAAGAACCATCTTTTTTAAGAGTGTATGTATTTGTATGTATGGCATAGTATAGTATGTATAGTAATTGTTAGGACCATCCTGTGATGTAACTATTCACAGTACAAGTGGAGCAACTTCACTGGGGCTCATGGCTTTATAGAATCTTTTATGTTGTTACTTACACTGTTCACTGATAATCAATGAGTAATATGATGATTATATACTTAAACCATTAGCCTACAATAAACCACCAAGTTGTTTTGGTTTGTTTTTTTTACTGAAGGTAATTTTGTATGATATTTACTTTTTCCACTGGGGCCCAAAAGATCTTAGTTAGTCCAGTGATTTCATCACCCAGCAAATGGAAGATTGAAAGTCTGATTCCTCTTTCAGGCAGGAATGTCACCAATGAGAGATTATGGACAAGAATCTTAACGCTACATTTTTATACCATTATAAGTTGCTCTTCTGGTATGTGAACATACACTAAATATCCAAAGTGTGTAGACACCCACTTATCCAGTGTACTCCTCTGCGAAAGTTTTACTCTAGATGTTGCAACACTGCTGTGAGGATTTGATTGCATTCATGAGAGCATTTATTAGGTGAGGTACTGGTTTTGGATGATTAGTTCTGGATCACAAACATCACTTCAACTGATCCCAAAGGTGCTGGGTGGTGCTCCATCACTCCAGAGAACACACAGCTATGGGGTTTCTATCTCTCTAGCTGACACTTGGACATGGTGACCTTAGGCTCATGTATGGCTGGCCCAGAGTGTCCCTTTCTGTTGGCAATGCATTTTTTATACTGAATGAACTCATTAGAGGTGATAAAATAGTGTATTTACCATGAAGCTTAAATATAGACAGTGGACTGGGGGCCTTTAGTTTAGAACTAATTTACAACATTGATTCTCCAGTTCCCTATTCACGTTTGGTTTATCTACGTCCAGGAAAGACCAAAAAGTCACTAAACAGTCCTGCCTGGCATCGCAGCATTTAGCCAGAGCAAGAGACACACTCCTTCATCCAATAAACAAAAAAAACTCACTGTTGCTATTTTAGGACTGACAAATAGTCACATTGTTTTTTTCCCCTCTCATCTGACCCTCTCTGCCCCAAAATCTCTCTGTGTTATTCAGCAAGCTCTGTTAAAGCTTAACGTCATTCGCTCACAGTAGGCAGGAATTACATTAATGGCATTAGGCAGCGGTGTAGTTGGGCTTTTTGAGGACGATGCTGCGCTGTGGGTAATGGGCAGAAAAGCTGGTTGGCTGCAGATGACTGCTCTTTCATCAGCACCTGCAACAGCTGCATCTACCTGATGTCACCCTGACACCTCTGTAATGTGCTTGAAAAAGCCCACTTTAGCCCCATCTGTTCCACTGCTAACTGCCACACTCTCACTCCATCACACCCCACCCCCCTCTCCTAACTTTACCTGCAGCCTCATACACTGTATGGTCATGAGATGTGTGCTGATGGTTAGGATTTGAATAAATATTAAGAATGTAAGAATGTAATATATTCATGCAGTGATAGAGCTGACTGAGATTGGTACAGAGCAATACCTCCCTGATATTTCTTAATATAGGCCTTAGTTTGTATACTTGATTACTGTGATTGGTTATGGATTAGACAATTTTAAAAAAGCAACCTGTATTCACTGTTTATATGACAGTAAAATGAAAATTTGAACATATTACACTACATTTAAATTTGGGCATCCCTGGTTAAAAGCATGTTTTTTTTTATTCCGTGTATATTTGCTGAATTTAACATGTTGGGGAAAAAAAAACATAAAACATGGCTTGTGCAAAAGCACATTCTATATTCTGTTTTCTTTTTTCCAATATGTAAAATTCAGCAAATTATTGTAAATTATGCATTAAAATTAGAAGAAAAATGCCATGTTTCAGTGTGTTCTCTGTAGATGTGTCAGAAAGACAATGTGTAGAAAACGTGATGTAACCTGACCAGAGGTGTTCAAACTTTTGCATATGACTGTACACTTACTCTCAAATCCCTAGTGTCTTACAAAAGCGCTTTGTTGTCCACTCAGAGAATGTATCTCTGGCTAGTACAGGTTAGTATAGGTTAGAGTCCAAAAACACCCTTGATACCAGCCAGAAACAATTTTCAGTTAGTAATGCTGAAGTCATGAGCATGCACTGTCGCTGAAATTAGAAACGGAGGAAACTAACATGCTTGAGGAAACTTCTTATTCTGAAGAAAATGCATAAAGTAGATGCATAAATCAGTGCAATGTCATTATATGCTTTATAGAAGACCTATAAAAGATGCAAAACTGTTGTAAAACATGACAATGCTTAAAAATAACTCAAAACTGATCAAATCCCACTCCCCCCCCAACACACACACACACATCCTATTCATAAAAGTTCGCTTTTATGAAATTCACTAGAGAGTGATACATAGAGAATACATGATTTGGGTCATTTCCTGTAGTTCAGATTTCAGACAGCAGGGATCTGCTTTCATCATGCAGCTCTTGGAGCTGATTTTGTAATGCTGATTTATAGGGGGGGGGTGTGTTATGCAGAACAGTATGCAGAAAAAAGGCATCCGCTGATGAAAAGTGGAGATTCTAGGCTTACAGTACCTCACATGTCTAGGCGCTTTGTGAAAGTAAGCTGATGTGCTCTGTTATATACTGGCCTCATAGCTATAGAGACTATTAAGACTGGAAATAATTGTAAACATCAAGGTGAAATAACTCAAGAACTTCATTAAATACAGACACACTTTTAAAGTTATAAATTTTTCATGGACTGAACTATTGCTCTGAAGCATTATTCATTTGTTCAGTCTAGTATGAGTTTGGTTCAAAGCTCTGGAGTTGAAGTTGTGGAGCGGTAGAGTTATTATCCGAACACTACCTGCCTTTAAGGAATAACTCACTGCAGTGGAGTCCTGGCTTCAATCGACTGACGGATGGAACCAGGCCCTGAATCCTGGCCAATAAGGATCTAAGCAGGCAGTAGATCATTATTCAGTCTAGATTAATCTCACAAGAAGGCATCAATCACCTGAGCCATCCGTGCATCTCTGCGCCTTGCTGCTTTATGGCAATGGCTGACAGTGAATGATGGCTTTGCCTGCAAGATCTCAGCATAATCTCAGGAAGAGGATAGCCTTTGAAATACGGAGAGGGTCAGCATCAGGGCCCAGTCATAGCTTTATTAATACACAGGGTTACTGGGGTCAAGCCCAGCCCCCCAGCCTGAGAGGAATCTCAAATGAAGCTATCTCTGAACAGCGTTTGGCTGGCTGCTAACCTCCTTTAATGTCCCTTAAGCAATAAAGCAAATTAAAAATAGGAATAAAGCAAAAGCAGCCTGACAGCCACCTGCATATAGCCTGGCTAATGCTGCGTATCCAGCAATTAGTGCTGTTAGTTAACGCTAGCCAGCTAGCTACATATTTGCCAGGTGGCTAGCTAGTAGTGTGTGATGTTCAGTATGGTTAGGCTGATGAATAAACCAGTAGAGAACCCTCAGCATGTTCAAGGCCTTGAGAGACGGCCTAATAATTTATTCAAAATAAAAAAAATACATGCTTAATTCTTATTTCATCATAATTCTTGTGTTTGCTTTGTAAAGCAAGTATTGCAGTAATTATTTCATTGTTATGGGTTAGAAACTCCAAATTCCTGGTACATCCAACAGAAAATTGCCCAATTATAAAGCAAACTCTTTTTGATTAGGACATCAGAAGCTAAACTAAACTGACAGTGGAATCAACCAATCACAGATTTCCAATGAGAGCAATTTTGTAGGACAAAGGTTACTTTAGGTCTTCTGGAAGTCCTACATAAGTCTACGAGTGGTAGCCTGACCAATGCATTTCAATCAGATGTTAGAAAATGAAAACAGCAGCAGTTTGACACCAGGACTCTTTGCTGAAAGAGTCACTGTAAAACTGCTACAATGTTAAATAAATTAGTGTGTCTTTAGACATTCCAGATAAACTGTAGAATTTTTTTTTCAAAGTGGCAAAAAATTTCCACCTTGAATCAAGAACAGCCAAAAAAATGTTCATGTGAATTGCTGTTAGCTTATCGCTAACATACAACTAGAATCCCATAGGGGAGCTAGCAGACGTTAGCATTATTGTAGAGTTGGTTTTTGTTTTGGGTTTTTTGACAAAGCTTTAAAATTTATTGCCAGAACTGAAGCCCTAACAGTCATGATTGTCTCTGTTTTGAACTGTGTTAAAAGATTCTAATGTTACAACAAGCAGGAGTTTGTTTTGTGTGCGTGGGATAGACGTTTGAGAGCCCCCAAAAATGTATAGCCCCAGGTCTTATTCTTAATGTGGCCATGGCCATAGTATGTGCTTGCAGACATCTGATGAAAGCATAACAGTTGGGATTTTACTACATTTGACACGACCAAAGGCTATTGTAATAGCCTCATCTATTACTTATATCACTCCTGATATATGACCTTGTTCTGAGGTCTTATTTGATTTGGTAATTTTTTTCCAACATTCATCCCTGCACCTGTGTAGGATTTTTTTGCCTCAGTGTTGTGCTTCACATCGACCAGCTGAAACCAGCTGAGTGTAACAGTTGTCTCCTGAGCCGTTGCACAGCTGCTCTAGAGTAAGGCTTAAAGTAAGGGAGAGTGGCAAAAAAAAAAAATCCTCTCCCACGCTGCAGTTCCAAACAAGCATCCCAGGAGGGTCTATCTCTCTTCAGGCTTTTTTGGAGTCAGCCAGAGGTCTGCATACATGGAGGCATCATAAAAAGATCTACAGAAAAAATGAAATCCCTTTTTTTTTCCCAGGCATAATGTTGCAGATGTTCATTTAATAGATACTAAGTGAACTTTGCCCCTAACCTTTCAGGACCAGACTCCTCCTGTCTTTTTTAGACCACCTTGGGCCCAATTATGTTAGTCAGTCTAAGCCGAGCCCCGCAGCTGCGATGTCTGAATAAAGATCAATCCACTCTGAGGAAAAGAGAAATGTGGTGGAATGAAGGTGAGCAATAGAGACTCTATCAGCTCCTCGTTGTGCATGCATTACAGTTCACAAATCCGAGCAGACACTACCGACTGTTTTCCAAATGTCAGACTAATTTCACACCACCCAGGAGGCAAACGTATTGAACACTCTCTAAAATCAAATTTTTAAACTTGATTTTCTTTTAACTGCATTCTGTAGGTAACCTCCCCTGATAAAAACAGCATTCCACGTTATCTTAATACAGACATCAAACCTGGACTGTAGAATCTAAAAACGGCTCTGAGTAATGCTGCAAGCAGACGCTTGCCTCACAGATCCACGGAGACAACCTGAACCTTTCGTGCATGCTCTCTGGGGTCAGTCTGATGGTAATTTGAATGTCAGCCGATGAATGCATGAGATGGAGCACCTGAGCTCCTTGATCTAAGAGCACGTGCTCCAGGGAAAGCGCGCCTCCAAAAATATCTCTCCGTCCCTCGGTGACTGATGCTTCTCTGGCCTCCCTGGTTTTGTATAACCCTTTGATATTTAATCAACTCAACCTTTCATGTGGATAAAGAGAGATTAACTACAAATTTATTCAGGCCTGAGTGTTTACCTAATTAGTTCCAGGGCTTACAATAAACAGGCTACATCATCTTTGCTTGCTAGTTTTTACAGTCTTTTATTTTAAGCCGTCACAGCACTTGGCTAATTCTGAGAAAACAGAAGGGCACCTCAGGGCAAAGATATCTGACATTTTTGATTCATGACAAGTTCTAAAACTGATGTTGTATTGAATAATATTTCAATTTCTGTGGAAAAAAATCCAGCTTTTGTTGGTCGCTGGTTTCAGATGCTCTAAATTGGTCTTCAGCTTGATTCTTCCTGGTCTAAGACGGTCAGTGTGGTTGACTAGCTGGACTAGGCTTTTTTTAATTTGAAGTGAAAAACATTACTGCACCACCATTATCAAGTAGATCATCATGCAAATGATGACACTTGGGGCGGTCACCACACTTTTTGAATATATCTTTTGTTACATGTCACTACAACATACAAAATGCTCAAATTATGACATGCTGCGCTGCCGTGCCTGGGCGGTACTGGTATAAAACAAGCTGGCTTTAGCCTAAGTAAGTAAGACATAAAATGTCCACCTAAAAATTAGCAAAGTATAGTAATATGTTTATTCTAAAGGTAAGAATGGAGTGTGTTACATCCAATACAGAACGACTAAGTGTTTATGATTAACTTATGTTTATTTATTGCTTATATATAATGCATTTGTTGATTGAAAGTAGAGTAATGTTGAGTAAAGGTGGACTGAAAATATATAGACTTTTTGATGAGTTTATTTTGTATTTGCTGGGTTACAAGACAAATATTACCTTTATATGTGGGACCTGACCTGTAAAAAGTTTGGAGATAAATAATCAAACTCAGAAAAAAAAACATACGTTATGCTGAATGACTAGTTAAATCATCACCTAAAACATACCCAATGCTCGTCAACTGTTTTGATAGTTAAGCTGGTAGACCAGCTATACCCTATGCTCATCACCCAGCTAACCTGTTTTTTTAACAGGGATCAGTGGAAAACTGCTCTTAAAGGAAAGATAAAAAAATTCAATCGATTTTCTCTTTACCTCAAATGTACTCAATCAAAACTGATTTGATGTCTTAAGTTTGTTTCTTGAGTTTTATACTATTATCTATAAAAAAGGACAAAAATGCATTGTGTAGCTAATAGTAGTATCCTGAATTCCATCCATAGTTTGTCCACTTTGACAGATAACCGTATGTGATATAGCTTCAGAAATGTCTCAAAAAGTCTTTTTGAGATTTCATAACCACTCACCACAACTTAAGGCAAGTGTTTGATGATTTAGAGATGCAGGTTGCGCAATGCTAGTTATAGGGTATAAGCTTTCATTACTTGTTAGGTACATTAGCCTTGTAGCTCCAGGGCAAAACTAAAGAAGCAAGCTTTTGACACTAACCATGTCTTGGCTGACTTAATACTTGTGGGATAAAGGGGAGAAATTGTGTAAAATTGATTTTTACCTGAATTTTGAGTTTAGAAGATCTGTGTCTGACTTATAATGGAGAGTGTAGGCTTTGAATCATTACTCAACTGTAGCCTGTGTTGTGTCAAAGAGTCACAACATACTTACCAAAATAACTGCATATATGACTACATAAATGTGGTGTGCCTCACTCGTTTCTGGAATCCTTCTGCCAGAACAGTTTAATATAGCAGATGTCAACACCATTAAACTCCAGCATTTTGTCCTCTGTGTGTTTACTCCATGCGAACGTCTCTTCACATTATCCCCGGGAACCGAAACGGCTTTAGAAAGGAGTTTCATAACACTGAGTCATTGATCAACTTTGGGCACCTGTGGGGAGAAGGGGAGCGCTAATGCCAGTGCGCCGCAGGAAGCTGCTGGTGTCCTTCCTGAGAGACACAAGCATACATACGTACCCCTGAGGGAACCCAACAGGGCAACTGAAAGAGAGGCTGTGCTTCTCAGACAGAAAACTGAGCCATATCGTGTCAGTGCTTCTTGCTCTACCTTTGAAGTTCTGCATATTATAAGTCTCAGGCATGATAGCAAAGCAATAATAAAGTTTTTAAAGCTGATTTGAAATGGGCTATGAAGTGTGTTAAAGCTAGCTTCTATCCTCTATCCTCAAGTTTGTAGTTCAGCAGCTCTGTTCATGATCACTGAGAGGAAAATGTGGCTGTATAAGCAGCTGGAACAGCCTCTTATGGGACATGAGAGTGGTATTTCAGTGCCCTTGCTATAAACTTGATGTTTTCTCCCCAGCGTGCCATACGAAATATCATATCACAGTGGAATTACTCCAAGGGCTTTGGGGAGCTTTTAGAAAGGACAGAATTGGGCTGTTAAAATTGGACCAGACAATTTTGTGTTGACTGAAGTGTGATGGATTTTGTTGTTGGTCCACATCAGCCTATCTCATGTCAATTATTTTCCAGAGTTATTTATTATATTTAAAGTAGAGATGGCATAAAAGTATCAATAGGCCTCTGTACTGGGACAATATCAGCAGAAAATGCTGGATTAAATACCATGGTAGAAAAAGAACGAATACAGTCCAATTCTGTGACAAATCTTGAAACAGCACACTCACATTATGTGATGTGATGTTGTTAGCTGTGCACATAGTAATAGTAGAGTGTTTGAGTAGCTGGAGCATGATAGTCTACTTTTACATGCTTAGATCTTAAGTGAAGCGCATCAATTAAAAAAAAGCAGATTTTAAAGGTTTGTAGCTTTTAAAGAAGAAATATCGGATCAGCATCAAGGTTGGAATATCAGCATCAGCGGAAAAGAAAAAGCGCTATGGTGCCATCTCGGATTTAAAGGAATAGTTATTTCCTGTTGATACCGTACCAGTACTGTGCAGAGGTCAGAGACCACCCTTCATTTATTTAATTTCCGGTCAAAACAGCCATTAAGTACAAGTTAGTCATTTTTCAGGAGATATTTAGAGGAAATTAGATGTAAGATAATCCACTTGTAAGTAATCCAACAGGAAATTAGCGCAAAACCTGGTAGACCACCAAAACCATCACCATCAGATAAACAGCACTTAAAGCTTTCAGAGAGAAGAAAATAAAGCTCCACTTTTGCTTCAGATCTGAATAAATCCACAGGTGTTTGTGTCCATTCTTCCACTGTGAGAAGACAACTCAGCGTATGGGTCTGAATGAATGTGTAGCATTCAAAAAGATACATGCAAGAAAGAGCAAATACACCAAAATGAAAAGAAAAAAATTGCTGCTGGTGTTCTCAGAACAATGGACTGACCACCCCAGCATCCAGGCCTTGACATCATTGAATGTGTTTGGGATTAAATGGACTGTAAAAGGGAGAAAATGCAACCAACTTCTAAGACTGAACTTTGAAGGTGTGGGAAAATATCCCTGTAGGTTTCCTTAAAAACTGAAAGCAAGCCTGAAACGAATGGAAGCTGTAATGAAAAGGAAAAGAGAGGTCACACTAAATACTGAAAAATGTTGATATTATATCTAGTTATTGAGGCTTCTGTATAATTATCTGTTAAATGTTTTCTGCTTAATGTATTTAATGCTGAAAAATGAATGACGTACTTAATGGCCATGTTGACTATTTTTTTTTGACTATTATATGAATTTAATGTGGTCTCTGAGTTTTACATATGACATACAGCATCAAAAACTACATAAACAAGTTTGTGAGATTACTTGAGAGGCAATCATGTGATGATTTAGACATGCAGTTTGGTTCGAATACAATTTTGTAATCTGTTTCAACGAATTTCATTAAAGTAAAGTGGTCGTATAATTCCCAAAATTACTATTCTGTTCTTCAGACAGGTCAAGGACAAATAGCATGACAAAGTGCTCTCAGTGAGTGTGTTCGAGGTTCAGGAGGTCATGCTCATGTTCTGTATGATTCATGGGGTAGTTCAAGTGTGTCAAGTTATCAGTGAAAGCAGCAGCAGTGCTGGCAGGTCTTTGATACCCTCACACTCCAGAGTTCTCCAGTCCACGTGACCACACTTCCTAATGTTCACCGTCACTCATGCGAGGAAAACACACTCCACAATAGCTCATTACAGCTATTACTTCCATCTGTCTGCCGGAGCTGGGAGAAGTGAGAGTTTATTCCTGGCTCCCTGGTTTGATTGACAGTGCTCTCCACCGTTGGAAAGTGTGATGGACGGCTCCATTGCTCCTGACCCTGCTCTCGTGAAGAGGACGGAACAGAGTGACACCAAAACAAGTTGATTTGGAACTAGAACTGACAGTTTGAAGCCTATCGTTTTTCTCAAGTTCATAACCTAGCACAAAAATCTGCAACTGCATTTAAGAGTGAAAGGTTTCAGTGCACTCCTGAAGGCCTAAATATTTTTCTAAAAATTGGAAGAACAAGTGATAAATATCAAAAAGTGATCACTTATAACTCACGCACTGTAAAAATGGCTCGTCAGATCAACCTATCAAAGTAATAACAAGCAGTTGAACTAGTTTTATTCAACTCAAAAAATTACTTTGATTGAAAACATTGTTCATTTAAAGTATTTATTTAGGTTAAATAAATAAAACTAGTTAATTTATTTGTTACCACATGAAATAATTTTTTAGGTTGAATTGATGAGCCATTTTTATAGTCTACCATCTACATCTACTGGTGTTAATAAATACAGGGGGTTTACAAAATAAAAGAAATACCACATGAAATACATATTCATTGATCATGTAATCTGGTACATCTATATGGTTGCACTTTATAGGATAAACAATCAAGGATATCTTTATCCCTCAGGGGCAATTGGTTGTCCAGTCAGCGGTGTCCACCCAAAAACATCACAGACAATAAATAAACAGTAAATCTAACATAAAAGAGCCAGTGGACGATAGCTATAGCATAAAAATCACATTGGGTTATTTAACCCCTTAAAATCCCAGGCTTATTGCATACTAAGGTCTATTATTCGGTAACTACAGGGACTTCAATGCAAACTGACTGAGCTATTCTTAGGTTATAGGTTAGGCTATAATAAAACGTTGGTTTTATAATATAACTTAGGTGATAATAAAACTTTGGGTCCTGCATGTTGGCAAATTCAATCTGCAGCTAGACAGAAACAACTTGAACTCCTTAAACGGGGTGGCCAGGATCAGCCGAGATTGACTAAGCCTTCTTCCAGTTATGAACTATAGCCCATTTGTTGCTTATCAGCCCTCCTCCACTTCATCTATCAATGGAAAAAGGCTGCCATAGGCGCACTACTGACCAGATATTATGTGGTTGGTAAAACACTCTTAGCATAGCAGTGTGTGTTGTGCTGGTACGAGTCTATCAGGTGCAGCAGTGTTCTTGAGGTTTTTAAACACCTCAATGTCATTCAATTCAATTCAATTCAATTCAACTTTATTGTCATTATACTGAAACAGGGTTGTACAGTACAACGAAACACTTTTAGGCTAGATCTCCAGTGCAATTACAGACAACATAGTGCAGGACAGGACATAGTGCAAGACAGGACATAGTGCAGGGACATAGAACAATAAATACAGAAAATAAATACAAGTATATACACTGCAGTAGGTGTGCTGGTACTTTAACACTGTTAATATAACAGTAGGTGCAATAGGGTATGTAGAGGGCAGGGAGCAACAAACTATGGGTTAAAGTGCATGGTGCATACAGTCTCTGAGCTGATGGCGATCTGAGGGATAGTAGGGGGAGGACAGAGGTCAGTCTGTTAATCAGGTTGAGGTTGGTGTGAAGTAGTGAGTAGTAGTCATGACTGGGTGGAGAATAGTCCACCAAACAAAAACACGCCACCAACAGTGGCCCTGTGGCCAGAATCTGGCCACTGACAAAAGGCTACAGTAAGACCGACACAAACTGTGCAGAAAAAAAGATAAGCTATTATCTGTAACTTTACATTTACAAGGTGTACAAACAAGGTAGATTTTTCTAATGAAGTGGGCAGTAAGTGTTCTGCTGAGAATGGTCCACCACCCAAATAATATCTGGTCAGTGGTGACCCTTTTCCACTGATTGTTGGGTCAGAGGGGCCCTGACAAGTTTTGCAATAACTGACAGGCTACAGACAGTAATTTTAAACCTACAAAATCACCTGTATGGGAGGTGTGCTTGATAACATTTCCATAGAGTATTTTATGTTTCTGTTATTTTGTACATTCCCTGTATTTACTTTTGAAGCAGATTCTTAACTCAGCTCTCAGCACAAACACCTGCAGCTACATTCTGAGCCAAAGAGAGCACTTCAGTTTACAATGGGTGTAGATTGGAGAGTGCAGTTAAAAGGTAGAAAAAAACGAATATTCAACTCATGAAAGCCTAATTATGCTGATGAGTCGCTGTAAAGACTAAAATAGTTCATTATCAGATAATGATCACCATCTGGATCATATTATCGCAGTTGTAAGAAAACCTAGTAATTCCATTTTACTTAGGATTTTCTGTTTTTTACACCATTTGAAAATTGCATGCTGCCCTTTACATTATGTGACCATTTTGTAAGGAATAGACCAACAGCATTGTTAAAAAAGATATCTTGGCTGAAGTTCAAACAGTGTTTTCCTTCTCCTACAAAGTTTTTGGGGAAAGAAGGTTTTCTTATATCAGCAGCAATAGGTACATGCACATGTATGGACTGACACTGCACACTGCATTTGTCATTCGGTAAATGTTACTCTTTATTCAGCTTTAGGTAAAAAAGGTAAAAAACATATTTTACAGAAACTCAACAATTAAATATATTACATTTTTCAGTATTGAGTTTGTCCACCATTTGCCTTTGTTAAAGCTTCCATTCATTTGGGAAACTTGCTTTCAGTTTTTCAAAGAAATTTGTTGGAAATATTTTTCCACACCTCCAAAGTTTAGTCTTAGAAGTTGGTTGCATTTTCTGCTTCTCATAATCCAAGTTTTCCCAAATGCATTCAGTGATGTTGAGGTCTGGACTCTGGGGTGGTCAGTCCATTGTTCTGAGAACACCAGCAGCTTCTTTGTTTGATCTGCAAATGTTCTTTTTGGTCTATTTCCTTTTCTCCATAAGGGAGTCTTAGCAGCTACTCATCCTTTCAGACCCATAGCACTGAGTTGTCTTCTCACAGTGAAAGGATGAACAGAAACACCAGAGGATTTTTTCAGATCTGAAGCAAAAGTAGACCTTGATTTTCTCTCAAAGATGAAAGCTTTAAGTACTGTTTATCTGATGATGATAGTTTTGCTGGTCTTCTAGATCTTGTTAGAGGTTCTATTTTCTCTAAATCTTGTAGTCATTTCTTTGATGCCCTGCTTTGGAAACTTTTTTGAGTTTCGCCTTCCTTATGCAAGTGGACTATCTTATCTCTAATCTCCTCAGAAATATCTCTTGAAAGATGAAGAACCTGTGCTTATAGCTGTTTTCGCTATTAAAACATGAAGAGTGGTCTTTGACAGAGTACTGATGATGTGTTTTGAAGCGATCTGACCATTTTTTGGGTGCTATTTTCCCGACATTCAATTCCAGTGGTTGTCAGAAGCCGTAAGACTACACATTAAATTTTCTCTCCACTTGAAGGACCGCTATTTCTTTCGAGGAACGTTTGGATGTGCAACAGTAAATAACAATGTGTACGTGAGGCTGAGAATATTGTCGCATGCCGCTACAGTCTTGTTCTGCTTTGCTGCGAGTACTCTCACATTTATATCCTCATTTATCATTTTGTGTGAGTGTGTACATGCGCAGCGTTCGTGTATGAAGGACGAAGAAAATTAAGTCAAACTCAAGGCAGCAGAAAATCAACAAAACTAGTATCACACTGTAGATTTATCCAGAGGACAGAGCTTACCAAGCATGATAAATAGATCGCTCTGTGGATGCTGGAAAATGACCTGCCTTCTACTAAATCTTGAAGTCTCAAAGGAGCAAAGTATCCTCACATCACAGTGAGAAAAGCTTTTCCTCTTGAGAACGTACCTCCAGCCCCAGAGGAAAACAAACTAAAACCTGCGTTTAAGCCGATACGCTGTTGAAATGTTTGTGAGGTGTCATGGGTGCTGAGCTTTTTGAAGAGCGAGGATAAGAGGAGATGATCTTAAATCAGTTTTTGAAGGGATTAAAGTAACTCGGGCCTGTAATGTATTGAAATTCCACTCTGAGATGTAACACCAGACCATAAAAAGAACGAGAAGAGAGCAGCGCTGAATGCTGGAACACCTTGTTCTCTACATTCACAATGCATTAGCCGTATTTAATTGGCAGGTGATATTATCTTTTTGGATATATGCTGTACGAGTGTTTGCCTCAAAGGTGAATGGCTCATGTTGTGTTTCACGGGACCCCTTAAACCTCTCCTGGGGGTATTTGTCAGGTTGGATGTGTGTTATTTTGGCTCCCTATGGTAATCCAAGGAGATATACATTCAGTTTAGTGACCTGGAAGTAACCTACATAGCACAGAACATGTACATACACAGTGCGGCAGCTCTTTCTGCACTATTCTTCTGCATGGGTGGGTTGCCAGCCTCCACAAGCAAACAGTGAATTCCACTGATTTTTTCAACATTTCTGTTCTTAAAAATGATGGTTCTTCAAGCATTCCTTAGTAAAGAAAATAATTCTAAATAGAACCATGATGCATGATTAAAGGGTTCTTTGCATCGTGAAATGGTTCTTCAGATTGATGGTGAATGTGCTGTGTATATGGTTCTATATAGAACCTTTTTGAAAAGGGCTCTACATAGCACCAAAAAGGATTCTTATATTGTTAGACACTCTTAAAAAAGATGGTTCTTTAAGGGTTCTTTAGTAAAGAGAATGGTTCTATGTAGAACCATGAACACTCAAAGACCTCTTTGCATGATTAAAGCGTTCTTCAGCGGGATGGAGAATGTAGTGTACATGGTTCTGTATAGAACCTTTTTGAAAAGGGTTCTATATAGCGCTAAAAAGAGTTGTTCTATTGCTACGATGTCAAGCTTGTAACAATGGAAGGATTTTGGTGCTATATAGAACCCTTTTTTAAAAAGGTTCTATATAGAACCATCCAAAGCACATTCTCCATTAACATACATAGCCCTTTCATGATGCAAGAACCCTTTAATCGTGTGTATTTTTTTTACTAAAGAACCCTTGAAGAACCATCATTTTTAAGAGTGTGTAATTAAAAGGTTGAGATGTAAACACAGTCACTCAGCATGATTTGATGTGAAATGGTGCATTATAAAGAAACTTATCAGTTCAGTTATCTTTACAGTGATGGCGATCAAAGTGTGCATACAACAAGGTCTGTATCTATGCATAAGAACTGCCCATATCCAGTAGAAAATTGCCAGTTTATCAAACATGCATATGCACAGTTGTATGTAATGAACGATGATAAATCCTACCCTGCTTTACTCGTGCATGGCCGGGCTCATTACATAGAGAAATAGCTAAATATGATGAACAACTTCCCTTTTAACATCCTCAGACGCATATGAAAAGCTCGTGTTGTGTGTATACTTTAGTTTTTACATGCAAAAATGCAACTTTCCATTTGACATGAATTAAATATGAACATTGAATAATTAAAATTTCACCTACAACAATTTCACTTGCCATAAATTCAACATGCAAATTATAAATATATTATATTATAAATTATAAATAATAATAATTATTTTACCACTTCAATTCCAATATGTTTTCTTCTGACCATTCAGTCAAAGTTAACTGAATTTGTACATGCTAGAACATAATTCCTACGTATAAAATTGAATTTTGAATGTTGAAATGTGTTTTTCTTACATTTTCAGTTTATTTTTATATTTTACTTATTAAAACAATGCTTACACAAAATGTACTCAAAAATGCTTAACACAACTCAAATGTGCCAAAGCTTTAAGCATGGCAAGGTCAGTCACTGTCTACTATCATCATAATCAATCTGTAGATGTGTTTTTTTTATTTGGTTTTACTTTACTTTTAAAGTAAGTCTGAATCAGCGGTCATCTGTATTTACACCTGTTTACAACTCATCTGTACACTGTAAAACACTTGATTTGAAGTGTGATTTGAGATTTGGATTGATGACTAAAATGCACATATAGCCTTTTTATTTGCTATTCAAGTGAATCTACAAGGACATTGTTAATGGTAAAATAGTGGTAAATCCAAAACCTTAAAACTTTTAAAAATATGTTTTAGGCCAGAACCTTGTCAAAACTATTGTTAAAAAAATGTCTCAATGGCATCACGCAGCACATTCATAACCATTTCATGTAACAGCTGTCTGTGAGGGAGCTTTTAGAAACATTGAATCTCTCAGTTGTCTGGTTCCTATCACCACCACTGTAAACAATTCTGACATGGTAAGTTTCTCTAGAATGGGGCATTTCACATCAAATCACTCTGAATGGCTGAATCTTACCATTTAATTATGCAGAAATTCTGAGAATTTGGTGGAATTCCCCTTTAAGTCCTCTGGAGTGTAGGTAATTATAGTGAGTGACACACGATTATGTCAGCAGTCCACCCAATTTTACAGAATATGATTTAATCACATTATCTGAAATTACATTGGTTGTTTGCTATGACCTACATCTCCGAAGCTCTATCTTATCCTGACATTGCTAGAGGTCACTATATTAGTTAAATAAGTGGACAGAACTGGAGCAACATGCTACACTGAAGCAGAACAGTGTTATTCTTGTACTGCCTCTATAGAAGCATCATATATGTGTTTGTCATACTAGGAACAGAATTTGTGTTTCATTGTACTATTCTGCTCATTACACTTCAGCAAATGGTCAGTTACTATGGACAATAAGTTGAAAGCTTCCCTGTACTTAGTAAAGAGCTTCCATTGACTTAAAACATACCATTAGGTAGCTGCTGAAATTCATCAGTAAACATTTGTTTGTTTAAAACATTTTATAAATTCGTCAGTCACATGTATTTGCAAGTTGGAGGGAAATTTCACTGATTTTTTTTCAAAATGTCTGCATAATTAAACGGTTAAGATGTGAACCAAGTCATTCAGAGTAGTTTGTTGTGAAATGCTCCATTCAAGAGAAACTTACTGAGTCAGAATCATTTGTGAACAGTGGTGTTGATGGGAACCAGATGTCTGAAGAGTTTAATGCCTCTAAAATCTCTGGTCATTATGCAAAATAGTTATGAACAAGCTGCCAGACCACTGTACTGGAACCAAGCAAGCAGTGTTGCTGCGAGATGGCAGCAAAACACTTTTGGAGCAAAGCTGAAACCAAATACATGTTTGACAAAATGAAGGATTTAAATATTCTTCATATTCTAGATGATATATGATCATATTTTCAGGTAAAGTGGAGCGATGTTTTTTTTAAAAAAAGCCATGGTATGATGTTTAAGATTTACATTATGTTTACACTACGTCTTCTTCTGTGAGTTTATTGGCTGGTTGTAAAGCAGAAATCCAATTACTGCCCGACTGCACTTGGGTAATCAGATAATGGGAAAACCAGGAGTTTTCCCATTATCTCATTACCCAAGTGCATGTAAACGCATTGATTGGATTACTGATAAAATCTGATTTTGTGTCATTGAATTATTAAAACACACTCGTTGTAGAGAAATCTAGAGGTAGATAGGCAGAGAAGTCATTTTTTCTACAATGCAATTTACATCAAACCACTCTGAAATAACCACAGAATAGTGATTGAATTATGCAAAAATTCAGAAAAATCAGTGGAATTCCCCTGTAAATCTCTGCATTCTTCCAGAAAGTGGTCATTTGTTACCAGTACATTGGTTTAGTTTAACTGTAGCCATGAAATGCACTTTCTGGCTGTTTTGGAGGAAGTCCCTCGAGTGAACCACTCATTGGTTCTCTTCAATAACGTTGAAGATATTTTGAAGAAAATTTGTATGATTTACAAAACTGAAAATGAACTAGATTTTCATCTTCATATGTGAGGGAAGGCAACATTTAAAAAAGTGTCTTTGTTGTTTTAAATGCATTTTTGTACGTTTTTTTATGTAAAGAAAACTGCAGTTATGCTGTCCATTTTATCTCAGCATGGCCGCCTTTGTGGAGAAATGTGAACTGTTTTCGCAGCGGGGGGACTCACCCTTCCCCAGTCTGCCCTCATTGTTCACTAGCAGCTCAACACAGAGCCACAACATTTTACACACAGAGCCAACAGTTGCCACTAGGGGGCCTGCAGAAAAAAACGTAGAGAATGTGAAAGTGACTGGAACAGCTTTGTTTTGTTTTTTTTTGTTTTGTTTTTTTTTACTATGCTCCAGTTGTATAAAACTGCAAAAAAACAACTTTGAAAAGACATTTTCTCGTGTCTGTCATCCTAGGGCCTAGTTGTAGTTCTGAATTTTCATTAAATAGGTACATATTTCAATCACTTACCATAATTCAGCATGTGCCCATTGGCTTCTATTATGAGTAAGTTTTTAGTTCAGAGAAATGCATCAAAATTGTTGTCTGTGAATCAATGGTACAATACAGATGTAGCAGATAGAGAATAGGTTGGACAATGCTGGAGAAGTCCTTTAACACTCTGAACATCAAAGCTTTTGTGTGTAAAGAAAGGACAGGCTTTTCTACACCAGCTTTCTCCATTCAGATGGGAGTGTAAGGTTTGGAGAGAGTGTAGAAGGTCAGCATTGACCAGGCCCTGACCTGAGGAGAGGTGCCCTGGAGATGATTCATTTTTTTCCCCTATCAGAATCCAGCTTTTTTTCCCAGCACCCTGCTGTTGCCCCTGTGCACTCGCTAAAAGGACAGCCACTCTCCATGCATTCACAATCAGCTGCAGCAGAACCTCTCTGTATGTGAGTGAATGTGCTTCTCCACAACGACACATACATGCAGCCGGCACACCTTAGGGGCCATGAGGTGTGTGCAGGATTTTGTAGGTCAGTTGGATTGGAGTTTAGCTAGAGTTTGGGTCTTTTCTGTGTGTGGTGGTAATGTTTGATAATGGCTGAGCTAGTCAGAATGAAATGTAGAAGGATTCTGGCCTGCTCGACGGTGTAAAAGGTTATTTGTTAAGAGTGCCTGTCTGACTTTCCCCTACAGCCATAATTAAGAGAAAAAGGCCTGCTTGCGAGGTGAATCTGAAAGGGTTATTAGCATTTCGCTTCCCGGAACATGAAAGATGTCTGCCATCGTCACCCTTTGTTTTTCAGGAAGAGTAAAATTCCCAGCAGGCTATAATGAACCTTTATTACCTTTGCCTTCTGGACATCTTCACCCTCTTCCTTTTCACTAAAGTGCTTTAACTTGTCACTGGGCTAACAGGGGCTCATTAAAATGAAACTGCATAATAAAAACGACAATAGTTCACTGTCTGGTTGTGCTGTTGATAAAGGTGGAAGGTTCTCTGTTGATACTGTGCATTTCCAAAATATTCCTTTGTGTCCACGTGAAAAGGATAACAATCTTTGCTGGAGGCCCAATTTATACATAACCATTTATCTTCCCAATCTGGGCTGTTTCCACATGACTGGAATTCCCCTCATGTGATACGTTCAAAGCTCCTAACAGAATCAGCAACATTCCGAAAGAAATTGACTTTGTATTTCTTTATCTCTTTATCCTGACATAAAGTCTCAGGGATGGGGAGCAAGTTGTGAGGGAAACACGGATTAGGAGCTCAAAGATGGCCATCAGGGAGCAGAAGGCAGCCTGACGCTGGCATGTTGGCTAGCTCCTGTTGAATCTGTCCAAGATATTGAGCAGTGCTGTTTTGAGGAAATCTCTGTAATCCAAGGTTTGGTTCATGACATCAGCTTTCTGTGTCCTCTTGGGCTTTTAGTCTTCAAGACTGAAGGCACATTTGACCTTGTGTACCTCAGGAGCTGTGGTTGAACCGGGACTTTCCTCTTGTCCTTCTTCGACAAAGACTCAGTGAATCTTAATTATATTCTCATTTGGCACCATTTTCCATACTGAAGTGAGGCGGCTGCTTTCTCCCGCACTGAAGAGGCGCATTTGTTATGGTGACACACTCTTGAGGAATACGCTTGCTTGCCTCCAAGGGAGCTCCATAACAGCTTTCAAATGTCAGGTCACCCTAAAAAGAGTTTCACAGTGAATTTCGAGTGAATCAAAAAGGTTACGTACAAATACCACAGAGTTCATAATGTCACAGGGATCATTTAACTGGAGGGTTGCCAAATTTGATTATTAATGGTCAAATACCTCATGAGTCTCGAATGCTCCCTTTTTTTTCCTGAAGTTGAAATTTGATAGGGCTTTTTCAAGACGTGATTTGTTATGAGACGTGTTCAGGCTCCAGTGAGAGCCCTTCAGAAGGAGATTACGGATCATCAAAAGCAAAGAAGAGGTATGAAACAAACAGCCTCTAAGAGTTATTGTACTCAATGCACTGTGTGCTAGTAGGCTCTCAAGAGCTGGATTAAAGGATCTGAGGCAAAAATTGAACTTGGTTTTTTAAGCCCTCTTGGTGGCTCCTTGAAAGCAGATGGCCTTTAGAAGCTTTTTTCAATGAGGCGTTGTATCTTTCTCTCAAGTACAGAGTTGTTCCATTGTTTAACTAGAAGATTCGGACTGCAACACCTGCATGGCATCTTTTAAAAGCTGCTATATAAACAACAACCTCGGAGCCCAGAATCTGTGACAGTCTCAGGCATAACATGGAATCTTATTGTAAAATGTGAAGCTTAAAAGCAACAACAGGTTACAATATTTAAACACATCAGCTCTGTTGTTTTTAAACATCCATCAAAAGAAATATTTCCATAAACAATTTTTTATATATTTGTTACCTTTCAAGCTTTTTGCCCTGAAATGGGTTTAAAATGAATGTTTTGTATTTTCCTTTTTCTCTGTTGCCTTTTATCATTCTGCTGTGTGGGCGCAGCTCCAACCACTCCATATTACATTTTGATTAGAACCTCTTCATTGACAACCTCTGTATCAAACATAGCAGCCCAGTTCTTCCTTACTACCTTGAAGTATAGCCCAGGCTGGAAATCACCGCACACTGAGCCAATCCTACATGTATAAGCCTGAAGGAGACGATTCAGAACACAAACATGAGCCTGAAAATACTTGCAGCCTTGTAGCAGCTTCTCAGTGGGGCTATTAGAGTCAGACTCTACACTTGTGTAAGCTAGTTAACCTATACCTAGTCTAGTTCGCATTGGCTAGGCATTTTGGAATAATTTAGCCAGCAGGAGGGTCTTGCAGGCAGAATGGTGAAGCAGTGGGTTGCACATGACCAGGGTCCTTTCTTTCTGTGTGTGTGCATGTTCTTCCTGTGTCTGTGTGGGTTTCTTCCCACAATCCAAAGACATGCAGTCAGGCAAATTGGAGATACTAAATTACCCCTAGGTGTGAATGTGTATGTCTGTGTGTCTGGTGACCTGTCCAGGGTGTTTCCTGCCGTCCACCCAATGAGTGCTGGGATAGGCTCCAGCACCATCTGCGACCCAGGAGGATAAGTGGTTTAGTAGATAAATGAATGTCTTCCAACAAAAACATGACAAAGATTTTTTAAATCTATAAATAAACATGGTGTGTGCAATCAGTACAACACTGTTTATGTGACTTTATTTTCGTTAATTGAACGTTTTCACCTGTTAGCTGTAAGTCAACAATTCCACAATAATCTGAATACGTGCTGGATGCTGAAAATATGCCTGCAGTTTCTGGCTGGTTACATTTCTGCTGTACTGAGCTAAATGATCTACAATGTCTATTATTAAAAAAAGATGTATTTTCATCCACATTGCCTGCAGGAGTGTTAAGTGTCTGGAAAGCTACTCTTTTCAGCTTGAGTTGGCTGGCAAATCCCAAACTGTACTGAGCCCAATTTTTAACCGAGCCTGCAGTAAAATGCTTACTACACAGTCTTGTACTGAGTGTCCCCAGAAAGATATTCGGTCTATTTTGCTTTTGTCTCATTATTTGGAATTGAATGACCACACGTCCTCCTGCACTCCAAAACTAAACATTTAAAAATCTGAAAAACATTTGACCATCTTATACTAGCTGAAGTAGAGTGGTGTGTGAGAGGGTGAGCTGATTTCAATTCATGAATATGTAATATAAGGTAGTCTGTTATTTGCTGTAGTCAATTAGTGTGTGATATGAAGATGACATAAAATAAAGTATAATTCCGAAAAGGTGGTTGGGGGGCAGTGTAACAATATTTTAAAGCTTCCAAGGTTATTTTAGGCATTCTTCAGCACACAGCAAATGTTATGCTGAGGTATTGTCATTGTTCATTTTTGTTATTTTTTTATTTATTATTAGAATTTATTTAATTATTCATTATTTTTTAGATTACTTATTGTATTATTTATTAATTATTTAACATATTTGAAAACACCAGTTGCTCTTTACATTGTGTTGACATTTCATGATGAATGAGCCAATAGAAACTGTCCTGAATTACTTGGAAAAATATCTTGTTCCATTAACTTCTATTCAAAGTTAAAAAGGTTTTTCCTTCTCCTGTGAAGTTTTTACAGTTTGGAAATACAAGGTTTTGTCCTGACAGTGATGATAATCATTGAGCATAATCAGAGACTTCCTGATAATATTAAATTTTTGGTATGAGGGAACAATACTGTGCTGGACTTTTAACATAGACACACCTTGCAATTGATGGGAAGCAGCACAAGCTTTTTCAGTGCTCTCCAGAGACAGTGCTGCCCCCTTGAGGAGAATTATCAGCCTGCTAAACAAATGAGTGAGTGAGGTACAAGCCAGGTCCATGAAGTGCTTTGCATTTTAATATTCCACAAGTACACTGGAAGGCTTTTGTTGCTTGTCTCTATTACTAATTCATACAGAAATAAAATGATGGATAGTTAGTCATTCGCTCACACCTTTTGGTTCCTTTAGTTGAGCAATGCTACAACCACTCAAATAAAATAGAATGATGTCAGGATCAATGCAAGGGCTGATGACAGATTTAATCATAATAAAGGTGAGACGATCCCTGCTTGCTAAATCATCTGGTAGAAGAAAGGGGAAAAGTTGTGCACAAATAAATCAATTTCTACCAAAAGCTGGAGATTGCTTTCACCCAACAGCTGGACCTTTCTGTCAATGATGTATGAAACCCTCTTACCTCTCTTTCTTGGAAAAAAAAAATTGCACAGGAGCACACTCCAAACTCCATAAAGTAGGGTTCTGTTGACACTGATAATTTACAAGGGCATCTACACTCGTTCAGGAAAGAACAATGGCTCTCATTACTGGCCCCACAACATTAAGACCAGGCACCAGATTGAAGAAAGACTCGCCCTCAAGGTCTCCTTCATGCTAGGTAATAAAGGGAAATTATGTGTGATGTCATCCTGTCCTTACATGTGATTGCTTTTTTTATTGCTCAAATGTGATTAACATGTTAATTTTAGATTTGGGAATCACAGCAAAGCTTTTTGCGTTTTTTTTTTTTTGTTTGTTTGTTTGTTTGTTTGTTTAACTAAAGGTTCTAAAGTACTAAAAGTGCCAAAGAGGGTTCGTTGAAGTGATTCTATATAAGAACCAGACCCAAGACAGGAACCATTTAAGAACCTTTAAATTTAAGAGTCTAGACTAATCAGTACCACTTTACAATAAGACTAACTATTCAAACAGTTTATGCTGGGTTTAAATATGTTTATTAATGGTTAATACTTAGGTCATAACTAAAATCATTAATAAGCAGTTATAAAACAGTCAAGTCAACAGTCACAGAGTCAGCATCAGTCAGCATTGTAACTGTCAGTTTGATGAGATGGCATATTTCTCAGATATAACAGGTCTCTGTTGCGCTTTTCATTTGTGTTATAACTGTTTATTAATGATTTGTAAGTTTTTTATGACCTAATTAATAACCATTAATAGACTGTTTTTAAACCATGCATAAACCCTTTACTAGCATTAGTCTGACTGCAGTGTGGCACAGATTAGTCCTTTTTTTTGCATTCCCAATGACTTAAGAATTACAGTAAAAAAGTAAAAACTCTTTTTATTACTCGGTTATAACTAAGTTAGTTCGCATTGCTCTCCATGTAATCACTGAATAATAAGCCTTAGAATATAATAAGCCTGGGAATGTAAGGGTTTAAAAAATATCTGGGCAGAACAAGGATGTCAGGTTGTTCAAGCCTTCCTTTCCGTCATGAGGCAATAAAGTTAGATGTCACAATCAATCGTTGAGAAATACACTGGCTCACGACAAGCATAAAATTTGCTGTTCAATGAAGGGTTGCACAACAATGTGGTGGCACCTACTTTAGATTGTGTTTGCTTTGACAGCTGTCACCACTGTTATTTTATTCAGGCAGGAAAGATAATATAGTTCAGATAAAGTGCTATACATCTTCCCACCCATTTTCTGAACGCTACTCTGCAAGATAAATCAATATGCTGCCAAGCAGAACTATACCATGCATCTGATGGTTGATGAGTTAGATCTGATTTTCACTGCTGTTTTCCAAAGCTCTGCTCTTGGGAGAGAGCAGAAGCAGAGGGTGTTTTTTTTTTTAAGTTGGATGTTGTGCTTTGTGACCTGCTCTGTCTCTGGAGAGGCGTCCAGGGCAGGTTGGAGTGCAGGGTACTGTCACTGTCTTCCACCTCACTTCTCTAATGCCTACTGTTCCCCAGTCAAGATGCTTCCACCCTGCCAGGGCCTGGACCATCTCCCATCAATATTTCAAACCTCTGACATAAAGGATAGAACACTCATTTAAGGCTGCCTGAAGGTTCTTATTGTCTTAAGTGCTTTAGTGCTAGAAGGAAGCGCAAACAGCTTTCATGTTGCAAACCTCTCTCTCACGCACTGCGTTTGATGTTTTTCCTTTTTCTTTAGTGCATACGCTGAGATATATACCGTAAATCTCTTGAAGAGTGTTATTGTTCTTTTCTCAATAACAGCGGATGTAGACAATATGTCCAAAAGTTTTTGTGGGCACTTGATCCAAGTTCTACTATTTCTCCTGAAATCAAGGGTATTTAAAAGAAGTTTGTCCTCCTTTTACTGCAGTAACAGCCTCTACTCTTCTAGGAAGGCTTATTTTAACCCCTTAAATGGCCAGGACCCACTGGTTTTATTACACACTTCTATTACCTAATAATAGCTTAGGCAGTTTGCATTGAGGAATAAACCTTATTGTGCAATAAGCCAGGGATTTCAAGGGGTTAAGGCATTGTTGTGAGAAACTGATTGGATTCAGCCACAAGTGTATTAGTGAGGCCAGACTGAATATTAGATCTCGATCACCCCAACTCATCTGAACGTATTGGATGGAACTCCATCAGTCAAGAAGACCCAATTGCACTGCTCCATAGTCCAATGCTGGGGAGCTTTACACCCATCCTAAATGATATACATCCTATTCTATTGGCAGTGCTTTTCTTTGGAGACTGTATATTCGCCAAGGGCTTTATGTGGAACACTATACTAATAATGGGTAGAGCCTCCCTTCCACAAGATACTTGAAACATTCCTTTGAGATTCTAGTCCATGTTGACATTATTGCATCATTCAATTCCTGCAGATTTTTAGGTGTGGTTTCATGCTGTGAACCTCCCATTCTACCACATCCCAAAAATGTTCTATTGGATTCAGATCTGGTGACTGAGAAGGCCAATGAAAAGCACTGAACTCATTGTCATGTTCACTAAAACAGTTGACTATTTTTGCTTTGTGATATGGTGCACTGTCATGCTGGAAGCAGCCATTAGAAAATGGGTAAATTGTTGCCATGAAGGGATGCACATGGTCAGCAACAATCCTCAAATAGACTGTGGCATTCAAGCGATGACTGACTGGTATTAACAGGCCTAAAGTGCGCCAAAGAAAACATTCCCCATACCATTACACCACCTCCACCAGCCTGGACATTTGACACAAGGCAGGTTGGGTCCATGGATTCATTCTGTTCATACCAAATTCTGATCCTGCCTTCTGTGTGCCTCAGCAGAAATCGAGAGGCATCTGACAGAAGTGGAGCCCAATGTGGTCCTCTGCTGTTGTAGCCCATCTGCCTCAAGGTTCGACATGTGCATTCTCAGTTGCTTTTCTGCTCACCACAGTTGTACAGAGTGGTTATCTGTATTATCATAGGTTTTCTGTCGGCTCGAACAAATCCGGCCACTCTCCGTTGACATCTCTAATCAACAAGGCATTCCTGTCCAAAGAACTGCTGCTGACTGGATGCACCATTCTGAGTAAACTCTAGAGACTGTTGTCCTAGGAGATCAGCAGTTATAGAAATCAAAAATCATGCCACGGTCAAAATCACTGAAACATTTTTTCACTATTCTGATGGTTGATGTGAACATTACCTGAACTGAACCTCTGCACTGCTGCGACATAATTGGCTCATTGGATAATTGCATAAATGATTAGATGTACAGATGTACAGGTGTACCTAATAAAGTGCTCAGTGAGTGTACAAGAGTGTATGATTGAATACCTGTATCAGCAATGTGTGCATCATAAAGCAGCTGGGTTCACTAACTAAAAGGGGGGTCTTTTGACATACAGTGTACAAACCTCAGTTCCAAACATGTTAGGACAGTATTTGAAATGCTAATAATAACAAAAAGCAACAATTAGCAAGTTTTGTTTTTGTTCAAGTTTTTATTTTAATTGAATATAGCTTAATTTCATTGTATTAGGATATGCAGTAATGACTATTAACACCATTTAATACTGTGGATTTTTCCCACTTCCTATGACAATGTGCTGTCTAAGGTCAAGGTAACATTACACTAGGTTTCCTCATCTGGGCCTCTATCTTTCTCTTTGGAACACACTGATCATTAATGATGACTTTCCTGTGTTAGCAAGGCCAGGAAAAAGTTGTCAGCCATGACTGCCATAAATTCCTCCACCCACCTATTTCCCAGACAGAGAAAAATTATCTTCCATTTTTCACAGCAAGACCACATGACCTATTGGAAAAGTCATGACATGATGTTTCTGAACACCAGAACGGATTTAAAGCAGTCAAAGTCCATGGGCACAAACATCCACATCTAGCACAGAAATAGGACTTAATGAGAAGACTGGCTGCCCCTGGGGTGCATTCGAAATCGACTTATTCACAACACAAGAACACACCATTCTCCTGGCTTACATAGAACAGTATTCAAGTAAGGCTGAAATTTGCTTTACAGACTGCAGTGTCACAGCTAGTCACCCCGTAAACTCTAAACTAAACTTTTACTGACAATATGCACTCTCAATATTTACCACAGCCCAAAAGAAATTAGGCAATCAGTCTATAGTAATGCAACAGTTATCAGGCATTCAATCTATAACATTGCCAGTTATTAGGCATTCATTCTGCAACAGTGCAACAGTTGCTAGACATTCAGTCTATAATAGTGCAAATGGTCATTAAGTATTCAGTCTATAATAGTGCAACAATTATTAGGCATTTAGTCCATAATGTTGCCACAGTTATTAGGCATTCAATATGTAATAGGTATTCGGTGCAACAATTTAGTTTACAATAATGCAACAGTTACTAGGCATTCAGTCTACACTAGTAAAACAGTTATTAGGAATACAGTTTATATAATGCAACAGTTATTAGGAATTCTGTCTATATTAGTGCAACGGTTATTAGGCATGCAGTCTATACTAGTGCAAAAGTTATTAGAAATTAAGTCTACAATAGTGCAACAGTTATTAGGAATTCAGTCTATATTAGAGCAACAGTTATTAGCAATTCAGTCTATATAAGTGCGAACAGTTATTAGGAATTCAATCTATACTATTGCAACAGATATTAGACATTAAGTCTATATTAGTGCAACAGTTACTAGGCATTCAGTCTACATTAGTAAAACAGTTATTAGGAATTCAGTCTATATTAGTGCAAGTTATTAGGAATTCAGTCTATATTATTGCAACAGTTATTAAGCATGCAGTCTATATTAGTGCAAACAGTTATTAGGCATCCAGTCTATAGTAGTAAAACAGCACTTAGTTTATAATAGTGCAACAGTTATGAGGCATTTAATCTGGACTAGGGTCTTGTGGGCCCCAGAGCAGAAAACGTATGGGCCCCTTAAGCAAATGAAGGCCAACAGGCAAGGAATATTACTTATACTAGAATATAATAATAGAATAATAGCATTATTAGAGTTATTCTCTAAAACATACTTTTATAATATAACTAATTGACCTGTACCTCTGTTTTATTTGTGGCAGATTGTAGGGTAGCATTTACCAACATAATTTATACTGCTATTTGATGTAGATACAGGAATACAAGTTCCAAAAAAGTTGCAGATTTCATTTCATTTTTGATTATTTTGATCTATTCATAAATCTGACTTCAAGCACTATTCATTTACTCCCTTGATATTTCTAGTTGAGGAACTGTATATATGAACCATTTGATACTTGGACTTTAATACAGAAAAAGAGTCTCTTTAATCACGAAATTTTTATAGGTACCAACAAGCTTTGAGAGTATTACATAACTAAAAGAAAAACTCTTACATGAGTACATGATACAGAAAGATTCCACCACTGCAAGGTGAAGGAGTTCTTTTTTAGCTTGATAAAAAAGGACCTGCACAGTATGTTGGTGCTGGGCTGTTGTGTAGTCACTGCTCTGAAGCAACTGGGTCTGATTGAGTGTGAGTGAAGAGAGCTGATGGAGAAAACAATCGTGCAGAAGTGCTGGGCACTCATGCAGAGATCAATCAATGGCACATCGCATTTAGCACATTGCTTTCAAAGCCCAAAGAAACGAGTGACGAGCTTTTGAAGTCATTAGCTTCACTACGGACAAAGTATTGACCAGCGCTGAAGTGTCGTACACCAGGCCATCGAGTGGTGAGATGGCTGATGGAAACAGTTTGACACCAGCTTGGGTTTGCACCACAAATCCACTCTCTAAGCTCAGCTAACTAGAATGCACACAAGGGGGAATAAAGCAGAGTGGACCCTCCATCAAGCTCATGGAGATTTCTTTTAAAAGGCTCTATCCTGAACCAGTTCTTAGCTGCTGTTTCAACCTTTCCCCTCCCGTGAGAGTGTAACCTGGAAAAAAGAGTTGTGTTTTCTGGGATTGTGTTTGAATTTTTTATACAAGGAAGTTGTTTTTCTCTTTAGTCGTGACCCGCTCTTCTTCAGTTCAAGTGAAGTGCAAATTTTTATATTTGTTCCATGGGACTTTATCTAAGCCCTGGGGCATTCTACATCTATTTCTTAATTTCATTCCCTTACACAAATACTGACTGGATGGGGCACCAGCATGGAAGACTAAGCTTTTGAAGTCATATTCAGAGTTTCTCTTGCTTGCTTTCTGTACATTTTTTAAAAAAGATCCTCTCTGCGCCTAATGGAAACTCACTCCGACAAATAAAAATGCACTATTATAAAAAGGCCTGCTGAGGCTGGGCATAGCACAAAATCTCATCACAATAATAATTTTAACACTTTTCATTACATTAACAATTATTGTGCTTCTGTTATCAACTGCTAAACTTTCATTAAAGGAAGAGAGGTCCGGGTCCACAGGTCCGGGTCTCCCAGGGGCCCAAGCAACTAGGGGTGTAACTACAATAGTAAATGCTGTTAAAAGCTGACACAAGATTTTCAGAGCGTCAACTTATCACATGTAGAACCAAAGATGTTAAAAGTTGACACTGAAAGAAGTTGACTAAAAGATTTCCCTTCACTTTTGAATGACCAAGGCAGTTTGCTTGTTTATAAATGTACTCCTCTGTCTGTTCATTTGTACTACTACTGAATTTGTGGACAGCCAGGTTGAATCGATGATTGAAGTAATACTACGGCAATTATAGTATGGTGAATAGTGAACAGTCACCATTTAGAATGGAACCAGTAACTTAGCTACAAGAGTTAACCAAGGGGTCTTTTTTGTTCCATGTGAGTTAGCCAAATTTTACTTCCATTACTCTGGGCCCTTTGAGCAATTATGATAAAATCTAAATAGCTGTCTTGACTTGCGGTGGGACACATTTCTAGAGTTTGCAATTATTCATTTTTTTACTAGCTGACTTGTAATTCAAAAAAAGATGGTGACTAGTCAACCCTATTTATAAAAAAAAACAAAGCACAAAAAAAAATGTGACTAGTCCAGACATCAGTGAAAAGTATTTTATTAGCAGTTTGATAATAATGGCTGAGGTGGCAGAAATTTTTGGTAGTTTCGTTCTCAGACAGTCAGCTTGCAGAATCTCATCTCTCACAAAGAATTTAAACTGGCTTCAACTATCCATGCTTCTATTTACTGGTATTATTAGCAGAGCTGGTTTGTTGTTCTGTGTTCAGGAAGTGAATGCATTCTTCTATATGTTTTTTTTAAGCATATACAAACTATGGTTTTGTTCAAAAGCTCCATATTAACCTATTCACTTTGGACTTGCTTGGGAGTGCCCTCTAGTGTTTGACAAACACAGAAGACATTATTGAGTGGCAGTTCCCCTCTCTACAAAGTCTCTGTCATTAGTTTGATGGGAAACAAAGCTTTCTATCAAGATAAATGCTAGTTACAAGCAGTTGCATCTATATTCCTCAGTAAGCCTTTCAGAATGAAATACAGGCCTAGTGGCTGAACCAGGAAACATTCCTTTTTAGTTATTTCAGAATTCATGCAGATTAGTTCTCCACAAACGTGAGTTTGTTTGTGGTGGTTGTGCATTGCGCTAAAAAGTCTGTGATTGGTTGTTCTGCATATCAGTCAAACAGCCCTTTCCTATCAGACGCCTGTCCTTGAAACCTACTGGATCTGGCTTATGATGCTGTATTTCAGTATAGTTTTATTTTCCAGCTTGCACTGGAATTGGTTTCATTTCAGGTAGTATTTCCACACAAATAAAGTACTTTGGTCTTTGTGCTTAGTAGACAACATTATGTCTGCCCTCTCCCATTGCTTTTTTTCATGGCACTGCCCCAGTGTGCGGACTGGTCAATTGTTAGTCATTTAGTTGACTAGTCAATGCAACCTGTACTAATTTTAAACTTGTCATTGTGTTATGGCCAATAATAAACCTTACTCTCTCCATGTCTTTCCTGAACGTCCACTTCATTTTATCCACCAGTCACTGCTTATCAACCATTCTACTATTCCACCATTACCCCTGTCAGCCCCCTTTTCTGTTCTGGTCAATTTAACAGAAGTATTTAGATTTTTTCTAGAATTGCATAGATAATCTGAATTTAGTTTTGGGCACCATAAGCCCCAGACTATGCAGCTTGAATGCAACACTCAAAAAACATTCTTCCAAAAAAAAAAAACAAAACAAAAAAAAAACCACAAAAACAATAACAACATATACCCAACACCGTGGTTAGTATGCTGCCATCATGGTGCTGCACAGGCCTCATGTAACCTCATGTGATAAAAAATGTAGCCAGGTAGGGGGCCTTTATACATTTGTGCCCAGGGGCCTGTAACTTGATTATCCAGGCCTGGGCATCCATTGCCCTGCAGAAGATGTTTTCTGACACTGTTGGGAAGGCCCTGCAGTACTGATGACACATGGTACCATTATGAGAGAGTATTTAGAGGAATGCCAATTAAATACACCCCTAGTGTTTCCAGTCTGTTATCAAGAGAACACTATGCTCACATATCACACATTTTTGCCCCTTCTACTAATTTTAGAAATTACTCTTCTGCCACGAGGTGAAGGACGTGCTGCTAGATACACCATGTTGATGTTTTCATTCACAGCTCATTGCTTCACCAGTGCCCCACGTTAGACTACATTACTCTGAAAAGGTTGAACTCATCTTCATGAGGGCCTATATACTGTTATTTTATCCTAGAATCAAGCTGTGAAACTGATTGAATGAAAGTCATGTGTGACACTTTTTTCCATCTTGTGATGTAATTTCCCTTTTGGAATGATTTTAAAAAAGAGAACTTCGCCTGATTTTCAAAATCGTGGCATAATTTACTATTTGAGACAGAAGTCATTCAGAGTGTTTTGCATTGCATCATAGATTAATTTACCAGCTTGGATATTCTTTACAATGGTGGTTGTGAATCTTGGTGGATCTTGATGAATGTTCAATTTATTTACCCTCCAAAATGACCTGTGACCCTACATTTGTCTTTTTATATGCAATGTTGATAATGGCAAAATAGTAGTGAATCCAAAAAACATTTTGTTTGGGTAGTCTTGCCTTACAATGTCCTTCACGTACCTCTCTACCATTAATGGATTTTCAAACTACTTTTTAGGCCAAAAGCTCATCTCAAAACCATTGTAAAACAAAGTACAGGGCCAAAATCATGTGGATACCCTTCCATTTCAGGTGTTTCAGCCATGTCCATTACAGGTGTATAAAAACAAGCACACAGCCATACAATCTCCATGGACAACACTGCCAGTAGAATGGGTCGTATTAAAGAGCTCAGTGACTTTAAACATGGCACTGTCACAGGATGCTTCCTTTGCCACTAGGTAGTTTGTGAAATTTCTGACCTTCTAAATATGCCCTGGTCAACTGTAAGTGCTATTATTGTGAAATGGAAGTGTCTAGGAGCAACAACAGCTCTGCTATGAACTGGTAGACCACGCAAACTTACAAAGGGGGTTGCCGAGTGATGAAGCATGTTGCGCATAAAAATTGCCTATCCTCTGTTGCATCACTCACTACAGAGTTCCACACTGCCCCTAGAAGCAACATCTGCACAAGAACTGTGCGTCAGTGGCTTCATGAAATGGGTTTCCATGACAGAGCAGCTGCGCACAATCCTAAGATCACTATGCGCAATGTCAAGCGTCAGCTAGGGTGATGCAAAGCACGCCGTCACTGGACTCTTGAGCAGTGGAAACATGTTATCTGGAGTGATGAATCATGTTTCACTATCTGGCAGTCTGATGAACGAAACTGGGCTTGGCGGATGCCAGGAGAACGCTACCTACCGGAATGCATTGTGCCTAAACAACAGTAAAGTTTGGTGGAGGAGGGATAATGGTCTCAGGCTGTTTTTTAGGGTTTTGGCTTGGCCCCTTAGTTCCAGTTTGGATGAATTGGAACAGTGTTTGCGAGCCAGGCCTTCTCGTCCTTCCCAGAAGAGCAGAGGCTGTTATAACTGCACGATTTTGAAATGGGATGTCTCAGGTTTTGAATGCCTTAAGTTTTGAAATGACATGTCCAACAAGCTCATATAGGTGTGATGGTCAGGTGTCCACATACTTTTCGCTATATAGCATATGGGGCATCAGGCAGCGCATTCATAACCAATTCATATAATAATTGTTCTGTGAGGCAGCTTTGGGAGGCATTAAATTCTTCAGATGTCTGGTTCCACTGTGAATAACTGTGACTCTGTACATTTCTCTGTAAAGCACATTTCACATCAAACCACTCTGAATGACCTTGAATAACCAAACTACGCAGAAATTATGAAATTTCAGTGGAATTCCGCTTTACGTCAGTTAGGAGGTGGAAACATGAAACATATGTAGAGCAGATTAGCAGCTGTAAGTCATCAGTTTCCAAATTTACAAAATGTGTTCTTGTTTCTGCTTTATTTCAGAACTCAAACAGAAGAGACACGCCAGCCATCTGATTTTCATATGTACAGTATTTGCTCAGTAGGCCTCAGAGAGTGTGATGCAGTTTACTAAGAGCTCTAACAAAGTGAATTATGAGTGGAACATCTCAGTTGTTGTCAAATGTTAATACTCATTAATAACTATAGTATTTCTCTTCATGTTGTGTATGACATTGTAATGATGAAGCATCATTTTCATTTACTTTATTTCATGAAAAATAAACAAAAGCACATATTCCATGTTATCAGTTGTCGTTTTGTAGCCATCTCTGGTAGTGTTTCTCTTTTTTCTCTGTCCCCATTCCCGCTACTAATCATCATCATCTGCACATCATAATAACAGCAGTCACTGTAATGGTGCCAAGAAATGTAATCAAAGCAGTAAAATGAAATACATGATAAGAAATTAGAACAAAAACAAACAACAGCAAAATCACACAAAAAACAAAGCCTATTCTTTCTTTTTTTTCGGTATACTTCATTTTCTAGCTTTACACTGCCATCTATTGGTAATGCAATGTAGTGTTTTGGATAGAGATCCAGCAATAAATATTTAGCCATGTATGCTATACTCTTAATAAAAACACACACATTAAGCCAAAAATTAACCCTTAAAATACATCACAAAAAGATCCAGGAGTCTAAAGCATGTACACAGGGGTGGGCAATATGATGATATTTTATCATCATCGTGATTAATTATCTCACAACACACTTTTCTAAGCATATCGTTGATATCGTCAGCAACTTAAGAACTCTGACCAACATCATGTTTCATTACAGAGAGAGCATGAGTAGTCTTGTTTAACTGGCAAACATTAATTAAAGGTAATTGTACATAGATGGTAATAGTATTTTTAATCGTGGGAGTAGAGATTTTTTGTCAGTTCCAACTTATCAAACCTCTAATTATTTACTAACTAAATATTCTGATACATAAAGTGTAACGTGAAAATGTCTTTAAGTATTGTTACATGGCGATTTTTGCCATATTGTCCACTCCTATGTATACAAAATCCTATATGATATATTACATCAATAAAATATACAGATGAAGACCTTCTGGTTTTTCTAGATTTCACAAAATTTCTACTATCATCTGAAAAATATTGAAATATTTGTCATGTCACTAAGATGCTGCATGCTCAACATGTAGCCTCTTGATCAATGTTGAATATAAGATAGCAGGTCTCCAGATGGTCCGTCCCTACCGTGTGATGAAACTGGGGCTGCAGGTCTTCTGGTTTCAGGCCATTCAGAAAGTGCGCACTGATCTCCTCATAAAGTAAGGGCCCAACATCCTCTGCAAGTGAATGATGAGAAGGACAGTCCTTACTACATATTTTCACCCATCATATCAGCAAGCTGGTATCCACAGTTTGTAAATCTTATACGGTTGATATTGGCAGTTTTATTTGGACAGTTTAACATTACTAATATTAAATATGAATCTTAATTGTATGGTATATGGTATAAGCCTTAACAAATACTACGTCAGAAAAGATATGTCTACTGACCAATGTACTTCTCTCTCAGAGTTCTCATGGTAACTGACAGGCCACCGGAATCCTGCAGCTTGGGGGAGTCCTCTTCTGATAGGGACTGCATGGCATTTCTAGCATAGTTCACCACTTCAGCTAACTCCTCCTCCTCACCCTCCTCAAAGTCATCTGGGTACTCAGCAGCGTCCACATCATCAGGGAGAGCTGTAACACATACAGTACAGTGTATTAAAGTTTACCCAAAAGTTTGGGGATTCGTACCTTTTCCACATGCCTTAAAGGGGACAAATTCTGTATTTTCCCTGTATTTGAAGTCCATTTATGGTCTTCTGTACCCAAAACAGTCATGTTTACAGGCTTATTTCCCAACTTCTTTTATCTCTTAAAAATAAACAGCCTGTTTTTATTACTGTGTCTTTAAGACCGATATATGTACATTGCTACTGTTCTGATTAGCTGCCCTGTATTGTGCCTCAATAAAAAGCAGTATGGGCTGAGACACTGCTTATAACATCACTTCGGTAGGTTTTTCCATAAAAGCAATTTAGTGAAAAGCATTTTAGTTTTCCATTATATGGGCCTTCTAGAGGGCCTATATGCTTTATTTTGTATTTTACTTTTTTCCTTCAATGTCCACTTATAGTGTTTGGGTTTAAGTACCAAAAACAGACAGTCATAATTATTTTTATATGATTTTTCAACCTCTTTTTATCTCTTAAAAATAAACAGCTTGTTTTTGTTGCTGTGCCTTTAAGACTGATATATGTAAATTACCTACATCCTGACTGGCTGTCCTGTATTATGCCTCGGTTAAAAAAAGCAGTCTGGCCTGAAACACTCCTTATAATGAGAATGGGTGGGGCTACACTGCTGTAAGCTGAATAGGTGGATAGATGTATTTGTGTTGGTTTTTGTGACATGGACTAAAAGGACTGGGCAGTGAACAGAATATTTAGAAACTTTAATAATGTTCACATACTGCATCAAAGTCTTACATCCATAAAAGCAAAGAACATTTTGTTTTCCACTATATGTGCCTTTCAATATAAATAAGCATGCTTTCTCTGTTGGTTTATATTAATACTAAAGGCTAAACCCAATTAAGAAACAGTATCGCTTGTGTAAATTGTGACTACCACTTTGGGAATATTGAAATGCGATGCCTTTCACACTAATACCTTTCTAGGTTTTCAGTGTGTGCTTTTAACACTAGTTTGCAAAATCACTTCACAACACTTAAGACAGTCATTGTACATCAAATAAATCCTTTATGTCTTATGTCACTTACAGCATATTTTTTATTAGTGTTCTATCATTTAAGAATCTTTTTGTTTGTATTGTAGTCAGTTTGCACAGTATTGATACTGAATAATAAACCATGGGATGTAATGAGCCTGGCAATTTCAGAGTTTATACAGGTAACACTATGGTATTGAAATATGTGAGCTCATAATGATGATAAACTCAATGTGAAAAACGCAGTTGCAAAGCCAACTTATCAGTGCATATCTGACAATGTTTTCTCTCAAAACTTCTCTATGGCTTACCATGCAGCTCTTCAGAAACAACACGCGCAGGACTGAAGGAGGCATCCTTCCTTGAAGCACCTTCAACAGATGACATACTGTCATTTTCTTCAAAGTCTTCTGAATAATCAGACTCAGTTCTAGCATGGACTGTCTCATCCTCAGCTTCAAGAGGTGCCTGACCATGCTCTTCCATACTTGGTGCTTCATGCAGAGTGGGCATTTCCATATGAATGACAGTGTTCTTCCAGGTTAAAGTTGCTCCTTCACTCTCCACAGCAGATGTGGGCTCGGTGACACATTCTTCTCTTGTCGGAGGTCTGGTCTCAGCGTTAACCTTTGTCAGTTCCGTCTCTTGATACTCAATGAACTGTCCCAGATGTTCCTGCACATAGGACATGCCCAGGATGCTGCTGGCACTCGGTCTGTTCTCAGGAACCAAGCACAGCATTTTCTCAATCAATGCGTGAAGATTATCTGAGTACCTTTCAGGTGCTGGGCTATATTCACCTTTTATTATCTTGTAAAACAAATTCAGCAGATTTTTAGCCCAAAAAGCTGGTCTGAGTGCACAAAGTTCATACAGTAAGCAGCCAAGGGCCCATATGTCAGATTTTGTGCTGTACGGAACGTCCTGGCACAACTCGGGGCTGAGGTAGCTGGGTGTTCCTACGCAGGTAGAGGCCATATCCAGAGTGTGATTCATTATCTTTGATATTCCAAAATCTCCCAGCTTAATCATACCCCTCTTAGTTAGGAGCACATTGGAGGTCTTAATGTCTCTGTGAAGAATTTTTGCAGAGTGAATGTAGCTGACTGCCATGACGACCTGCACGAACCAGTTCATTATGACATGTTCTGAGAAATATTCCTCTGCTTTTCTATCTTTAATCTGATCATCCAGTGTTCCACCATCACAGTAATCCATAGCAATATAAATGTGATCGTTTGCTGGATCATAGAAAGTGTCGCTCCATGTCACAATATGGGGGTGCCTGAGATTCCTCAGGATTTCAGCCTCTTGCGACACAGCCTCTTTCGTCTTTGTCTTTCGAGAGTTGTCAACCTGTATTCTTTTCACAGCATAGAGTTTCTTTGTATCTTTGTGTCTCATTAGAAAGACAACACCTGCTCCTCCACTTCCAAGTGTAAGAATTTGGTTATATTTTTCCATGTATCCTCACTTAAAGATTACTTAGCTTTTAATTGTAAAAGTCTGTTAACCCACTGGACTCTGTATTTCCATGGACAGTAATGTCAATCTGATTAACTATACTTACCTAGCGCCAAAATTAGGCCCACTTTGCTATTTTATGAACACTTCCCTGATTACACGCACAACAACGTCGTGAAAATGACTCTGAGTTAATTTAACTTAACCTACTTATAGCAAACGTCAGTTAATGTTTTATCACAGGTTAGCTAACAGCTAAATAGCTAACGCCAATTTCCTGACCCAGTTATCACCTACTATTAAAACATATTGAAGTTGACTTTATTTATGAATAACGAACAAAACCCTGACTTTCAAATACGATTAAATCGAGTTCAAACCGTTGTAAACGAAAAATTAACTACTTTTCCAACTAGCTTTCGAACTAACCTAAACTATTACCTCCGGTGGGCGTTTTGTTTTGGTCTTCGCAAATTATCTCCATGGCAACAGCGGCATGGTTGAAGAAGCGGACTTCTCATTGGCTCAGAGGAGGGGCTGCTCTGGACGGGCTCTGAACTGCTGTCTCACCATCACTGTGCAGCTCTCCAAAATATTCATCTAGCTTTGCTGTACTGTCCCTGACCGTGATCAGCTAATGGCATATAACCGAGTGTATCATTTAAAGCTATTATTTACGTTTATCTGTCATGTCCTGCGGTGGAAAAAGGAGAACAGAGCCGTTGTGTACATACATTTTGTCTAAATTAGAAGACATAAAGGTTTATAGATAGACATTATTTATACCTAGTGTTAAATGCATAGTCACAGGGAAGGGAATTGTGAGGTATTCATTTTGATTTTTTACTTGACTATTCTATAAATTGTATTGTATGTTAAAGAGGAATTCCACATTTTTTTCAAATATTCTGCGTGATTAAATCACATGTAAACAGAGTCATTCCGAGTGATTTGATTCGCAATGCTCCATTGTAGCGAAACCCGCCGTGTTAGAACTCTTCACAATGGTGGTGATAGGAACCAGACGTCTAAACCATTTAATGTCTCTAAAAACTCCCCAAGAGAAAGTTATTACACGAAATGGCTGTGGATACACTGACTGATGTCTCAGACGTTGTTTTACAACATTTTTGAGATGAAGTTTTGGCCTGAAATGTATCTTTTAAAAGCCAATCATGATAATGCAGAGCGTTAGCAAATCAGTCCCCAAAAGAAAACATTTTTTTTTTTCAAATTTACTACTATTTTACCATAATAAACATTACATATAAAAACTCAGAAGACAAGTGCAGGTTCACTGCTGGTTTTGGATAGTAAGTAAAATTCCTATATTTGTGTTGTAGACATGGTCACCCCTGGTTCTTATTATTTCCACTGAAAAGAAAATCGGAATCGGTAACTTTCTCTACCGTTTCATGTCAAAACACTCTGAATGACTTTATTTACATCACAACCACTGATTTATGCACACATTTTGAAAAATCTGCAGAATTGCCCTTTAATGTGGATTCTTTGTAAGAATCTTATAGTTATGTTTTATTAGGCTGGCTGACTGCTTTTATTGTTTTTCACGTCACAGAAGAGCTGAACCCAAATATCCCTTACTGGGGAACCATGAAACATAATAGTGGCTAAACGGAATTGGTCCTCCCAGCAGGTCAGGGGGAATTAGAGAGAAGCACTTGGCAACCACGGTGGTGTGGGTAGGCGTGCTGGTTCAGAGCAAAAAAGCTAGCTAGCTGCTAATAAACATGCCACCAAAAGGAAAAGGTGGCAAAGGTGCAAAAGGTGCAAAAGGTGAGTCGTGTGTGTTAATCACATTATTAGCAGTCAACAGTAACTCATTATTTTTCTTGATCTGGCAATGTTTTGCATGTCAAATACAATTTAGTATTGCATGCTAATATGCTAAGCTGCTGATAGTGGATTTGGACTGATAGCTGTTAGCGAGCTATAACCACGTTAAGACTGCTCTGAACTTTAGCAAAATGCTAACTAACTAATGCTGATGTTTACCTATTACGCAGTTGCGTAGAGAAATGTCCAGATAACTAACGTTAATTATCACATTTTGTGGGCAGTGGATATCATCAACATGATATAGCATATGCACTATAGTTAATGATAGCTAAGTTAGCTAGGTTAGCTAAGTTAGCTATCGATGCTAACCAGTCATATGGCAAATGGGTAGCTAACTTTCTTTTTTTCCAGATTATGGAAGGTGTAACGTTATTGTCCGTAAGATAATTAAATGTAGGCTCTTTCAGCAGGAGCCGCTGCCTCCGGCAGTGGAGACACAGACAAAAAGGAGAAAGCCCAGAAAGGAGGCACAGCAGTAAAGGTATTTGCTTTAATGCCTTTAAATGGGAACGTCATTTCTTTTCTAGATGTCTGCATAATTAAATCATTAACATGTAAATAAAGTCATTCGGAGTGGTTTAAAGTGAAGTGCCCTATTTTGGAGAAACTTCTAGAGTCAGAATGGTTCACAGTGTAAGTGATGGGAATCAGACGTGTGAAGTGTTTAAAACTCACTCACGGAGAGTTATTACGTTAAATGGTTATGAGTATGTTGGGGTAAAGTTTTGGCCTTTAATGAAACCTCTTATTCACCAGGGTATATTTTGGTTTTTCCATTTGAATTTACATGACCAAATTGTAAGGCAAATTATTCAGTCACTGCATGAAATAAATGTAATTATTTATTTATTTATTGTAAAAGTTCTCCTCAAATTAACAGAACATGTGTTTTATGATCATACACATATTGCTGTCTGCTTACAGTTTACTGCTGAAAGCCTGACGCTCTTCGTATTTTTTTTATAACAATAATATTTACACAGCAGATCACTGAAGAGACACCATCTATTTATAGTTTATAGCCCAGATTTGTGGAAAAGTGGGTCAACTTTCAGTAGAAAAAAAAGTTCAGCTTCTTTTATTATAAGGGTTTAAAATGACATGTCCCATCTATTTGACTGGAAAGAAGACACCCACATTCTGAATGTAGCTTATGAAATATGAAAGTTATCAAGAATAGGACGAAATGTGTTTTGGAACCACCGGTGGTCTCAAGGAGTTGAAAAGGTTAATATACGTTAATGGTGGAGGGGTGCATGCAGGGTGTGGTAAAGCACAATAGTACCTAAAGAAAACGTGACCCTTTTCTGATTAACCACTATTTTGCCACTATTAACATTACATATAAAAACTTAGAAGACGCCTGTAGGTTCACTGGTCATTTTGAATAGTAAATAAAATGGCTATATTTATATTGTAGACATTGTGACACCTGGTTCCCATCACCTCTGTTGTAGAGAAAATCTGAGTTGCTTTACAGTAGAGCATTTTGCATCAAACCACCCTAAATGACTTACATTTCAGTGAGTGAATTATGCAAACATTTTGAAAAAATGAGTGGAATTCCCCTTTAAGTTAACTGTTCCATATGATAACCTGTACATTAGGTTTGACAAGAACAGCCAGTAAACCTGCTAGTGATAGTAGGGTCTGTTTTAATTATATTTATAAGATAGAATATAAGGAAAGAACTGCACTAATATACACTGATTTGTCTTTTATTGTCTTACGATATATAAAACATGGATTTGTCTTTGATTCAAATAGAATAATTATAAATAAACCAGGTTATTTTTTTAAATAGTGACTTGTGACTTCATTTATAGTCAGCTTCTCGTGAGTGTATGCAGCAATTCATTAAGGAAAGAACAACTTTCTGTGCGGTAAACTCTATGCTGACTTAACATGCCTGTTATTGGGCTCTGGGTTGCACACCAGTGCAGTACTATCTTAAAATATATAAAATAAATAATTAATGAGATTATATTAATAGACAGATAATGAGTAAAACCTATTAATTTGAATACTGTAAGTTACATAATATTGTTAAATTGTATTATGAAATGGAAAGTTTATCAGTGAAACTTGATGCATAAACTGATGTGATGTTATTTGATCCTAAATCCGCCAGGTGCGTCATATTCTTTGTGAAAAGCATGGGAAGTGCATGGAGGCTATGGAAAAACTGAAGGCTGGGGTGCGCTTCAGTGAAGTGGCATCACAGTACAGTGAAGACAAAGCTAGACAAGGAGTAAGCAAGTGTTTTATATCACATCCATTCATTTAATAGCTTGTAAACACAAGCTACAGCCTTGATACCCTAATTATGATTTTACCCTTATTTGTTTTACCACTTTTACTCATAAGGGGATTTATAATTTACTTAACTTTGCTTTGCAGTGATGTGTTCCTCAAAGAATAGAGCTGTACAGCTCTTTACTATAGTGAAGCTCTCATAGTGCCTGTACTTCACCAGTAGATGGCACAATCATGCCTGCTTTGTTGCTCATCGTAGGAAAAGGCTTTCAAACAAGCAGTTGGGAAAAAACCCTTCTGGTTTTAACCGTTTGTGACCAGGACTTTTAAATTATTTAGGTTTCCAGTGTGAGAATACATTTTTGTGTCAATATTTAATTGAGTTTTATCGTGATTACTTTAAAATTCTATAACATTTATCAACAGGCCAGACAATGTGGTATAAAGTTTTTTGTATATATTTGTTTACTTGTATTGGTGCCAGTCTCCATTTTTCTCTTTTTTCTGTCCCACCCTCTGTAATACTAAATTCAGATTATTTTCATTATTTTTCTTTGATACCTGACTGCATTTGTGCTCAGACATGTTTGCGGCATACGGACATGGTTGGCTGAAATGCTTGAGCATGGCCTGAATCAGGATTTTACATCTGGGTGGAATGTGATTTTTATACTGATTAGACTGAAATGTAGGTGAAATAAATATCTAGTCTGGGCAGGGATCAGATTTCAGCACCTACCTAAATACAGCATAAGGAGGTTTGCTTTGCCTTTGGCAGGGTGACCTTGGCTGGATGACTCGTGGATCAATGGTTGGACCATTTCAGGATGCTGCGTTTGCACTACCCGTCAGCACAATGGATAAGCCTGTGTACACGGATCCTCCAGTGAAAACAAAGTTCGGCTACCACATCATCATGGTTGAAGGCAAAAAGTGACCATTGTTTTTGACCTTTGATTGCCAAACCACATGGCTTTGCATATTTTGTAGCACTGGCTGTTTTTTTTTTTTAACCATGTAAATATCAGTTAATAAAGAACTGAAAAAAGGCTAATGTTGGAAGTGTCGTTCTTTTCACATTCTTTGTTAGTTCTAGACACAATGAGACAGTGACATGCCTACGCACTAGGTGGTGTTGAGTCAGCCATGTGGGGCTATGTGGGATTTCATAACTTCCTTTCCCCGTGTGCAATGACAAGACTGAATATTTCAGAACAATGAAAGAAGCCATTAAAAAAAAAAGGTTCTTTTTTACCAATCTTAAAGAAACGGTTGGCTGAAAAAATATGTTTACACAATTCTTATCTCAAAACATGTAGTAGGTCAGCCAAGGTATGTCTGGTGTCTGAAGGTTACTACTTTAGTTGTGTGCTGGAGCTACAATGCTAATGTTGCTAAACGTAATGCAGTGCTGCTCGAGTTTTAAACACCTCAGTGTCACTGCTGGACTGCATGTAGTCCACAAATCAAAAATACCCAGCCAACAACGTCCTGTGGGAAGCGTCCTGTGACCACTGATGAAGGACAAGAGGGTGACCAACACAAACTTTGCAGTAACAGATGAGCTTCTGTTTCTAGTCATCTACAAGGTTGACAGCAGTGTAGGTTATGTGGGTCTAATAGAGTGGACAGTGAGTGGACACAGTGTTGCTGGAGTTTTTAAACACTGATGAGTCTGATCCACTCGTACCAGCGCACCAGCACGTGTCACTGCAGTACTGAGAATGAGTCCACCACCCAAATAGTGCCTGCTGTGGTGGTCCTGACCTTGATAAACAGGGTAAAAGGGGGCTAACGAAGTATGCAGACTACAGTCTGTAATTATAGAACTACAAACTGCACTTGTGTGGTAAATAGAGCTGATAAAAATGGATAATGAGTGTAGAAACAAGGAGGTGGTTTAATGTTATGGCTGAGCGTGTCTTGACCGATCGACATTGGCGTAAAGGGACAAATTGTACATTTGTTTCTCAGTGCCACCGAACCTTTTAAGATCGCGAGATAAGGAGGGAAAATGAGAGACGAAGGACAAAAAGATTTCCATTTGCTATTGAAGCTGCTCTACACATCATTGCCATTGTATTTAAAACAGCACGAACTGAAGCAAATGAGAAAAGCCACGCGGGGCTCGACTCCCCTTCTTCGCTCTCATTGGCTGAAAAATATGGAGTCAGATGACGCAGCGCGTTCCGGGTTCTCTCCGGCTGTTGGAGGTAACTATCGGTCAGTCTGAGCGGAGCGGAGAGCGGCGGCGGCGGGCAACGCTGAGCTTTAGCGGAGGTAAGAATGTAGTTCACCTGGCCTTTCAGATAAGCTGGGTATCGCTCTCCAGCAGCATGGACTAATCTTATTAGCGCTGTAATCTGTAACAAGATGAAGGTAGCGGCTTTAATCAAATATTGCGACAACGTTTGTGTGGATGGTGAACTAAAATGTGTCAGGTTAGCTAAGCCGGCTAGCTGGGCTGTTCAACCGGCGAGGCTTTCACTAAATCACGCGGACAAAAAAACAACGATTTGGATGTTTTTAGATGAAGTTTTCATGTATCACGACGGTAAAGTCTGTTTACAACCAAATGTGGACACTAAATTCAGGTGGTTTCACATTTGGGGAGGGGATGCGGAAAGCGTGTGCTGGCAGCCTCATGTGATGATAATGATAATGATGATGATGATGCTGGTGAGCTGGCTGACGAGTTACCGCCGACAAAGAGAGAGCGCCATATCTGAGGAAGGGGTTCAGTTCAGGGCGGTTTCAGAAGCCGGCATGGTTCACTGGGGGGTTTGAGCTGCTCTGGGTGACTTAGAAACGTTTTTATCAGCCGGTAGGAGCAACATGCTGTTGTTTGAGTGATAAGACCATGCGGCTTTATTTTTAGGCAACGTCAGGAAAAAATACAATGAACATAAAGAAGGACTTTTTACGGAGCCCGTAAGGGGCCTTGATTTTTTGAAAAAATAATTTCATTAAGTTCCTTGGCAATAATTTTGCGTTCCCTTTTTGCTGGGCTTTTGAATAGGAACGTACAACTTTTACGAGGGAACGCAATGTCCTTTTCCCGCAAAAGCACCTCAGGGGCTCCCTAAATTCTTTAGAGAAGAATTTTAAAGAATATATTTGTTGTGCGGGATGTATGAGTGGATATGAACTCTGTAAAGGGGGTCCCATCAAAGCCAACCCCCTCTGTAGAGATTTGATGAAAGCAGTTTAACCTATTATTGTTCATATCTGTCATGTTACATTTTATTTAATCAGTGTTTCCTTCATATATTCAGATCCATGAAACCATATGGCTGAAAAGTGAGATTGTTTTACTAACCTTACCATATTAAACTCAATCTTTTGGGCACATCGGTCTTGAATGAAACAATAAAAAAATCAAAATTTGATTGTAAAAATGTGCAAAAATCACAATAATAATAATAAAAATAATAATACATTAATCAACTTTTTTATCATGCTAAATGTAGACATTGAGTATGAGTTGGTTAACTGATTAAGACTCTTGTATCTTTAATGTTGGCAGTATTTCAGTATTGGCACATTTTTATGTCTCTAATTCGGTAGTAAATGGATAGAAGGGATTGTATTAAATGATAAAGCCAATAATCTCCAGTGTCAGGATAATTAGATCACTTTCCAGGTTTAAGTCCTGTCTAGGCTCTATGTATAGTAAAGCTATTTGTCCACCTGGTCTGGCTGAGGATGTGGTCAGTGTGTGGGGTGAGCTAAGGGGCTTGATATCATTGGCTCTCGCTGTCAGCCTTTCACACTGACCACTCCGAGGACACAGGGATGCAGGTTATCACTAAGCAGGGCAAATAAAAGAACTATTATACCATAGTTTATTTGAACTAGTTCATGGCTGTTGAGTGGAGTCTCAACGGAAGAGCAACCTTTATCTCACTAATAGGATCTGGTAAAGCATGAAGGTATGTGAACTGCTTGGTATGCACTGTGCTATAGCTCATGTATTGTAAGGCTGTAGATGTAGAAATTGGTTACTTTTTTCTCTCAATGCAAGTTCGAATTTTAAGAGGAATGACTACAGTGTGGAGTGTTTAATTCTCACACATATTAAATAGGAGTCATATCTGAATGGGACACATTTTTGTGAGAAGACTAGGGACACAGGACCCCTATTTTGTTTCAGTGTCACTGTGTTCTGTAAACAGGATGGATTACTTCAAAACCGTTGCAGTGATGACAAAAATGGCCTCATGTGTCCTTTAAAGCAATTTGGAGAAGGACAGATAACCGCCGCAGTCAGTAGAATGTAGTGAATCCTAACTACTGTCACTGGGTCAGTGATAGCAGTGGTTGTGCAAACTGAAATTTGGGCGTGAACTACATTAACCTCAAACTGCGGGAAGCATTGCTTCCTTCACAGCTAATGTTCCTAGAGTGGGTGAGCACGAGTTCTGAAGGAAGCCTTTCAAAGCACAAAGCAGTGTGTTGCCATCGTTATGTGCAAAAATATGAAAAAGCCTTGTACCAGTACTTTTGGAATGAACTTGAAGAGTTTACATTATTGAGATCCAATAGTATCATTGCTAGGAATTAACATATATGATCACTAAAGTGTTTGAATTTCGTCTGTCGTTTTCTTTAACTTCCTCATATTATATGTAGACATGATTAGGCCTGAGAGACAACACTTATTTAAGCAAAAGCAGAAGTGCATCATTAAAACAAGGTGAAGTAGTTCTGAAATATTTATTTTAGGCCAGCGATATTCCAGAAAAAATAGAGAAAGGATAGAAGTGGACATTCATGCCCAAAACAAGGTCACTTTAATTATATATTGTAGTTTTATTGTAATTGTATTTTTTATTGTATTGTAGTCTTAGCAGATCATTGAGATCATGATGTCCTGAGGTCATGACAGCCTGCAGTGTGTGGTTAGATGTGGCCATTCTCTGTTTAGTGCTCTGGAATGCATCTTTCACCAAGCACACGTGTGACTGCTAATAGGCCCTGCTGGTATCACTCCATGAATGCCCACTCTGTCAGTGAAATTAAGTCACAGGGAGCTTCAATCATACCATTTCTGAGAAAATATGACCTTTTTTTTTATCAAAGGATTTGCCCAAGGCAAGCACTTTATATGTTTAGACTGTGCTTAAGTAATTTCCTTAAGAGGCACATGTCCATCACAGTATAATTTTCTGAATATGTCATATGTATTTCTAGGACACTGAACAACTGCATGCGTCATAAAAAGTTAGACAAATTATAGTGAGCCTGTAACAATCAGGGTGTAGTCCTGCATAAACTGCCCAGTAATAAATGGCTGATTGGATGTCAGCCCAGTATGACATCATCCTATTTCATTAATTTAGTTTTACCAGTTTTTTGACTTCATCTTGTTTCTTCTTAAATATGTTTTTTTGCAAATATGGATTCAACAAATATAGCTTCCCATTATACTTAGTTTTTTCATGGCCTTTTAAAACTATGGCATTACTGTTTTGCCTCAAACAAAGAAACCTTATATCATCATGCATGTCATGTATTGTGAAAATATCTTTTAAGTGTGGTATATCTGTGCCATATTCCCCATCTTTAGGTTATACATTTTGGAGAGGAGCAACCAGGAACTACTTAATCTAGTAGAGTAAAGAAGCTAAAGAAGAGTTTTCATTCAGGCCTGGCCTGAACCCTTCATTCCACAGAGTCCCCACTTCAGCCTCTCTGCAAACATGATTCTCAAGATGGATCTCAGCACCGTTCTCCTGCTTCCAGTCCATCTGCTCGTATGGCTGTACTCAGTCGTGAGCTTTCTACCGTGGTACTTCCTAACTGGAGCCCAAGAAAAGAAAGCCCTAGCCAAGAGAATGAAAGCCAAGTCTGTCAAAGGTCAGGCAGAGGGACCCTATCGCTCCATGGATCACTTTGACTCTCTGGCCCGGATGGATTTCCCAGGAAAAGACACGCTAGACAAGTTGTTTGATCATGCTGTACAACGCTTTGGCAAAGCGCAATGCCTAGGAACACGAACTGTTCTGAGTGAAGAAAATGAAACCCAACCGAGCGGAAAGGTCTTTAAAAAGGTAGCGTGCCTTATCTCAAGCAAATGTACATCGATTGAAATGCATAACTGACATGGACCACTGTGATAATTTTCAGGTCTTTTGAGAGTGGTATGTATTGTATATTAGAGGTCTGACTAACAAAGGAACTTTCTCCCTTGTAGCTGATTCTAGGTGATTACAAGTGGTTCACATATGAGGAGCTGGACGTTGAAGTGAATCTGTTCGGCAGTGGCCTGGCAGCACTGGGCCAGCAGCCAAGAAACGCCATCGCCGTTTTCTGTGAGACACGGGCTGAGTGGATGATCACAGCTCAGTCTTGCTTCAGACGCAATTTCCCATGTAAGAAGTCATTTTTTCCTCTCCCTGCCACATTTGGGCTTTTTTCCCCAGAAAAAACAAGAAAACTCTTTATATTAGTTAAGATATATAGAACAATGAAATGAGGAGCTAATCTTGTTAATGACCCCTGAGTTATTGTCTTTTCTGGGGTTCACAGCTACTTTGTACTATAATAAACAAGACTTGTTTTTGTCTTTATTGACCTTTTTTTGACACTTTGACCTGTTCCGTCTTGTCATCTGTTTGCTTAATGTGTCTGTTTTTAGTGGTCACATTTTATGCAACTCTTGGAGAAGACGCTGTGGCCTTTGGACTGAATGAGTGTGAAGTGACTCACTTGGTCACTAGTGTGGAGCTTCTGGAAACTAAGTTAAAGGTGAGTTCCATCTCATCCCAGATAAATCTATACCTAAGTACATTGTAAAGAGATCTGTATCTTCTAAGGCTCCAGGTATAGTGTACATAGAGCACCATTAGGGCTGGGGGAGGTCCTCTGAATATAAAGATATCCGAAGTCATCATAGCATCTGTTTATTTTATCAGGTACAAGAAGAAGGCATCAAATAAGTGAATATTGAAAACCCTTGTCCTACATATTTTTTTTTTTCTATTTATGTGTTCCCCTGAGGTTCGCTTTCAACATTTGTGTGGTGTTATGAACCAAAAACGGTCATCATTCATTTTCACATGACCATTACTCAACCTGTCTTTATCCCTTAGAATTAAACAGGCTGTTTTTGTTACTGTGCCTTTAAGACTGATGAATGTAAATGATCACTGTTCTGTTTGGCTGCTCGTATAGTGCCTCGTTCAAAAAGCAGTTCAGGCTGAAAGACTTCTTCAGTATGAACAGGCAGGGCTAAAATGCTGTAGACTGAATCTGTAAATACATTGATTTTCATGACATCACAAAAACAATTAATTTAAAATGGCCTGTTTTTGTGACTTGGTTTCAGTATGTGGATTGAATGGAGTGGGCAGTGGTACGTTCTGAAACCTTAACACTGTTTAATACGTTAACTCTTATTTTAAAAAGCAAGGAAAAGTCAGGTTTCCATGATATGGGCCCTTTAATCATTAGATGCCCTTACTTTTTAGATATGAAGCACCTCATAAGCTTGACTAAAGTAAAGATTTTTTTGTTATAGAAGTAACCACAAGGAAAAAAGGGGAATTCTTTGCATCAGTGACTCTGTGTGCCCTTTATTTGTAAAAACATGAAATATTTTCTTACTGGAACCGGTTAAAATATGACAAAATCGAAATTAGATATTGTTAAAATAAGACGAAATATACTTGGGTGGCTGTCAGTATACTTGAGGGGTTGCTGCCCAAGCATAGTATGTGTATGGGGAAATACAGTTGTTTTTCACTTTTTTAGATGAACTAGATGCATTATGAATCATCTGCAAGTGATATTTGAGTCATGTGCCATTAATAACATAATCATTTTTAGCTCCGCCTTGCTATGCTCTGAACCCTTTCATTTTTGCACAGGAGAACAAACATGTGTTTTGTTATTATTTCTATATGTAGAGTGTACTTCCCCAAATCCCCAAGCTGAGACATATCATCTATGTAGACAACAAGAGCATCAGCACTGCAGGCTATCCAGAGACCATTCAGATCCACAGCATGCAGTATGTAAAGGAGCTGGGAGCAAAGCTTGAAAACTGTAAGTACAATCTGAACAACAAACCAACTGCTTTGCCTGCAGATTTTAGGATATAATCTGCAGACTTTTTTAAAATCAGTTATATTGTGTACTGTTTACTTAATCTATGTCTTTGGTTCACCCTCGGACCTTTCATGTGTTTTCAGTAGCAATTTGTGGTAAAGCAACTGTAAATCAGGCCCCTTACTGTCACTGGAGAAGAAAACAATGTGTGTTTTGTTTTGCAGTGAATAGGGAGATCGTGAGACCCATCCCGTCAGACCTTGCTGTCATCATGTACACTAGTGGCTCCACTGGCCGCCCGAAAGGGGTCATCATCATTCACAGCAACCTCATTTCTGGCATGACGGGCCAGTGTGAGAGGATCCCCGGTTTGGGGTGAGTGTGAAAAATGAAGCTCAAATGAAACGGCCTCGCATGTACTGACATTGAAACTCAGCAAAAGTAGCTTTGTTTGACTGTGGATTTGTATTTTTACAGCCCCAAGGACACATACATAGCTTATCTGCCCCTGGCTCATGTGTTGGAGTTGACTGCTGAGATCTCATGTGTAACCTATGGATGTAGGATTGGCTACTCCTCCCCACAAACACTGTCTGATCAGGTAATGGAACTTCTAAATATTTTACAATATTATAAATATTGTAACAAAGTAGTAATGGAATAGTTACCTTGTTGTCTTTGTAGTCATCTGATTATGTCCTTTTGATGTTTTTTCACTAGTCCACTAAAATCAAAAAAGGCAGTAAGGGTGACTGCTCTGTGCTAAGGCCTACGCTGATGGCAGCTGTACCGGTAAGTTCTGCTTTGCTCCTTTATTGTTACAGTTTACCTTTAGCATAACCTTCCAATTGACCGTTATCAATATCACTCAGATATAAACTGGCTTTATAAGACATTCAGTGCAGACATATGAGTTTGAGAAGTGAAAAATATACATGTAACAAAAATGGATTCTGGAAAACATGATTACATTAATCAAACAATGGAAATTATTTTGTCATTCTGCATTAAAGCTGCAGGTGTTCATGTCTAATAACTCGAGCTGGTCAGAGTAATGTTAGATGCTGAGGAGGACTCATTGTTTTTAACATGAGATTTTTTTAATCAAACTTGTCAGTGCTGTACAGTCATGTTTAATCTGACAGCTTTATCAAGCTAGCTGTCAGCAGATAAGCTAAGAAAAGCTAATTAGTTTGCTAACTGATCTTAACATTTTCCTCCAACATAATTTGTTAGATATCGTTATTTATCATTTAAATCACATTTAAAATAATTTTTAGTGAATTAAGTAACCCAGATAAAGTTTAGCTTACTTAAAGCCAGCATAGGTCTGACTGTTAATTGCTTTGACAGTGCACTGTTAGTGTGGTCTTCATTACAGTTCTCATGAAACTTCTTCAGCTTCAGGAATGAAACAAAAACAACATTACCCTCAAAATAGTTAGAAATGCGTGTTACACAGTATGTTTCTCAGCAATATCTTTCCACCATTTCTTAGCCTAATAATTCAGACTAATTTACTGCCACTGCTGTTCTCACTGCAAGTTTGTTTTGAGGAGTTCTCTTAAAGTTTTTCCTTTGCTTGTTAGAAGAAATAGCTCTTAGAAACTATTGTGATTGGCTGAGAAGTGTGTCAATCATAATTTTGCAAACAAAGAAATAACACTACCTTTCACTATTTTGTTTGTGTTTTTTAACCCACCAGGAAATCATGGACCGCATCAATAAAAATGTGATGAGCAAAGTGCAGGAGATGAACTGTGTGCAGAGGACCCTGTTCAAACTGGCTTATGATTACAAGCTGGAGCAGATCAAAAAAGGCTATGATGCCCCCCTTTGCAACTTGTAAGAGCACATGTATATTTGTAGTGTGAGCAGTGTTGTAGTTGTTTTTAATGTGCTGATCCAGGTTCATGGTGTTTCTGTATATTTGTAGGCTATTTAAGAAGGTGAGGGCTCTGCTGGGAGGAAACGTACGAATGATGCTATCCGGAGGGGCACCTCTGTCGTCTGCCACACAGCGCTTCATGAACATCTGTTTCTGCTGCCCTGTGGGCCAGGGCTATGGCCTGACTGAGACTTGTGGAGCAGGCACCATCACAGAAGGTGAGCAGATTGTGGGCACCAGTAAGCTACGAGAGATGTAAAACCAAGAGTTCACAAACACTCACTGCAAAATTGCACGCATTTGGCCTGTAGTGATTGAGCAACGATCAATGAAATTTTCACATTTATTTGTGGAAAGATGTGTATTTTTAGACATATTAGAACTTTGCTCTTGTTTTTCTTCTCTTGGTTAGTGCGTGCAGCTTGTCGGTTGCATGATTTATGTGTGCGCCACAAATCTGGTACATCTGCTACAAAAAGTTGTTATTAAGTTGGTTTTAACTTGCGGCACTCACTTCTCCTGTTCTTTTGTAATGCAGTGGCAGACTACAGCACAGGACGAGTGGGAGCTCCCCTCATCTGCTGTGAGGTCAAACTCCGAGACTGGGCAGAAGGTCAGTGGATAAGAGTGCAGAGCATTTAGCCTGTAATGCCATGTTTCTCACAGATGGTCTGAGAACCCACTGGCATGCGCACTTTGGAGTTTCGGCCTGTCCTGACTAGCCAAAAATTGTTTAGCAATTACTTATCAAGTCTTTTGTGTGTTCATCCAAGTAACTTATGAGGGTCTTGGAAGAGAATAGAATAGAAAATGCTCAAGAAATAAAAATGCCATGGAAAGGCCATAAGCAGTGCAATTCCTTCTTTAACAGGTGGCTATACAAAGCTGGACAAGCCTCATCCTCGAGGCGAGATCCTGATTGGAGGTCCCAATGTGGCTTTGGGCTACTACAAGAAAGAAAGCAGTAATGGTGGTGATTTCTTTGTGGATGAGAATGGGCAACGATGGTTCTGCACTGGTGATGTAGGAGAGATTCATGCTGATGGCTGTCTCCAGATTGTGGGTATGTATCAGGACTGGCCAGTACAATGGATAAAATGTTGCCATGCTAACAATAATGGAAACTAGTAGGGGTAGTTATACAAGTAAAAATGTTGTTAGCCAAGCTAGTATTTTTCAGTGAAGCATTCCTTATGAAGAATAACCAGTTTCATTGATTGTTCTCTTCTTGAAATATATAGATCGGAAGAAGGACCTGGTCAAACTGCAAGCTGGGGAATATGTATCTTTGGGAAAAGTTGAGTCAGCCCTGAAGAACTGCTCCCTAATCGACAACATCTGTGCATATGCAAACAGGTGTGTTAGCTTTACGTTACCTATTGCAAGAACCAAAGTGAAATGTGACTGAGAGAAAGTAGTCATGCTCAGTTAGCCAGTTTGTAGACTTCTCTCCTCTATTTCACCAACAGTGATCAGAACTACGTGATTAGCTTTGTGGTGCCTAACCAAAAGAAGCTGACTGCTCTGGCCAATCAGAAGGGTATTGAAGGCACATGGGAAGAGATCTGCACCCACCCTATTATGGAGATGGAAGTTCTGAGGGAGATTAAAGAAGTTGCCACTTCTAGTAAGTTATTTTTGTTTTTTTCCTATCAATACAGTGCTAGTAGATTAAAAAAAATAATAATATATTCTGGTTTTCTTGGCCAAAATAACAGTCCTGGAGCTTCATTTATATGACAATCACAATTTAAATCACAGTCATGATGCTGGCCTAGAACATTTAAAAATGTGTTCAGTGCTAGTAGCAAACTAAACATTTTTGTACTTGAATATTACACTTTGTTGTTTTATTGAAAGATTTGTATTGATGCTTTTGGATTTTTGCCAATGCTGATATTCATTTTTCTGTATTTATAGTTAAATTGCAGCGCTTTGAGATCCCAGTGAAGGTTCATTTGAGTCCAGAGCCGTGGACCCCTGAAACTGGCCTGGTCACAGATGCATTTAAACTGAAAAGGAAGGAGCTGAAAAACCACTATCTCCATGACATTGAGCGAATGTATGGCCGCAAATAGAACCACAATCGTAGCCAAAGATGACATCACCATCACTCTGCTGCCGTAAAGCTAGTGCTGCGTATGTATAGATGTTTTGCTATGACCTGACCACACCTCATCGCTTAGTGTGGTGCGCGCACACTCGCACACGTATCAAAAAACTACTGTGCTGTTCTGTTTATAAAATATTCTGTTATAATACTGTGGATAATGTAAGCAGCATTGTATAGATCTATCCAGTCGGAGCTTTACAGTCTCTTTGCTGTGGAATAGTTTACTGTTGAGTTTTAACTGTGTGGCATGAGACACTTGGCTAAGGGACAAGATTCACTCTTAAACAACATGAAGTGTCTGCCTATTATTTTTACCTGCTAGCAAAAGAAACCTCCTGCCTTGCGAAAGGATTTCAACCATATAACAGCGTTAAACTGCCATCACATTTAGCTATTTGTATTTTTGTAAACTATGTGAACTGTTGCATTCTCATCTTTGTAATACTTTCATTAGAAATGAATCTTTTTGATGGCTTGGTTTGCTAGAATTTGAAGGCCAAAGCTGAGTGTTAGATGAGGCTGTCGCTGTACCACCAGATGGGCTTCCTTGCAAAGGCAAGCAATGTATGGTGATTTCTTTGTGCCTTCTGAGTGGTCTGTTTTTAAGTGTTTGATGCCCTACTGTTAGTTAATTTAGGAACTACGCACATCCAGTGATATTTGTATGATACATTCTAATGGCTTTACAATTCATGGCCCACCAGTTTTCCTTCCTTACGTATGAATTTAATTTTTACATGCACTGAATTGAGTTGTAAATGAGGTTTGTTTTCCAATGTTAATATTTTGTTAATTTATTAGGTCATTTTGTGTTAAGTGAAGGACTCAGGACTGTAGGATGAGATGACGGTTGGCTTGCAAGTTTTGTGCCAACGTACAGTATAGAAGAGCAATCAGTTGTAACCTTAATGAAGGGAAAAAAACATTTTATGAAACATTCATCCACAAAACCAAACACTGTTCAAGTTTCATCACCTGCCACTGTACTTAATACCACCAATGCAGATTTTATAATACATTTGCCAGTATGTTTTAGTGTTTCAGTGCTGCCTAAATGATAACTCCACTATAATACTGTATTGAGTATTGATTCAGAGCCACACCGGGACTTTGTCCCCACAGTTACTAGCAGTCTCCAGAAAAACAGATCAATTTCTTCTATAAGTATACACCATCATTACATTATCATTTTGCCAGTTTAGATTGCTCTGCTTACAACCTTTTGCACTATAATTTATTTCTTTTAGAATACATTACAGCCTCAAATGTGGGATCATTTCATTAAAAGAGAATAAATGTTATCATCTGGGCACAGAAATCTCTTTTCCAAATATTTCATTTGTGAGGCAAGAGTATTGTTTGTCTTGTTTTTGTTTGGGTTTTTTGCTGGTGTTTTTATTTTGTCAGGGATGTAGCCATTATTTAATTACCAGCCATTGACTCAACATTTGAATTGGATTGGGAGTTCTCCTGATAGGAAAACATATGGTTTGAAAAGACTTCATCCTCAGGGTCCCAACCCAAGTCATAATGGACATAATGGACTCTTGTCAAATGTGAACATTTGAGAAACTCTGCATTTGCTTGTAGAATGTTTCATGATGCTTTTATTTATTCAGTTTTGTGGATCACATACTATGTAATATACGTTGTGATAATTAAAATGTTTTCTACTCAACAAGTTGCAAATTGTCCTTTTTTTTTGGCTTTGTAACAAAATTTATTTACAGCATGCAGCTAAGAGCACGAAGCACTCATTTCTGCCAACTTTGGAAGAACAAAGAAAAACAGTCACTTAGCCTTCCTCAGTGGTTTTTGAGGGAAATCCTTGACAATTAATCCAAATGGAAAGTAGTGAGAATTGTTCAGTTTGCCCAGTCTTGGAAGCGAAAACAGTCACTTGCAATCTTCCAGACTGGCTGGTCACTGTGTGGGGATGGCTGAGCAGTTAACAAGAAATTCTGGTTAAAATATCTCTGTTTGTTTCCATCAAACTTGACTGACCCAGCGGTAACCACCAATAACGTTGTCTGGCCTTGAGTTGCTTGTTCTGTTCAAGGAAAATTGAGAAAAAAAAACATTAGGCACCCTGTACAAGGCAATGGTCCCCATAATAATCTGCTTGGGCAGCTTTTCACTTTTTTTCCACAATTTCATGCAGTTAAAAAAACATGCTACATTGAAAAGAGACAAGGACACAGTGGCCACTGAAGGACAAAATACTCCAGCCTATCAGGTTATCAAGAACACATGCTATGCTTGTCACATACCATGTACGGGCTGACAGTCTAGTGTATGCACTTGAAATTCACTTGAAGGAAGAGACTCGAAAAACTCTCCCAGGGCATCCTGACCAGAAACCGCATTGCCGTTCCACACCAGTGTTGCTTTATCCAGATAGAGCCTCGTCAGGTTCTGAAATGCACATTTCTCTCTTTACATGAGATTAGCAGGACTATAGCATACTACAGCCATTTTGCAGTTTATGGGGAATATTTTGCATAATACAATCACCGAAATGTAAAGTCATTCAGAGTGGTTTCATATGAAATGGAGCACTGTACTCCATTCACTGTGACTGAAATCAAGTGTCACAATGTCTTCAATGCAAATATAATTTTATTTGCCATTCAAAATGACCAGTGAATATTAACAACTAAACAGAACTAAACAAATGTGCAAGCGATAGAAGGTAAACAGACTTCCCCAAAATAAATAAATAAATAAAAAATTTAAAAAAACATCTCGATTGGAAATACAATTTGAGCAGTAAAACTTCTGAAGGACTTGTGTAACTACTGAAAACTAATTTATTATTAACTTAAGGAACTGAAACATCTTAGTACATAAATCACCTATCAACATACAATGTGCGGTTTATTCGTCTTTATGTAAGCTAGACCTCCAGATTGAGAGGTAACCAGCCACAAAGCAGTACAGACGTCATCAACCAATATGATTTTTGAAATTAAATGAATAGGAAAGGAATTAAAGAATGAGTACCTCTATGTTAATGAAAATGTAACTGACTAAAAAGTAAAATACTTTCCTCACAAATATACCTAAATATGAGTAAAAGTATTATGACAGTAGAATGCCCAGTAAAGTACAAATCCATCAAAACTCAACTTGAGTACATTTTAGTAAGTGTACCTACTGTTGTATGCAAAGGTTTGGGTGCCCCTGGTCAAATTACATATTTTGTTGATTTTCTAAGTGACAGTAAGTACACATTTCTACAGGAAACAAATTTTAATTAATTTTATATTTTAGTGGACAATTTCTGTTCAGTAATTGTGCATTAAAATGTGCAGAGCTGTGTTCTCTGTAGAGGAAGGGTTAATTTTTTTCACTTAGAAAATCAAAAATACGTAATGTGATCAGACGTGTTCAAACTTTTGCATTCGACTGTAGTTACTACACACCTTGTGTAATATAATGTGTCAAACCACTCAGAATGACTTTGCACAAATTTTGAAAAAAATGGGCGGAATTCCGCTTTAAACAGAAATCTGCAGTAGCATACTTACTCTCCGTTTTTTATCCATGCAGTCGTAGTAAATATTGACAAACTCCTCTGAGTATCTGCACAACTGATCGACGTGGGTCCTGAAGTCCTGTAGAAGATAAATAAAATAATAATAATGACAATAATAACAATAATAAATGATTCAGCAATGAACAGAGCACTATTAGACAGTTAAGTTAACTGTTAGCCTGATAATAAATTGGGAAAAGACGAGGCTGAAGTTAGCTTCTTATTCGCATTTTCCGTTCCACCTTAAATATTGCGGCGGTAATATTCTGGCTCAGGTACACCGCTGCTGCCTGGACACTCCTGCCCCATTTAAGCTAAGGTGGAATGCAAAAGTCGCATAAACAGCTGGCGAATAAAAAAAAAGGTTCAGCCTGGTGAAAAAAAAATGATAGGTGAAGCTTACAATTGTTGAAGCCATGTTAACAGATCCGCCGGGTATGAATTTCCTCTCGCCTCCCTTCCTTTCTGTGGATTAATCCAGCTCAGGGAACAACTTTTCACCTAGACGTGTGGAAAAGCGCGCGTTAGCAAAACAAAACACGTATTGTTAATAGTAGCTAATAGTAAATGATAACTGAAGCTGACGTCAGCTTTCTTATTTACCGGCTTTTTGTTCTAATTTCCCCGTTATATCTGAAACGGCCCAGCAGTAACTGCTGCACCATTTAAGGTGGAACGGGAAAATACGAACAAGAAACTGGCGAACAGGAAGACAACTTCAGCATCGTTAGCTTAGCTATCTTATGAACATTTCGTCACATAGCGACAATATGAAAAGCGCACACTATCACTAAACCGAAACCAGTCCATTTCAGAGTCCAATTTTAATAATATATAATAATCTAAAGTTCTTACTCTGACAACAGATGTACTGAATCACGCCCGCATTTAATAAAACTAACGCGTGTTCTAGAAAACATTGTCCGTGCGAACCTGCACATCGGACTTTTAGTTCCTTCTTCTGTCCTGCGATCCAATGCTGCAGCAAATAAGAACGGGTTAAGGGGGAATTCCACCTTTTTTCAAAATTACTGAAATAATTCAATCGTCGAGATGTAAACCAAGTCATTGAGAGCGGTCTGCTGTGAAATTGTGCATTGTAAAGTAAACTGTAAACGTACCACCTTCGTTTTCTTTACAGTGGTGGTGATAGGAACCAGGGGACGTGAGGTCTGAAACACACATATACAGCAAATGTAGATATTTTATGTACCATCCAAAACGACCAGCGAATCTAGGTCTTCTGAATATGTAATGTCGACAACAGTAAAATAGTCTTAAATCGTAAAAAAATATCTTTTCTTTGGGTGCTATTTTAGCTTACAGCACCCTACATTTATATGCAATGCTGATGATGATAATATAACATGATGGTCATAAATCTAAAGAAAATGTCTTTAGAGACTTAACACTCTATCTGCCATGAATGGATTAAAATAATGATTAAAATACATTTTAAGACAAAACTTTATCATAAATCTATCATAAAACAGTGCGTCATTTTATCCAATAACTTTCTGAGAGGAGGTTCTCATAGGCATTAAAATGATCAGACTTCTGGTTCCTGTCACCACCACTGTGAACAGTTCTGGCTCTAGAATGGAGTATTTCACATCAAATCACTCTGAATGATTCTGTTTACATCTTAATGATTTAATGTTGTAGATTTTTTGAAAAGTGGCAGAGCTCCCCTTTAATTGTTTCTGAGGTTTGGCTCCTATCACCACAATTCTGACTCAGCGTGTTTCTCTAGAATAGCACGTTTCATGTTAAACCATTCTGGATGACTTTGTTTTCATCGCTGCAAATTATGCAGAAGATGCGAAAAATTGGTGCAATTCTCCTTTAATATATAGATTTAAATTAAATATATATAAGGCAGACCTGTCCAGGGTGTTTCCTGCCTTCCACCCAATGACTGCTGGGATAGGCTACAGCGACCCAGAAGGATAAGCGGCTTAGAAGATGTGTGTGTGTGTGTGTGTGTGTGTGTGTGTGTGTGTGTCAGTAAGGCACTGGTGGTTTTACTTTTTAAAATATATGTGTATATACCTTTATATATAATGTAAAACAGTATACATTTTCATAAACGCTAGCATTATAGTGAGTTAAATATGTGTATGTAATGGACAGTAGTGGGCACTAAAAGATAAACCTTTAGCGTTTTTAGTTGTACTATTAATTTGAAAGCAGGACTTTTTCCACACCGGATGGTTTGAATTTAACGTCCGTTGTTTAGAGCCAAGCAGAGCGGGATTGGTGTGTTTGTGTGGAGTTGGGATGGAGGCTTCAGTGTCTAATTTGGAGATCTGTAATTTAGCCTACACAGGCAAATTTGAGCAGCTGAAGAAATGCATTCTGTCTGACAGAAGTCTGGCGACCAAAACAGACCAGGTGCGAGTTTTACATGTCAGTGAATGAAGAGTGCAGCGGCCGGAATGATTTAGCTTAGCTAGCCTAATGCCTGTCTGCTGAAGTTCAGCACTGAGTAGTAACAGAGCTCTGGTAGTAACTACTTCTAACTGTATTTACTTTCGTTACTGATTTATTCTTCCCGCTTCGTGTAGGATCACAGGACTGCTTTGCACTGGGCCTGTTCAGCTGGACATGTAGATATTGTACAGTTTCTTTTGGATATTGGAGTTGAAGTGAATCTTAAGGATGATGTGAGTCAGCATTTCCACTCATATTCTCAGTATTCTCAGTCAGTCTTTTTATTTGTAACAGTACTTTATGCATAAAACATACATTTAATTTGAACTTTTCTCTAATTTTATATTTTTTGTATCCTTTGACACTGTTTTACGAGCAATTATTTGTTTAAATATTTGTTGTATGAAGTGTTTTACTAAATAACAATTCCTTGTTTTACCTATTAGATATTATTATTACATATTTCTAGAATAATTATTAAATTGTTATTTTTCTATTGTTTTCAGTGCTTTTCTCTGTTTTCTGTTCTTCACTTATGCTGTTTTTATATGCCTTGTTGTAGAGCAACATTGAGCTGCATTTAATGTATGCAATGTGCTGTAAAAATGATAACAGTTTGTTATTATTATTGTTATTATTATTATTATTGCAAAAATGGGATGTGTGTTTTGTCATTATAATGCTAAAGGGGCATTCCAGTTTGACAAAATTTAATTTTTTTTTGTTGTTTTCATGCTTTTAATCATTTGCATTCTCTCCCTACAATACCCAGCATGCATTACACATGTCATTCTAAATTCAGGGTTGTCGAACAATCCTGGCTGCTAGCCCAGCCACTGATCTATAAGCTAATAAATAAAACTAAGTGAACGTCTAATGTTACCTCAGTCATTGGACTATATCATAAAGAGAACTACAGTTTTATATTTATTTAGTATAAAATGGACCAAGAGCAGCAAACAAAAACCTCCCATCTTTAAGATACATCATCAGAAGAGGTTTCCTCATCTTTAAACTAGAAAATCTGACTCTGGAGATTACTGCAGCACTGCTGTAGGATGCGAGTAGGCATGTTTACAGCAGATGGTGTAATAGTTATATTTTTAATTTTGGTCAGAGTGTCCCTTTAGCATCACCTTTATTTCATATATATCAAATATGATTTCAGGCTTCTTGGACCCCTCTACATATCGCAGCTTCTGCAGGAAGAGAAGAAATTGTGAGATCCTTAATAACCAAAGGAGCACAGCTTAACTCAGTCAACCAGAATGGTTGCACCCCTTTACATTATGCAGCATCAAAGGACCGATATGAGGTAGCTTTCATGTTTGCCTTTTCCAGCATTTTATCTGTTTCAGTGTATAATTTTTTCCTAAAATGTGTGTTGTTTAAGTGCATAATGCGTAACTGCATGATCACAATTCTTTAAGATGACAATGATTATTTACCATAGTTGTTAGCTATTGCAATCATTTGTTTACATCACAACAAACAGAAATTTGTTTTTTAAAACATGTCGCTGATCTTAGAAAACGACAAAAGTTTTAACTTCTGACTTAGAGCAAAAACACCTTTCGGGCCAGCAGTGAATAATGTTTGTTTTTATTATTATTTTTATTATTTTCTTCATTTGGGAGCTATTAAGTTTTAACAGTTAGAAAGCAAGATAGCTTATCAGCCAATTTGGCAATTTTAGGGTCGCACTTTAATAAGGCAGTTCATTTTCAGCTAAAATTTCAAGGTTGTGGCAAGCCATGTTTCAGTGTTGTGTAACATTTACACATTTGTAACACTTTTTTGTGACAGATAGCCCTGCTTTTATTGGAGAACGGTGCAGACCCAAATGCTACAGATAAACTAGAATCCACACCTCTACACAGAGCGTCAGCGAAGGGCAACTATCGTCTCATCCAGCTTCTCCTAAAACAGAGCGCTTCTACCAATATACAGGACTCTGAGGGCAACACCCCTCTGTGAGTGCTGTCTCTTTTTACACATGCTCCATTGTTCTGTTTTTGTTTTGTTTGTTTGTTTTGTTTTTTTTTCTGTTTGTTTTTTTATTCAATAAAGCACAGTCTCCTCTATTTTTATCCGTTTTGATGGTAACCTTGTCGCTTTGTTTTCACCAGCCATCTTGCATGTGATGAAGAGCGGGTAGAGGCCGCAAAGCTCTTAGTGGAACATGGTGCCAGCATCTACATTGAGAATAAAGAGGAGAAGACACCTTTACAGATTGCCAAAGGTGGGCTTGGAACTTTGCTTAGGAGGATTGTAGAAGGCTGAGGAATGCCCGGCTGGGCAGTGCACTAGCAGCTTCCTGCTGAACTGGTTTACACAGATGTGATGAGTGAGCGACTAAGTGGATGGTGGACAGCAGAACATTGTTCATGAAAATAAGAAGAGAAGAGAGTGTTATTGACAGGACTTGGGAATGTTAAGTTTAAAAATACAAAATTACATCATGTGGTTTATCCTTAATGTCAAAACATTTTCATTTTTATAGTGTTAAGCTTATAATTTCAGACTTGATAACCAAACAAACACTTCTCTTGCATACCCAGGCCATAGCTAACACATACCATAGGTATTTTGTTCTAAGTAGTTGTACAGGTTTGACAGTATGGAAATCTTCATCACTACAAAGTCATGTAGTTCAAGATGGAAACTATTTTAAAGGAAAATAAAATTAAAAAATGAAATTTAAATTATATTGTTGTAACTTTGATTTCCTGATGTGTTTTTCTATATAAGACACAGTTAACTTCTTTTTATGCCAAATCCACCTGTGGACACCTGTGGATGAAAAATGCTGTTTGAGTCTCATCTGACCAAACAGATGAGAGCGAATAGGACATTGCTTTAATACACGTTCTAATAATGTTTAGCAGACCCCCATCTTTTACCTTTGTGCTGTGAAGAGAGTAGATGTCTTCTTCTTGTTTCCAAACAGCTTGTTGTTCTGGACTGTTCTGGAGACTTAACCCAGAAATTTACAGTACTGTGTAAAAGTCAGAGATCACACACATTATCTAAGCCGCTTATCCTTCTAGGGTTGCGGGGTTGCGAGGCAGAAAACACCCTAGACAGGTCACCATCGCAGGGCAAGTCAGAGATCACCGTTCATTTATTTTATTTCCAGTCACAATGGCCTCTAAGTACAAGTTGTTCATTTTTCAGGAGATATTTCTAAAGGGAGATTAGCTATGATAATCTGCTTCCTTAAGGAAGAGGAAAGTCAAAGGAAAATAAATGGGAAAAAAAGTCGAAATAAATGAAAAAATGATTACAAGAGACTCCTAACAAGCATGCAACAGCTGGTAGATCAGCAAAACTGCCACCATCAGATAAACAGTACATAAAGCTTTCATCTTTGAGAGAGAGGAGAAAATCAAGCTCCTCTCCTGCTTCAGATCTGAAAAATCCACAGGTGTTTCTTTCCATCCTTCCGCTGTGAGAAGACGTCATTTCTATGGATCCGAAAGGATGTGAAGCTATCAAGAAGAAAAGAAAATAGATAAAAAAGAAGAACATTTGCAAATCAAACTAAGAAGCTCAACACCCTCGATCGTGAGAAGCAGAAAATGCAGCCAAGACTGAAATTTGGAGCAGTGATGGGGAGTCGATTGCAAAAGAATCTACACTTTGTCCTACAAGTCTAGGAGCCAATGACTCTAAGAGTTGTAGTTTGAATAAGCATTTGTTTGTTTAATTGCCAGGCTTTAAACAATGTCAGAGCTGCACACCAGCTGCTCTGCATCCCACTCTACATTTTCTTCATTCTTAGAGTCACAATGATGATTAGAAACAGTACAAAGAACAGAAACCTAAACCAAAAACAAACAATATTTTTCACAGAAAAGAGGATGAAGCTGAGATTTGCTCCTTATTTGCCGGCTTCTTATTCAAATTTCCGTTCCACCTTAAATGGCACTGCCGTTACATTCTGGCACCTGTGCACTATTAAGGGAACTGCTGCAGACTGAATAAGAAGCTGGCGAATATAACCCAACTTCAGCTTTGACAGTAGAGGAAAAAAACTGCATTCAACTGCATCCGACCGGTTCCTTTTCAAAGATTTGAAAAATCATTTGAAAATGGTTCTTTTTTGAAGAACTACAGCATATGACTCTTAGTTAAAATGAAGTGGAGTTGAGGAGTCGACTCCATCATTTCCAACGGCAGGAGTCGAGAGGCTGAGTTGACTCTAGGAAACAGCGAGTCATGCACCATTACTTTGGAGGTGTGGAAAAATATCTCTGCATATTTGTTTAAAAAATTGAAAGCAAGTCTCCTGAAAAGAATGGAAGCTGTAAAAAAAGTGAAAGGGTGGACAAACTAAATACTGAAAAACTGAAATGATATTTAGTTGTTGAGGCTTCTGTGTAACTTTCTGTTAAATATATATGTTCTGCATTTTTTTTCCTGACTCTGAAAAAAAAGAACTTGTGCTTAATAGCTGTTTTGACTGGAAGTGAAGTAAATGAAGGGTGTTGTCTGAGTTCTCCTCAGTACTTTATATGTAAACTATTCTTCTTGAAACAACTTTTAACCTGATTAGAGGTCTTGTTTCTCCCACACTATGAATATAAGAGCAAGATAGATAAGAGTAAGACTAAGTAATTGATTTTTTAGTAATCTTTTAATAGGTGCCTGTACTTTCAGACAGAAGAATGTATGCAGTTCAGTCTCACAAGAAGAGGCATGGTTTCAAAAGGGTAATGATTATCAAATAACTACTCAGTTAGAAAACTGGAGTCTACGTTGCTGTGAATTGGGTGGTTGAAGTGAAATGAATACTGAAATTTCTTACCACACTCCACAGTGAAACTGCAATAGAAACCAAACATATGTGGGACTCACAATGGGTAAAATCAAGACTTCAGGTAGCACATTGAAGGATATCGCTGTTGTCGGAAGAAAACCTTGTATGTATTACATTTTTCAGTTTTTGACATAATTTGAAAATGCCTGTTACTCTTTACATTGTGTGAAAATTACATGATGAATGGGCCAAAAGAAATGACCCAGAATTACTTGGAAAGACGTGTGGTTCCACTGACTTACATTAAAAGTAAAGTAAGTTTTTTCCTTCTCCTGTGAAGTTACCATTTCAGAGGTACAAGGTTTTCTTCCGACAACAGCAATATGTTTTATAAAATCATTAAACAATCACCAGTTTTCATTCCTCCACACTCTTGTCGCTGCATATGCCCATTTGCATCTGGTCATCTTTTTCATTGCGCCATCTATTAACTCTGGACAGAAGATTTAATTATGCTTGATATCTCTGTCATAGACTGCCTTTAAGTTTTTCGTCTCTGTGATCGGTTATAAACCACATGGGTGTCAGCTGGGCAGTGCTGAGAGGGCTCATATGTGCCCATTTGTGTGAAAGTAGCTCATGGACTTTTGCAGAACAAAAGGTAGAAGCTCGACAGAAGTTGTAGGGAAGTGGTAAACCCAACCTCTTGCTCCAGATATGTCAGTTTCTCAGCCTCCCCCATGGAGAAGAGGTTTCTCTCTGATGTTTCTCTTTTGCCTAGGTTTGTAATTTTTGGAGGTCCTTAATGTATGCGGTACACTAGTCACTATTGTTTTTTTCTTTTTTCCTCCACATTTGCCGCAATATGTGCTGTAGTTTCAAATGCATGACTAAACACTGACTGGAATTTCTGACACTTGCTGAATGTCATAGATTCTTTATGTTTGGAATCTTAAAAATCTTAAGAATCTCACTTCACAGTGCGTTTGTGTCACACATCGCATTTCTATCTGTTACACCTCAATGAACTTTATGTACTGAATGTGCTTGAGCTCGTTGTTCTTGTGTTATGTATCACTTACTTCATCCCAATGACTCTCCATGGGAACATGCCAAATACAATTACTTTCACAACAGTATATGCAGTATATTCTAAGAGGGCATAAAGAATCAGAACTATGTAACCTAAAATAAAAGGTTTAGATGTATGGATGTGTTTATCTTTAATTTATCTACAGGAATGCAGCCCAAAAATTGCTAGGAAACATATCTGAATTCTTATTTCTTTTTATATAAAAGTACAAAAGGCCACATATCATGGAAAACTGAATTTTCTGACCCGTTCATGCCGAAATTATAAGGAATGTTTCCAGACTGCTTTTTGAATGAGGCACAGAACAAAACATCTAATCAGAACAGAGCTCATTTACATGTATCAGTCCTAAAGGCACAGTACCAACAACAGCCTGTTTAAAAGATAAAAAGAGGTTGAAAAATGGTCATGTAAAAATGAATTATGGCTGTTTTTGTTACATAATGCAAAATGCAATGTCTTAAGCAGACTAAAAAATCTAAGAAAAAATTATATATATTATAGATATGGTATCTTTAAATTCAGCACAGTAAATGGCCATTTTGGTTTGGTTTGATTATCTCAGGTTATTTGACATCATTTCAACCATTGTGCGCATGACAGTATCGTGCATGTATAGTTCAGGTCGTATGGCCCTGTAATATTCAGAAGTTTGTTACATCTTAAATTTAATTAATAAGTTACCCATTTGGTCATTCTGGTTGTGTCTGGAATCTTTTATTCCACTTTTGTAGTTTCAAACAAACCACATATCAGTTCGGTCATGAATATTTACGTCACCACAAAAGTCCAACCATTAAAATATAGCCTGAAGAGGATGTGGAAGTTTCCCTCATGCAGCACACTGGTGCTAAATGGGACATGGATGCCTTTTTTCCACTTACTTCTGGTGTGTATGTCTATACACGGTGCTGTGAAAAAGTATTTGCCCCCTTCCCAATTTCTTCTGTTGTTGCATTTTTGTCACATTTGAATGTTTCAGATCATCAAACTACATTTAGTATTAGACAAAGTTAGCCCAAGTAAACATAAAATGCTGTTTTTAAATGATAATTTCATTTATAGAAGAAAAATTCTGTTCAGCCCTACCTGCCCCTATGTGAAAAACGAATTGCCCTTTAGCTACTAAATCAAAACTGCCACCATCAGATAAACAGTACATAAAGCTGTCATCTTTGAGAGAGAGGAGAAAATCAAGCTCCTCTCCTGCTTCAGATCTGAAAAATCCACAGGTGTTTCTTTCCATCCTTCCGCTGTGAGAAGACGTCATTTCTATGGATCTGAAAGGATGTGAAGCTATCAAGAAGAAAAGAAAATAGATAAAAAGGAAGAACATTTGCAAATCAAACTAAGAAGCTCAACACCCTCGATCGTGAGAAGCAGAAAATGCAGCCAAGACTGAAATTTGGAGCAGTGATGGGGAGTCGATTGCAAAAGAATCTACACTTTGTCCTACAAGTCTAGGAGCCAATGACTCTAAGAGTTGTAGTTTGAATAAGCATTCGTTTGTTTAATTGCCAGGCTTTAAACAACGTCAGAGCTGCACACCAGCTGCTCTGCATCCCACTCTACATTTTCTTCATTCTTAGAGTCACAATGATGATTAGAAACAGTACAAAGAACAGAAACCTAAACCAAAAACAAACAATATTTTTCACAGAAAAGAGGATGAAGCTGAGATTTGCTCCTTATTTGCCGGCTTCTTATTCAAATTTCCGTTCCACCTTAAATGGCACTGCCGTTACATTCTGGCACCTGTGCACTATTAAGGGAACTGCTGCAGACTGAATAAGAAGCTGGCGAATATAACCCAACTTCAGCTTTGACAGTAGAGGAAAAAAACTGCATTCAACTGCTTCCGACCGGTTCCTTTTCAAAGATTTGAAAAATCATTTGAAAATGGTTCTTTTTTGAAGAATTACAGCATATGACTCTTTCTTAGTTAAAATGAAGTGGAGTTGAGGAGTCGACTCCATCATTTCCAACGGCAGGAGTCGAGAGGCTGAGTTGACTCTAGGAAACAGCGAGTCATGCACCATTACTTTGGAGGTGTGGAAAAATATCTCTGCATATTTGTTTAAAAAATTGAAAGCAAGTCTCCTGAAAAGAATGGAAGCTGTAAAAAAAGTGAAAGGGTGGACAAACTAAATACTGAAAAACTGAAATGATATTTAGTTGTTGAGGCTTCTGTGTAACTTTCTGTTAAATATATATGTTCTGCATTTTTTTTTCCTGACTCTGAAAAAAAAGAACTTGTGCTTAATAGCTGTTTTGACTGGAAGTGAAGTAAATGAAGGGTGTTGTCTGAGTTCTCCTCAGTACTTTATATGTAAACTATTCTTCTTGAAACAACTTTTAACCTGATTAGAGGTCTTGTTTCTCCCACACTATGAATATAAGAGCAAGATAGATAAGAGTAAGACTAAGTAATTGATTTTTTAGTAATCTTTTAATAGGTGCCTGTACTTTCAGACAGAAGAATGTATGCAGTTCAGTCTCACAAGAAGAGGCATGGTTTCAAAAGGGTAATGATTATCAAATAACTACTCAGTTAGAAAACTGGAGTCTACGTTGCTGTGAATTGGGTGGTTGAAGTGAAATGAATACTGAAATTTCTTACCACACTCCACAGTGAAACTGCAATAGAAACCAAACATATGTGGGACTCACAATGGGTAAAATCAAGACTTCAGGTAGCACATTGAAGGATATCGCTGTTGTCAGAAGAAAACCTTGTATCTCCATTTTTCAGTTTTTGACATAATTTGAAAATGCCTGTTACTCTTTACATTGTGTGAAAATTACATGATGAATGGGCCAAAAGAAATGACCCAGAATTACTTGGAAAGACGTGTGGTTCCACTGACTTACATTAAAAGTAAAGTAAGTTTTTTCCTTCTCCTGTGAAGTTACCATTTCAGAGGTACAAGGTTTTCTTCCGACAACAGCAATATGTTTTATAAAATCATTAAACAATCACCAGTTTTCATTCCTCCACACTCTTGTCGCTGCATATGCCCATTTGCATCTGGTCATCTTTTTCATTGCGCCATCTATTAACTCTGGACAGAAGATTTAATTATGCTTGATATCTCTGTCATAGACTGCCTTTAAGTTTTTCGTCTCTGTGATCGGTTATAAACCACATGGGTGTCAGCTGGGCAGTGCTGAGAGGGCTCATATGTGCCCATTTGTGTGAAAGTAGCTCATGGACTTTTGCAGAACAAAAGGTAGAAGCTCGACAGAAGTTGTAGGGAAGTGGTGAACAAACTTTCCACAGTTCAGGTTCTTCCTTTTTCCCAGGTCCGTGGGTTGATGATCATGGCACATTTCCCATAGTGAGCACTCAGCACAGTTCTTGAAATATGTCCTTGTATGGCTTCGGAAACATGTCACATAAATGAAAGAGCAGCTTGTAGTTTCGGTAAACCCAACCTCTTGCTCCAGGTATGTCAGTTTCTCAGCCTCCCCCATGGAGAAGAGGTTTCTCTCTGATGTTTCTCTTTTGCCTAGGTTTGTAATTTTTGGAGGTCCTTAATGTATGCGGTACACTAGTCACTATTGTTTTTTTCTTTTTTCCTCCACATTTGCCGCAATATGTGCTGTAGTTTCAAATGCATGACTAAACACTGACTGGAATTTCTGACACTTGCTGAATGTCATAGATTCTTTATGTTTGGAATCTTAAAAATCTTAAAGAGATTAAAGAAAGAATCTCACTTCACAGTGCGTTTGTGTCACACATCGCATTTCTACCTGTTAGACCTCAATGAACTTTATGTACTGAATGTGCTTGAGCTCGTTGTTCTTGTGTCACGTATCACTTACTTCATCCCAATGACTCTCCATGGGAACATGCCAAATACAATTACTTTCACAACAGTATATGCAGTATATTCTAAGAGGGCGTAAAGAATCAGAACTATGTAACCTAAAATAAAAGGTTTAGATGTATGGATGTGTTTATCTTTAATTTATCTACAGGAATGCAGCCCAAAAATTGCTAGGAAACATATCTGAATTCTTATTTCTTTTTATATAAAAGTACAAAAGGCCACATATCATGGAAAACTGAATTTTCCGACCTGTTCATGCCGAAATTATAAGGAGTGTTTCCAGACTGCTTTTTGAATGAGGCACAGAACAAAACATCTAATCAGAACAGAGCTCATTTACATGTATCAGTCCTACAGGCACAGTACCAACAACAGCCTGTTTAAAAGATAAAAAGAGGTTGAAAAATGGTCATGTAAAAATGAATTATGGCTGTTTTTGTTACATAATGCAAAATGCAATGTCTTAAGCAGACTAAAAAATCTAAGAAAAAATTATATATATTATAGATATGGTATCTTTAAATTCAGCACAGTAAATGGCCATTTTGGTTTGGTTTGATTATCTCAGGTTATTTGACATCATTTCAACCATTGTGCGCATGACAGTATCGTGCATGTATAGTTCAGGTCGTATGGCCCTGTAATATTCAGAAGTTTGTTACATCTTAAATTTAATTAATAAGTTACCCATTTGGTCATTCTGGTTGTGTCTGGAATCTTTTATTCCACTTTTGTAGTTTCAAACAAACCACATATCAGTTCGGTCATTAATATTTACGTCACCACAAAGTCCAACCATTAAAATATAGCCTGAAGAGGATGTGGAAGTTTCCCTCATGCAGCACACTGGTGCTAAATGGGACATGGATGCCTTTTTTCCACTTACTTCTGGTGTGTATGTCTATACACGGTGCTGTGAAAAAGTATTTGCCCCCTTCCCAATTTCTTCTGTTTTTGCATATTTGTCACATTTGAATGTTTCAGATCATCAAACTACATTTAGTATTAGACAAAGTTAGCCCAAGTAAACATAAAATGCTGTTTTTAAATGATAATTTCATTTATAGAAGAAAAATTCTGTTCAGCCCTACCTGCCCCTATGTGAAAAACGAATTGCCCTTTAGCTACTAAATCAACTGGTTAACCCAAGGGTTACATATGGCTCTTTTACTGCACTGTTGCAGATCCACAGCAGAATTAGATTTAGACAAAAATAAAATATTCCTCTTTTGCAATAAAAAAACCTGCTGATTGTTCCAACACAGTTTTAACAAGAAATGGTTTAACTGAATTAACTGAAACGCTGGAGTTAATGTATAACAGCTAATTCACCAACCGTTAACCCTGAAGGGTTGGCACGCAGACTCCTGGTCACCATAGCAACGCATACAGGATTCTCACCTAGCTAGTAGCTAACGAAATGGCAAAGAGAAAGATTTAAGATGAACATCGGTCATTTGGAGAGGAATGGACTTATTTGTGTTTATAATCACTACAGCTGGTTTCCTGATACATTAATCTGCAACAAGAAACTGTCAAACACTAAAAAGTAACGAAGCTGAGCATCTTCTCATTTACCAGCTTCTTGTTCGAATTTTCCCGTTCCACCTTAAATTCCCACAGATATGTTCCAAAATCTTGTGGAAAGCCTTCCAAGAGTAGTGGAGGCTGTTATAGCCACAAAGGGGCCGACTCCATATTTCCATATTAGTGCTCTTGGTTTTGGAATGGGATGGTCAGATGTCCACATACTTTGGCCATACAGTGTATGTGCTGAAAAACCATGAGAAGCAAAGAAAGCTAATTTATTAACAACCTTTTTTTTTGAATAACTTAGGCAGAGTAGACTATTGTACTGAAATTGGTCTTCTGTGGTATCATTCAAACTGCTCTGTGGTATCATTCATTTATTCTAATCACAGGAATCACTTCAGTAAGGCAGTAAAAATATAGTAGCAACAGAAAGGAAGAGGCAGGACCAGGAAACATCTTAAACCAGTGGGAATGCTCTTTATTAGGTTGCTCACACTTACAGAGGCTGAAACGTACTTGGTGGCTAGCATAAGGACTACTACTCTAGGGGACAAAGACTGCCTGTCTCCTGCTCGCGGTAACAATAAACAAATAAGCATAATGTGCCAGTATGACATTTACTGACAGTCAAACTTGACACTCTTCACTTATCGACATTAACTCTAGAAAACACAGCTGAAAGGTTACAGGTGGCCGCTAGGCCTACAAGAGAATGCAAATAACCTGTTGACCACACACAATGTAGATTAGCAGCAGAATGTGTAGTTTACATGAAAACAGTAAAAAGAAATAAGTAAACAAATAAAAAATACAACGGGAAAAAAAGTTATTTTTGCGAGTTTGAAATCTTCAGTAATATGTAAAAATGATTTTTATTTCTTTTCATACATTTAAGAAAGGTAAAAAAGAGTTTTTTTCTGAAAACAATTGAAGCATAGATGTCATTATTTTTATTAACAAACCTCTTTGTTTCAGACAAAAGACAAAGGCGTTTTATACAGAGAACTTCGTGATGTCAATCAAAAAACGTAAGGCATTTCGTCATGCTGTGCGTCACTTCCGCGTTACAGACGTCCTTTTAATGGTCCCTCGGTGCTGTAGCAGCGCAGTCCTCCGAACAGGGCAAGGGTGTCTGAAAGTTATAGTTTCTCAACGGGAACATCATACAGACGACTGATATCACCAGAAGGTAAGTTAATAGTCACGTCGGTGGTTTTTTAAACTGCAGTTGCTTCGCTAACGTCAGTTAGCTTAAGCTGCTTCCGAACCGTCTACGCTCCAACTGCAGCGCGACCAGAGATCAGAGCGAAACTGTTTACTGGATATTGATCACATCTAGGCTCTTTTATCCATTTAACTCAGCCGTATCGGTATTGGAGAAACTGATCTTGCTGATAAGATACAGAAGAGCTGGTTTTGTCAGCAGTGAGTGAGCTTTAGGGGCCGGTTTGTGCGGTTAGGTTTGGGGAGTCCAGGGTTCAGTCCAGCAGTGACGCCTGTGATTAGCTGTTAGAGTAATGTAGCTGAGATGAGATCAGATCAATAAAAGGACTGGAGGATTTATTGCCACACAGGACAAGAGCTGATAAAACAGAACACGTTTTCAGGTGAGGAAAATTCCAGAAAATTCCGCGTGTTCATCTGTAGACTGCAAACTACTAAACTGTGTACTAGGTGATTCCCCAATTACATTTGCTTTGCACAAAAATTTGCATTAGAGTGCGTTTACCATCCTGTAACAGTCATCTGCAAAATTTTGGGCGTCCCCGATCAAATTACGTGTTCTGTTGATTTTTTTTAAGTGAAACTAAGTACCGTACACACCCTCAGAATAATTTCATGCATAATTACTGTGTATTTTCTGAATTTAACATATTAGGAAAAAACTAAAATGTGACAGGTAACCTACAAATGTTATTACACATTTAATGTTTTCACCCAATATACCAATATGTTAAATTTAGGAAATAAATGAGCAGGAAAGCGACATATTTAAGTTCGTTTAATGTAGAGGATTCACTTTACTTGTTCACTTATCTAACCTAGCTGATTTGGCCTGGGATACAAACCTTTGCGTTCGGCTGTATGAATGCAAGTTATACGCTTGCAGAAGACAGAGCTGGACCTTTTTGAAGCAGATGTTTATGTACACACTTCGTCTCTAGTCAGGTAGCAAATGGTGAGGGCCGTCCTGTATGTCATCACACCTTTGTAGGGAGTCAGTTCCCGTACGGTATGTACGCCTGTCACACCCTTGTTTGCCTGTGCTTGACAACGACCACAAGCTAGTTACTCAACAGTTCCCTGCTAAGTGTGCTAAAAGGCGCGTGTGTTTGACTAATTTGGAGGCAGTGGTTTCATAAGCGCTCTATGCGGGTAGCGATCCTTGTTCAGAAATGTACGGTATTTAGTTTTCCTCTAATGCCACACAAAAAACAGGAGAGTGGGCGAAGCGAATTGAAGTGTTTGGGTGTAAACCTCTAACGAGCTGCGTCGGACCACCCGTCACATGTTGGAGGCGCGGTGTGCATGTGACTCAACGCTGCTCCCGTGCTTAAAGGCGCAATGTCCCAAAATATAACCGTTTAAAGGAGAGTTATACTGTTTTATCAATTTCAGAATAAACAAATCGTTGTTGTGTAAAAAAGCTGTTCGAAGTATTGTGATGTGAAATTGAATGGTGTTTCATAGAAACGCATCGACTTTTTTCACAGTGGTGTTGAAGGGATCCAGGGGTCATGATGTTTACAACGCAAAAACAGGCATTTTATCTGCTATCCAAAATGACCCATGAACCTACATGTGTCTTCTGAGTTTTTATGTATGGTTGATAAAGGTTTAAAGTGTTAAATCTTAATTTGCCTTGCCTTAAGGCTACTCTTGTGACAGTTACTGTAAATTAGAAACTTTCCCTGCTAAAAGTGAAAGCTGAATTGCGGTGTAAAATGTGACCAATTTCTTGTGGGTGCAAATCACTCTAATTTGTGACATTAACCAGGGAATATCCCGCTTACGGAACCTTTCATTCTCTGTTTCTGTTCTTAGTCAATGTTTTTTAGTCCTAAAAAGTACCTGTTTTATCAAATACATATAAACTACTTCACCAAGCAAAGAAAACAAGGTTAACCAAGGTTTGCTTGTTTTCACAACCTACTTAGGTACTCTACTTTTTTCCCCTCTCTTTTTAGGCAGTCGCACTCACTGTGACAATGGCTGATTCTAGTGTTGGCACAATTGAAACTGATGATGGTCTGCAGGACTGGTCAGCAATGAGTACGAGGCTGAACTCTTTCCAGGCCTTTCCCCTAGTTCAAAAGGTTTCTGCAGAGAGACTGGCCCGGGCAGGTTTCTACTTCACAGGAGAGTCTGACCGGGTACGCTGCTTCAGCTGCCAGAAAATAGTGGAGAACTGGCACCAAGGGGACACCCCAGTAGAAAGACACCGCGAGGTCTCGCCTGCCTGCAAGTTCCTCATCTGTGCTCACAGGAGGAACCCCTTAGATGGTCACTCTTCTCAGACCACTGACTATAACGAAGAGGAGGAAGCCATGGAGTTCAGTCTCCGCACAGGAGAGATTGTGGATGAGACTGTATACCCCATGGTTCCGCATATGAAGAGCGAAGAAGCTCGGCTGAGGACATTTGACAACTGGCCCTCGTGGGCCCCGGCCCGGCCCACTGACCTTGTGCAGGCTGGGCTGTTTTATGTGCCAGAGACTGACGGGGAAACAGACCGGGTGCAGTGCTTTTGCTGTGGTGGCATGCTGACAGGCTGGGAAGAAGGTGATGTTCCCTGGGCTGAGCATGCTAAATACTACCAAAACTGCTTCTTCATCCTGGGCCATGATGTTGGGAACATACCCTCGGAGCTGGTCAGGCAGAGGAGCTTTGGCAACAGACGTTCCATGGAAGTCTTTGAGGAACGCCTTGACAGCTTTAGAGACAGACAGCATCCCATCAGTCATGAAAGGCTGGCCAGAGCTGGCTTTTATAGTACAGGTGAGGCTGTCTTCTGCTTTTAGCATTGCATAATCATTTCTGTTTCTTTTCATTTTTGAATAAAACTAGGTGCTGGTTACATGTTACTTCTTCTGTAGTAATGGAAGACCATGTCCTATGGTGTTGCTGTATCAGATGTAGAGCAGTGTTTGAGAATTGCATTGTGGTGATCTGACTTTTGTCTCTGTTGTCTATGCAGGTGAGCAAGATCGTGTGATTTGTTTTAAATGCGGAGGAGGTCTGAAGGACTGGCAGCCAAATGAGGATCCTTGGGAGGAGCATGCCAAGCACTATCCTGGGTAACTGGCTAATTCAGATCAATATTTGCAGGAACATACAGAGTAATTCAGTGCTGACGCATTAAATGGTTAGTTTGTGACACAAGCACAGTGTATTACATAGTGGAGTTCAGTAAGGTTATTTATGTTGTTTCACAACTAAGCAAATGTCAATTTTCCACATGCAGATGCAGTTTCCTGCTTGAAGAGAAAGGGCAAGAATTTGTCAACAGTGTGCAGCTGGGAAGTCCTAGAAGCCGCTATCCAGTGAGTAAAGTGAATCACTCCACACAATATTACTGTAATGTGGAATGTATATTTGACTTCCTGTCTAAAGAACTTCATTCCATCATCAAGGTGAATGCTAATTCTGATTATTCATATTTTTTTAATCTTATCTTCTAGAATTCAAGTAGTGAGAATGGATTTTCAAGTCATGAGAAAGGTAAGTACATCTGATATACAACAATTGAAAGTCAGCATGTGTTTTCAAACTTGATATCTGGCATGGAACCTTTGTCACATTATTTTTATTTTTTTCTTTTCTATGACAGCATCAAACGTAATGCAGTCGGAGATTGCGCAGAAAGCAGTTGCAATGGGTTTCGACCCAGTTAAGGTGGAACGGATAATTTTAGAAAAGATACGTCTGAGCAGTGAGGGCTATTCCAAAGTGGAAGATCTCATTCAAGATATCAACAACAGTGTGTTTGATAGTGATTCCGATTGTAAGTGCATTGCTTCATTCTTTAATTTTTTCTTCAAACTTCATTATTCAAATTTCTGTTTCGGACATTGTTGCTGTGCACAAAATCAGACTCTAATCTAGTTAAACACAAGGTGTTTTATATATATATTTTTAAACTCCGGTTTTTCCAAACACCAATGGTGTACTGTTTTTTAAATCCTTTCAAGCTTCCACTATTTCTCTTTGTAAGGCTCCTTATTAATGCAAGTACAATTGTGTAAATAGTATTTTTGTTCTTCTGGGTTTCAGCCGAGGACCCCTTGAAGAAACTGGAGAAGCTCCAACGTGAAAAGCTCTGCAAAGTGTGCATGGATGATGACATTTCTATCGTCTTCATCCCATGTGGGCATTTGGTCACCTGCAAGAAATGCTCTGATTCTGTTGACAAGTGCCCCATCTGCTGTGCTGTCATCACACAGAAAATCAAAACATATAGCTCTTAACTTCCAATGGACTCAAACTCTAATAGAAAAGCTGCTTTCACAATCAGTTTTCAGCATTCCTTAAAATTGCACATATGGATATATTTGTTTAATGACTTGTACATAAACAGGGATAGCATTGGATTTATACTTTCTACTATATCATGGTGAATAATTTTTGTACGTTTGCCATAGATCAGGGCAAAGATACACTACAGACAAACTGAACTATGCTAAAAGGGAACAGTGCGAATGCTTTTTACAATCGCTCTTACTTCTCCAGGGTAAATTCGCTTTGTGTTCAGCGCATATACATTTATGACTGTTTTCTGCAGTTCAGAGGATCCTGTATTATGCAGTCAGTGGGTACTTCACACTGTCTTTTCCAGTGTTCTAGGCAGTGGTTAGAGTCTGTCTGCCTGCATGACCAAGTGGCAGGCCTGCCAGTGAGAGAGGACCCCTGCCATACCCACACTGTGAGGACAAGGCGTACTGCTCTTAGTAATTCTCACAATCAAACTACAGCCCAACTCTTCCTCTGTAGGATCATGGAAATGGAATATAATCAGGCAATCATAGCTTGTTGAGCTATTCTGGAGCTGCCGTAAGGGGGATTTTTGTTAGAGAATCCTGGTTGTTGAAACATATTATCTGAAAACATAATCCTGAAAGTGCATTGTTAGGGCACAATGAAGTTTAATTTCAGATGGGTGAACTGCAGAAATTCAGAGTGCCTTTCTCTTGATGTAATGAATTATTGTTTTTCAATTTTGTCCTATTCAATTACTATTGATGTAGTTTGTTGTTTAATGTCCTGTACTTGTAATTCTTATTGCTTCGATATCACATTTAATAATGTGTGTAATGTTTGGAAAAAAATTTCATTTTTTTTAACCATAGTTTCTTAATTATGTTTGCTAATAGATTTTAGTGCAGTAGAGTGTTTTTACAACATGTATTTGTATAACACCGGACAATAAAATGAGAATTTATATTTCACAGTGGTATTTACGTCTGCACTAGGGGAACCACATAGGAAATGCAAAATCAACACACACTGTCACTGTACCAATATGTCAGGTTTTTAGAAACTGTTGGTGTTTACAAGGTTGTTTCAATGGGGTATAAACATGAGATGACAGAATGTGGCTAAATCAATTCAAAACCTTCATAAATACAATTTGGGCAAAAACAAAATGGCTGATGATGTTTAAAATATGTAATGAGACGAGTCTGGAAGAAGGACTGATGGACTATGTAGACGAATGTTTCTGGAAAACATTTGTGTTCTTTGTGTGTGTGTGTGTGAGAGAGAGAGAGTCCCCAACACAGGTGGATAGTTCAAAAGACAGAAATTGGATGTAGTTGTATATCGAATCTCCAAAACAATGATGAATCAACCATCATGCCAAAAAGCAGTTAACAGAAAGACTCTGTTCTCATCAAACCTCAAACGTAAGCTCCTGGAATTTGATAAATGCCACTAGAACTTTGGATCTGGTTCTGTGGTTGAATGAGAGGGGAGGTTCTTGAACCCAATCCCCACTGTGGCATGGTGATGGATATTTGATGCAACATGTCTGTTTTGCTTCCAGAGGAACTTGGAAACTTCTTAGGCACCATGGACACTTACCAGGTTTCAGAGCTCTTGACTCCTTCAGCCAGAAGACTAGTACTGGATTGTCTTGGATCTTTTAGAAAGGTAATGATCCTAAGCACTACTCTAGATCCATGCAGCTGATCCTCAGTGATTAAAAATCTAACTTTTGCAAAGGTCTTTTCCAATGGCAAGCCTGTGCTGAAACACAGAGGCCCTCAAACAAGAACCAAGGACTTTGTGACATCTGAAGATATTCTGCATGATGTGTAATGGTATCAGATCCGTTGCTGTATGTTCTCCCACCTCAAATTATTATAGAAAACAGTGCGCTAATTACTGCATTTATTATTAATTAACACATACCTATGATACCTCTGCACACAGGAAAAATACAGTTTTCCCAATGATTCCTCTTACTAAGATCATACAATTTTCTCATGATGTTGAGCACAGAAAATATTCTACAAAGAATAAGTGAATGTCTATTTTTGCTCAGCTGAGTGTCAGTGAATCACTGTGCAGAAGCACATCTACACTCTTAGCCATTTACAACAGAGTTTCCATCATAGGAATAATTTAAGCATGTAAAACAATGTATTCACCCAAATGGCTCTTTCAGTTGTTACGGTTCTATGTATAAGCATTGCCTTTACTAAAGGACCACTATTTTTTTTCTATCTACTTGGTTAACTTCTATATGAAATTCCTGTCCGGCTACCGTATTACTAACTTGACCGTTAGATGTCACTCCTTATCCACTCCGAAGGGTCACCGCCATCTGACCACCAGGTGGCAGCTTTGTACTGTTTCTCGTCTCAATCATCGAAACAACAAACCGAACGGAGCAAACGGGGTGAGATAGAGCGAGGGAGAGAGAGAGAGTGAGAGAGTCTAAAACAGCTTCTGACCGCCACTTTCAAACTACGTCCATGAATCAGTCTTGGATTTTCGTTCAGTGCAAGTAGCGCATTAGCGAAATCTACAGGAAGCCGTGCAGTCGCTGAATTCAACGCTGTTAAGTAGGTAAGTTGAAAAATGGCGGAAAACGTTTGTAGAAGTTGGTCGGGTTAGCGATATTTTTCACTGGTGCGCCGAGCTGCAGCTAGCGCCGTGTGTGTGTGTGGCCAAATACGCGGGGACTGGTTCCGACAGCAGAGGAGTCGGTTTAGCCTGCTAAAAAAGCTAGGCAGAATATAACCACCGCGCACCTAAACTGGTTAGAATTGCACCGTGAAACCTCGCAGAGTGTCGTTGTAAATGTGACCTACTCTTGGAGAATGTCAGTAATTAGGATCGTAGGCCACTTCCGCGGTATTTGTGTGAACTGTTTTGTTGACGTGCCTGGCTAGCTTGCTAACTAAACACAGCGAGCTGAGCTAACCAGCAGCCACCATGGCGAAACTGGAACACAAATTCAGAAGCAAGATGGAGGACGGGGATGCGATGTTTTTCCCCTCACGTGAAAAAGGGAAAATTGTTTTCGCTCGAACAAAAAAAAAATTGAATACTGAATGTCTTGTATTAAACTCACATCTTTGATAGATATAATTTACTAAGGATAAACACAAGTTAATCGTAACGTGACTTCCGCGGCTTGCGTTTACAATGACTGAATATGAGCTGAGCCAAAATGGAGAATCCCGAAAACAGCTGCTGGATTGGTTTCAAGATGGAGATTTTTTTTCCTCTCCGCGTTTCCTCGTTAACTTGTTTATTATTACGAAATTTTTGTTCTACTTTCGCTGTGAACTGAGCTGAAAACAAGTTATTTGGTATTGCGAAATCGGTATTGTGCCTAACACCGCGGAAGAACCAACTTAAATTGTTGTGTGGAACATGATTGATAAGGGGGGAGTTTGTGTCCATCCGTTCTTTCGTCCCACTCCACCAGAGCTAGCGCGCTAACCCTGAAGGCTGACTGACTGAACGGGCTTCACTTTATTATTGATGACGTGCCGTAATGTTAGTTGGATGGATTTCTCAGTTGGCAGGGATTTTAACGGGGTAAATTAAATGTGTGCTGCTGTGAAGACGCGAACTAACTCTTGAACATTTCCCAAACTAACTAGGTAATGTGGGCAGACTTGCTGACGCTAACTTTGCAGAGGATGTCCAGGCCAAGTGCGTACACTCAACAAATGTTTGACAGTCGCCGGCATAAGCTAACGTTGCTAAGCTATTGATTTCTCAGTCAAGCTTTGCGATTTTCACGCTGCTCTCTGGGCTTTGATGCATAACATTACGTGTTTATGAAAACTTGCTCTTATTTGTGTTGTTGGAGTAGCGACCTTTAACGTAGCCGAGCCGGAATGTCACGGGGGCTGCGTCGTAATTGTTGTTAGCTTCGTTTGGCGCCACTTTTCAAGGAGTGGATTTTCCAATTTTCCTAAATGAAGAGCTTCCTAGTCTTCCAACTGTGTTTTTTTTCTGCGCATTATACTGTTTTTTTATTATTGAATTAGATAAAGATATGAGGCTATAGCTTGTTACTGAGTGGACATTACATAACCGCAGCAGTGCTGCACCGCAGATATGGATTTTAAAACACGTAGGTTATCCTTCAGTTTAAGTTGCCCTCCGTAATTGGCTTCAAGCGTGTAAGATCTGACTTGTAGTACAGGATGTTTTGTTGTGATGCTTTGTTCCAGCGTTGTCCGTGAAATCTGTAGAGCTTGGCAGTATCATCACGGGGTTCGTCACGGTATCCGTTACTCGCACATATCCAGCTGAATTAAATTTCTCATAAGTCGCCCTGAAAGACGCTCCGTTTAGTTGTTATCTTGATATCTAACTTTAAGTAAAAGTCTTCATATCCCATTGTTAATCTGGGGTTATTATCCTCAGCCTTTCAGTGTTTCTTTCCTCGGATGTAGGTTAAATGTTGCACAAATACTATACGCCACACCCAGTTCTACTCTCTAACACTGCATTGAAGTTTTACTATGGCTTGTCAATGTGCTGCGCACTTGCAGAGCCACAACTGTCACCCCTAAGCCGGTGTATTTTTATTGAAGGTTATTCAGAATGGCACTAGACCAGGTAGATCCGTTAATGAAATGACCTTATTTCCCACGTTTAAATGAATGTGCCTTTTTTCAGCATTGACTTGCTTCCTTTTCCCAGTTATTCGTGTTTACGTCCACGAATGCTAATACTCGTCTGTGATTGGACGCAGTAAGCGGGAAGGCGGGCCGGTTAATGCCTTATTTGGGCACAGAGGATGAAAGCTCCCGTGCATGTTTCCTGGAAACCGTGGAGACGGAATGTCCAATGAGCTCCCCGTTAAGTCGGCGCGGACACGCCCCCTTGTTTTCATCTCTGTCGGCGAGCACATTTTCAGGCATATGGCTTTCACAGCACGGCGAGGAACTGAGCTCAACCGCGATTCTCTGTGCCATACTCTGTAGTTATGCAATACACGTTCATGCTTTTTTGGTTGTATAGTGACTGTTATTTTTACTTCTACATGCTATTATACATGTACAGTTTTTGCGTCCAGTATATTGATACCATTTTGTCACAATGCGGATATAACCGTTTGTGAAGTTTCACGCGTGATGATGCGATTGTGTTTTATTTTTTCTAGTTATTTTTTTAAGCGGGAGGTTACACACTGAAAGGAGGTGATTTAAATGAACAATTTATAATAGATTAGTTTTTGAGAGAGTTTTGTCCTAAATTTTTCGTTTTTAGAATACATTCATGGCACTGCGATATGTGCAGGACATTATAATAGTGTCCCAAACACATTTTCCCAAATATACCCCTCTTTTACCATTGTTAACATTGCATAGAAACACAGAAGACACGTTCCAAAGAAATCCACTATCACACCACCAAACAGTCTTCTGATTTATAATACAAGCAGGATCTCATCATTTACAAATGACAGTAATTTATCATTCTATTTATGTGTCTGCAGGTGTAAGAATGTTTATGCATATAAGTATGTAACATATTCATTTGCTTTGTTATGAAATCAATCAATTCTTAGTAAATAATTTATAATAAGGTCAGAATGCATAAGCTGATCTGGAACATCAGATTAGTAAGTTATCATCTTGGTGGCTGAAATGTCAGATCCCAATGTTGAGTTGGTGCTGATTTGATTCTTGTGAACAGATTTCCACTCGTACTGATTTTGCCCCAAACTGGAATAGACACTTGTTCAGCATTTTCACTGTTAAATATATGTATATTGACTGTCTGAGTTAAAGAGTTTGAATAAATGAAACAAGTGAAAAAGATTCTAAATATCTAGACACGTATCAGATTCTTGCTTATCTGTCTTTGGTGAAGTGTGGTGCAGCAAACAGTGAACATTTTATCGCCTAATTAGCTGGCTTATATTTACAACTATTCAATCTAAATGGTGACAGAATAAAAGCTATTTTTTTTCTACTCCGCTTCCTCTGACTATACTGTTTATACAAAGTAAATGCCAAAAATTGCAGATGTCACACACAGCTCATTCCCTAGTCTTAGTCATACAGCATGTAGTTGACCTCACTCAGCTGCTCATTTTGCCTGAGGCACTGTATACGTTGCAGTGTTTGTGTTCAGTTTTCGGTAGTACTGTTTTTGAAGGGTGACGGGCATCAAATGCTTATTCGGTACTTTTCTGTGTTGCTGTTTAGCGTCAGCTGGACACAAAGTTTTGTGTTAACATGTTGGAACCAATGTATCCCAGGGTATGCAGCCATACACAAAACTGTTAATAATTTACTTCACTTATTCACAAAAAGTATGCTGATACCAAGAAGATAACGAGTAACTTTCAGAACAGTTTTAATGGATACCGAGTGTTTTAAGTCACCTCTAGTGGGGGAAAAAAACTGCAGTCTAGTTAGGCTAATTAGATTTGCACTTAAATTCCAGCCAGGTTGCTTGTGCTGTATAATCTTTCTGCTAAAGATTGACACATCTCAGCTGATTAATAAACTAAATACTTGATGGATAAAGTATTGCTGTAACAGGTTTTATGAGGGGTAATTTAAAAACAGAGCTTGCGAACTGAGTGTAGTTGAATTAGACCAGTTAGAAGCAACCAAATCCCTGTGTGTTCTATACAACACAACCACAACTAACTGGCACTGTGGTGCAGTACATTCAGTGTTTAAGTTTCAAGCCAGAAAAACTAGATGTGCTGATCTTTTTGGCCAAAAAATGGGCCTGAATCTTAATTTATAGAAAATAATTGCAATTTACATTGCAGTCACAATATTGGTAAAAAAAAGTTGCAGTCAAATATGTTCCCCAACTAATTCAAGCCTATTAAAGGTCACTTGTTCTGTGAAGGCTTTCACTAAGGCATTCTCAAAACCTCCTGTTTGTGTCTTAAATTTTCCTGTTCTGCATATAATAGCCACTTTAGCAATTATATCTGTTTTTAGAAGCAGATAATTTGAAATTAGACTTATCTTTACAGCCACAGCACATTCCCATACTCCTCTTTCTTCCTGTTGTATGGTTTCTCTGTCAGTCAGGGATGCAGCTCCCACATGGTCTGGAGCTCACAAAGTGCAGGGACTCAAAAGTGGTGCAACATTGCTCCCCTACTGGTCGTAATGTGACCAGGATTTGAGCTGATATTTTCTTCTTTTTTTGTTTTTGTTTTCTGTATTTCATAAAATCTGTTCAGTACCTTTAATTCAGTCAGGGTTTATTTTAATAAGAAATAATTGATTTAAATCATATAACCTGTTTGTCTTTTTTGTTTTCAATATTGCAAACATTTCTTTTAATGCTCATGAGACATTGTGCTTTTTCTTATTGTGCTCTTTCTCCTGTGGCACTTGTGTTTTAGGTCATATGACGACAAAGGTACCCACTGCTTGTGGTAATTGAAGATTAAGTGCTTGACAAGTTAAGGTGGTCCAGAAGATGTTAAAGAAATGATAGCAGCACCAGAATTACAAACGGATTTTCATTATCCCCAGTAAGTAGAGCTTCTCCTGCACTCTGTGTAAAGAGATTATGGTTAAAGTGATCAAATTAACACAATTGTCTGCTTGTAATCAGCAAGTGTAATTGTTTATCCCCAAACGTGATCATCCAAGGCTTGGTTGGTGTCCAAAGTTTGCTTTGTTAGTTTTAACTGTGTTTGAGGATAATGTAGTTAACCAATTTCAAAAGTCACAAGGTTAACCTAAATCATCACACACTTGCCTCAAATCAGATTTAAGTAAATTCAAATAGATTTGCTCATGTGGCAACTGTTTGACACTCTAATCGAAAAGATGAATTCATTTAAAACATTGCAAAGAACTCTGACCGTACAGTGCCACTGAACTTCTTTCTGATTGGGTATGTTTAAGCCTATAGTGAAACACTTCCGTAGATCATTTACTGTCTGAAAAGGGTAAAGACGTCACAGCAGAGTTCTGATGATGCATGGATTAAGGAACTACTAGTAGCACAAGGTTGTAACTGCCATTCTTCTTTATATTCTGTTGCTGAATTATGTGCAAACGTCTCATTTAGTACCATAAATCTACAGTATTATTTTTAGATTGAACAAGAAATTTAGAGTAACTTCACTCCAGTTTCTTAGTAACAAGCCCCAATAGAGTTGTTATATAAAAAAAAATCTAAGTTTTGTACATTAGTGAGTGCAGTGTTGAACTGTAGTTTTGCAAAGAGATACTACAGACTGATAATCCAGATTATAGTTAAAATACAAACAACGGATTACATGAGAGATTACTTGATTATTTAAACAATTGTTTACTGCAGCCTTAGTTAAGAATTAATTTTGTGTTTAACAGGGACACAGACACTCGTTTTTCATCGGACACTGATTTCGATGATCCCGATGGGAGAAGTGCTGTCCAGGGAAAAGGAAAGGTATGCTGTGTGTGACTTAGTTTCATCTTTAGACCCTGACCGTATTGATGAGTGTACAAAGTTCTTGCAGACAAACAGCTTTATGTCCACTGATTTTACATTGTGATCAATTTTGTTGCGTCCAACAAACAAACAAATTTGTCTATAGCTTAAATTCTATTTTCTTAAAGATTGTGAATTTGCCTACGTTTATATCACCTACAACCTACAATTTGGCATGTGAGCGGCAGTAATCTTTTCTTCTTCCTCCTCCTCAGTGTAGGGGGTGGTGTTGTGTCTTTGTTGACTTATAATAAATGCTATGTTGTAGGTGAAAAAGGGGAAGAAAGCCCCTGGGGAGAAGGGAAAAGGAGCAGGAAAAGGTCCTGGCCGATTGAATGGACACCACCAGGAAAATGGCATGGAGAATGTTATGCTTTTTGAAGTGGTCAAGCTGGGGAAGAGCGCCATGCAGGTCAGTGGTTCATATCTTCATGTTGTATTGGGGATGCACAGTAAAATCAGAATCATACCTGTATCAGCACAGACTTACTTAAAAATAGAAAATCAGCATTGGACAAATTTCAGTTTGACTGGTGTTTTAAACCAATATTTGATGGCACCATTCTCCGTACAAGCAGAACGTTCACAAAGTACTGGGCTATTGTGCTAAAATGTCTGCATTCTGTTCATTTCACCACATTTTTAATCCTCTACAATTAAATGTTATATTTCTTCTTAATGGCCAAACTAAATTTTATAGATGTTTGTATTGGTATCAGTATCCCTATTTCCCTGTGCATCCCTGTTAAATATATGAAGTTGTGATGTCTTGTGGCCCAGCAGATTTTGACCTCTGGTCTCCCCTGCTATCCTTCAGTCTGTCGTGGATGACTGGATCGAGTCATACAAGCACGACAGAGACACAGCACTCCTTGACTTGATCAACTTCTTTATTCAGTGTTCAGGCTGCAAAGGTACACTTTTGATTTGCATGTTTTTCTGGCCTAAAATTAGTTTTTTTATTGATGTATAGCAAAAATGCTACATGTGGCAATGTGAGGCCTTATTTAAGCGGTATGATTCAGTTGCCTTAAGTTTAAACAGTATAATTGCAGAGTCATAAGTTTGTGGGATCTTCAGGAGCCTGTACCTGATTATTATTGTAGGTGTTGTTAGTGGCGAGATGTTTCGGCACATGCAAAATTCTGAGATCATCAGGAAGATGACCGAAGAGTTCGATGAGGTAACCCTTTAGTAATGAGCTCATGCACTTGATATTTTTTGCATATCTCATACCAGTGATAAATAAGAACATTTTCTCTGACATCACAGGACAGTGGAGATTACCCACTCACGATGGCAGGACCGCAGTGGAAGAAGTTCAAGTCGAGTTTCTGCGAGTTCATTGGTGTATTGGTGCGACAGTGTCAATACAGCATCATCTATGACGAGTATATGATGGACACAGTCATCTCCCTACTCACGGGTCTATCAGATTCCCAAGTGCGAGCCTTCAGGCACACCAGCACACTCGCAGGTCTGAACTCCCACCTTCAGAAGGTTGCAAATCATTTGTAGTGGCTATAGTTGCTCCATTTAGGAAAGCATGAAACTAGACTCTTGAGTTGTCTGATTCATTTTTGGATCACAACACTGCTGTAACCATCCTTGGCTGGGAACTTGCTGTAATCTCTGGTTGGGAGAAACTAGAAACTTTTTTAAACTAGTCAGTCAACATCAGTATTTGCCTATCAAGCATGTCTGCTGGCACAAATACATAAAATCCAGGCATGTTCAGCTGGATTGTGCGCTCGCATCAGCAGCACCTTGAAAAGATGAGCGTGGTGGCCGGCTTCACATGAAAGATTGTGTTTACCTTTGTGCGTTCTCTCTGTTTGGTCCCTGCTGTACGATAGGGGAAGGTCAGACGGTGGGTGGGAATTGAGGGGCCAATGAAATTTGAAATGAATCACATAGTCTGGACGTGCAAGCTTTCGTGAGGTTTTATTTATGTACCCAGTCAAAGCTGAAGTTGTTGAGTGTTTGCTTATGGTTAACAGCAAACACCTTTTTTTCCTCTTGTGTGTTGTAAACTCCACAGCCATGAAGCTGATGACAGCTCTAGTGAATGTAGCGCTGAACCTCAGCATCAACATGGACAACACGCAGCGCCAGTACGAGGCTGAGAGGAATAAGATGATTGGCAAGCGGGCCAATGACAGGCTGGAGCTGCTCCTGCAGAAACGGAAGGAGGTAAGATAGCATTGGGCCTCTGTATCATGTTCATGCTCTTCCCCATGCTCCAACATGTTAAATAAACTGTGCTATTATTAATTGCTGAATGTGCATGAGATTTTAATTTCATGTGTTAAATGACATGTGAATTGAAGTTACTAAAAATTTGTTAAAAGTCTCATTTAAATAATAATAACAGTAATAAAAATAATAATAGACCCCATGAACAGGTGGCTAGAGCTTTGTCAGGGTGGTTGCAAATAGAAGAGCTATCTTTATTTGGCAGTTCTAATAGTAATTAACTCTTCAGTTATGTAAGGATAGCCCTGCTGGGATGCCATCTGTGTGATTGTTCTGGAGGGTGGAATTTGGTGGGACTGACGATTGACCTTTGTCTCTAGAGGACTGTATTAAGAGTTATCACCAGGTTTTAGGGATGCTTGATTAACTTGTCTAATATGATCTAATATGTGTATATGATAAATATTGAATTTAAATTTGTCTTTGCAGCTACAAGAAAATCAGGATGAAATTGAAAACATGATGAATGCAATTTTCAAGGGTGTCTTCGTTCACAGATACCGGTATGTTCTCCTCTGTGCTTAAAAAGGACTGTAAGGATTAGTGGAATCAGCGACATTATAGACATGAAGAGTGTTGATAAAAATATCCTAATCAAAAGACACTTTTTTGCCCTTTTAGTTAAATTACTGTTTTAAGAGGACGGCATGAATTCAACATAACTGGCATCAGTCACAAAATGGCCATGTCAAGGACTGGTCTGGCATATTTTGAAATCATCAGCACTAGTGCCAACCATCTTTGCCATTACAAACCTGTATTTAGATGTTATAACAAATGATCGAGGTTTTAGTTGCTGATTGCATCTTGATTCCCCTGCAGTGATGCAATAGCAGAGATCCGAGCGATCTGCATTGAAGAAATCGGGGTATGGATGAAAATGTACAGTGACGCCTTTCTCAACGACAGCTACCTAAAGTACGTGGGCTGGACCCTGCATGACAAGGTGAGACTGTTTACCAGCCCATGTGAGCCATGTTAAAGTAAGGCCTGTCTGAGCAGTGATGTTTCAACCACTAATTGTAGAGCCTCAGCATGTCTCTGCTCTCTCCTGCAGCAAGGTGAAGTGCGACTTAAATGCCTGACGGCTCTGCAGGGCCTCTACTACAACCGTGAACTCAATGCCAAGTTGGAGCTCTTCACCAGCCGCTTCAAGGTGAGAGCCATCTGCAGTGCATTCCATCCCAAATTCGCAGGGAGGAAGTGGCATTGAATTACCCCCTGCGTAAAAACAAAACAAGAAATCAGTGAATAAATACAATCAGTGAATGGTTTCATTACATTTTCTGAGGAAATGATTTAATGCATCATGAAATCTCAAATTTTAGCAAAATTATGTTTGATTATTTTTGTATGAAAATTTTTAAATATACTGACTACTTAAATGTAAATGGAGGAGCTATTTAATGAGGAGTAAAACACAACTAATTAACAAAAAAAACTTTTAACATTAAAAATAGACTAGGAATTATATTTTGGCCAAACAATAGTGTATGCTGTATTCAGATTAATTGATTTAAAGTTAATTGCAAAATTCAAATGCATTTTTATATGTATAAATTTTACTTTTTTAGTTAATATTCTTGTTTGATTATGTTTCATAGTGAAATCAGCACTAGTGGTGACCATCTTTGCCATTACAAACCTGTATGTAGTAGTTATAACAAAGGATTGGGGTTTTAATTGGGGTTTCATAGTGACAGATTCTCTGGATGCTAAAAAAACGGCTGAATGTCTTGTTAAGTTTCATAGTTTGCCACTGTCTGTTTCAGGACCGCATTGTGTCCATGACGCTGGATAAGGAGTATGATGTCGCTGTGCAAGCAATAAAACTGCTCACACTTGTGTTACAGTAAGTAATAGTGACTGCAAAAGTGCCCTTTATCTGATATGTAGATGGTGCGGGTGAAAGAGAATGCATGCTGATGTCATTCTTGTTTGGTTTTCCAGTAGCAGCGATGAGGTCCTGACTGCGGAGGACTGTGAGAGCGTGTACCACTTAGTGTACTCAGCTCACCGGCCAGTCGCCGTGGCGGCAGGAGAGTTCCTCTTCAAAAAGTAAGACTTGCTTTTGGTTCTCTTTTCTCTGATGAGACCAAGGGCTGTGGTTTTAGCTGATGAAGAAGACATTTGTGATGCAGCTCAGGAGCTCACGCCAGAACTTTTATTTATCTCCTGAAACAGAAAGCTTGTTGTGCTGAGGCAGGGAGCTGGAGAGTAGAGAAAGTTAGGGCATCGTAGTGCACACTGAGGTAGGATGGCCTGAATATGCACAGTCAGGGCATTTGGAGGTCTGGGTTTATCTTTGCACTTCATTGACAGCTTCAGAAAAGAAGGGAAAACTAACCTGGCAGATTATGGTTGAGTTACATGTGCAATATACAAGCATTAGTATCCTTTAGTGTAAGAATGACATGAATATTTTCTTGTTAATTTGAAACATTTCTGATGTCCTCTGCAGGCTCTTCAGCCATCGAGACATAGAGGATGACAGCATGCCTAAAAGACGAGGCAGACAGTCATTGAATGCCAACCTCATCAAAACCACTGTTTTCTTCTTCCTAGAGAGTGAGGTGAGTCCCGGTAACACTTAACCACCTTATCTTTTGTCCTAGGTGGCATAAAACTCATTTTTTGTATTTTAGCTCCTTGTTGTCAGGGGTGTAACACTTCAGTGACGCACTTTCCTCAAGTCCTAAGTTAAGTCATGTACGGTAAATCGACAGCTTGAGGGAGTAGCAATAATGGGGCCTCTCTTCTGATTCCTCCTCAGCTCCATGAACATGCTGCGTACCTGGTGGACAGCATGTGGGACTGCGCCTCGGAGCTGCTGAAGGACTGGGAATGCATGATCAGTCTCCTGCTGGATGAGCCCCTACCTGGAGAGGAAGGTCTGACCTCTGCTGTGATTAAGCATGCTTTCTTTAACTGAGTCTGAGAGCTGATGAGTGACATAACTGCCATATTTCATGAGTTAAGAAATTCTGCAGCCCTGCATGAGGCCCCCTGGTCACAGGACCAGGTTCAGCAGTTCGTCGTTCAAACATTAGATGGAAAAACAGACCTTTGTACACAGAATTCTGATTTTTACAGACAAAAAAAAAGCACATCAAGTTTTGAAAATGAACACACGTATATTAATGCAGTCTCTCACCTCGAGTCTGAAACTGACGGAATTTTTTTAATTGGAGCAAACAAACATGCGTCATTGTGGCAGCAGAACAGAATTTGTTTGTAGCAGAGTCTAAAAGCTTATACGACAAGCAACATGCTGACTAAAAAAATGCAGAGGTTAAAGACAACGTATGGCAGATACGTTGAAAGGCTATAAATGACGGTGAATATGTTACGCCGACTATTTAACCGTAATTCATTCGCTCCTTTTTATTGAGAAGAGCAACGAGCAGAAACAGAGCCTCGAATTCCCCCCACTGACCTATGAAAATACCTGCACAATCACTCATTTCGTAGCTTCAGCTAGCTCTTGTACGAGGCGGTGGGACTCTTCGTGTTGTTGTTTTTTTTTTTGTAGAATGGGATGAACCCAGTTTATGCGTTTAGTTGCGGTGCTTAAAAAAAAAAGGGTTTAGAGAGAAAAACACTTCGGACTTGGTGTGAAGGTCCAACTATGTTAAAATCGCATATTTTTTTTTCTTATGAAAAAAAAAAAACCTTCCTTGGTGGGAATGGGCTGCCCTCGATCAGTATTGGCTATTGGCCGATTGTGCTGAAAGGTGATCAATATTAGCCCCATGAACACTAATCGATCCATCTCTACTTAAACACAGTTCATAAAATAAATTTTTAAAATGTTTAATCTAACTTTTCACTGTTTTCTTGATTTTAGCACACATCAAGTAATTTATCCATGTTAAATTTTGTGGGACATGTCTTAAATGCATGGGTGATATCTGAGACATCATTGGCAAAAGGTTTCAGCATTAAACACTAAATTTTATGACTGTGAATTTCACAGATATTTAGAGTTTTAACACCCTATTTCGTCTTCCTGAAAGCTTCCTAAAACAGTTTTAACATTGTGCCATGCTCTATTTCTGTCCCTCTGGCACAACTGGACAGTGTCTGTCTGGGGCCTTACGTTTCATTTTTAATTCCTACCTCAGTGTGGCATTAAATTTACTAGAGTGTATTTCTCTGAAGTGTTCCTCTCTTCCACAAGACATTCTTTTTTTTTGCGTGTAGCCTAACATTTACTGGGCTGACAGTAGCTACTTAGACTATTTAGTTAAAGCACTTAGCCATAACCAGCAGGAGCAGAAACAAGTTGCAAATCAGGTACTTTTAGTTTAATTTGGTTTAATTTAGTTTAGTTTGTCTTCGCTTTTACATTTTTATTTGTAAGTAATGTGCTGCGACTTTTCTGGGTTTTGCATTCTTGAGTTCATGTCCATTTACGTCACGTAAATTATCATTTAAAGTTCTGCCTGTGTCATAAAATTATTTCTTCTTATCATGTAATAAAGTGACAGAAGCCATATTGCCAGTGATCACGTGTATAGAGTGTATTGAAATCTGTCCAAAAATCCACGTTGACATTTTTTAGATAACATTGTAGTCAGTGTTGTCAACTGATTATTGCAGTCTTAGTTGCAAGATGAATGTTTGTTTCTGTCCACACTAATGTGAAGTTATATGTTGTTCAGCTCTGACGGACAGACAGGAGACGGCCCTCATCGAGATCATGCTCTGTACCATCCGACAGGCTGCAGAATGCCATCCTCCTGTGGGCAGAGGAACTGGCAAGAGGGTAAGAAAGCATGTATATGGAACACGTACGTGCAAACAGGGTCACTGGTGTCTGGTTTCTGGAGCCATCTTAAGACTCTATTAGTGAGGGTGAAACTATCTTTGTCATTTAAATAAATTAAGATAATCTTCATGTCCCGTTTGTAATCTGTGTGCACACAATCTCCTCTTGTTCCAGGTACTGACAGCAAAAGAGAAGAAAACTCAGCTTGATGACCGGACGAGAATGACCGAGCTTTTTGCTGTGGCACTTCCGCCTTTACTTGCAAAGGTAAACACTATTATGCCTCTTCTAGAATAGCAGAATCATTGAACAAACACTCTGCAGTCTCTGGTTTATTGCAAGCAAATTGATGTTTTTTCTTTTTCCGACAGTACTCAGTTGATGCAGAAAAGGTGACCAACTTATTACAACTTCCACAGTTCTTTGATCTGGAGATATATACAACAGGACGGCTGGAAAAGGTAGGTCTTACAGGCACTCAGAGTGTGTGTGTGTGTGTGTGTGTGTGTGTGTGTGTGAACGTGTGTGTGAACACACAGAGAATAGGTACTGGCTAATTAAACTTTTGCATGTTTTGGTAACTGGATGTAATTGACGTGTATTGTTGGTGTCCTCTTTCACTCAGCATCTGGAATCACTGCTGAGACAAATCAGGGAAATTGTGGAAAAGCACACAGACACTGACGTGCTAGAAGCCTGCTCCAAAACCTACCATGCCCTCTGCAGCGAGGAGTTCACGATTTTCAACAGGGTGGACATTGCCCGCAGCCAGCTTCTGGACGAACTGGTAGACAAGTTCAACAGGCTGCTGGAAGACTTCCTACAGGAGGTAAAACCAATGCAGTACCTGCTTTATTCAGTAATGGTACAGGTGACATTCCATTTTAAAGGTTAAAATACACTGTAGATCGTAAGCTTCATAAATGTCAGTTATTTTGCCATGATTCTAAAATCAGCGTCTTCCTCAGGGAGAAGATCCAGATGAAGATGATGCTTATCAGGTCTTGTCCACACTAAAGAGGATCACTGCTTTCCATAAGTAAGGATCTATTGTATTTTCCAGCTTCTACCCACTTCTCTTTGACCATTGCAGTTTGGCCTGTCATTTGAGCAATACCCGTTCTTTCTGCCTCTCTTTTCAGTGCTCATGACCTCTCCAAATGGGATCTGTTCACCAGCAACTATAAGTTACTCAACACAGGCATTGAGAATGGGGACATGCCTGAGCAGGTGCCAAATTTGAAATGCTGTTCGATTGTGTTGGAAGTAAGGTGCCATCTGAATGAGAGATAGTGACTCTGTCTTTGTCTCTCTGGGTTGTTTTAGATTGTCATCCACGCACTGCAGTGTACACACTATGTGATCCTGTGGCACTTAGCCAAGGTCTCTGAGGGAAGCTGCAAAAAAGTAAGGATGTTGGGGTTTTTTTTTGTTTTTTTTTGTCAAGATGCTTTTTTCTGGTTAGTTTACATCTTTGTTTTGGCTCTTTTAGGAGGACATGGTGACTCTGAGGAAGCAAATGCGAGCGTTCTGTCTCATGTGCCAGCGTTATTTGGCTAGCGTCAACACTGCTGTCAAAGAGCAGGCCTTCACTATCCTGTGTGACCTGCTGATGATATTCAGTCACCAAATCATCTCTGGGGGGAGGGAGATTCTGGAGCCTCTGGTCTACACACCGGAGGCCTCCCTGCAATCTGAGCTGCTCAGCTTCATCTTGGACCATGTCTTTATAGACCAGGATGAGGACAACAATAGCACAGGTTTGGCTTTTCATTATTGCTGAGTCCCTAGAGTGTGTGCAGATTGTTGCATGGATGGTTTTGGCTGAGTTGATTCGAAAGCTGAAAGGTAGTATTGCAGTATCAGCTTTGGCTGATTGATGAAGTCAGCTTTAGGCCATTTTAATGGATTTAAACAGATTAACGTTTCCAGTCGTAATGTAAACACTTATTTCATCGTAGGGTGTCTGCTCAGCTGGTCTGAGAAGTTTACAAAAAAAAGTGCCTATTCAAAGCATTATGAACAGAGTATTGGGATCTGAAACGCTAAAATACCAGAATGCAGAAACCCAGTGTTATAAAGCAGTAAATAAGCAGTTTTTTTGCAGCTTTTATGAAAAGGTTTTGATTTAAGATTATAAGACAAGTTGTGTTTATTTGTTTTGGAATTTGTCAGTTGTAAATTTGTTACCTGTATTGTCTAAGTGTTGCATATTTTAAGCTTTGATTATGCACTGCTTTAATTTGGCCATGGAAATTGAGATTGAAAAGACTTGAAAATGTCTTTAACTGAGTCTGAGAGCTGATGAGTGACATAACTGCCATATTTCATGAGTTAAGAAATTCTGCAGCCCTGCATGAGGCCCCCTGGCCCCCTTGACAGAAAATGTCAAAAAATATAGTAGTATCAATGTATGAAGTGTTTGGACCAATATAAATGTGGGTCATCTTTAGTAATTACCAGTCACCACTTGGGGGAGACAGCACTATTATATTGGTGAACCTGGAACTCTCTAAAGCACCTTTCACATGCAAAACCCGGGACATTATCAGAATACTTTTACCGGTAATGTTTAGGCCTTGCGTCATTAAGACATGCAGCCCTTAAACAGCATTTTAAAAAAATGCACATGTTCATGTGTCATGAAAATCCTGGTAAATAGGAGGTGACGTTCTTAGCATAAATAGCCAACAGCTCCTTTATTTCAGAGTCATATACAAAATCACACTCCCTGCTTCTCTCTCCCAAAATCAGAAAACTTGTCCATTAAAAAATGTATGTATATATATATATGTATGTGTGTGTGTGTGTGTGTGTGTGTGTGTATGTATATATATATATATATATTCTGCTTTGCTGTCCATGCTGCGTCACTTTTGCACATGCATAAGCTGCCATCCATGCACACAGGGTGGATTTTAGCGTTTCTTTCTAGAATCATGTACAAAATGCATTCTTGTGATGTTTTTACTCGCAAAACTAAACTTAAAAACTCAGCTATAAAAAAAAGTTGTTGCAGAAACCTTCAGGTTTGCCGGCTGTAATCTAAACATCTTTGTATTTCCCAGTAATGTATTGGATTCTGTTCACACACAAGCCCTGCCTCTAATTTACCGGGTGTTACTCTTGGTCTCGTAGTGATGAACTGCAATGTCAACTGTACCAGGATTTTAACTCCCACTTGTGTACATACTTAAACCAATTCCTGGGTTAAAGTGCATAGATGAAGGGGGCTTAAATGTTTAGGGTTACTGAGACAATTCTTTTTGTTCATGTCACTTTGAACAGATGGACAGCAGGACGACGAAGCAGGCAAAATAGAAGCTTTGCACAAAAGACGCAACCTGCTTGCAGCTTACTGCAAGCTCATCATCTACAATGTGGTGGAGATGAGGACTGGGGCTGACATATTTAAGCAGTATATGAGGGTGAGTGCTACATTTTTTTTCTTTCTGTTTTAACATGAGCATATATGCTTGAGTTGCCCAAATCTTACTGTTTTTTTTGTTTTTTTGTTTTTTTTCCCCTCCCTTGCCAGTATTACAATGACTATGGTGACATCATCAAGGAAACAATGAGCAAAACAAGACAGATTGACAAAATACAGTGTGCAAAGACACTCATTCTGAGCTTGCAGCAGGTAAGTGTGATGTCGGTGGTCTGAGTATTTATTAAAAAGTTGATTAGCCTTTCGTATGTGATGGAAGAAACAGAGTCACATAGAATTTGGGAATTTGTCCTGTACAGTTGTTCAACGAGATGCTGTCAGACCTGGGCCCGGGTTTTGACCGGTCATCTTCAGCCTTCTGTGGCATTAAGGAGCTGGCTCGGCGCTTCTCTTTGACCTTTGGCCTGGATCAACTCAAAACCAGAGAGGCCATTGCCATGTTACACAAGTATGTTTCTTATGTTTTAAACTAGTGTTATCTGTAATGCTGCTTATTGTATACTTGCGTATGGGCATGTTTTAGTACCTGTGCTGTTCCTCAATCTATTGGTGTTGCTTTGCATTTGGCTTGCAGGGATGGTATTGAATTTGCCTTCAAGGAGCCAAATCCTCAAGGAGAAGGGTATCCTCCCTTAAACTTGGCTTTCCTGGACATCCTCAGTGAGTTCTCATCTAAGCTCATGAGACAGGACAAGCGCACTGTGTAAGCCACTTTTTATAACGTCATGTCTGTGATATTAAAGAGTCTTGTTTTATTTAATTGGGCTTGTCTGCTAGGTGTCTGATATATCACTACATTTTGCTGCTGTATTTGTTGCTACTTTTTCCTGACACATTTTGGTTTAGTAGTGAACAAAAAAAAAATACACACAAAACACGAAAATTAAAATGTTCAAAAACAGAAAAGCAATTTGTACTGGGACTGTAACTACTTTTTAGGAAAGCACACACTTCAGTGCATCAGTTTTAATCAGTCTGACGGAAAACAAAGTTTTGTTTATGAAGCTAAATGCTAGCAAGTATTATAATAAAATAATAATACTAATAATTATAAGTAATCATAAGATATTTGAAAGTCATTTTTTGAAAGTGAAACATTTATGTTGAGCTTTACTTATTCTTATAGAATATTTAAAAAATGAAAAATACTTGTTGAGTTGCAGCCCTAAACCACAGTATAAATATCTAAATATCTTTTCTTTATCTCCTCAGGCACATGTATCTGGAGCGCTTCATGACGTTTCAGATGGCTCTGCAGAGGGAAGACTGCTGGTTACCGCTCATCTCCTACAGGAACTCCCTGCAGGCCGGCGGTGATGATGACACCATGTCTGTGGTGAGCGGCATCAGCAGTCGCGGCTCCACCATCCGCAATAAGAAGCCCAAGCCTGTCACTGGCAAGAGGAAACTGTCTGAAGGTACCTCACTCACTATTGCTGTTAAGCATTTCTTACTGTGAAAACACATTATCCTGCAAGTTCAGCTTTGTTGTGGTTGTTGAATCTAACTGTTATTCCCTTTTTTGTTTTTCCTCTTTTACCGCGATTGTCTTCTTAGTTAGTTCCAACTATCTGACAAACCATTTCCTCTTTTATGGTCCAGCGAAAAGACAGAGCATTTTATCCAGTTGTAATTTATTATTTGTTTCTCCAGTTAGAGCTTCTGTGCCGATACCTTTCTGATGAAATTTATGTCTGCTATGTAAAAGCAGTTCGTAGTCAAATCCCAGTGAATCCGCTAGCCACATTGGCTGCTGGCCTTGATTTGAGTTTGAGTGCTCAGGATGCTCTTTGAACCCTTAGATCAGCTGATGCAGAACCTGGCTGTGACCTCTGACCCCTAATCCTTGTTCTTGCTGTTTTGCAGCGGAGGAGAGCAGCAGCAGCAGTGAGGTGTGGCTAAATAGAGAGCAGAGCATGCAGACGCCAGTCATGATGCCTTCTCCCCACCTCACGTCCACCGTCATGCGCGATACAAAGCGACTGCGGCCCGAGGACAGCTACATGGGCGTGTACACCATGCCCCCTGAGCAGCAACAGCCACAGCCGCCACCACAGCACCACGCACCCCCACAGACGCCCCAGCCTCACCACCACCAAACCCCCTTGGACTACAAGTAAGATTGCCATCCAAGATCTCTTAATAGCATGTAACTTAGATCTGGAAAACTGAATGTTCAACAACTTTTTGAAATAAAAGTTTTTGATGTAGTATGTTAACATTTGTTCAAGTTTCAAAGCATACTGTTCACAACAAGTTAAGTTCAAAACAAACTAAAGTTTGGTGCTGGTGTGTTTTGCAGCACGCAGGTCACCTGGATGCTAGCACAGAGGCAGCAGCAGGAGGAGGCTGCCAGACAGCAGCATGAGAGAGCCATGAGCTACGCCAAACTGAGGAGCAACCTGCAGCATGCCATGTGAGCGAACAGAAAATAAATATATTCACATCCTTAAAGGAGCATTCCGCTTAAGTTAAATGTGTTTTGACACAAAATGTTTGTAGACCTGAATATCCATAGTCAATTGAGCTCCCTGTAAAAATTTATGACTGCTGTAATATCATTGTAAACACAAGGCAATTTATTTTTTCTAACTCATAAATTGCTAGAATCATGCTTCTGTGGTGCCAGCTATGCTAAGCCCTAATATGAGCGTTTGGGAACAGAGATCTAGCTAAAACTCAGTCTGAAAGTGCTGACAACAAACACACGTTCTTGATTTTTATGCACTGATAGTGTTTTCATGGAAGGCATCATTCTTAATAGCAGCAAGAAACTGTGCCAGTTTATCATGCACATAGTAAGCAGCCTTAGGCCATAGTCACACCGGATTGTCCTCTCGCTATTTTCTTGGTTGGGTTGACAAAAAATTGAGAGTGTATGGGTGGTCCTGATGTGGTTTTGAAAGGATCGTATTGTTCAGTGAACAGCTAACATCAGCTGGATAGCTAGATTTTGTTCCATTTAGCTTTTTTTTATCAGAAAGAAGAAACTACGGCTTTTCTTGTGTTTTCACGCTTCCTAGGTTTTGAACACTCCTAGGTTGTTCACCTAAATGAACAATGTCTCTGATCTAATAAGTAATTAGTGCCTCATTTGGGCTGCACATCACCACTGACAAAATATTAGATCTATTTGAAACTGCTTCAGAAAGAAAACATGGAGCTTGAAATATTTGTTTGAACCTGACTTTGCCCAACTGCTCTTCTCTTCTCTTTTCTGAAGTATGTGTTGGATTCACAGCCTGCCTCCTGCTTTTAACAAATTTTCCTGCATTCTTCTTTGATTCTGGCATGCTGGAGTCACTCACTCAGCACTGAGTTCCTTGAGGCCTGTGCTAATGAAAAAAAAAAACAAAAAAACAGGACAAACAATTAATTGATGCAAGAAAGTACAGCTTAGTACGGCCTAAAACTGTTTGTTTGGTAAAAAAAAATATGCTATGTTCTATATAATGTTTTATGTGTAGAAATACAGTTTTGTGATTCAAACAGGTGAAACTAACATCTCACTGTATCAACACCACGTGGCATGAGAACAGCATGAGGGAAAGTTTGTCCAGACTAAAAATGTTTGAGAAGCTGTTTAAAAGTACTGTTTGACAAAAAAATTGTTACAGCGGGGTTTAAGCTGACCATTTTATTGTAGCATATTATTTTATATTCTTTTGTATTTTATATACACCACACTACAGTTGTCACTGAACGGTAAACTGGCACTGTCCGGTCTGGTATTATTCTGCTCTTTGGCTGACGATCAGTTCAGGGTGCTTTCAGACAGAATTTAGTTGTAGCTGAGTCAGTTAAGGACTCGTAACATGATGTTGCTCAGGTCGAGTTCGGACAGAATTCTGAGAGTGCGATGCTGTGTGTCGGGTTAGGTCTGACTTGGACACAAAGTTCTCAGGCTGTATTTGGTTTGTACCAAAATTACAGGCCTGATGAAAGCTCTAGGGAAAAAAAATCTCATGCCTACTAAGTATCAATTGAAGGGACTTACAAAAACATTCAGCCTAACTGGCTAATTGTCTGAATCATTCAGCATCATTCTGTGTTTGTTTTAGCAACAGCAAGCCAGAGGTCTGGCCCCATGCTGTGTTAGAGTAAGTGATCTGATTGTTAAAAGCCGCACCCACGCAATCGTTGCGTGATTTTATGTTAGAGCGCAAAAATGGCCATTACATAATTACATTTAAACCTTAACGAATTATGTTGAGTCTACTGTACTTTCAAAGTTTCAAACAATTGTTTTTGTTTTATTCCTGTGCTAAGAATCGTTTAAGTCCACGTTGTTTGACAGTTGTTTGCCTTTTTCAGTCGTCGAGGATCAGGCCTAATGGAAGATGACGAGGAACCGATTGTAGAGGATGTGATGATGTCATCAGAAGGCAGAATTGAGGATCTAAATGAAGGCATGGATTTCGACACGATGGATATTGATCTGGTAATGAGTTCTTGCAAACTGTTATATAAGCCTGTTCTAGCAATGAGATCATCTCTCCTGTGGCTCTGTTAAAACTTGAAAAATTGTTTATTGCTTACATGTAGCCTTATTGTCATTCCTTGTTTTGTAGCCTGCGTCAAAGAATCGGCGAGAGAGATCGGAACTCAAGCCAGACTTTTTCGACCCTGCCTCTATCATGGATGAGTCTGTAAGGACCACTCATTTCCTGGGTTATGATGCTTTTCAGCGGTAATGTGGGGGGCACACTAACTCTCCACTGTAAGGCCATGAGAGATCACCACTAGATGGCACTAATAGGAGTGATTTCTAATAGACAGCTCTGTTCCACAGTTTACTCTGTGCTGTGGAAGAGAGACAGCCTCAAGCTACGAAATGTTAAAGCCCACCTGGACTTAAAATTAACTACATTTTAAGAGAATCAAGCGTCATTCATCTGGTAACACTAACCTCACACTGAATTTAAACATTTTCTTTTGTAGGTTCTTGGAGTACCCATGTTTTAAGATTGAAAATAAATTGACTTTTTTTTATATATATAAAGAAAAACTGTAATATCAGATTGATTTTGTAAAGATGATACACAAACTCAGTGTAGTAACTGGTAAACAAAAACAAACTATTCTTGTTGACTAGAGACTTAACTATAAATAAAGTGACTTCAACAGTCGTCCAGTAAGCTTTCCCTCTACATGTAAAATGTTGGGGGCAGATTGTGAATGCCATGGAATGTTGGACTGTTCTTAGCCATGTATAAATATATAAAATATTTCAAAGTTGAACGTCATCTTGTGTGAAGAAATTTATGTGAGCTCTCTTAGAGTTGTGGTATTCCTTGAAACTGGGGTGAATGCATCTTCTTTTTTAACTTAAAAGATAACTATGTTATGTATAGCCCTTTTGTAATAGTGAGTAATCAGGTGTAAAGTAGTAATTTATAAGCAGGTTATTGCTCATCATAGTGAGTGATGTGATATATTTTATTCTTCTTAACTATCTAATATGTAAAATGGAGGAGATCCTCCAGGTCTTTATATTTAGTGTTTAGTTTCGTTTCCCTCCCTTTGAGAAAGACGAAAACAAGGCCTACAGCTCATACTATCTGTTAAGGACACTGTAGCTCTTTCGAGGATTCCGAGAAAGGAAGCTGTGATTCTGCTTCTCCCAAATCACCTCACCCAAAGATTAGAACTGCTTGCATATCCCTCCAAAGAGCAACACCAACAAAGCGAAAGGAAATCTCTCCAGTAGTGCCATTGTGTTTGTCTCTAACAAAAGCGAAGCTTACTACAGTACGTCTGCTGCAAAACCATTGTCTCCTCCCTGACATTCAGCTGATTAGAGTGATGTAGACATTTACTTTTAAATAAAGTTATATAAGAATATATAAATTGGTGCTGATTTTATAACTGTGCATTTAGTTTTTTCTTGTTTTTAAGCTCCAATTTAAAGATGAAATGAAATGGAAATGTATTAAAATGTCAAAAAAGATGAGAGCATGTAGCCATGCAGCAAGGAATTTTTTAAAATTTGTATTTTATATGGGTATTTCTGTTGTTTTGTTAGTTTGTTTTTGTTTTATTTTATTTTTTTTGTCAGTCTTAAGGTCTTCAGGTTATCACATTTTCCTAAATGTAAATTAGGATGGTTAAGCTTCATGGTCAAAGCTATTACATTCAGCTTTAAGTTGTTTTTTCTTTCTTTCCTCAATATCAAACCTTCAGTGTAATACAATGTAACATCCATTCAAACACGAACATTATTTGTGTTGCTTTGGGCAGCTCTATAAAGTAAAACTAATACATCTAGCTTGTACTGAAATATTTGTATATCTAAACATGTTTTGTCAGAGGTATACTTTTTAATCATTCCATGCCTTGGCCTTAAACATGCTTGTACAAAACAAATGTTCTCAATTTTTCATGTTTGGTTTTCCTGTTTTGTGCAGTGCATTGGTTCCCATTTTCTATAGAAGATAGTATGTTCAGAAATGGCATGATTGTAATTATTAAGTTAGGAAAGTGCTATGGCACTTAAAGAAATATGAAAAGAGGCTCTTTGGCTCTATTCTGTCCCCTGTTGGTCACTCACCACTGCATTGGCAAAACTGCTGAATAGATTGTGTAAATATACATGTGTTTTAACAGAAACTTAATTTTCTAGTGTTTTTTTCCTGTTAATGTTTATAAGCATATATGATCTTTTCCCTGTTCAAAGATTTCCACTCATACCTAATTGTTTCCCTGTCCTGTCATCCACTGTACTATTTCTGATTTGTATCTATCTGGAGACAGTAAGTTTTTGAATAAAAGTAAACAAATCTTTTTTGTGTGATTTTACCCTCTTGTGTCCGGTTTCTGTTCTGAATTTTAAGTGAAGCTGGTTTGTACGTCACTGAAAATTTCTGTCATTTATGAAGACATTGTATCTGTATATGTAGCGTTTTTTAAAAATATGTATATTTTATAGTAAAATGAATCATTAAAACCTAAAGCTGTTAAATGATTCTAAATATTTGGACACATTTTTATTTTGTGTGGATTAGTGTGATGTGGGCTTTTCCTGCTACCCACTTGTGTTTTTTTTATTTTATTTTTGTTTTTTGTTTTCAGAAATGTAAACAGCTTTATTTTGTAGCTTTGCTGTATATGAGAGGCACTCACTGTAGCCAACGACCACCTATATGTCTTATAAAGTCTGTTCCTGTTTGGGGTGGGCGGGGCAGCTAAACTGCTGTAGTTTGAATGAAGCTCGGCTTGTGTAACATCACAAAAACAGCTAGCTATTTCAAAATGGGCTTATTTCAAAAAGCTTAGTTTCTGTAAATGTACGGGAGTGAATGGTACGTATTACATCTTTTCTTTTAAAAAGTGAGGAAATTTTGGTTTTCCATGATCTGGGCACTTTAATTCAGCTGCCTCAAACATTCTGGCGGCAAGTCTACAGAAAATGGATGCAGCAAGTTTGATGTTTTTCATGAGGTTTTGGGGAATTTGTTTTTGCTCATGTCAACTGTAATTAAAATTGTCAGAAGTCAGGAAAACGGGAGACTTCATTTTTCGTGCGTTAATTCCCCACCGCGCCGGAAAAGCGTCACTGATGGGGTTTGTTGTTTTCCTGTAATGGCGGAACACACGGAGGGAGAGAGCATTGCTTTCAGCGCCAACGGGTGAGACCTTAAACCCTCTCAGTGCGTTGCACCAGGATATTTACACAGAGAAAAAACGGGTGCTTTTATACACTCCAGCTAGCAGCTTTTCCTGGTTCACTGGGTTTGTATTTGTACCCCCCCCCATAAATATAATTTCGTGAGAGGCTAGCCGGCTAACTTTGCTAGCCCAGCTAGCTGCCCGGACAATAACGAGACTCGCTGCCGTTCTTACGGAGCTGAAGTTTCAGGTTTATCGCTTATGTGACCTGCGGACCCTTCAGTGTTTAACTGGCAGTTATTTGTTTTGCAGAGTTTTATAGCTAGTTTTTTTTCTTGTTTATATCCACGCTTAACGCATTGTTGGCTGTGTCGTCAATGTAAACATGCGGTGCAGAGAGGGGGCTGTGGCTAAGGACTGTCGCTGACTGCATACATACCCACACCTGCACCTTTCCATGTCTGTAACTTACCTGCACAGTTTTACTGGCTCTCTGCAGAACCGGAATGGCACAGCCGTCGGCAACCCGATTCCCCGCAGCTGCACCTCCAGCCAGCGCAGGCATGCCGCGCAGACAGCCGCTCCTCAGCACCCCCGCTTCTCCACCGTTCGCCGCCGTGTTGCGGGGCCCTCCACCTCCAGCCAGACCGCCGTTCGGACGCCTGCCCTTCGATCCCAGCGTCCCGCCGCCCATAGCAACTCCCCATTTACAGGTAAGGGGCTCAGTAGTGTCCATCTGCAGAGCCGCAGTACCACATCTTTGGCCCCGACAGTTTCAGCTCCTGCGCCTCTGTTTAGCAACTGCAGCCACACTTTTGGCTCTTATGAGTGCGGCAGTAAACGGCGGATTGAACATCTACTGTATTACTCTTATGAGATGAGAGAAACCATTTGCATTTATAGTAACATTTTTGTTTCTTTCATTACTAAAGTATATTTGTTAACATTTTTGGACACACATTGGGTAATATTTGGTAACATATTTGGTTCTTTTAGTACTGAAGTGTGTTTGGTGAAGCATGCGCAGGTTGAAATCATTACTGATTTAGTTGATCGTTCACACAGCGTGCGGTACTGCGGCTCTGCAGTTAGACATAGGGCTTTGCAGTATGACTATACATTGTTATCATGATTAATTTTCTCACAATACAATATGCTTTTTCTGAACATGTCATGCATGCCATCAGACTTGTAGAACTCTGACCAGCTGCATGTTTCATTATAAAGAGAGCAAAATTAGTCCTGTTAAACTGGAATTAGTGCATCACTGTTCAAATATTGAATAAAAATAATTTTATTCACAGTTTTTGAAAATAAATATCATGACATATTGTGTACCATCAAAATATTCAAGTATCGTGATATTATTTTTTTGCCATGTCACCCCGTCTCTAGATAGACCCTTCTCAAGGGGCTTCAGACTTCACTGAACACATCTGTGCTGTTCACAAATACATGATAAAATCTCTAGACACTCCTTTTAATTAGTGAATACAGCTACTTTAAGGTGCCCCAGTTGGTGATACAAGCATTCAGTTGCATTCACACAAGCTGCGTTCGAAAGCCTAGGATGCATTTCTTGACCGCTACATCATAGAAGCGGAATTAAACGAGCCATTGCAGTACATTACACTACATTTCAGTACAACAAGTTAACAATAGAGAAAAACTAGGACAAAACATGCAGGACAAAACAGTATGAAACATACAGTATAATGTCTAAGAATGTGAGTTGTGCAGGAGTGCCAACCTGAGTAAATCAACTGGACGAATTATGTGGAAACTGTAACAGCAGTGTGGAGTAGTGCAACTGATAGATAGACCTATTTATTTGTGCTAGCCAGTAATATGCGAAAGTGAAAACGCTCATTTAAAAACTTTCACAGAACAGTGGTTTCAATGTCCTCTTGTTTTTCCTTTTTCCAAGAGACCACCATTTATACCACCGCCAGTAGGCAGCATGCCTCCCCCTCCTGGCATGATTTTTCCCCCTGGAATACCACCTGCAGCCTCAGCCACACCCACTGCCCCAACACTGACCACTACAGAAGAGATCTGGGTGGAAAACAAGAGCCCAGAGGGAAAGGTATGGAGCTTAGAAGTGGTGTGGCCAAAATGCTTTTGCATACTAATTTGCTAGTTAAGTGTGAGCTATATGGTGTTCAAATGCATATTTCCTGTTTCTGGAGTTCTTGCTGTTTAATGCAGTAAAATGAAACCACTTAAATGAACAGAAAGTGCACTTCTCATGTAGTTAAACAATTCTCTCTTTGCTGCTTGCTCATCATTCACCATGCCTTTAATGGTACACCCTAGCATCTTTCAGCTAGCCGCTGGTGTGTTTTTGAGTCAGCTGGTGTTCTGTTCTTTTGGTAAATACAGGAAAATGCAACAAAATGTTGTTCTGTGAGTCACGACCTTTTGTTACAGATGGAGCAGACAGATTAGCAGATTAGTATTCCTTTATTTTTTGAGTTTTTAATGCAGTATAGAGTGATATATCACATTTTTATGCTCTAATTGAGATGTTTTGTTAGATTATCAGCTGTGATTGTTTTTGTTCAGGTATACTACTATAACGCCCGTACACGAGAGTCTGCCTGGACGAAGCCCGAGGGTGTGAAGGTGATCCAGCAGGCTGAGCTCACTCCTCTGATGCTAGGCCAGGCTGCAGCTGCCGCTGCTGCAGCAGCCACGGCTACAGGAGCAGTGTCCAGCACCCCTAGCCCTTCCCCCAGCGTCCCAGCAGCAGGCTCCAGCATCACACCTCCCCACACTACCCAGCCTTCTTCCACAGCCATGAGCTCCACTTCCACCCCCAGCACCACTGCAGTCTCACCCCTTCTACCCACACCTGGAGCAGGTAAATATCACCTACACTGGACTCTGTGTTTTAGCATCTTTAAGTTGCCTTAGCTTGTGCTCACCTAAATGAAGGGAAATTAACACAAATGATGGTTCGTTACCACATGTTAAAGCACACATGCAGAAATATGCAGACATAAATTGGTACACTCTGGAGTTTTGCCTCACATTTTTCTCTTTCATCTTTCGTCCAAGGTGGCTCTTTGGCTTTACTTTGGAGGCACTGTAAAGGTGCACTGTGATATTATCACCACAAAGTGGTGATCCTGCCCCTTGATGTACTATAAAACTGAAAGTATGGATATATTTTGCCTATAAATATCTAAATAAGGCTTTAAGCTTGTGAGATTGTGTGCAGTGTACCATAAATCATAAAAAAGTGATCCTATGCCACCACCATGCCATCTGAGTACACACAGAAAGAAGGAGCCGCAAATACTGACTAACACTGCTCCAAATGCTGACAGGCTGAGGATCCTCTTAATGGACATCCACGGCACCTTTCTCCAGTAACCTGTTTCAACATGGCAGGTAATGTGGTAACACCACAGAGAAGCTGCTTAAACCAGAGAGAAATAAAAACACATGCACGTTTTAATAAGTTTTGTTGGTGTGATTTGGTAGTTCTTTCTTTATATTTAAAAAAAAAATGCGCGTTTACGGCCTATTTGTCACTCCTTTTTTAGCCTATTGATAAAATGTCTGAAAGCTTAGTACGTGAAGTAGCCTAAAGACTAATATTACTGTAGCCTATTATGCTATTAATATTAATCATTCTGTAGGGTTTTTTTTATTAACTCTAATGTTTACACATGTCACAATGATTTAAGCCTTCGTTTTTGATGCCTTACACTTCTACTGAGTGTCTGAAGCCGGACAACAGATCAAAAGTCAGAGTTGACATAGAATGCGAATGACACGTTAAAAGATAACTAAACATGAGATAAATATAATTGCTTTTGTCCTTTTAAAGCTGCACACAGCAAAGTTTCTGGCTTTTAAATCATCCAAATTGATTGACAATCACGACAGATGAAAACTGTCTGTGAAGCACAATACTTTTGTCAGTGGGGTCAAGCCTTAGCTATAAGGCTGAAGAGTCAGTATTTAGTAGTTTGAAGAATCTTGTTTTGACTGTGTTTGCATTGTCATTGCTATTTATTGTCAGTGACATCATTTTCATGTGTTAGTGCAAGATGGAGTAAGGATGCTGATCTTGGTTTAGTCCAGGATGCGGCAAGAATTCTTATCAAGTCAACATAAATTAGAAATCATAACACTTTGTTCCATGTAGAGTACAGTACTGGGGTGCTAGCGCAGTTGATGACTTAGATTCTTTTCATTTATGGCATGTCTTCATTTTGTTGCTGTTGTGTTGTTGTGTTTTTTTTTTTTTTTTTTTATTGTTGGAGCCTCAATCAAAACTGTTCTGTAATACTCAATATTGAATCCTGTATTAATGCGCTCTGAAATGCTTCCCAAGCAAGTCACCTTCCTCTTCATGCACTGCACTTGCAATGCTTGCCATGAAACTCAATCCAAACAGATTAAAATGTGCCTCGTAAATGTATAGATTCCTCAAAAGAGTGAGCATAAGTGCATACTGTGTTGACCTATACAAAAGATAATTTAATCTACATCTGCTTCTTATTGGGAAAATTTACTGTCGCACAAGCTGTGGTGGTATTTTTGCAGGTGGCCGTGTGTTACGAATCTGTTACGGCACATGCAAATGAGGGAAAAGCAAGGTGCCACATATCACACAATGATAAAACACGCTGGTTAATATGCTAAATGTGTTGCTACACTGCCGCTGTGAATCTCACTGCACCTTTTATGAATCTGGTCCTGTATGTTGTGATAGTAGATTTTGGGAAAACAAGACTTTTGTCTTTTACATGGTGTAATGTGATTAACTGTGCTTAACGTAACAAGGGACATGAACTTAACAAGATGGCAAAAAAGGTCATATTTGATAACATGTTGACTTTAAGGCACCAAAAAATGGCTACTGTTTTATGTATCGTAAAATGACAGTGCCTGGTGACACAAGTAAACTCTTTGTTTTACAGTTGTTGGACAACATTAATGTGGTTCTCTCCTGCCCAATTCTTTCCTCATAGCTCCTGAAGGTGCTGAGCTGTCATCTGCAGTAACTGCCCCCCACAGTGTGGCAATGACCCCTGTAGCTGCTGTCAATCCCCCCACAGTAGCAGTCGCTGTGACTACAGGTCCACAGCCTCTCCCTGTGGGGCTGTCCCACACGGTGCCACAGCCTGCCGCTGCCATCCCAGCCTTCCCTCCGGTAATGGTGCCACCTTTCAGAGTGCCTCTGCCAGGTCTGCCCATTCCACTGCCTGGTAGGTTGGCTTTCTCGCCTGCACAGTTCTGCCTTGCCCTCTTTGGATGCCTCCCCTCTACTCACATCTCTCCCTTGATTTGATTTTAAATCTGTGTCCTTCTGTGCTTTTCTTCTTTTTTAGAACATCTAGTGTTTACTAACAAATGATTTCAAATTGAGAGAAGCCAGGATTGGTTGAGAATGATACTTGGAGTAGCACTGCACGATAATCTTGTGGTGCATTTGGGCAAACTCAAACCAGTGTTTTGTGACAGTGATCCATAGATGGCAGTATTAGTCCCCTTCATGTTATTTTTCAGTTTTACAAGCAAATGGTTACATCATTATTAGTTGTCATGACGTTTTTTTGGAAAAAAAATCCTTGACACTAAACAGGCTAACAAATTAAGCTCATTTTGAATGTCGATATATGTTAAAGCCATTTTAGTTTATCTGACTGACAGAAGATAATGCTATTACCAATGCAGAGTCTATTGGTAGTCTGATCTGCACAGGACACTGTAGTTGATGTCTGTCTTTCTCTCCCATCGCTCTGTGCTTGCTTGATTCTTTTAGGTGTAGCAATGATGCAGATAGTCAGCTGTCCCTATATAAAGACTATCTCTCCCAGCAAGAACGGTAATTCCCTCTCCATCTCCAGTCGCTATTCTCTGCTAGTTGGCATGTTGGTGACTGTTGTGCATCTATGCTTTTTGTATTGTATTTACCTATAGATAAAAAATGTCCCATTTTCCAAAAAGTACATGAAATTCTTTATAGCAGTTTGACTTTATATAAGACTTTATTTCATATTTGAAGTAGATAAATAGGTGGCTTAGGTACAAATCAAACATTAACTTAAAAAGGAAGTTTCGTATCTTCAGTGTTATGTTTATATGATATTTTTAGAGATAATTTTTAGTAATTTCTAACACCACAGAGAGCCCAGACTGCAAACGCTACTGAGTTTACCAATCACAGCATCTCATAAGCTTGTATATTTCTTGTGGATGTGAATTGCTGTTCTTGTGTCCTCTTATTGTGCTTCTTTGTTGTCCATAGTGATTTATTTGTGGTATTAGTGTGTCTTTGCTGTGGCATGCATTGTTGTGTTACCACAGTTAAATTGAATGCTTAATGTCACATTTAAAACAATAATTTAACACTTTATATTTTAAAAAATCTGCATACACTTTACAAACAATAATAAAAGGAAAAATAATTGTTGAGGGGCCAGATTCTCAAAACACTTATGACAGGCACAACCCGCTAGAACCCTCATATCTCCCAGCTGGTCATAAACGGCTGCTCCAGTGAGAAAAAGATTTTCACGTGATGATCTGTGGACATGATTGTAGTAAATTTTTTAAAAAGCAGTCTTAGTAGGATAAGAGCAGGAAATATTTTCGATATCTCATCAAAATGACATGTAGAGAGTGCTTCCACTTGTTGTAAACTACATTGATATCAGTGCAAGAAAGCAATCAAAATTTGTAGGGAACGGTACTTGTATCCTCCTCAGTCCCGAGACTGGACACTAAAAGCAAACAGTGTTTTGTTTTGAAACATGTCCTCTGCTGCATAATAAAAATGTCATTTATCTGTTTTGTTTACTTGAAAGCATAATATGCAGTGTCCAGTATACTGGACAGTAAAATCTGCTGAAATCACAAAAAAATATTATCCCCAAATTCATAGAGCAGCGTCTACTCTCACTCTTAAATATGCAAAAGATTCTACTTCTTGTGAATGAAAGCAAATCTTGAATGAATGTTTTGTAATGCAAGTTTATGTAAGTTTAAGCATAATTTCCTACACAGATAACTGGACATTAAACTTCATCTTAAAATTTGTGTATTTAGGAAAAAATCCCCTTAATTAAAAATTAATTATTAAAAGAACATTTTTAAATTTTTAACTACAGTTTTACTATGGTTCACTCATGATGCATTAAGGTCACTAGGTCAATAGGGCCTTATGATATCAAAATCAGTAGTCATAATTTCAGCTATCTGTGAATGATTATGTAGTGGCATTGATAGACATTTACATGAAAAATATCCGATCGGCATCAGCCTACAGTTCACATATTAGTGCATCGCTAATTATTGACCTCCATGAAGCTTTGAGAATCAGGCCCCTTATAAATAGAGTACTTAAAGACTCTATCAGCACTTCCTGAAACAGCATCATGATTCTCTGAGGGCTGGCTGTGATAAATACACAAGTATGTTCTGGTGGATGGGGTCAAGTTGTTCACAAACGACTGGTCATTTGTTTTACTGATAGGGGCTTTAAGGTAAAATTAGTGAGTGATTTGTAGTACATAAAAAGCAGTTAAAATTTAATGTGTAATGCGGAGCATCATGAATAGCACCTCTCGGCATGGCGTTGTTTCATGTTAAAATGGGATGTGCTGTTTTTCCAGCCTTTTTTATATTGTTCACATTTATCTGTGCTGCCTGACCATTTATCTGACAGCAGCAGAGTAGAATGTCTTAAGAGTGTTTCTTAGGGGCCCCCATACTGAAAGCTTCATGTTTTTCCTGCTCTAACACCTAATTCAGCTTATGAAGGGCTAATTTGATCATAATCAGCTCTCTTAAGTGCACTGATGTGACACAGGTGTGGTAGAATTGGGAAAACACAAAACTGTGCAGTATTTATGGAAAACTCACATATGTATGTATGTGTATATATATGTGTGTGTGTGTGTGTGTGTGTGCGTGCGCATGTTCTCCAGGTATGCTTCCCGGCATGGCACCTCCCCTGTTACCTATGATGCCTCCTCAGATGACAGTAGCAGCAGCCTCCTCACCACTGGCCCTGTCTGAATGGTCTGAGTTTAAAACTGCGGAAGGGAAGTCCTACTACTACAACAAACGCACATTGGAGACCACCTGGGACAAGCCAGAGGAGCTCAAAGAGAAAGGTGTGGGAGCTTACCAAGGTAGACTCATTACTGCCCCAACTGTGAAACCATCATGATGTTTCTCAAAACTGAAAACGGGCACATAGTATCACAAATACATAGTATCACAGACTCACTCAGGTTTCAGCAGATCAAATCAAAATCTGACTGCCTCAGCCTGGAAGCTTAAACTGGGCCGTGATTCAATCTTCTAGCAGGACAGTGATCCAAAGCAAAATCAACACAGAAATACTTCACTGCTGAAATGCAGAAATAAATAAAGTGACAGCCATAATTCACACTGTTATAAGGCCTGTTTAACTGATAATTCTTTTGTGATTTTTTTTTCATAACAGAAAAGGAGCTTGAGAAAGCCAAGGACACTGTAGTGGACATTGAGGAGCCTGTTGTCATGGAGGTGGAAGAAGGAAGCCCAAAGATTGATCCACCTAAAGAGCAGAAAGAGGTAGGAAACACTTTGCGTTAATGTATCTTTCATAATCTGTCATAAACTACATTAAGATGGATGAATTAAGAAAATACTAGATTGTTATTTGGTTTAGTTTTTGATGAACTGGTTGTGTTGACTGTAGGAGCCAAAGGAGGTAGAGATGACAGAAGAAGAAAAAGTTGCCAAGAAAGCCAAACCTGTAGCCACCACACCCATCCCTGGCACTCCTTGGTAGGCAACAGCCAGACACACAGCTGCATACATAGGAAAAGTTTCTGTTGATTTACAGAGGTTTATCAGAGTTTAGATGTAACCTATGACTGCACTATTAATTATTTTTCTAACTAGATGTTGGGCATGTTAGTAACCCAGTCTACTGCCTAGTGAAATGAATGGAAAATACTTTAAATACAGTGTTTTTTTTTCTTTTTTTTTACCTATTATAATTACTATACAGTCAGAATTGGAAATCACTGAGAATAAACCTGCATAAAATGTTCTTTAATTTATAATTATGGAGATTTTTCTGTTGTTTAAAATGTGTTTTCTTGTCAGGTGTGTTGTGTGGACCGGTGATGAACGTGTGTTCTTCTACAACCCCACCACACGTATGTCCATGTGGGAGCGGCCAGAGGAGCTGGTGGGACGTGCTGATGTAGACAAGAGCATCCAGGAGCCGCCACACAAGAGAGGCCTAGACAACGGTCCCAAACAGGGTTAGAGTCCTCCCCATCACAACACATGCTCTTATGTAACTGCCCAGGGCTGCAACTTGTGATTATTTCTGTAAACTTTGTTTTATTATTATTATTATTATTATTATTATTATTAGTAGTAGTAGTAGTAGTAGTAGTTTTTGGCTCTTAGCCCACCACAAACATTGCACCCTTGCTTAAATGCTTTAGTTAATAGATTAATATTATAATTCTGAAGCTATATTGCTCAGATTCCTGCAGTGTACTGAATTCTGTTGGAACATTATAAAATGTTATGCTACACCTTTGTAACGTTTTGACACACTGACTTTTTTTCATGAGCGATGTTGGTGACAACTAACTGACTTCGTAAACTAATAATTACAGGCCTACTGCCCATGCATACGTCTTAATATTGAAATGGGATCCAGAAAGTATAGTCGTATGCAAAAGTTTGAACACCCTCGATCAAATTACTTTTGTTCATTTTCTGAGTGAAAATGAGACACACCCTCTGCATGGAACTAACTTAAATATAGCATTTTTCTGAAGATTTTAGTGCAGTGTTTGTGTATTTGCTGAGTTTAACATTTTGGAAAAAATATATAAAATTATATATAAAATAGGTTATAACTTTTGCCCATGCCACTTTTTTATTTGTTTATTTTTTTTGGATTTCAGCAAAATGAACAGTGACTGTGCATTTAAATGTGCAGAAGTGTGTTCTCTGTAGAGGATGTGTTTATTTATTTTCACTTAGAAAAATGTTTGACCATGGCACCCAAACTTTTGCATACAACTGTATATCGTGGCTCTCAGATCCCAGGTTCTGAGTGTCTAAACCTATTCCAAATTGTATGGAGATCAGTTATAATCAGTGGACGCATTTCTTTGGTAATCTGATCTGAGGGGAATATTTTTTCCCCTCCACCTTAATCAGTTATATTTAGTTCCAGCAGAGTTAGTACATTGTTGTAGTCTGATAATTTTCTTTATCGTATCCTGGGATTTTTCACTGTAACAGTAGACACAGTGGTTTGTTTTTTTGTTCATCGAAAGCACAATCTATTGTTGCTATATTAATTTGAAAATTACCTCTGAATATAGGCATTCAAACACTTGGTGCAGCTTTATCTCAGTGAAGCACATGCTTTCTAATGTTGAGTAGTGCTGGTGGAGACCCATGTGTCATCTGGTTTGAGTGACCTGCAGCTTTTCCACCATTCTGTCCAAACCTTCTGTTGCGTCTTAGCTCATTGACTCTGTGTGTGTCTGTGTCTGAACAGCAGCTGGCAAACTAGAACAGGAGCCTGTAGTGACAGAGGACACTCCAGAGGATGAGCCCAGCAAGGCAAAGAAGAGAAAGTGAGACACTATTTCGTTGTCATGATTTGCCTTTTTCTTCTTAAATGAATTGGTTACCTTTGTAAAAATGTTTTGATGTTTTAATTTCAAGAACCACCTGCAGGGAGTATACATGTGCTGATTCCGTGATATTCAACACACACAATCTTGTTTTTGTGGACACTTTGAAATACTGTCAGTGCATTTCAGTCAGAGTTGCAGATTTATCAAGGAGATACACAGAGCATTTCTGGTTTCACAAGGTCTCTACTATGCTGTCACAATGTAATTCCTTTCTTTATTTGATGTTTGGACAGCTATTTAGATGTGTTATTGGTCTGAGCACATATAGCTTACAGTAAAGATTCATTCATTCATTCATTCATTCATTAAAATTGTTAACAAAAATCTAACCTTTTCCTTAAGCATCCGTACGATGCTTAAGGAAAAACTCAATTGTATCATAAAATATTTTTCTCACAAAGTTGTTGGCACACTTAGAAATAATTATGATGGAAATTTAGCTTTAGTAGATTCACATTCATATTTTATGTTTTAAAGTTCACCTGAGCACATAGAAACACTTTAAAAGTCAGCCTAGTCTGAATGTTTCACTGGGGTAAATATAAGGTGACATGCAGACCAAATTCCCTCAGTTATTCATCACTATGAGAAAGACCAGAGAATACAGCAATGATGTGCAACAAAAGGTTGTTGTGCTGCACAAATCAGAAAATGGTTACAAGAAAATAGTGAAACAATTGAAATGCCAATTTCCACTGTCAGGGCAATAATGAAGTTTAAAGCAACTGGAGATTTTAGGAATCTGCCGAGAAGAGTATGTATGTTTATACTGACCTCGCACAGTGAGGAGGATGGTTTGAGTGGCCAAAGAATCTCCAGAGATCACAGCTGGGGAATTGCAGACATTAGTTAGATCTTGGGGTCAGAACGTCTACCAAGCTACAATCAGATGCCACCTACATAACTACGAGTTGTTTGGGGGGTGTTGCCAGAAGAAAGCCTGTCATCAAGGACAAACAAACTCGCGCGCATACAGTTTGCCAGTTTGTTAATAATTTGAATGAAAGATGAAAAGGATAAGCAGTTAAGGATGTTTTTTTACAGCTAGTTTTACTCATGGTTACCAGGGTGCCAATAATTATTGAGGGCATATATGTAACCACCTATACATTATTACTAATAACATTCAGAGCTCTGTTTATGTGCATGTAATATTTTATACATGTAGTATAATACAATATCATGATATCATAAAGTAAGTAGCATGATTTTTATGCTGGCACATGGGTTTAGGAATGATAATATTGGTACCATTGTAATAATGGTGTTGCTTTTGACTATGCACAAGAACTGACTTTCTGAAGTATGTAAAGGACAGAATGTGCTTTTATTTGAATCTGTATGTGATGCCAGTACTATCTGCCCAAAGTGTAGTCCACAGGGCAAAGTTTATTTGACCTGACAGAAGGTTACCCTTTGCCCCCCTCAATCACCCAATGAGAGAACAAACTTGTTTTTTGAAGTGGTAATTTAGGAACAGAATATAGTGTAATGTTATAAAATACATTTAAAAAAATCTAATTGAAACCTACCTACTTTCTTTTTGTTTATCATTATTATTATTATTGTTAGTATTATTATTACTATTATTATCATTATTATTATTAAATTGCATCCGCGCTTTAATGCTTCAGATTAATAGATCAATGCACACAAGTTAATTCATGCCAGAATGTGAATCAAACTCTCACAAATGCACAGCACAACATTTATAAGCATGTTTTTAAAGTTACTTTAATTTCCAAATGTGATCTATGACATGCAGCATTCAAACATGCATTATAACAAACTAGTCAGGATAGTAATGTTTGAATTACACTATTCGCTAATTGGGGGTGAAACACAATGCAGAGTCATTGATATTCCACTACCAGCTGTATTGGTAATGGCACATCTTTGATGTATTGCTTGTGACATTCTGTAGTAGCTCTTTCGTTGACTGCCTTGTTGACTGGCTCTGTGTGTGTGTGACAGAGTGGAGGAGAAGAAGGAAACAGACTCAGAAAAGGAGGCAGCGATGGAGGCTGAGCTGAGAGCAGCGAGGGAGCGAGCTGTTGTACCACAGGAGACACGGATGGGCCAGTTTAAAGACATGCTGCTGGAGAGAGGGGTAAAAGCACAGCGCTAAGCTAAACACTTCAATCACTCCATATTAAAAGGCACTGCATCTGGCTTGGCAGAGCGAAATAACCACTGAAATATCACCTTTATTTAAAATGAGATTCTGATGAGCATCGTTCATAAAGAGATATTTTTGGTGTTTGTTCTCAAAAGGTTAAACCTCTTAGTCTCTGGTTAGATACATAGCCTGAGGTCTCATTAAGATACTTTTCTGACCTTTCAACTTACCCGTGCCACATTGATCAGGCTTGTCTCATCTGCTCATCAAATATGAGCATCTCATATCCACTCGCTGTGCTCTCTGGCAACAGATTTGATGTTTCTCACATTAAAAAATAAACTACTATGTTGAGTATGGGCTTGAGAGCTGCTTAAGGCGCAAGCCGAGAGCTATTTGCCCTTTGCCCATGTGTTCTGTGCCGCAGATGAAAGGCAGCTTTAGCGCAGTCAAAAGGGCCAGACATCAAGGCGACCCCATCCCCTCCCATTAGCTCCTGTGTGCTTAAGAGAAGCCATACTGTAACATCTACAGCAGGCGTTGAGAAAGAGGTAGAGGGCCACCTACCACCCCCCCACCGTCCCCGGCTAATTACACCAGGCTTGTCCGTGCCAATTAGCGTGGGGTGAGCGCTGGAGGGAGGTGTGGGGCCACCCTGCTGCGTGTGTGTCATTCATTAGAGATGCTGGTGCGGGGGGGGGATGAAACACGACGGGTGCACACCCTGACTCCAGCACTGCAGGAGGGCGGGACGCGCTCAGAAGAGCTCACCTGCTGAACACCCTGCTCGTTAGAATAGAGCTAATTAAGGTGGAGGGGATGTTAACGGCTCGCGTTTCCCTCTTTTTGTCTCTCTCACTCTTTTTTCTTCTATTTGTACCAGGTTTCAGCATTCTCTACCTGGGAGAAGGAGCTGCATAAGATAGTGTTTGATCCCCGATATCTGCTGTTAAACCCCAAGGAACGGAAGCAGGTACACAAGCGCACACATTTCAGTTCATCGTCTTTCAGCAAATTCATTGAGCAGGAATGATTTATCACTCTACTCCTTGATGGACAGTAACACAATATTCAAGTGACAATATGAAGCTTGACCTCATGAAAATACATTTTTTTCCAAAACAGTCTCATCAGCTCATGTGATGCATTAGCTCTTCCATTCCTGGGGCTTTTAAGAGCATAGCTAACATTGTCTCTATGGCTTGCCTTTCTCACCACAGGTGTTTGACCAGTATGTGAAGACCCGTGCTGAGGAGGAGAGGAAAGAAAAGAGGAACAAAATCATGCAGGCCAAAGAAGACTTCAGGAAGATGATGGAGGAAGCCAGACTTGGAGTCAGGTGACCACCAGGACCTTCTCTTTATTTGCTGCCAATTCTTCATAGCACTGTTTGTTTCAAATAAGGTATTGTTTGTGTTGATAACAGATATTGTCTTTTGTGTAAAATGTCTTGCATGACCTTTACAGTTTGCTCCTTTTGTCTCCCTCATCACAGAACCACGTTTAGCGAATTTGCAGCTAAGCATGCCAAGGACTCGCGATTCAAAGCAATCGAGAAGATGAAGGATAGAGAGGCCATTTTTATCGAGTTTATGACCTCTCTCAGGAAGAAAGAGAAAGAGAACTCGAAGAATCGGGGCGAGAAGGTGAGCATGAGGCTTTAGAAATCTCCGTTCATATGACCATTCATAGCAAGTACATCCTCAATTCCTTCTGAAGGCTAACAGGACCCATGTGTAGAGATGGTTTGTCACATGATCCAGCAAATATTTTGTGATATGAAATAAGACAACTTGCCAAAAAAGTCCTTAACATTTTTAAGTAAATTTTTACTCAATATTTACACTTTTTTTTTTTAATCAACAAACACAAAAACAAGCATGATAAAGTAATGAGAAGTGTTACTTTGTAAGGTTGTGGAACTGGAACCGAGACAATGACTTATTTTTTCTGTATTGATATATCACACATTCAACTCTTGCCTTCAGTATGAGCATGTAAATACATTTCATTAATATTTAGTTTAATGTCTTATTTAAAGTTTGTTCTGATCCATGTGCCAGCTATCTTAGTGTGTACAGTTCTGCACCCTGATCATTGTTGTTTATTAGTTTAAAGCAAGTTAATGAAAAATAGGGATGAAAATTTTTAATAAAATTTTTAATTAGAAAGTGCAGTTTTGAAATCACAAGAGCTATGAATAATTATATAAAAATATCTATTAGAAATTCTAATAAAGTAAAAATCTAATAACATGGAGCTTGTGAACTTTACTGTAGATGAGTCAGACTAATCAGAAGAAACCAAACACCCATTTGCTGTGTACATGACTATACCACTAACTGGTAGTCTGGTAAACTATGCTCAAGCCTTAAACTCGAAAAAGGGAATATGCTGGTTCTGTTGGTGAAAACAGGCCTGTACCTTAATTTATAGAGAATAATCGAAATTTAAATCGACATAGAGAACAGACATACAGAACTGACACAGCGAAACATTGAGTGTTTTGTACATGCTTCTAGTAGCATGTAGCTGGCTTCAATAAGCAAAAGTTTGATTGCAGCGACCACGCCCCAACTGTCATCATTTGCGAAATACTAGATAACAGCACTTTGACCACATGACTGTGCTTGCTGTTTGCAGCCCATGTGAAAGCCCACTCTGAGAACCAAAATTTGAAAACCACTGCCACAAAGAAAAATGAACTTAATATGAATAGCAATCTATTCTAGCAGCAAAACATAAAGTTGGTGTGGATGGGTCAACAGATGCTTGCTGTCGGGATCTTCATGGCGTAAATGCGACTATAGTAAATGCCTGCATGTGTAATCACTAATAGGTGTTCGTATTATTACTGATACTTGTGTTCAGGAATTGTACTGTGCCCAGTCTGCGTGGTTCTTGTTGCTCTGCAGGCTGCGCTTGCGACGTGAAGTGGTTAGGGTTAAGTACTGGGAGACTGTGCTGATTGCCTTTGGCAGCTAAAGGTCAGCCATCAAACATTAATAGAGTGAAATGTCACCTGTTGGGGGAGGGGTGATAGGTGATGAGGTGGGGGGGTGTGCACAGAGTGAGGTTCGCCAGAGGATGCCAATCTACAGCAACTCTTTTAACAACAATGGTAATGCAGAGCCTAATGACCAGTGGACTGCCAGCCTAGACCACCGGAAACCAGCGGGTAGGAGAAATCTCCTTTGAGTAAATCATATGTCAGCTCCCTTTCAGTAAGACTGAATGGACGCTTTTCTTGTTAGTAAACAAGGCACATGTGACTACACACGTGACAGCATCTTCTCCACCTATGATTAGGTCTCTAGTTCATCTTGTGGATGACAACAAACTACAAGGTAGCTCTGTAGCTTTCTGAGCAATTAGCCTGGGAACCTACAAGACGTGTGCACAGCAGGCGATCTCCAAAGTTCTTGTAGTGCTGCAACATGAGATCTTAGCAGTGATGAGAGAGCTTAGCAGAGACTGACAAATGTAAATACCTGATTACTTTTTAATGTAAAGAGCTTAAATTAAATTTGCCACAGAGCAGCTAAAGCTTATAGGTTTATTTTCATTATCCATAATAATCAAAAAAGGCCATTTTATGGCACGGGTAAGTAAAAGTGTAGAAGTGCTGACTTTAACCCAATTGTTGCTACACAGTTTATCAGCGCCTCTCTTCCCATCAATGTAAAGGGACCACCATAGGAGCACCACTGACCAGATGTTATTTGGGTGCTGAAGCATTCTTAGCACAGCAGTGTCCCCAAAATGGTAGTGGCTGTTGGACTGGTATGTTTGAGGTGCTGCTAGGTCTGTGCTGGTCACCAAATCCCCTTATTTGGAATAGCTGTGTTTTTTTGTTTTGTTTTATTTTCTTTACGTTTTATGTTTTTAATTCCACAAAGCATTTACATTATTTTTCTTCCTGTAATTTTTGACATTCTCTAACACTGAAGCAGATGCAGCAGCAAAAACAGTGATAGCATGTGAGTAGAAGCTTAATCTTTGTCAAATAAAATAACAATAATGCGCAGTTTAGTAAAAGTTATGAATGTAGTATGTTGTCATATTTAATTTGGACACAAAACAATATTTAATCTAGCAATATGGAATGGAACTGCGAATGTCACACAAACTGTACCATCCACAGACACTTTGGCCAATGTCCAGTTGTACTAAAGCTGAAACATGACTTTTTTTTCTCCAGACTTGTTTTGTCTGATGTTTAAAATGTGACATTGTGATCTTAGGATGTCCTAAACCATAAATAAGCAATTTTTTTTTTTTGTACTGGCATAGTATCTGCCTGCCACAGTGGCATATCTTCACCTTGGTACTATCTCTTAAATAAATACAGGTGTATATCAGCTTTTTGGAGGTGACAGTCATTGAAGTTGCCTGCACAGCTGATTAAAAGACACATTCACAAAAGGGAGTTTGTCAAAATAATAGACCAAAAAAGAAAATGAAAGAAAAGAACAAAACACTACAAATTATCAGACTTAACATAATATTCTATATGGCTTATCGAAAAAGCCCAAAATCTGCTTCTGCTTCGTGTCTGTAGATCAATCTATGTAATAAATGTGGTCTTAATGTAGGATATCACGTCACCCAACATACTTAAAAGTTCACTTCTGTTCACACTTGCTTGCCTTGATATAATTTGCATAAAATAAGTCAATCAGTTAACTTTTTTTTAAATCAGCAGTAAATGATTAATGATAAATGATTTATGGTAACCAGTGACTGTTACCACAGTAACCTATGCTCACTGGCAATGGAGCACTAATGTAGATGTAATTGCTGTACTGAGTGCTGAGTTGGAGTGTTGTACATGCCATTACAGGTGAAGCAGGACTTTTTTGAGCTGCTGTCTGATCACCATGTGGACGGCCAGCAGCGTTGGAGCAAAGTAAAGGAGAAGATGGAGACAGATCCTCGATACAAAGCAGTGGAGACGTCAGCAGCACGAGAGGAATTCTTCAAGAGCTTCGTGGAGAAGCTCACCAAGGTAGAGGAGATCTCATTCATAATTTAGCTTACCTGCTCTGCTGGCCGAAAGAAACTGAAAGTTGCTTTCTGAGGTACTGAAATTGACTGTTACATGCTTTCATTTTTGTTCAGCTATATACAGTTTATTTAATTAATTTTTTAACCTGTGACAAACATTTTTCAAGGTTGTGGTAGTTGTTGCAGATACGATAGTAGCCAGTTATAATCCCATGTTAAACCATAACTCAGCATGCTCTCTCCCCTTCCTCCAATTTAAGAACTTGAACTCGGACAAGGAGAAAGAACTGGAGAAGCAGGCAAGGATTGAGGCAAGCCTGAGGGAGAGAGAGCGAACGGTGCAGCGCTTTCGCTCTGAGCAGACCAAAGAGATCGACCGGGAACGAGAGCAGCACAAGCGAGAGGAAGCCGTGCAGCACTTCAAAGCCCTCATGTCTGATATGGTAAGACACACTGCTCATCACGCACTGCGTAGACAGTCAGTGTGGTTAATTGCGTTGCAAATTCCACATTGATAGGTGTAAATAAGGGTGTCAGACTGCATGTGTGAAGGGGCTCAGCGGTACAGTTTACCATTTTCCCTGCTTTAACACAAGGTGGCTCATCACCTCATTATCAAGCTCTTTATGAGCTGAATCAGGTGTGCTCCACAGTTTAGCTTTTTTCCTGATTTGACACGCTTAAAGCAGCTCATCATTTAATTACTATGCCCTTCGTGAATCAGGTGTGTTTTCCTTGCTCTCACACTTGATTTAGCTCATCAGTTAATTATCAAGCCCTTCACGAGCTGAATCAGATCTTTGAGAGCAAGTAAAACACTAAACTGCCTACCAAACCTGGGGTTTACATGAATAAAGTAATAAAACTTACAAATATTGATGAACTTATGATGATGTAATTTCAATCAGCAGTTTTGTTATATGCAGATACAGATGAAAATACAGATCTTTATAACAATTTACACCCATAACAATATTGCAGTATTACAGAGGCATTTTCGCCTAAAACTAGCATTTACGTCATTCATAGGTCTGGAACGAACAGCATTTTACATGTTTTGAGTACTTGTTGGTATTTCTGAACAAGATCTGGAATACACATTCTCAAAAACACCTTTACAAGCTTCATGAATAACAAGTTTCATAAGTAATCATAATTTTAAGCAGTTGCAGTTCAAAATATATCCAATAGGTGGCAACAGTGTATTAATAGTCAGGCTGAAGCCCATCTACTCATGTGCTGTGTTTGCTGTGATAGAAGTGACTCAAAAAACTGTATTTGAACGAGAGGGCTCCATCACAGATTCTCTAGCTTGTATATCATTTAGTCACTTATGTGGATATTGAATATGTAACAAATTAAAATTATAGTTTTATTTGTTTTCGGTGCTGTTCTAGTTTTTAGGTTTTTTTTTGTTTTGTTTTTTTTACACATATTATCAAGTTATTTCATTTGGCTAGTTGGTTGCTTTTCAGAATGGAAAGCAGGATTTAGGGTGACCCCTAAATCAGGCCGAGTTGAAATCAGTTGTAGCAGAGTTGAGCTCTCAGTCCGCAACTGTATAAAGTGGTTAAAGTTAACTCCACCCCTGCTCCAAACTCTTCTGCCTGACTACAGCAGGAGTACCAATGTCCCCCTCCTTGTCTACTGCCTGAAATCTCAACAACACAGGTTAAAGGCACAGAGCTTCCCAGATTTTGTGTTGCCCGCACTCAGAGAGGTACCGCTATACTTACATATTTGAGATGATGCACACCAGCCTCTTATTGCACATTTTGCTTTTTCTGAGCATTTTTCTGATCATCTGATAATATCATGCTTCCATAATTTATTAGGCACCTTTGGTCTTTCAACTTAAATGGCTGCATGGAAAGCGTGAACAAAATGAATGATGAACAGTTGAATACTCTAGTGTTCAAATTATTCAAGCCAGCCATAGTCATTTTGTTTTTTGATGTTTTTGGTTTTGCATTCTTTGTCAAAATTCACAATTTTGTATTGTTTTTCTGTTTTTGCCCATCAGTGGTCTCACGCTTGAGTACCCAGCATGCATGATAAAATACATCATACAACTACTGGCAATAAAAACTGTCATTAAGAAATCCTGACAGCTAGCGAGGCAAATTATTGCACATGTGAAATTTGGTTTCTCAGCAGTAACGTTAGCCATCTGCATTAGCCAGCTAGCCCTTAAATGCCTGTTCCAAAGCCCTTGTAGCTCTTGTAGTTTTGTAAAAGTTTCTCCCACCGTCATTCTAGCCTTTAAACCAGACAATCCTAGGAGACTACTGGGGCACCACTGTAGGCATGTTTACAACAGGTGTAGCAGTGGTTAAATTTTTAATTTTGGCTGGAATGCCCCTTTTAAGGGCACTTTGAATACATAGTACATTTCCCCAAAACATTTAATTCTGAGACAGAGGAAAGTCATGATGGTTGTGATCCTATTAACCCCACATGCTTGTATAGCCAGCAAATACCATCTGTGAGCAGTCACTCATACATATGTGCAGCTGTTTGAGATTGCTTCATCTGCCATGTTTCTGAACGACAGGTGAGGTCATCAGACGCCACCTGGTCTGAGACACGCCGCTCTCTGAGGAAGGACCACCGCTGGGAGACTTCCTCACTGCTAGAGCGGGAGGAGAAGGAGAGGCTCTTCAATGAGCACATCGAGGCACTGACCAAGAAGAAGAAAGAGCTGTTCCGGCAACTTTTAGACGAGACAGCTATTGTATGACAGCAATTATCTGTTCTCTTTTTTGAGACATTTTATATTTACAAGTGCTCAAATTTATGATTGTACTCTGTATATAATGGCTTGACTGACTTTGTTGTTTCTTTTTAACAGGTCACATTGACATCGACATGGAAGGAGGTTAAAAAGAGCATCAAAGATGATCCAAGATGTCTAAAGTTTTCTAGCAGTGATCGGGTAGGGACAGTAATTATGTTATGCATTATATTAGTAGTCACTAGGATTGTTGTTGTGTGTCTTGTGCCTGCTAAACCTAGTCAGAAACCTGTTCTGCATTTTCTCACAGAAAAAACAGAGGGAGTTTGAGGACTACATCAAAGACAAACACATCACAGCTAAAGCAGACTTCAGAACTCTGCTGAAAGAGACAAAGTTCGTCACTTACAAGTAAGCGTCCCTAATTGACCATGTCCTGACTTACTGCATGTCTCATATGCATTTTCCTGTTTGATTATGTTGAACATAATATTATGTTAAATAAGGCTTTGCAGTGTTTTAGCAGTGTAGTGTGCAAAGGTCAGAGACCAACCTTCATATATTTCATTTCCAGTCAACACGACCATTAACAAATTTTTCACTTTTTCAGGATTAGGAAAAAGTTTATTTAACAGAATTTTGCGCAGAAGCCTGAACAACTAAATATGATTTAATAATTTTCACTGTTTTTGTGCACCCTTTGCTTTTATTACAGCCCCCCATTCATTTTAGGAGACGTGCTTTCGGTTTTTCAAAGAAATCTTCAGGAATATTTTTCCACACCTCCTAAGTTCAGTCTTAGAAGCTGGTTGCATTTTCTGGTCTTCACAAACCAATTAAACCCAAACACATTCAGTGATGAGGTCTGGACTCTGGGGTGGTGGTCAGTCCCTTGTTCTGAGAACACCAGCAGCTTCTTTTTTGTCTACTTCCTTTTTTCCCCATTGACCCATAGCATTGAATTGTCCTCTCACAGTATAACGATGGACAGAAACCCATGTGGATTTTCTCCTCTCTTTCAAAGATGAAAGCTTTAAGTACTGTTTATCTGATGGTGACCGTTTTGTTGGTCTACCAGGTCTTGCGTGGTTGTTAGGAATTCCATTTTATTTATATCTTTTAATAATTTTTTTGAACTCCAGTTTTGGAAAATCCTGTTTTTTTCACTTGCTTTCGTTTTCCTTATCCAAGTGGATGATCTTATATGCAGTCTCCTCAGAAATATTCCAAATATTGTCAAATTAATAACATTTTACTAAATGACTATCTTGACTTGATTTTTACACAGTACTCTAAATGGTCTCAATCTGCTCTTTTTCCAGATCTCGTAAATTGATACAGGAGTCTGAGCAACACCTGACAGACATAGAGAAGATCCTACAAAATGATAAACGCTATCTGGTGCTGGACTGTGTGCCAGAAGAAAGACATAAACTCATCATGGCATACGTAGAAGAGCTGGACCGCAGAGGACCCCCTCCACCTCCCACTGCCTTTGAGCCTGCTCGACGCTCCGCTAAGTGATCCATTCACAAATACATCTGCCAGAACTTCAGCTCTTTCTACCAGCAACCTTCACACTGCCGTCCATTTCTCAAGCTTGGTCTGAAACCTGAACTTTTACAGTGTTCCATGACGCTGATTCTTAACCTAGTTTTTGATACCATCCTCATCTCTTTCACATCTGAATGAAGGACTGAATGACAAGTGGAAGCAGACATGTGGATGACATTTCGTCATGGTCTGAGTGGCTGCTGAGAACAAATGTCAAAACCGGTTAAAGAGTGACAGTGTTAGCAGGGATTGGTTCCACACCCAATCAAGCCCACCTGATCCCTCTAGCACGGTGAAAGTGAGCGTTAGCACAGAAGGGACAGCTGTATTTGTGGTGTGCCAGAGAGAAAGCCCAGTTGTGGGTTTGGCACAGGAACCATGACCACCTGAAGCCCCCTCATCTATTCCATCCTGTTCCTCCGTTTCCTCTCTTTGGCTACCTGTGGCTTCATCGTGGTCCTTGTTGTCCCTGCCTCTAATTGTCACGCTCTCTTGATTTAACTTTTGTACAAATGTTTCTGTTGAAATTGGGAGGATCCCCAGTTTCGTTTTCATCTCTGGTGACTGTGGTCATCCAATGGGGTGTTCAGCTACTGAAGCCCCGCCATGCGTCTGTCATTTTAATTGACAACTCCGTTCAAATGTAAAATATTTTTTAAAATAATGCACAGGTATGTATCCATTAAGTCATTAACCGTATGTGATGTTGGTCTGTGCAAGCAGTGACGGTTGACAGTCAGCTCATAGTAAGGTTTAATTTAATTGTTCTGATGTTTTTGAAAAGATGACAACTTTTTTGGAGTTGCTGTATTTCTGTACAAGTTGACTGGAATAAAGGCAACCTACATTTTTACATATTCAATGAGGCGTGTTTCTTATTGTTAACATTTCAGCCTGTTAGGATTTCCACCTCAGTGTGCAGCAAAACAGCGTACTGACGGAAGATACCAGCATCAGATTACGCATAGGGAACATAATGAAATTTATTTAGAACAAGTGCATTTACAAAACATTTTCTCTCATATTTTACATCTGAGTATGTGCGGATATTTTTTACAAACCTCTATGTGATTGAAAGGAGCAATATACAGGGAATGGAAATACAGTTGTATGCAGACGTTTGAACCCTACTGGTCAAGTTTGTCAAATTTAACAGATTATTTGTATGTTGCACTTAAAGCACATCCACAAAGCAACAAAATCAACAAAATGTAATTTGTCCAGCAGTGCCCAAGCATTTGCATATGACTGTATTTGACTGCTATTTCCTAAGTCAACATTCCTGACCAGAAATGGCTATTTACAGGCTTTTAATATCAAGTGCACATAAAATATAGATTATTTGGGAACATAATTTTTCTATATAACATGTATTTGGAAATATAACACTTTAAACATGGTTCTATACGAGCACTCCTAGCCAATATCAAAGCAGCTTACGTCATTTCAAACAATAAATAACAACATGAATGAATAAATACGGCCCACGAATGGCACTGGTTTGATTTGCTCTTGTGAATAGAGACAGAGTTCAGTTCTATACACTTGAAAATGATGGGTTTTTCAAGGGTTCTTTAGTAAAGGCAATGCTTCTATTTAGAACCATGAGTTCTATGGAGAACAATATCATGCTTTAATCTTAAGATTAATGGAGGATATCTTGTATATGGTTCTATATAGCATCAAAAAGGGTTCTGCTATAGTTATGATGTCAAGCTTGAACTCTCTCTCAAGATTGACCTGCAGAACCCTTTTCGTTGCTGTACAGAATCATTCACAACACATTCTCCAAAAATCTGAAGGACCATCTCACCATGCAAAGAACCATTTAGTGAAATGGTTCTTCAAATCATGGTTCCAAACAGATCCATTGCCTTTACTAAAAAACCTTTGAGAACCATCCTTTTAAGTGTGTAATGGGGTCTCTTTGTAGCTGCTGATGGATGATTCCTTCTGCTTCCACAAAGTGAGAAAGGTGAGTCTTGCTTGGAGACGAGTCACTTTATTGCTTTCTCTCTTTGGGGTCCTGGTGCTCCCAGGGGGTGGGGTCGTTCTCCAGCGTGAGGGACCCGCTCTCGCGCTCGTGCCAGAATTGCTCCACATCTGGCAGCACTACGCTTTCTTTATTTCCAGGACTCTCCTTCTCTTTTTTCTCCTGCTCCTGTTGCTGCTGCTGCTGCTGCTGCTGGTTTTTCTCCTTCTCGGGCTCCTCGGCTCCTCGGCCTGGCCTGCTGGGAGGCGGCAGGTGGGCAGAAGTCTCGGGCCTTGGGGTGGGCGACTTTGGGGCAGTGGGCGCGTGCGGTCCCGGTTTGGGCTGCTGCTGCTTGGGCTGCTGTTTGCGGAGCGTGAGCCGACGCCACAGGCCCTTGTAGCTCTCGCGGAACTCCTCGGACAGCGCAAGCACGATAAGCGGGTTCACGAGCGAAATGGCGAACATGAGCAGCTGCGCGCACAGGGCGAAAGACGCGGGCGGGAGTGGGCCTCCGCTGTCCAGGCCGTGTCGCGTCCACACCCACCACACCCAGTGCGGCAGCCACATGGCCGCCGTGGCCATGGTGAGGCCGAAGAGCGTGAGCGTGAGCCTGCGCGAGCGGATCTGCGCGCGTAGGTTCTGCGCCTTGTTGCTGCAGCGCCGCCGGCAGCGCCCGTGCGCCCTCCAGAAGTAGAGGAGGGCGAAGGCGAGCGGGGCGCAGAAAGCCAGCAGCGGGTACGCCTTGGCGTAGCCGGACGCAAAGCCGCGGGCTTCGGGGGGAACCAGCTGGACGCACGCCAGGCCGTCGCCTTCCTCCTGGAGCGCGGCGAAGAGCCAGTGCGGGACGGGCAGCGCGCAGGCCAGCAGCCAGACGGCCAGCAGCAGCACCGCGATGGTCTTGAGGCGGATGCTGACCTGCTTGGCGGGGTTGCTCGCGTACCTGTGGCACGCCTTGGCCAGCACGGCCACGGTGAAGCTCTTGGCGGCCATGCACGCGTGCACGAACCAGTCGCACGTCTTGCACACCAGCAGGCCCAGGGTCCAGCCGGCGCGCGAGTACGCAGCGGCCTTGAACGGCACGGCGAATGCCAGCAGGAGCCCGTCGGCCAGCATGAGGTTGAGGAGGAGCGCGTTGATCAGGGAGAGCTTGGATTTGCGCGCGTTGCTGATCAGGACCCCCATGGCCGTGACGTTGGCGGCGAAGCCCAGCACGCAGATAACGGCCAGCACCGCGGGCACGAGCACTCTCAGCTCGCCGGTCTCCAGGTGTTGGTAGGCGCCGCGCGCGAGCACCGATCTCCTGTCCACTGTGCCGTTTCCCGCGCTCGTGTTCGCGCTCGCTCCCGGTGACGCGTCCATGTCCGCGGACAGACTTGCGACAGAAAACAAAAACAACGGAGAAAGACACAGACGCGCGAGACACTTGCGTAGTGCTGGCGGAGGCGCGCGCTCTGCTCAGGAAACCGAAAACCCGAGACCCCACGCGCTCCTCCACACACACTCACTCACTTGCAGCGGCGCGCGTCCCGCGCGGGTTTATGAAGGCGCGTTTGACTGACAGGTGCCCCGCCCCCTCCAGCCCGTCTCCAGCTGACCGCAGCGCAGCATCCTCTCGAGGCCAATTAGAATGATTACAGGTACGAGCGCGCGCCGCGAGACTCCGCGCCTTCATCGCTGCAGAATTAGAGCTCTGATTTAAAGCTTGATTACGAGCAGAGCCGGAAGTGGTGATTCTCGGCAAAAGACTGGAATGAAGCCCCTGGATTCACGTTTTTAAATTAGCTGAGGCCCCAGTATAATATACAATATTTCTTACTTTTAGATTGTTACAATAAATCTTAAAGGGCACGAGACCTACATTTTTCTGAGATCCACTTATAACATTTGTGTGGTTTTATGTACCAAAAAACAGTCATAATTCATGTTTACGTTTTCCAACCTTTATTCCTTTAGAAGTAAACAGGCTGTTTTTGTTACTGTGCTTTTAAGACTGATTTATGTAAATGAGCCCTGCTCTGATTGGCTGTATGCTGCCTCGTTTAAAAAGCGAACACTGCTTACAACTTCAATGTGAACACTTCGGAGCTGAACTGCTGTAGTTAGAATGGGTGGTTATGTGTCAGTGTTGATGTTTTGTTTTTTCATCACATCAAAGAAAGAATGAATGAGTGCAGTATGTTTTTTTCTTTTGGTGTATATAGATGCAGCTTTTAGAAGGTTCTTCAAAGATCCATGTCCAACAGTTTCTCCAAAATAGAGAAGAACTGTTTAATCATTTAAGAACCCTTAAAGAACCAATTCTTTCAAATATCATGTCATTCTTAAAATTTTAGAACTGCAAGAACTGACAAATGTGAGTTTCATATTCATATTCATATTCACAGTGAGCTGTTCAAGCTTCTTGCTATATAAATAAAAACATAATTATTAAAAATGTAAACAAAAATGTTAAAAATGTTCTTCAAGCGTTCTTTAGTAAAGGAAATGTTGATGCAGTAATATGTAAAAGTTTGGGTACCCCGTTCAAATGACACATTTGATTGGTTTTGTAAGTGAAAAGAAGTCAACACATCCTCAGAGGGATGTTAACTTACTTTGAAAATCCACAAAATATGTCATTTGATTGGGGGTGTTCAAACTTTTGCATTCAACGGTCTATCGAACCATATTAACTCAAAGAACTATTTGATTACATAAACAGTTCTTTGGATGGGTAAATGATTCTATGATTGAAATGATGCAAAATGATTCTAAATAGCACCAAAAGGATTCTGCTGTTGTTACAAGTCATAGAACCTTTTTTGGTACTGCAAAGAGCCATCTTTACTAAAAGTATATTATTTACTTAATCACACACACTTAGCCTACTACAGTGCTGTGAAAAAGTATTTGCCCCTCACCTGATTTCTTCTATAATTGCTGATTTGTCATATTTCAATGTTTCAGATCACCTAACTAATTTTAATAGAAGATAAAGACAACACAAGTAAACACAAAATGCAGCTTTTAAATGATCATTCCATTTATTGAAGAAAAAGATTTATTCAAAACATATCACCCATATAAACCTAATAACTGGTTGTGCCACTCTTGGCAGTAACAACTACAATCAAACGTTTGCTATAACTTGCAATGATTCTTTTACATCATGGTGGAGGAATTTTGACTCACTCTTCTTTGCAGAATTTTTTTAAAGTTTGGCTACATTGAAGGGTTTTTGGCATGAACTGCTCATTTAAGATCTTGCAACAGCATCTCAGCATCTTCCAAAAAGTTCCACCTTTGACCCATCAGTCCACAGAATATTATCCCAAAAGTCTTGGGGGTTGTGTAGGTGTTTTTTGGCAAATGCAAGACAAGCCTTTGTGTTCTTCTTGGTCAGCAGTGGTTTTCTTCCATGCATGCCATTTTTGCACATTATTTTACTGTGGAATAGTGCACATTGACCATAACAGAGAAAATTGATCATTCTTTAGATGTTTGTCTATGTTTTTTGTGACCTCCTGGCTGTGTCATCAGTGCAATCTTGGTGAAATTTTTCTAGGCCAGCCACTCCTAGGAAGGTTCACCACTGTTACAGGTTTTCTCCATTTGTGGATAATGACCCAGACTCAGAGCCTTAGCAATGGCTTTGTAACCACATTGCCAGACAGTTCTATTTATGTTTAGATCCTACAGGTCTAGCAGTAATCATGCCTGGGTGTGGATAGTGAAACTGACCTCAATAGTTAATTGAATTTGGTTAACTGGTTTATTTAGTAGCTAAGGGGCAGTTGCTTTTTCACATAGGGCCCTATAAAAGGTAGGGCTGAACAGCATTTTTCCTTCAATAGATGAAATCATAATTTAAAAACAGCATCTTATGTTTACTTGGGTTATCTTGTGTAATATTAAATATTAAAAGTAGTTTGATGATCTAAAACATTCAAGTTAACAAATATGCAAAAACAGCAGAAATTGAGAAGGGGAAAATAGTTTTTCACAGTACTGTAACTCGTTCACTCACTTTCTCGCTACTTGTGAACTTCCAGAGAGTCTGCTTGGGATATATAGAACCATGACAACTCATAATGGCTCTAAATAAATGGTTCTTTGCATGGTTAAACGGTTCTTCTACATGATGGAACACCAGTTGTGTATCGGTCTTTAAAGAACTTTTAAAAAATGGTTCTATATAGCACCAAAAAGGGTTCTGCTATTGACACAAGTCATTAAACCTTGTGACATAACATAGAACCCTTTTTGCTAAAAGTATATTTATTCATCCACTCTAAATTTCTTGCAAACTTGTTGTCTTAACTTGCATGTTACTGATAAAATCCACTGGGTTATATTGCTGCTCCGTGTAATTTTGCCATTAATCTGAATTGTATAAGGGTGGGAGGTAATTGCAGGAGGTATACTTAAGAGAATCTGCTTCTGATGCAGACTTAGAATTTACTTGTGGAATAACTCCGGGGGATAAAAAGAAAGATGGACAAACAAACGAAGATGGACAACAAACATTCTTTCAGTGTAAGCATAGCATAATTAATGCACCATGACTGTGTACTTATTACACAACATTGATTGATTGATTGTTTATTTTAACATTATTTCATTGCTACTTTCCTGCAGTTCTATGTCACAGAACCTCAAGTGTGAAGTCTGTCAGTCCACAAGTCCAGAGATTTGGATTAAGCAGTTTGTTACTTGCTCATTAACTCACTCTCTCACTTGCTCATTAAGTCTCACTTATTTACTTACGTAATTACAGTACATACCTTGGCATTGCCCTTCATTAGGATTTCAGAGCCAGCTCTGGGCGGTTTACTTTGTTATAGGTTGTATTTTTGGCTCACAGTTTTCTCTGAATGAGTTGAAGTTATAAAGTCCTCTGAGTTGCCACACGAGGGCGCTCTTGCTCCAGCGTTCATGAAACAGTGCCTCCAACTTGCTGATCTTTTGTGGATCCTGGATAAGAAGCCTACATGTTATTCTGGCTTTAGTCTCATGCACAAATGAAAATAGCTACTGTAGAAAAAAAACACTATGGACAAAACCAAAATGTTTCAACTTGCACATTTTTTTTTTATTTCAACAAATTCCATTAAGCATAAAGACTGCATGTCAATTAATTGCATTTAAATACATTCTCAGCTATAAAACTTTCATTTCATTAAGAAGTTCACAACTGAAGTTGTTTTAGAAGACATTACTTTTTTTATTTTTATTTAAAGGACTTGTACCTAAAATTCCCTGATATCATATAACCTTCATGTCTAGTTAGGCTACATCATGATACCGGCCTTTCTCTCCCCCTCTACGTCACGGAACGTAAGTAGGACGGTGCTTTAGGTAGGTGTCTCTGAGAAATGCGCTATAGCGGAACGTGAGATGTTTCGATGAGAGGCAAAGGTATCTTATGTTGCAGACTTGTTCGCACCCTGCTGAGTACACATTCTTAATTGTTACAGTGATTCATTACAAGGAGTGCAATTACAGCTTTCACCCCACACTGCATTGAAGGAGTCAAATCCAGGGGAATACATTTCAGAAATTATAAGCATACACAGCCAGTGTCATGACTGTTTTGCAAACGTTCAAGAACAAACTCGAATTACAGAAAAGTTGGGACAGTATGTGAAATGCAAAGAAAAACAGAAAGCAGTGATTTGTAAATCCACTATAACCTGTTTATAAAGTAAAACAGCACAAAAGCAAGATGTTTTTATTATATCTTACCAACTTGGTTGTTTTTTTTGGCAGCAACCTCCAGAAATGCCCCAGACTTCTCTGGGCTCAAGCTCATCTGAACTAATGTGCAGTGGAAACGTGAACTGTGGTCTGACAAGTCAACCTTTCAGATTGTTTATGGAAATTATTGGACATTGTGTTCTCCAAAACAAAGAAGAAAAGGACCACCTAGATTGTTACCAGTGTAAAGACGAAAAGCCAGGGTATGTTATGGTGTGGGAGTGACCATGGCAGGGGTGACTTGCACATCTGTGAAGGCAACATTAATGCTGAAAGATATATACACATTTTGGTGCAACATACGCCGCCTTCAATACCCTCCATGCTTATTTCTACATAACAGTGGAATAATTCGTGTGGCAAAGGCTTTGTATGGTTGCATAGCCTAAGGTTTGTTTAATGGAAGAATGGCAAAAAAGTATGCTTTCAAAATAGGATCAACTCATGTCGTCAGCCCTCAAACTATTACTAAAGTGATGTAAAACAGTGGTAAACATGCACCTGTTCCAACCTTTTGGAACATAGCATAAGATTTGCAATTAGGGTACATTTACAAAAAGTTCACATCAAATATTGTGTTTTTGTACTGTTTTTTATTCAATACAGGTCCAACAGAATTTACTAATCACTGCTTTTTGTTGTTATTAGCATGTTATACACTGTCCTAACTTTTTTGGAATTGAGGTTTGCACTTCTTTTTCGTGTACTCAAGACATGTATCAATTTCATTCTTTTTTCTTTTTTTTTGTTACACAAAGCTATTCGGTCCACTTTTCTTTAAAAACAGTCACACTCCACGAACCAACATATCCTCCCCACCCGAAAACAGCGTCCCACCAACCCCCTCCCGACCCACTCTCGAGCCCACATACCAAAAGAAGGAAGGCACCACAGCTTATTAACTGTAACATTAAAATAAGAAGACGAGTAAAACAGCGACATGAAATGAACCGACATGTCAATAGTGTGGATTCGCTTAGACTACGATGTTCTCAGAGAACCAATCAGGTAGCAAAGAGCCGTCCATAGATTGCGTATGACCTCAGCATCAGAGTCAACACAGCCACATCCATGTTCCACTGCAGTTCCACGTTTCATTGACAGCTCTGCGGTGGCTAAAGGGCATTATGTGAAGGGTGCCGCATCCTTTCTGTCAAAGAGACTAGAACATCCATCAGGTTCATTATAAAGGCACCCTTCTGTTTCACGTGCCAGGGCATCGATGAAAGAGGCATTGGGGAAATGCACACTACTGCACATGGCTGCAGTTCAGCACAGGTTTGGCTTTTCCGCTGTCCATACCTTCTTAATACATCTGCTAAACTTCATAATACTATGTTTAGCTTCGCCCTGTTTCAGTTTCAAAACGTCAGGTGTTTCCTTCAACGAAATAAATAGAATAAATAAAAGACTCGTTAAAGGGAAGTGAGAAGAAATGCGGAGGCGATGAAGAGTAGGAGAGGAGGGTCGCTGCTTCTTATTCACACACGTCTGGCAGCATTAGTGTGTGTGAGAGAAGCTCTGTAAGTCCCCAATCTGGCCCTGCTCTCAGCATCCCACTCCATTTCATATTCATAGCCTCTAGCTTTCAGTGCACAAACACATATCCACAATGCCTCCTGCAAGCCAAACACCGGCCCCATACAGCAAAAACTGTCTCTCTCTGTTTGCATGTATGGGGGTGTTCCAAGCCCCTCTAGTTGACCTTATCCTGGAAGATGTAGAGGTTGTTGGTGGCTGCCACAGCAATGATGTTCTCCGAGGGGTGCCAGGTGGTGTGGAGGATTTTCTTGCTGAAGTCCAGGCTGTCCACGCTGATCTCGTCCTTGCGCCGCTTGCCACCCACACACACCTTGCGCGGCTTCAGGATGGCCCGCGGCTTGCTGTTCTCCCGTGACGCCTCCAGGGTCACGTCACGCTTCGTATTGCGGTCGAACATCCGGAAGAAGTTGTTGTAGGAGCCAGTCATGATCACGCTGGGAAGAATGAGACAATAAGACAATGAGGCAAAATAAATGTCAAACTGACTGAAGTATAACAATTACACAATAAGCTTTTGACATTCATAATTAAATTAAAGTACAGGCCACGCTTAACAATGACTTTATCATGGGTAAAGGAGGTTGACTCAAATCACTGCCTAAACCCACCTTATCTGTAGTATTATTATGTAACACACCTTATCTGTGGTATAATTGCTGTAACACACCTTATCTGTGGTATAATTACTGTAACACACCTTATCTGTAGTATAATTACTGTAACACACCTTATATATAGTATAATTACTGTGACACTCCTTATCTGTGGTATAATCACTGTAATAGATGGCCACGGGTGGCTTATTACTTTTATAAAACAGTGATGACATACAATATGATAAAATCTTCAATAAATAATTTCTCTAATTTTCTGGATCTTCTGCCACAAAACCAAATTCCTTTAGAGTAAGCTATCATTAGCAGCAACCATGGACAGTTAAACGAGGGCATTCATTGCCCATTCATCAACTTTTTGTCATATAATCATGAACATATCACAATATAGCATTGTCTAATGAAACCTTCACCTTCTAAGGAGCTTATTTGCTTAAATTACCACCACAACAATAATGGTAATTTCTGCTAGCGCCTTTATGTGATTATGTTAGCATCAAGCTAATGGGGCCATACATCATTTTCACATTTATTTAATACTTATCTTCTAAAACCATGGGCATTTGAAGATTGTAAGACACTTAAGAAACTTTGTATTGTGCAGTTTTACAGTGAATCATTCTGTAAATACTTCAATTCAAGGCCTAACACTGAATAGAGCCTGCAAGTGTGTAGCCTGTTAGCCATTTAGCTAAATGCTTAGCTCTAGAGAAGAAAATAACTTCAAACAAAATCAGGTTTTTACGTAGGGTATGAGTACTACTCTTTCAGGCCATTTACTTCATATACACGCTGATGCCTGGTCCCATCTGTTAATACGCTCAGTGGTCCAAATGAGACATGGATCAGTGTTCTCAGTGACACTTGATAAATATGGGACAGATCTTTAAAAATAAGTAAACAAAGGACAATAATATATATGCACATGTTCTACTCCTGTTACATATGCATATGTGATTCTATGCATATCAAAGTTTACATACCAGTCCACCGTTAAAAAAAATTCTGACCATGCCACTGCCACTGACCTGTCTGATCCATTCCACACACACTCGAACTTGTCGAAGATGCAGTCGTTCTCATACAGCGAGCAGAGTTTACTCCTCAGATAGTCGTGTACCTGAAGGATCAAACACAGACATGAACAGACAAAGCATTAGTATAGGACATCATTTCATTAGAGCAGCAGCAGCAGCAGCAGCACTCTCAAGGGAATCATGTGGCACAGGACTCTGTTATCCTGCCATAACACATCTGATGAAGAGGTTGATAACTAGCTGACATGCACAATCAGGTTTGGTTCATCAGGGAAATCACTAAACTGTACAGTACGAGGGTCCCCAGTGAGCAGCAATATAAATACTACATTATAATGTTTATTACATAAGAGTCTACGAGTCTTGCATGAGTTTGTAGCAAGAAGTGAAATAACAGTAGCTGATAACTGACAGGTGAAAAAACACCAATGTGTGTGTGTATTTACAGATCTGTCAGACTAGACATGTTACCTCTGCACCATCTGTAGCAAATGTAAGGTGCTATATGGTCTATAGATTCCTTAATTGCTTGGACATAGAGTTATAAGAAAAACCTGGGTGGTAGATCTCCAGGACCACGACTGAGCAACCCTGTTGTATGATGTATGGAGAGGTTTTTTGTTCTACTTATAGTGTTCTAGACTTTACAGTATAAAAAGGTAACAAGTCAACTTCACATCTCTAAACAAGAAAATAACTGCCTTCAGTTATTCAGGTACTCTTTTTACTGTTATTTGGCATAATTCAAATAAAAAATAACATTACACAGACACGTATAACACTGTTGTATGTGTTATGTTTAAGGATGCTAAGTGAAGTTAGGTGAGGAGATCTAAGCGACTATATGAATGCTGTACCTGATAGGTCTCCAGAGGTTTGCTCTCCATGTTGAGGTCCCACACCTTCACCGTCAGGTAATCCCGCGTCATCAGGTAACGGCCGCTGTGGCTAAACTTCACGTCTGAGATGGAAGAGATGATTTCTGAGAAAAAGGAGCGGTTGCTTGGATCCTCTGGTTCTTCAAAGACTGCATGAGGAGGTGAACAGAGAGAGAGAGAGACAAAAAGAGAGACGTGAAGAAAATTGTTATAGCTTCAGCAAAATCTTTAAGTTCTTCAGAGGAGTAGGAGGTAATCTGCAGAGTCAACAATTTTCTGAATTTCCCATCAAAAGTTTGGGGACAGCTAGCTTATGATATTTTTTAATACAAGTGTGTATATTCTCTGTGTCAGTTTGCAACAATGTAATGTTTTTTCCTTTTCTTTACCCAATTTTCTTCCCAATTTAGTCATGTCCAACTGCAATGGCTAGCTAGATCTTCCCTACTACACAGTGCACCCCAGCTGGGTCTTTAAAGCTAGGACATTCCCCCTCCATGACACTTGAAGTCAGCCACTGCATGTTTTAACACTAACTACCAGTGATGTCAGTATGCACTGGCTAACACTGGCTAGCACTGCACTGGCTATGGCACTGCTGGAGATTGAACTCACAATCTCCTGATGAAAGGCCAACACTTAGATGGGAGCCCTTATACTTTGAGGAAAACAATATCACGTGACAGTTCTCCTTTGGGAATAATACCAAACCCCACACATTTTATGATGTCAGAACTCATCAGCACTCAAACCCTTCAGGTGTTCAAACTACATTTTAACAACAGTTTGGAAAAAAACTTGGTAAAATAATTTTTTAGGCAAACTCATCTCTTCACACTAAGAAAGACACTGTGATGAACATGAAGGTCAGCATTGAAAAATACACACAAATTAATAACAAACAGCTGTTTTATGTAAACCAACTCCATTCTATTTTCAAACGAAGGTGTCCCCAAACTTTTGACAGGCAGTGTAGTTCTCCAGACGAGGGGAAACGAATAGGTCTGCGATCTGCGAGGTCCATTATTTATGTCATCTGCTGTCAATTGCCCCCTGTCTGCTCTGCTGGCTCTGTTGTGTACTGGCCTGTGCTGTCTCAGCAGGACATCTCTAGGGCAGATAAAACAGGAACAGAGGGAAAGGGGACACAGGTCGATGCAGAGGAACGGCGGCCTGAACTGCAGGTGTGTGTCCCAGGTGGGCTGTGTCATGTCGTGAGCGCGTCCACCTGCAGCTTAGCTCAGTGTCACTCACCACAGGATAATGAGTCCTCCAGGGAGGCTGTGTGGAGCCGCACTACAGACTGAGAAGGACTGTTGTGGCTGGGCCTCGCTCCACGCCACAGTGAGATTGATTTTTCAGAATATTCCTCAGGACAGCGGAAAGATTTATGAGTGTGGGAGGAGGAGGAGAAGGAACAACACACACATACATTGCCTGTCTAGAGTTTGGGGATACCTTGCTTTTCAAAATGTTTTGGTATGTTTTTAATTAAGTATGTTTAGCATGTTTTCTTTGTCAGTTTTCAGTTAACTGTTTAGATCTTGCTCTTTTGCAAAAGTGAAGGAACAACAGACGAATGACATATTTCACACATTTTAGTCCCTTGTTGTGATGTCAGCACTCAAACTTTTAGTTGTTTAAAATACATTTTGGGGTGAATGATTTTCCATTAGTGTTATAGCAGTATACTGGTACACTGTCACACAATAATATTGCTTTATATTTTTGGTGGTACTGATAGATAACAAAATCTTTCATTTATTTAATTTCCTGTCAAACAAACCATTAAGTACATTATTCAAACATACATTTAGCAGAAATGACAGAAAAGAAGCCAAAAGATGAGGCAAAACCTGACCTTTATAACAAAGACAACAAGTTGACAAACATGAAGCTGAGTTTTGTACATTATACCAACTAGTGATTATTAATAACGTGTTAATAACATTCTAATAAATTAATAAATTAGTTTGAAACCCTCTGTAGTTCCAGCCTGAAGCCAAGCTGCTCACTCACTATATGTAGCTTCACATTTGCAGTTCTCTCTTTCAAATACATCTTTTAAATAAAAATGATGTTCTAATGATGGTTCTCTTGATAAAAACAAAGTTATTTCCAGCAACTACAATGTCATGAATTTGTTTATCACTGAAGAATGCTGAGTCTGAATTAAGCAAAGCACAGCACTGATGGGGCAAGCACTGGAGAATGCTTTAGGCAGACAATGCTGGACAGTGCTTGCAGGAGACCTGTGGATAATTCAATGAGATGTAACAGCACTCTGAGAATGAGAAGTTGGAACATGCAACCACTGTTGCTCTCACTTGGAATTGCTGACGAAAACTGGAAACTGCCTTCAGTCTGGAAATCATGTGATTTTCATGTTCAGATTCATGTGAACTTTGCAATGTTATTGGATTACTGATACTAATTATCTAATTATTACTCATAAATACATTCTGATGAAGCTTATTATGTCCGTTCGTATAGCTATTTCAAAATGCACTGCTTTTGAAATGGGAAGCATCTGTCTTTAGGCTCAAATATGAGCAAACAAAAGCAAAATAATGCCATTAATCAACAATTAATTAAATATTTTAATCAACTGACAGCCTGATTCTTTTTAATACCCTCTTTTTGTGTGGGTGCCCATGGTCAAATACATTTTATTAATTTTTAATGTGGAAATAAGTGCCTCTACAAAGAGCACACACATTTTAATGCACAATTACTGTTTAATTGCTGAATGTAACACATTGGAAATTAATTTAAACACAAAAGTTTGTGTTTTTGTCAATATGCTAAATTCAGCAAACACATGAATTGTGCACTAAATTTTGCATTGATATATTTAAGTTTGTTCTTTGTAGAAGGCGTGTTAACATATTTTCACTTAGAAAATTGCCACATGTAATTCGACCAGGGGTGATCAAACTTTTGCCAATGACCATATTTCCTCAGACAGTGGTAACAGATGAGCATAGGTATTGAGCGTCATGTCCCCGGGCGAGGCAGTGCGTGTGCCTGCTGTGTGCCGACACCCCAGGTGAAAAATAACAGCTGTGTGTAAAATGCAGGGCCACGCTGTCATCTCCACAGACAACAGACAAGCCTTCAGTAGGATAAGCACACTTCTACCAGCCTCCCTCAAGGCCTGTCCGTGCTTAAAATTCACCAGAAAGAATGCAAATGACCCATTCAACAGGATGTATGTGCATGGAACGGCGAGCACGTCAATAAAGCCAAGGAAATGACTGAACTCTTCCATTTCTGTAGACGTGGCACAGCTCCTTACTACATTGATTTTTTCCCCTTTTTCATACCACTGCTTAAATGTCAATGTATTCAATCTGATTTTGGAATGTGTGCTGCCAGCCACAATCTACGAAGAGGCTCAGAGGAGATCTAAAGCCCAGAGGAGATCTAATGGAAATTTATCAGTGTCCGGTTATCAATTCAGCCATGTGCAGGCTGGGGGGACGCTACTGTATGCAGACTGTATGGATTTATCAGTCTTGCCAAATGAAATTAGGGGGTTAAGCCAAAGCAGACACAATCACATTAAATATTAGCATAAGCTTCACCTCCTCCATCCCTCGCCCAAGATGGGAGGCAGGCTAATCCCCGTCATGGCTGACATGCTGTTTGGTCTCTCGGGGAAGGGCCTGAGTGGAGTGAGCTCGGCTGCTCTATGCATTTGTAATGTTTGTTTCTGTGGAGGCTGGTTAGTTCATGTAAGCAGTGAGACTTCTATTGAGGTATTGGTGGTCTCTTCAGATACATTTAGGATGGCTAAAACTGAATAGCTATCAATAAGTTAGTTCCAACTGGAATTAAGCAGAAGCAGAGAATAAATGTAAACTGGAAATCAAGACAAATTTTCCTTCTGTACCGTATTTCTAAATGTATGGTACTGGGGAGGATCTCTAAACTTGTTAAGCGTTTTTGCTTGATAATAGGAGATGATGATGGGAGTGGGGAGGTTAAACATGACTTTATTGGTTAGTATTATTTTTTCCACCCCCCACTGCACAGTGACATATTCATTGTCTTTCAACACTGTGGTATGATGAATCATACTTACTTTGACAAGGGACATGAACTGACAAGGTAAAAACTGATTTCTGGTTGACTTTAACTCCTAATGTTTTACTTAAAAAAAAAAAAACAGCATTTCAGCAAATGTAGTCATTTCTAGTTCCCAACCTTCATAAGTCTTTCCATTGTAAACTATGCTACAGCACGACCAATCAGGAAAGACCTAGGGATAGCCTTTTTCAAGAAGCAATTCTTATTATCATATTATTACTATGTTATTACATTTAGAGTTAATTTTGTTTATTTCGTATCATTTTATTTATATATCACTAGAACTAAATCCTGCAGATAAATTCTGCATGTCTTGAACTGAAGCGTTGTCAGTAGTTCAAACTGAAATTAGACAGATGTTGAGAAAAGCTTAGCATCAGTTTATTTTTTGCAGCTAATGTTATCTTGTAAAAGGCAAATTGCTTTTCAACCAATTTAGTTATCTTTAGTTTCCTAAACTTTGTGTCAATGTAACGCAAAGTATAGTGGCACCAATCAGGAGGTACCTTGAGAAGTTGTCCCTTGGGAAAGCTTTAGTTCCTATCAGTTAATAGCCTTAGTTATCATTACTGTGTTATGTAGTTAAGTTTCATTTGTAGGCTCACCTTCTGTCCATCTAAAACCCTGCACATCTACATTAGCGGTGACATGGTGAAGGCAGACACTTTGACAGACAGTTGTGTATAAAAGTTTGGGCGCTCCTGGTGAAACTGTGTTTTTTTATTTTCTAAGTGAAAAAAGTTAGCATATCCTCTGCTGAGAACACATTTTGGCACATTATAAAGCTCACTTACTTATATTTGCTGAATGTAGCATATTAGGGAAAAAAATAAACACAAAATGTAGCCTGTGCAAACGTTATGGCACATTTTATAATTTTTTGTTTTCAGTATGTTAAACACATTCATAGAAATTGTGCCATTACGAAGTATGTTCTCTGTAGAGGATGTGTTAACTTATTTTCACTTAGAAAATCAACAAAACATGTAATTTGACCAGGATGTTTCGCATTCGACTGTATACATGGAATATATAACAGGGCTCTGAGTGAGGGGTCCCACACCTGCAAACACAAGGTGAAAGCTTCCATAGGGAGTCTCAGCTGACTCTTATCTTCCCCAGGATTAGAAGTTTTTATTGACACCCATGCCTTTACAGAATTTTGGTGAGATCTTAAGCACTCACATTTGGAGTGGTTGTCGCAGAGCGCGGCGGCCCTCATATCACACAGCCGGATGGAACCTTTACTGCTGCTGTAGACGAACGTGTTGCACTGGTGAGGATGAAACTCCGCTGCGGTTATCACCTCCGTCAGCTCCTCCATGTTGGCTGGCTTAATGTCTACAATGTCTAGAAACGCCGCTCAGGAAACACTTCACAATTATGATGGGAATATGTAATTCTAATTCTTTGAAACATCAGAAAGAGTTTGTGGTAATTATTCATCGTGGTGTCAGCAGATTTACCTTTTAATAACATAATAACAATTAAATAAATGAACTGGAAAAAACAAGGAACTGCTAAGGCTCACAGTATGCTTGGGCTGTGAAAGCTTAACCGGGGCTGCACTGGCAGTGCCCATATATTCATTTTTATTTATCTTTGTCTTTTTAAATATTGCTATGCGTGAGGCATCACCTTCTCCACATCAATCTGAATGACTCTTTTGCTTCAGTTTGGCTCCGAACAGCTACAGCTCCACCCTCTCACTGCCCACACATAGCTGTCCCTAATCAATACTGATCACCCACTCCTGTTCCTGATTGTTGAACTCATTAGGACTGCTATATGTGCTCCGGTTTGGCCTCTGTTACTCTATGTTGCTCTAACTTTATCAATTCTAAGATGTGTGCTTGTTTATTTTTTGAAGTTCCTGGTCTACCATGTTTTGGTATCCTGACCCTGTTTGCATGCTTTCTTGTTAATGACTATGAATTCACCCAGCACAGTTCTCTTGACTGATGGCATATGTTGCAAGTTTCCTGCAGATTTAAACTTTCAGATGAACGTGTGCAGTCAAAATAAATAAAAAACTGCAACTCAAGGTGTATCACCTACTTGTATTCATATCAGTTTATAATGTATTAGAATGCATCTATTCATTATGAATAATGGCCTATTCATATTTGGTTACATACCTGATTTCACCACACAGAATTCAGTATAGCCTACAAGAGTGTTCACTAACCCTGCTCCTGGAGATCTACCTTCCTGCTGACTTCAGCTCCAACCCTAATAGACCCCTCCTGATCAATCTAATAATTGCTTTCAGATGCCTCCTTTGTCAGCTGTTTCTAGGAAGGTAGATCTCCAGGAGGAGGGCTGGTGACCACTGGCCAGGACAGTTGCTACTTCACAACAGTTCTCTACGTTGTTTGAATGTACCTACTTTTCTCTAGTGTGAAATGCTGAAAACAGCTGCCTTTAATTTGCAAGCACAGGAACGTCACATTTCATACACCATATCGTCACTGTTGCACAAAAACCTTGTATAAGGTTTTTGTTTCCCCCTAAAGTGTTTATTTCTTTCCCCATAAAGTTACCATTTTGGAGGTACAAGGTTTTGTTCGATATGCAGTGTGTAAAATAACTGTATGCAAAATAATATAAACTAAAATACATAAACAGGCTGATTTTAGGTGTGTGATACGAAATATGTGGAATTTTAGGGTTTTCTAGTCTATTATTTTTCATAAACTTTATAGTCCCACCATCCTTGTACTTCATGTTTAATGATGTTAACATTATCACATAAAAGTTTCAAATTAGTGTATCAAAGCAAACTACAAACTTTTATAAATGTGAATAAACTACTTTAAATGTTAAAACAAGATATTTTGTTCAATGTCTATTCTTTTAAGCACTTCTCCCAAAAGTTTACTGTGATGGGTGCCATCTATATTCCATAGCATATATCGTATCACAAGACAGTTGCACATTCTATCCTCATTTGAGAATCACTTTTACACTGATACAATAATGTATAGAGCACAGGGAAGCCAAAATGTGATGTCCTACTATGAGGACACTGAGACTCAGGAGGCTAGTAACACTGAACAACTGTGTACATCATAAAAAGGACAGATTTAGCCCGATTACAGAGAGCCTATAAACAAGAATTAGTCTACAGTAACTGCATAAACTGCATAGTAACCAGTAGCTGATTGGACGTCAACCCATTATCTTATTTTGTTCATTTATTATAATCAATTATTTGATTTCTCACTCTTGTTACTTCTTGAATAGTTTGATTCTGAAAATGCTTTTTGTCCATTCCAACTTGTTCACAGTAAACCTGAGAAAAAAAACGAAACATTGTAACGCACATTGTTTACGTGAAAATGTCTTCAAGTATCATGATCTTAGATTTTTGGCCATATCTCTCACCCTTAGGACACTTGCAGTGCACCACCTCTGGCTCCCCATGTTAGACTGTTCATCAAGTGCATCAAATCTGATTAAAAAAGAAAGATGCTATTTGATCTCTACTCCAATAACTCTCTATACAGAAGGATACTGAAGCTCCTGTTGGTGATCTCCAGGTGCCACAGGTTGATCCTCAGGTCATCTGTGGACATATACGTCTCGTAGTCACTGTTAACAGAGATGGAGTTGATGTGGTATGTGTGGCCATTAGAGAACACTCTTCTGGGTGTGGCCTCCACCATGAGGTCCATGGGCCGCAGCACCGGCACCTGGACCAACAAAGAGAAAAGAGAAGAGAATCAGAATTCACAACCAGATCCACATCGAAACCTCCCAACTATATAACTTCCCAGGCCAAAAGATTGGAGTCACCCCGTTGCTTTTAGAATTGCATACATTTTCAAAAGCAACTACAGTGAATCAGACTATAGAACAAAATACCAGAGCATTTCATCTTCGGAGACACTTTAATTTCAGTTCACTCTTCTTATAACGGACAAAAAACTACAGTTCCATATTTACCACTTCATTGCCCCTAAATGGCTGCTAAATCCACCATAATGGCTGTTCAGCATGGGTTTGACATTTGTGAACAGGGCCATGCAGAGGGACTGGGCCACTGGACCACACTTCCTACTGAGCCATGTGTTTTCTGTGCAGGTCCTAATTGCACCGTGCAGATGCTGTGCACACTTAGGTCCGAAATGGCATGTGTTTAGAAGCAGCAGGCAGCCTCTCCTGGAGTGATTTCCTCTTAATCGCGCCACACGCTGGAGTGCTTCTCCACACCATGTGAGAGGCATTCAGATCAGCCCTTAGCACCAGCTTGACAATACCACTCATTATCTTTAACGATCTTAAAAGTGCCAGGGTGAGTTTTTAGATATGAATATGAATCGAGCCGTCTCTGTTTAAAGTGCCACTCAAATCCATTCATTCACAAATAACACTATTCATTCTGATGACTATAACCAGGTAAAATGATCACTGGTTATTGTCATGCATGTTGTTATGTGCATTCCTTGTTGTTTATGTGGGGCAGAGTACAACGCTGGTGTATCAAATGCAGCTATACAGACTGAAAGGTCTGAGAACTCTAATATGTCTGAGAAACACCAATATGTCTATTTAAATGTATTGAAACCAACTGAAACTAAACTGAAACTGATAAAATAAAAACTATATCATAAAATTATAATAACCCTTTGTGTGATGCCAATACCAATAATCAATACTTTAATATTTGACATTTTAAACAATGTTATCCTTTAATCCATATCTTATATTAAAACTCTAAACATGAATCACTGATTATTTTAAGAATTTACATTTATATTTAGCACACTGTGTAGGTGAATGACTAGACGAGGGATAAAACCTTGAACCTTCCATGTGGTGCAGTGATATTATCCACTATGCTATCCATTTCAGTGAGTCTAAAAAGAAGAAAAACACCCACCACTAGTGACTATACTTTCATCTGTGTGTACACAAATACAAATGGGGTGCCAAGTTATAATAAATTGGCTGGCAATGTATCAGCAAACCCTACTGAGGAGAGCTCCCGGCTGCAGCTCCGCTCTGCTGAGGAATGATAACTTTCTATTTTCGGCTCAGGGAGATGGATCAGGGAGTACAATCCTTCACTGCTTTAAAGAATCTCAGTCTCCGGTCTGCCTTCATTCTTCTCCATAGTGTCCAGCAAGCACTACGATGAGGCGGTGGAGGAAAACATTCACCGTTTTCTCTATCTGTCCCTGAGACAGCAGGAAGGAACAACGCACGGGGAATAGAAGCTTTGTATTTAAGCCTGGCATTTTCCATACCATACATCAGCAGTCAAAGATTAGAATGCTATGATTTATCAAACAATGCTTTAAAAATATATCATATATAATCTTGATATACGAGTTATTTAGTGGTGAAAACGTTCATTTGCATTAGTAGATTATTTTAAATAACAACAATTATAATTTATGTCCTAACATATGTGCAACCTTATTACCGAATTCTATTTACCTTCATAAAGAGCAGAAAACCAAGTCATATGAAAAACAGTAAATCATCGACACCCTTTCTAACAGCATGGCCATGAGAAAAGTCATTTCTCCACAGAGTAAATAGAGCTAGTTGAACACTCGATGTGGGACATAATGTAGCAATTATGACAATGGGAAATTCCATCAATTTTTCAAATGTTCAGCGTAATTTAATTGACATGTTGAGTTGACATGTAAACAAAGTCATTTCAAGTGTTTTGATGTGAAACACTGCACTGAGGAGAAACTTATTGACCCTAATTTTCTTCACAGTGGTGGTGACAGGAAACAGGCATCGCACAAACATCGCCATTTTATTAACTATCCAAAATGGCCAGTGAACCTACACACGTCCTTATGTGTATTGTTGATAATGATAGAAAAGTGGCACATCTATAAAAATACCTTTCTACAGGGGACTTTTTGCCTTAGACTGCCCTTCATGTACCTTTCCACCATGAATGGATTTTTATTTGTCTTTTTATAAGACAGTTTTAGGCCAAAATTTTCATAATAATAATAAAACAATGTCTTAGTATATTTGTAACAACTTCCAGTACTTAACCTCTGTGATGTGGCTTTTAAAGGCATTAAATGCTTCAGAAGTCTGGTTCCTATCACCACCACTGTAAACTAAGTGAGCTGCTAAGTTTCTTCAGAACAGAGCATTTCACATACAACTATTCCGAATGACTTTGTTTACATCTTAAGGATTTAATTATGGGAAAAGTTTGGATAATAAATTCCCTTTAACTATTATTCCTTAGCATAATCTAATAATGCAAAGGATACAATGCAATAAAGAATACTTTAATTTAAATGATGATTTATTTATTTATTTGTTTGTTTGTTTAATATTCTCTGCATGTATTCTTAGACAGAATCTCTAATGCTGCATCACTTTTTAGGCATGATCATACCTTTTTTGCCCTGAATAATATAACATTCATGTAACATAATGTAACATTATTCTTTTATTAATCTTTAGAATTTTTAATTCAGCAACTGCAATTACTTTTATAGTCACTACTATGAAACTAACATGTAAGTTATGTAAATATGAGAGTGTTAACTAAAGTATGGGCCCACATACAAACACCTGAGAGTTTAAGAGGTTTAATAATAACATAAAATATTCTGTTTCTTAATATCAGCTGCCCGCTGACCACTCAACATATCGGTCAAAGTTTGGGATTATGAGCTCTCAAACTTCAACACTAGCTCGCCAAAGGCCTCAGGGGCAAAACCTCATGCAGTGAGTAGAGCAGGAATATGGCGCTGGCGCTGCCAGAACACATGAAATGTGTGCTCATTTTGCCTCACAGAGTCTTCCCTCTGCTTCCTCCCTCCTCACCCGCACCTCTCCACACTCCTCCGCCTGTGCCCACCGATAAATCCCTCGCTCCATCTTCAGCACACATACATTTCACGCTCCAAATGGGATTGCCACCTTCTCCCTGCCATCAGGCTAATCTTCCACACCGACCAGACAATGGCGGAGGAGTAGAACGCTTTAATCCATTAGGCCACGGAGCCGAAAAACAGACACCACACCAAACACTAATGGATACACAGAGTCGCGCCCCCCTTTTGTATAAAGATTCAATTTGGAGGGATGGGTGAAAGAACACGAGAGAGAGAGAGGGGAGAGAGAGAGACAGAGAGAGAGAAAGAGAAATGATCACGTCTTCTTCGCTGCACACACTCATCACTCTCAGCAGCTGCCTTTTGATTAAGAGAGAGACGCTGTCTATTGATGATAGAAGATCATTCATCAGTGCTGGCCCTGAGCACACAAAATGTGATTTTCACGTGGGAATTGACTTGAATAGAGACTGTTCCATGTAGCATTTACGCGAGAATGCACCACCAAGCTTCTGATGAACTGCTGACTGCTGTTGGGGACTGGGCTTAGTTTCAATTCAGAGATGCTCAAATCTCCACCCAGCAATCTGCCATTCTGAAGCTACAGTCAGGAGTATTCTGAGTAGATTTTAAAAGGAGATGATGGCCCACTTTTAGTCAAAGAAACAGTTGCCAGTCTGGGCATAGACATCCCCTTTAGTCTGATGCTAATTGCACATATTTTCTTGCAGTGCTGCTGCTAGACTCTTTACAATAGAGTGGCTTGTCAGATCTTCTCAGTGGATCCAAACCTTCAGACCCAGTCGACCCTAATTTTCATATTTCCTATGTGAGCTAGCCTGAATCCTTTAAGGCCCTAGTAACTGCTGCCAACATCAAAAGCAGATTTACATATCTGACATATCTCTGTACTGGTTTACTTAATGTTGGTTAATGTAAGACATTTTTTTTATTTTTCTAAAGAACAATCATCAGTAGTATACTGAATAGCAGTGCAAATCTCTGATCTCACAAAGATTTGATTAGATTATGATTCAATGATTCAAGTTAACGATTCAATGAAATCTCAAAGCTCAACATGATGAGATTATTGCAGTAAGATTCAGAATTATTTAAAAAAAGTACACTATGTAAGCAAAGGTGGCTGGCAGAGCTATATTCATAGCAGTGGGAAAAAGATAATGAAAATAATACAACAAGCTTCTTTTATTTTTATATTTGTAAATAGACCATCCTACATTTATTGAATTTTTAAAAGTCAAAATTGCCATTAGGTATAAATTATTCAATTTTCAAGAGATATTTCTGAGGGGGTTAGGCATAAGATCATTATTAGAATATACAGATTAAATGGGACTCCTAACAACCATGCAAGACCTGTCAGACTACCAAAACTGTCACTATCTGTACTTAAACTGTACTTAAAATGGGAACGAGAGGTAGGAGAAGAAAGTCCAGCTTAGCCTAATACAAAATCCACAGGTCTTTCTGTCCATCTTACCACTGGAAGACGACAACTTAATGCTATGAGTCTGAAAGGATGTGTAGCTGTTAAGTCATTACTGAGAAAAGCAAATAGACAAAAAAAGAACATTTACAAATCAAACAAAGAAGCTACTGGTGTTCTCAGAACAACGGACTGACCACCCCTGAGTCCAGACATCAACATCACTGAATGTGTTTGGGTGTGGTATTATATTTAGTTGCAGAGGCTTCTGTGTAATTTTCTGCTGAATATAGGTTTTTTGTTTTTCTGATGCCAAAAAATAAATCATTTGTACTTAATTGCTGTTTTGACTGGAAAACAATAAACGAAGGATAGTCTCTGATTTTTGCACAGTACTGTACTTTGCTGAATATTATTATAATCATTTCAGATTCTCACATTCTGAAACCAATTCTATTGAATCACCACCTTCAGATCAATGTATCAGAAAAGCATTGATGCATTGTTGCATTTCTACACTCCTAATACAGACCCGCAGTGAGGTGATGGTGGAAGGGTCTCGAATCCTTCCATCTTCGTCCTTCAAATTGTAGCCTTCTGGTCTTTTATCTCGCTCGCTGATCTTCCACAGCTTCACAGTTTTATCTGCAGACACCCACACACACACACACACACACACACACACACACACCAGTATTGACACAAGAGAGTATGAGAGCGCGAGTGAGCAAAGATAGAGAGACTGCACACAATCTGGCACAATACTGGCAGCTCTCCAGCTCAGTGGAGGATATAAGATGAAGTCATAGCATCTGAAAGAAAACGCACACATCCCCTGAGATGAATTACTTGCTTGACAGCTACAATATATTTCTGTGTTACACATTACCTCAAGAGACTTTATGTATATAATTTAGTCTATACCAGAATATTAATCATGGGTTCTACATCCTAGTTATGATGCAATAAAATGAATTATTAGACAGTTACTTCCAACCTTGCGGCCTCCTACATTTTTCATTACTCTACATTATTAACCTCTAATCTAGAAATCTAGCAAAGAATGTTTAAAGGGCCCATATCCTCCTTTTTTCCCCCCATTTGTGTGGGTTTATGTACCAAAAACCCAGAAATCATAGTTCATTTTCCAACCTCTCTTTACCCCTTAAAATTAAATAGGCTGTTATATTACTGTGCCTTTAAGACCAATATATGCAAATAACCTCTGTTCTGGTTGGCTGCCCTGAAACACTCCTTAAAACTTCAACATGAGTTGGTGGAGCTAAACTGCTCTAGGCTGAATAGGTTGATCTCTGTAAATGTGTTTTCTTGATATCACAAAAACATTGAATTCAACATAAGCTGTTGGGAAACCCTGTTATTTCTAATTACTGAGGAACATTTTTTTTCCATTATATCCGGCCCTTTAATGGAACCTGTGGCTGTTTACTCACCATTGGTGGAGAGCAGGAAGTAAGCAGCGTTCTGCTGGGGCAGCCACCGGATCTTGTTGATCTTCTCCTCGATCTCAAGGCTCTTCAGGTAGTCGAACTCAGGCTCGTGGCTCTGGAACGTGCTGTAAACGTTATACTCTCCTCTCCTGTGAGGCTGGTTCTTACTCTGGATCAGAAGGGAGAGACAGAGAAAGTGTGACAGTCTATAACTGTCTGGTGCCTGCTGGGTACTGGGTATAGAAAATACAGTGGTATGCAAACGTTTGGGGACACTCGTTTTGTTGATTTTCTACATGAAAATAAGTTAGCACATCTACAGAGAACACACTTCTGCACACTTTAATGCATAATTACTATTGATAACATAAAATGCAGTAACTACAAAGAGTTTGGCACATATTACATGTTATGTTTTATTTTTTCCCAATATGTTAAACTCAACCAAATAAATAAGTTGTGACCTAAATATTGCTGAGGATGTGTTAACTTCACTTAGAAAATATGTGAAGTGTTTCACTTTAAAAAATCATGTCATTTACATGCAGGATGTGTCTAACAGTGAGTAGTTATACTGAATTCAATATAACACAACATTGATTGGTAGCTTCTTTGGCACAGCTGGTGGTAACCAAACACATACATGTACACACAATCAATAAGCATATGGAAATAAAAGGGAGTGTGTGTGTGTGTGGGGGGGGTGGCGGGTATGTCAGCTACCAGAATAAATAACTGTAGATTTCCAAAGCAATCTATTAAGGCAAACATGAGGCTGGATTCCCCTGCTGTGAGTGTTTTAAAGGTTTGTTATGTTCTAAACAACTGGTTTATACTGTTCCTCCATTACTAGAACAACTGCAGTATGGAGTCTGACAATCTGTGTCTCTGATATGGCTTTCCTGACTACAGAACTTGAACTTGAAATGTTATCCATCTCTCATTGATGCTTCTTTTTAAATAGGTCTCAGACATAATGGTATTGTAATGTTATTGTAATATTACTAAACTCTCTTTTAATGAGTTTTTAGGTGTATTCTGAAAGGGATGAGGGCAGTGTTGTAGTCAAGCCGAAAGTAAAGACTAGCCTATCTAGCACACAGAAATGTAACTACAATATTTAGAGCCAGTTTACCAGACTCAGATTAAGCCTAAGCCTAGATTAAAAATCATTTCTGATGATGGCCTATTCACCGCTAGTTGGATTTTTACAGACAAAAAAAAACGCATGACAAGTTCTGAAAATGAACATGCGCATATTAAATGCTGTCGGATCATGGTGCTGTGTAAAGTTTGTAATCCGTGCCCGGTTGATTTCCTCCTGTTGTGTGGTGTTAAAATCAGGCTGACCAATCAGAGCTCAGCTGTCATGGTGACAGAACTGTTCATCTTGCCTTTCTCAGAACACTAGTTTATAAGTTTATAAGACAAAGAACAGCTAACTCTAAAAATGCAGAAGTTAAAGAAAACACATGGCAGACCATAGAGCATGGTGAGTACATTTGTGCAGTGCTTCCAAACCCTGGCTCTGGAGACCCACTGCCTTGCACATTTTAGTGCTTCCCCTGCTGCAACACACCCATTTCAACTCATTAAGGGGCTATAAGGAAGCTGATTAGTTGGATCAGGTGAGTTGGGAGCTGGGAAAACACTAAAATGTGCAGAGCAGTGGTCCTGCTACTACTTGCTACTACTTGAGGGAAATCCATTTTTCCTTCTCTTTCATTCTCAGAAAGTTACGAAAAAACACCAGACTTGGTGTGAAGGTTCCACTACATTAATAATCATACTTGTTGTTTAAAGGCCTTAAGACTAGGCTTAATCCATGGGAAACTGGACATTAGTGAGCTACCACTATTTAAGTAGTTCTTTCTAAAGCTCATTTGATTTGAAGAGCACTTTACTTTTCTTTCTTGTATCAATATTTTAAAATAGTAGTAATGGCCAAATACTAGTGGGTACACAGCAAGTACCTGTGTGTCACACCTGTAGTTGTGGGGCTATGACTACAATAATCGACACCTCCTTAGGTGTCTTTGCATTGGGTGGAATGCCAACATCCTAGAGACAACGCTAATGTTGAAAGGAATCTAACAGCTGTGCATCAGTGCAGTGCTGGCAGGAGAATGCGGAGAACGTTGTGTCGTCATTCTTTCGTTTACCTCCTGTTCCCTCTGGAAAACCACCACACGTCCTCCCTTGTCTCCAGTGGCCAAGAGCTCCCCTGTTGAGTTGAACTCAACCGTAGAGATGATGTCGGCTGTAATAGAGCACAACAGAGAGAGAGAGAGTTACAACCACTACCCCCACTGTCTAGGATAGAATTACTCTCCACAGCACTGAATTTGACAGCAAAGCTACTGGCAACTCCCAGCATTTTTAAACAAATCAGATTACCTTGCACCTAGAGAAGTGTTAGGAATATCAATTTAAAGCAGAAAGCTACATCTCAAATGCTTTAAAAGTGCTATAAAAACCCCAGCATTTCATCATATGCAGTGCTAGGATGCCATGCACACCCTGTCCAGGACTGTGTGCACTCAACTGTCTTCCCAAACCTAATTAATACGAGGCAAGCATAACAAAACAGATTGAAAACTGCAAATTGACTTCAGTGATAATATATAATACTGTCCTAATGACCCACATTCTGCAGAAAATGGGTTAAAGGAGACTTATAAGAAGAAAAGCCAATGGATGATCAGAGCTGGGAAATATGGGATGTAATCCCCCCAAATCATCCTGCAAAGGCCAGACTCAACTGTAATTCCCCTGTTTTATCAAAGCGCTGCCTATGAGCAGGAGATCAGTAAGTTGTACAGATTCAGAGCTGCTGTTTCAGCAGGATTTTCTCTCCACATTCCCCTGGAGAAAGAGGTTGTTCCACTGGTGAGATCAAGCGTTTTCTGTCCATTCATCACCATATGATGAAAACACTTTGCATGCCCACACATGCTACAGTGCTTCAGACTCAAGCTGATCTAACATTTTCATGAGACAAGATTATGGCACAACAAATAATGGAACAATTCAGCAGAGTGTTTTAGTTCCTGCTGCATTTTGTATTTCCATGTTTTCTTGTTTTTCATTCTGTTTTACAGAATTTGAAAATACCATTTGGCCTTTTCAATGCATCAGAAATTCATGATGAATGGACCAATGGAAATGGCCAAGTGTTTTTGGGTTAATAGATTTTCTGTTCTTCTGTACAAGGAAATTACTGTCCATGCTAAATGACTTTATACTATAGATGCTGCAGACATATAGGTTGAAAAATGCCAGAGTATTTCTTTAACAAAACAGATTTAAAAGATTACTTGTGAGCTCATAACCACATAATTATGCAAAGAGTGATTACCACAAAGGGAGCACTGCTTTATTCACTGTATAATGCAACGCGGTTGTAGTACAGAACCAGAATGAACGAGCAAACAGGAAAATGTTAAAAAGACTGACAGTGTCCCAATTGTTAACATTAAACCAGCAGTATATCAGGTCCATGCAATGGTCCAACTGTAGCAGTCCAGTCCTACCTTTCAGATATCTCCTTTTATCCTCTGTAACAAGATGCATCTGCTTTAGAAGCCGTGCCTTCGTTGAATGACTTTAAATTTTATTCATTTAAAGAAAAAAATGGCAACATTCCTTCCCTCTTCACCTGTTTACGCCAGCCACCATATTAAAAATCTGCAGGACACTCAAACAGAGGCAAAGAATTTTGAGTGGCTATGCCTTCAGTAGTACGCTCTTATGAAAAATGGAGAGGCACAAATCTAATGAAGTGAGAAAGAAAAAGAAAGAGAGAGCGAGACGGAGAGAGAGAGAGAGAGAGAGAGAAGAGCTTCGATTTTTTCTTTTCCTCACCCACACCCCCTTCACGGATTTAAAGCTTGCTGAATGGGGAACGGAGGAAGCGGTTGCCATGGAAACCACTTCCATCATGGACAGAAGCGGTGCATTACAGCTCACTGAGCGACTCGGGTACACTAAGAGTGCCACAGCAAAACTGCACGAGTGGCCAGCGCCCCGGCCTTTAATGCAGCAAAGCATTCAGAGCAATGGAAGCCAAGAGGGCTTTTATTCTTCACCATGCTTTGCTATTAGCTCCTCAAGGCCCTTCTCGAACATTTAGACGAGAACAGGTTATGAAAGGATTGGATCATGCTGACCTTTGCCATGCTAAGACGCTTATTTCTTTCCCACACTGCTGCGGTCAATAAACGTAATATTCCAGAAATCCTGTTTATTTTCTCTGGATCAGTCTGGCTGTTTAGCGCTACTATAATAATTGAACAAGCCAGACACACATGAACTCCCCCAAAGCAGCTCTGTTCAGAGCTCTGTTATGATGGGCTTTATTTTTGGTTAGCAGGGTCACTCAGAGTTGAGGAATAATGGAGTTTTAGTGTGGGCGACGGTGGGGGTAAAACTGACAGGATTACTACAGGAAGCGCTGCTATTTCCTGGGCACATTGGTGAATATCTGGGGAGGTATTAAAGGAATATTCCAGAGTTTTTCAACCTAATCTCTATCCTTTGTATCTGCATTGCATGGTTCATTACCATAGATGGTAGTTGTGTCGAAATAAGCTTCCCCTTGCTTACAAAAATGTGCTGACTCAAAACCTACCATCTATAAGCAGATACAATACAACCACAATATAACCAAATACAATACAGATACAGCAGGTAGAGATTAGGTTTAAAAAACACTGGAGAGCTCCTTTAACAGATATGATGGGAATAACATTGAATCAGTTGCCCAAATTACTAGCATATCTTAAACGCTTACACACAAGCAAACCCAGATGCTAGATTCATGTTATCTTGTTATTTACATCAATGTGTGAGGCAGACAAAGAGAGCAAGAGACAAAGCCAGAGACTACAAGATAGATCATACATCAGAGAGCATGTTCTAGTAGAAGCCCAGAGCAGTAAGGCAGGGCAAGACAGAGAATACATGCATCATAATTGCACTCCCCAGCTTTGAAATTCACCATGTAAGGTAGCAGCTGATGTAATATGGCCCAAGGAGCCTTTGTGTCTTTGTGTTTCTTTGCATCAAAATACCTGAGGAAGCATCTAAAGAGAGCTACATTTTATCATAATGAGGTGGCACAGAGCCCTTCCACTGCAATAGAGCATAGACCTAGATGCTTATCAATAACATTAGCTTTCCCAAGCAACTAAGAGCAGATAAGAACTGAAGATAAAGCTATAATGAGTTTGTGTTCTCTCTGGTGCAGCATGTTCTCCTTGAATCAGATTTACACATTTTGTTCTCTTGCACAACCTGTAGTTTTTCAGCTTTGCACTGGAGCTATGAGGGTAGCTAACAAGTAAGATCATAGTCAGCAGTTAGCATTGTGCAGACTACAGTCATCTCTGAGTTTTGCCTGAGTTGTCATTCTTGGTCTTTATAACATAGACAAAATACTACAGTGAATTTTTTTTGGTGCATATTGCAATATTCCTAGCAATGTATTAAGCACATTGTTGAACACTTGACGTGACCTGATTAAAGACTGGCCTGCATTAATTTTAACAAAATCATTTGTGCCTTGATTCATCCAAACACCAAATCTGTGATTGGGCAGAATGCTCACAGCACATAATTAAACATTCAGTGATTGGTTAAAGGTTTATTTGCATGTTGCAAACTTTTGTGTTAGCAGTATTATAATTGTAATTAGCAAAGGATACATTGTACTGAACAAAAACATGCAGGATCTTATTTACTAAACCATTTGCACCAGTTTCAGACAGCAATTGGATGCATTCTGCCCACAGACCAGCATCCCTGATGCACAGTGTATGCACAGGCTATGAGTATGGAAAAACACAAACTGCATTTCTCTCCCTCATACATATACATTTGCAGGAGGATTGCGCAATTGCAGTAGAGTCTTAAAAGCATGTTGTTGGGAGGAGTCCTTTAGCTGTAGTAGCAGTCAGCGATTTGACTAAGAAAAAAGCCTCAATAATGTGCTGGAAGAATATTTACCATCAAAAAAAACCTATTTTTACTCTCAAGATCAGATGTAGGCCATATATATATGTATAATGCAGCGCAAAATGTGCCCTGATACGGACACAATACATGCTTGTAGTCTGTGTTAAATTTTATATATATATACATACAAGATATATTATATATTTCCAACCTCTCTTTATCCCTCTGTATTAAACATGCTGTTTTTTACTGTGCCTTTAAGACGGATATGTAAATGACCTTTGTTTTGATTGGGTTGCTCTGTATAGTGCCTCATTCAAAAACCAGTCTAAGCTGAAACCTTATAACTTCAGAGTAAATAAGTGGGGCTAAAGTGCTGTGTGCTGAATAGGTGGATATATGTAAATAATTAAGATTTTATGATATCACAAAAACAATGAAATCACAACAGGCCATATATTTTCCACGTGGTACATTTTAAAACTTTAACAATGTCTACTAAAACATCAGACACTTTTATATCAATAAAAAGAGGAAAATCCAGTTTGGGCCCTTTAATTTATTAACACCGCCAATATTCTCTTTTGTTTCAAGCTTGTTGAGAGCTCCATTATTTCACAGCAGCTGTAAACCTTGCATCTCACAAATGCACAATTAATTAGTGGTAATGTGCACAATTTGGTGTTGAACTTTTTGATGGATAAGGGGAAAGTGCATAAATTAGATCATGTTGAATTATCACTTGAATGTGGAGATGCAGGACAGAGGGAGATTGTGAGTCTCAAATTAAAGACTGGGCCTCAGGATTTGTAGGCCTGCAGCTGCCATGCTAGCCGTTTGGTACTTGAGGAGCATGTGTCCTGAAGTGGCCTGTTTTCTACTGCTGCCTGTGACAGATAGAGTAGTGTATTGCAGCACAGTGAATAAATCCTTCAGGCAGCCAGGTCAAAGGTTGGCAAGTCACATGACAGCATGCTGCCTGGGCAACCACTGATCCATCCTCCACCCAAACACCTTCCTCCCATCCCTCACGCACCATAAAGTAGGTTACCGTGCCAACCTGTCCTATCCCTGCATCCCTGGTGACCATGAAACATGTATGATAGGTGCATCCCCATCACCAAGGCATCTTGGGAAAAGACTGAAATGAGAAAGAACGTACAGCCGCCCCAGGCACACTAATAACACCACCACAACAGACTCCAATTCAGTTGTTTCCCTTTTATTGTATTTACAGATTGGGTTTCCTCACCTTTGAGCAGACACAATAAGCACATGATTGAATCAAGGATGTCTCAAAGGGAAAACACGGACCAGGAAAGGCAAAGAGTGCCAGCAAAGAGTAGAAGTGTTGCAGATATTATGTATGTTTCGATACTGAGGTTGTAAGATAACCTAAATGCAGCAAGGATGAATTTCTACGTCCCTGAATTCAGAATTTATGTGTAGCCAAATTAGCTATTTGTTTTAAACTTAAACTCACACTTTGCAGGCCACAGTGAAAATATGACTAGACCGGTTCCAGTACTTTCCATGAGCTAAAGCCTAGGAATGTAACAATGGAATTGTACTGTATTATACTATTAGATCAAAAAACTATAAAGCACAGCTTTTGCTTAAAAACTGTACATCTATAATATAAATTTAAATTGGAAATATTGATGTATTAACAGCAGGCACATTTTCTGCCATTGCTCGCTTTCATTGTACTGAAAAATGAATCGAATGTAGACACCGGCATTGTATCTAATTCTGAATTTTGTGTCTCATTACCCCTCTACTAACATTTCAGTATAAATGACATTATTTCCTTTTTCATGGGCCAAATTTTAAATAAAGTGCCACATTGAAAGTAAGAGGTAACTGGCTATTTAGTACAATGAATCATGCATATCTATGCTATGACATTTTGGCATAGATTAGACAGCAGAAATTTCAAATGAAGCACGAGTGAGTGCATTTACTTGCCTCACATTATTTATATCTTAAAACTGCAACACGGATCATCCAAAATAAAAATAATAAATCAAAACCATTTGCGTGCTGCAAAAATCTGCCAATACGATCTCAATTCTGATCATCCCTACATAATAGTCCTATAAAAACCCCTCTCACCATACCTGAACTAATTTACTCTTAGTGAGTATTTAACTTCATTTGCCGTCTAAAACCACCGCAGACTAAACATGTTGCTCAGCACAGTGCCATGTAGCACAACGGCGCATAGCATCACTTAGTATATGCAGTACAAAGCACAGCTACTTCATATAGAATGCAGTATGATGAGAGCTGATAAACACCAAGTTCAGGCTCATTTTCACTTTTGACTACAAATTTAAAGAAATGAAATGTTCAACACAATTTGTCATGTTTAGTATTAGCTAACTAGCTGTTTACAACCTCACTGTTTTTGAACTGAAAGTCACAAGATGATAAAAGACTAGGTATTAGGACTAGTAACAGTAGCTGAGGTGACAAACTGTTAGTATTTGTAAATTTCAAGGTACATTTCACCTACTGAGGATTTCTATCCTCTAGGTATGGCAAAATGTTGAGCTGTGCAATTGAACAGTATCATTGTCAAATGTGGAATGTTGGTGCCAATGTTAACAATAAGGCTGAATTTTTGGACCCTGCACAATGCAATGAGGCACATCTGGTGTGTGATGGCCTTAAGAAAATGACTCAATGTGCTAATTATGCTTTCACCAAGTGCTATGGTCTTGTTTTGCCAATTGAACTTTGACCAAAACCTAATTTTGCCATTTCTTTTTTACTTTTGAATCGAAAATATATTGTATCATGATGAAAAAACACTATACATATTGTATAGTGAAATGTGTGTATTGTTACACCTCTAGCAAAGAAGCAAATGAGAATATACCTATTGTGACTGAAAAGGCAGCTGAAGTGAACAGAAATATATAATGTAAAAGGATGGATTTTGTAGTAGTGTAGTTACTGCCAGCCCTGGCAAAACTCAAAGAGCAATGTGGAGGCCCAGCACAGCAGTATGTGACATGAGAGAGGAGCCGATGCTGCAGTATGTAGGTCACTGCATGTCTGCTGACGCTGAAGCACAGCACCAGCTACAACACGTCCACATCCAACATCAATACTGTAGCCAGAGCAATGAGAGAAATAAGCAAACCAGGACGTTTTTCTTGCGTAAAGCTCGTTGTGTAAGCGGAATTGTAGGTATTAAGTAGGGAGGGCGGTGGGTGGCGGAACGCGTTATTAAACCTTGGGCATGGCTGCTGAGATTAGAGCACTTCTGCTGAGCTCTGCATGTCAAAGGATCAGCCTGCAAGGACAATAATACACACGTGTACAAAGAGAGACACACACACACATCTAACACTCATTCATACCGGCACAGACTTTTTTCTTTCGGGGTTCAAGATATGCCAACAACAAAGCTATCAGATATCAACACCTCTACACACCTCGGCTGTGAAGTGGACACACTAGATTTGCTCGGAAAATTAGGGTCTGGTCAGGAGGGGCTTCCAGCAAGGAGGTGTGAAATCATTTGGGCGTGCCATCATATCTCTAGGTCAGTGCAGAGAAAGTTCTACGTGGTCATGCTCCAAGCGTTATCACTGTTTACATTGAGGAGGGCACATATAAGAAATTGCTTCCAGAAAGAAAGATATGAATATTTATGGCCAGTCCTTTATGGCCAATTTTTGCATTTTCACCAATGATGATTTTTTTATGGCCAATTCAGATTTCTTTACAGGCAAATCAGACAATGGACAGTTTTTATTAGGCAAAGTTTTTTTAACCTGCTTTTCTGAGTATATTATGGGTATCTTCAATATTTCTAGGACACTAGACAATTGCTAGTTTGATAAATATGACAGATTTAGACCAATTGCATAAAGCCAGCAAACAACCGGATAAACAGCAAAGTAACAAGAATGACTGGATGTCAAGCTGATTAGATATTAGCCATTATTTTATTGGTTGATTTTTTACCAGTTGTTTGATTCTTCTTTCTAAATAATGGATATAGTTAAAACACTTATACTATGTACTCTCGTAGTCTTTTATAGCCAATTTTTTAATACACTGCTGTTTTGGTGGTATTTTTTTCGCAAGAAAAACTAAACATCATAATACATATCATGTGTAGTAAAGATGCTATCAAGTATCATGATGTTATATTTTTTATCAATGTTATATTTTTCATATTGCCCTCTATTAGGAATAACATTTGCTCTATATCTGAGACTCACAGTTTGTGGGCTCTGTGCATACACTAATTTGAAAAAAGATAATGGGTAGATCTAACACATGCATGGACATGTAGTATAATAACTATAATAATTATAAAATATGGTCTCCATGCACTGCTGCAAGTCACCCTGTAAATACTGAGATAATTATTTAAAAATCAAAGGTGTCAGGTGGGATTTGGCTTCAGTTTTTAGACCACATGATATATCTATATGTTTTAACATCATGTGCAAAGTCCTTTACCAAGTTTTGACTGAGTTCTCTTTGACTACTCTTTCAATGCACCTGCAATCATCAGCTTCATCCTCTCTGGAAAGGGGCCCGAACCACGACTGACATTATAATGTGCAATTAAGACATACAATGTGCAACTACACATTTCCACCAGGGACGTCCCCCCAAAGCTTACACAGTGCAACTTTAATCAAGGCCACTTTCACCCACTAGCTAAGTCTCCCACTATCACACAATGCTCCACCACACCAATGTTGTTATGTCAGCTGACATAACACTTGCTAGCATCATGCTGAGTGATAGGTGGGGAGAGGAAATGCCATCCTAGCAACCCAAAGAGAGAAGCCAATTATGCTCTTTTTGGGCCATGGATGGCTGTGGCATCACCTGGGGGTCAAACTCATGATCTCCCAACAAGAGGATCAACGCTTAGACAGTTGTGCAACTTGGGAGCCCTGTACCCTTATTTTTTTATAATCAGGTGGTAAGGACCCTTTCTGTTGTTTCTGCTGTGCAAGCAAAATATCTCAGCAAAATTTTCTCTTATCAAGTACAATCACATCCTTCTGCCAAAGCTGGTCAAAGGTCAAGCAGGGACAGCGAGCCGTCCTGTCTTCCTTCGCCTCCTCTGAAGGTTTCACAATGGAAAATGATACTAAATTGATCAATCAATATCTTCCTTTCAAACCCTCCCAACAACAAACGTGTTGGAGCAATCGGACTGCTGTGCACCCAGCCTGTAGTTTTGTAACATGTGTTGGGTGTATTGACTGAGTAAGTCTAAGCCTGATTATTTCAAAAGCGGAGAGAGATACGGCCGGGCCAAGTACCCGCAGCAGGTCTGAGCCCATTTCAGCAGGAACAGGCCATGATCTGAGAGCAGAGCATGCTGCGGTAATCAGCTGTACCACCTGCTGATCACAAACCGCTGCTGCCTCACTGCACTCTCTCAAAGTGCTGTCCCTGTCTCCACAACACTGTGCTCTGTGGAGAGGAGAAAAAAACTAATTAACCTTATTTCTTGGAAAAATGCCCTGTGGAAATGGGAGAATGGAGCACGAATCACAGCAGAGAGGTGCAGCGGGTCTCCAGGGACACAAAGGAGTGTGTGAGTGTGTACATGTTTTCAGGGGTGGGGTGGAGGACGTCTGAGAGCTGCTATTGGGCTTCGTTTCACACATCATTAACAGATACATAATTTAACCACACATATGCTGAACTGCCCAAATTACGGCTAAACTACAGGGTGCCAGCTAGAACACAAAGAGATCGAGCCAGAGAGAGAGAAAAAGACAGAGAAAGACAGAGAGAGAGAAACAGAGGCAGAAAGAGGGTGAGAGAGAAAAGACAGAGGTAGACAGAGACAGAAACAGAAACAGAAAACGAAAAACAACAAAGACCGAGAGAGAGAGAGAAGATAGAAACAAGAGAGACAGAAAGAGAGAGTCAGAAAGAGAGGAAGACAGATCGAGACAAAGTGAGAGAAAGACAGAGATAGAGGAGAGACAGAAACAGACAGAAGAGAAAGAGATACAGAGAAAGTGAGAGAAAAAGAGACGAGACGTAAGAGAAATAGAGAAAGAAGAGACAGAAACAAAGATAGAGAGTAAGAGAAATAACAGATAGAAAGACAGGCAGAGAGAAAAAGAGAGAAAATAGAAGAGACTGAGAGAGGAAAAAAGAGAAAGACAGTCAGAGTAAGAGAGAATGAGAGAGAAAATGAAAGAGTGAGGGAGAGAGAGAGTGAGAGAGACAGAATGAGAGAGAAGGTAAGTATGTATTTGAAATGACAATTTTTTATTACTCAGATACATATAAACAGAAGATGTGTTCACACATAAAGGCAATCTGAATGTGTGAGTATGTATGTTTGCCTTTCTGCTCTAAAAGTAGTTCCTCATTCTCCAGTACTCACTTCAATGCAGGAACAATGCAGAGGCATGATAAAACACGCTCTTGAATTGCTCCCTTTCGTCCCCCCCCTTATCCCATATGGGGCATATCCCTCAATAAAGCAGCCTGTACACCAAGCAGGTGGTAAATCTTTAATGTGTCCAAATCCTCTCCCCATGTCCTCCCTCCACACCCAGCCTCTCAGAGACACAGCATTTGCGTCTCACAGTTTTCTTCTGAATAATAAATGTGGCCCTTTGGGTTTGGGAGATATTTCTTTTTATGATTAAAATCCCAAACTGTAGCCTGGGGTCGTTTGTGTTGGCAGCCTTGTTTGCTGCAGTTCGTCCCTAACAGCCCCCACCCCTCCCAATCCTGTAGCAGTATAGCAGTAATAATAACACCAGGCCGGGCGGTACAGTGTGGAGCATTAACCCCGGGTGTAAATTGCGCTTCCAGGGGTGGGTATATTAGGGTCACCCCCCTTGGGCTGCGTTCAGACGGCATGTCTAGGCCATGTCCTCAGTGCTGAGGGACCACACTGCTATTTTTACCAGGTTTTCTGCTGTCTCAGAGATACAAAACATCTTACATAATGTAGGAAAAAGAGATTAGTAACTGATCATAAACAAAGGGGTCCTTTGCCTTCAATAAAAAAAAACATGTACAGCTGGTGAATTTCTAGGCAGTGCATTGGATAGCCATGGCTGTACTTTCCCTTTATTTAACAATACATTGAAGTAATGGTTCAGATCATGTCTTATTCATCATCATGTACTATTAAGGTTATTATTCAAGCTTTGTATGGATGCACTGTATGTGTGTACCTCACCTTGCAAGCATTTACCATAAATGGCTAATTGCTAATAATAACTGGACCAGTTAGCATAATATAAAGTAGATGCTAATTGATTCCAACTATCTTTTATTCACTCCCTTGTTAGTATTAAAATCAACTTGAAATCAAGATTGACCTTTTTTTACCATGTTAGTCCTGGTCATATTAAGCACTATTCATCATGTCATACAATATAAAAGAGACAATTATTGTTTTCTCATAGACTTTGACTAAAATGTAGTAACTTTTGCCTGCTGCTAAATGTATTCTGAGTTTTGATGATGTCACTGTGCACTAGCACCACTAGCAGGTGAGGAAAAATGACATAAACCAATAACATCATATTTTCCACCCCCACCTATCACAGAGTGAAAATGTTTAGCTAGCTCAGACACCGCCCTTGAACATTTCACATGGAAATACATCACAGTACAGAAAAAATGTGTTATGATTTATGTATATGCATTTATGTATGATTTATGTTTTATGGAGTGGTAGTACTAACCATTGCCATCTCGTTTTCCCAGTTTTGCTAACAAGAGGCTTGTCTAGCCGTTTGTTTTGTGTCTATGGGCTTTTTCTGTGGAGCTGGGATGGGTTCCGCTCTAGAGCTCCATCTCTGCAGTGCAGACGACGCTGCTGCACTGCAAAGCCATCTCTCTGCCAGGCAATATATCACATCTAGAAACTGCTAGAGATGGCACTTTTTCCTCCACCGTGAGGCTTTTGGCACTAGCGTTTGCTGAGCTGCACTAGTAAAGAGTCAAATTCACAGCTCAAGGCAACTGATGATTGCGTCAGTGGCTACTGCAGCTGCAGAGCCTTTCTCAGTGTGTTCTCATTCAAAAGCAAGTTGTTTTGCATGGGTGCTGGAATGGGGAGATATGTAAGCATGTAAGGGGGAACGTTCTGGATAATTAAGCTTGCTGAGCCCAAATGAAGATGAAGGTCGAGCCTCCTTCACAGCACCACCACATCCATCCTCCTGCTATTAGAGAACTGTCATTCTGCTAGCATCTGTGTTATGCTAATGAAGCACACTGACTCTGTACAGTCTTCTCATTCTCTGTGCCTACACACTGGAGAAAAAGTGATCCAGAAATGTCTATCAATCCAAATGTCACTTTGTCCTCGTTATTACCAAGGTATAAAATCCCATGATTGCTTATGCATATGAAAGCAGAAGAGTGCATAATGCGTTGTGAAAGCTAACATGACTCCCATGACTGCCATTTTGGAGGATGTAATATCCCAGGCTCTATTAAGAAAGCTAATATTGAGACAAGTTAACCACACTACAAATCAACACAGCTTTTATACCTTGTTCATTAAATATTAACATTGATATAATATGTAAAGTCATTATGAAGCCCTAATGATCATATGATAATTTGGAATGACTCTTTACGGTACAATATAGGGAGAGCGGAAAAGCTAATAGAGGGCATATGTGGTAATTTAAGGCGTATACCCGGCTTTTACTCCCCCTTGCACCTATGGGATGCCTGTCAGTGCTTTATTAGGTCTGGGACTAAAGAAACCACCACTGGAGCTACAAAGTTACCCCTGAAATCCAATTACCAGGACCATACCACTTTAGTAAATTAGACAAATTGGTGTGCGTGTTAGGGGACTTTTCACGAGGTCACCTTACTAGGTCATAGGGCCATTCGCACTGCTCGAGTATGGAGAAAGGTCTATTGAATCATAATAATCATACTCTGCTATTCTAAAGAGCAATGCAGGCAATTATCTGTGTTGTATGGCCAAACCTCTTGTGCATTACACTGCATTAAGTTGAGTTGTGAGTGATCCCACTGGAGAATTCCTCCATCTCTCCAATCTAGGCCATCCTCCTAAAAATCCAGAGTGTATTTCTGTAGCAGAGAGGACAGTCAAAGTGACCACGTCATTATAGATGCTCTCCACACCTGAAGGACGGGACAGTTACTTTGGAGACTGATTTCACCTCTCAGAATGTCCATGCTGGGAAAACACCATCACCGTCTGTGCTGTCCAGTTGGTGAATTACTCAGGGTCAGGGCTGATATTAAGCTGTAGGAGGAGGGGACGGGGAGGACACACTATCTGAGCTCACAGACTATAATAACATGAGTGCCACATTTTGGGGGCCGAATATTAAAAGTAAAGACACCTAGAACAGACAATGAGATATGAGACATGTTGACAATCAGTCGTAAATTAAAGCCACTAGAAGCCACAGAGAGAATAAGAGGAGGGGCTATATGCTACAGAGGGAAGCACACATATGAACTCCATGACCTCTGCACTGCTTGTGATTGTGTAATTGATCTATTCATGCTCTGCCCAAAAACGAATTCTTCTGTAAAAACACAAGCTTTACAGAACACTAGCAAAAATGCCATTTAATAAAAAGTTGTTGGTGTAGCATAGTGGATTACACTGCTGACCTCCATGCAGCAAGCTGGGGTTCCCCTCCTGGGAAAGCATACCATGCTACACCAATAAGAGTCCTTGGGCAAGACTCCTAACAATGCATTTGCCTATTTCTTTAATGCAATTAAACTACGTCTGCCAAATATCATAGATTGTAGAGTGCATAACTTTTTGTCAAAACGCATCAATTTAGTGCATTATTCTTTTTAAGTAATATATTTTTATTTATTTATCAATACGTCAACTGGGGTGGTGGGTCTATGGGACCGTTAGCATTAAAGCTTGGATTTCTCTTTGTGTACCTTGGATCTGGACAACTGAGAATGATGCAGAGCCTCCATCTGATGGACCTCCATCAGGGCTGATCTTCTCTGAACAATCAGGCACTCTATTGTGTAGTTTCACAAGAAGCCTACTGACTTTTGCTTACATTTTACTGAATAGAGCCAACATATAATGGGCATCCAATACACTCAACTCCCCCTAAACTCCTCTGTGAGAGTACCAGCATACATATGCATGAGTAAAGCAGTGCCAGGGTGTTTAGAGCCAAGAGGGTGTGGGTTGCTCACGCTGCATGTGTGTGTGTGTATGAGAGTCTGTCTCCAGACACACAGTAACAGTGTGATTTACACTCTGGCCTGGGGGCCTCAGATAGGTCATAAACCCAGGGCCTCTGAGCTTGCATGCTGCTGATTGCATCTTTCCGCTGGGTCCATTTTAGAGAGGCTCCCAAAGCTATTAATCATTACCCAGGAAGGTGCCCTCTGCTGGGTGAGCGGCCAGTGATCTGCCCCCTCAGAGCTCCATGCATGGTGAGAGGAGCCTGATGCGCAAATGTATTGGACTGTATCCACTGTCACTTTTCCACTCAGGTCACAATCATGCTTAAAATAATTAGCAGCAACATGTTCCGCCCAATGACAGCTGGGATAGGCTCCAGCACCCCACCGCGACCCAGAAGGATAAGCGGTTTAGATGATGTATGTATGTATGTTGCTGTTATAGCAAAGCTTGTATTTCCATTTTTGCACCACAATTTGAAAACTCATCACTGTATCACATTTCATGACGAATGAACCAAGAAAATGTCCAACACTACTTTAAAACGTGCTATATTAATGTATATTAAACAATGTCTTTCCTTCTCCTAACTTCTAGGTATCTCCTTTTGTTCAATTTGGGAAACACAAAACTTTGTTTTGGAGATACAAGACAAGCTTTGTTTTTACAAGATTTATAAAAATAAGGTTCCCAACGGTAGACAGTTATATTCCACAGAGAGCTTATCAATGTCTGGCACTTGTGAGACAGGCCTTGCGGCAGTGCTGTGAGGTATACCCTTCACATTCTTGTAAATGCTTTCCACAATACATTCATGTATCATATATCACACATAACTACAAACTCTATAATGGTGAATAATCTTGATTAATCATTAAATTTCTGAGCTGAATTTTTTATTCTGAGTTTCTAATTGATAACCAGTCCTTAGTCATCCTCAACATGACTGATTCATTCATAGACGATCTGATTCTTCTTGGTTTACAAGATCATGCTGGAAAGAAGTGACCATTAAAAGTAAGTTGATTTTGCAAACATGAGTGCTGATCTATGCAAAACAGCCTCTAATACTTTGAAATCCATGTGTGAGTCACTCTAGACGTCATAAGAACATCCCAAAAAAAAAGCCAGACGCGCAGCAAAATATCCAACAGTGAATTCACCCAGATGGCCTTCAATGAACAAAAGCATTAATTCACTGTGGGTGTTAATTGGATTTTGCTGTGTAATAGTGATTAGTAATAAGCAATAAGTCCACAGTCCTTTTTACACATTTCTGATCACACAATCATGCTTTGGCACAGATTTTTCTGGACTTCAGTCAAGCCACTGACTCCACAGCTCACTGCTACAGCATGTTCGAGAAACGTAGGAACAAGGCGGGGTCCTGTGAGCAACATGTACAGCACAGCAGTCTACCTAACCTATATCGCTCCTCATTCAAACACACCACAGCAGCCAGTCTGCCTCATAACCCATCCCACTCAAATACACGACAGCAGACTATCTAACCTACATCACCCCTACCATTCAAATATACCACAGCAGACTACCTATATAACCACTCCCATACAAACACACATCACCCCCCATTAAAAACACCAGACCAGCCTATTTAACCTACATAACCTCTCCTGCTAAAATACATTACAGCAGACTATCTAACCTATATAACCACTCCCATACAAATGCATGACATCAGCATACCTAACCTACATCCCCCATTGAAAACACCACAGCAGCCTATTTAACCTATAACTTCTCCTATTAAAATACATTACAGCAGACTATCTATCGTACATCACACTCTCATTCAAATGCACCACAGCGACCTACCTAACCTCTATCACCCTCCATTCATCACAGCAGCCAATGTAACCTACATCACCCTCACTGAAATACACAACAGCAGACTACCTAACCTATATCTCCCCTTATTCAGATGCACCTCAGCATCTTAGCTACATCACCACCATTCAGCCTGTCTAATCCACATCACAGCCTATTCAAAAGCACCACAACCTTTTTAACCCACATCCCTCCAGCTCCGTTACACGACAACCTGCATCTCGCTAATCACCTTCGGTTGCATAGTTGTGGTCCCGAAGGAAGCTGTTGTTGATTTTGCGGTTGTCAATCTCCTCCTCCATTTAGGATCCCGTTAGATCGGCAGCTTAAGGCGGACATGCAAGAACCCATCGTGTTCCTCCAGCATCAGCAGGCGGTGGGCGGCTCCATGGCGCTGCGTGTCAGCACGCCGGTGGCTCGTGCGCTGCAGGTGAACGATCCGCGGCAACTACCGGCGGCTCTTTTCCTTCCGCATCGACCGCCTGAAATCAGAGAGGCGCCCCAGCGCGCGCAGCCGGAAAAAAACACCAGCCTTCAGCGATGCGCCACGACTTCAGACGGGATGCGTTGCCGTGCTGTCTTCTCTCGAGCGGTGAAACGAAGGATAGCGGGTTTGGCAGGCTGGGGGACGAGTCGTCGTAAATGAGGATTTGAGTTAAGACCGGATTAAAGGGGGAGGGGCTGAGCTCTGCGCGCCCGCGCCGTCTCCTCAGCCGCGCGCCTGGTGTGGAGCTGTTCCTGATGAGCCTGTTGAGGATTTTTTTGTGGCTCCTAACCGCTTTTTGCTTTCTCACCCACTGCGTCTCAGAGCCACAGAGTCAACGCGCTGAGCCTAGACCCCGCCCACTGCGAGCACACGCTCCGCCCACTTCGCTTCGGCGCTGTCTAGTGCTGAAATGACAGCACATGTCAATACGAGCTGGTTACCCACTCGAGTGAACCACCCACCCCCAACAGAGCACGATTCATCACTGAGAATGAAGATAATGTGGTGAATCTGTAAATATCTGTCATTACAGCTGCACACGACTAAAAAAATCTCCATTATGTACTTTTTTCACCAAAAATACGGATCCATGATCTACAACAGTTGCCAAATAAATAGGTCTCAGTTATTATAGTGTGGCTATATTCTATGTAAGACACAACTTATGAGTCTGCATGCCTTAAACAATGAATCTAACTGATGACAAAAATTTATGTTTTTAGCCTATTGCATTGCATATACACCGATCAGGCATAACATTATGACCACCTCCCTGTTTCTATGCTCATTGTTCATTTTATCAGCTCCACTTACTATATAGGTGCACTTTGTAGTTCTACAACTACAGACTGTGGTCCATCTGTTTCTCTGCATGCTTTGCTAGCCCCCTTTTACTCTGTTCTTCAGTGGTCAGGACCCCCATGGACCCTCACAGAGCAGGTACTATTTGGGTGGTGGATCATTCTCAGCACTGCAGTAACACTGATGTGGTGGTGTTGTGTTAGTGTGTGTTGCGCTGGTCTGAGTGGATCAGACACAGCAGTGCTGCTGGAGTTTTTAAACACCTCAGTGTCACTGCTGGACTGAGAATAGTCCACCAACCAAAAATATCCAGCTAACAGCGTCCTGTGACCACTGATGAAGGACTAGAGGATGACCAACACAAACTGTGCAGCAGCAGATGAGCTATCGTCTCTGACTTTACATCTACAAGGTGGACTGACAAACTAGGAGTGTCTAATGGAGTGGACAGTGAGTGGACACAGTGTTTAAAAACTCCAGCAGCACTGCTGTGTCTGATCCACTCATACCAGTACAACACACACCAACACACCACCACCACATCAGTGTTACTGCAGTGCTGAGAATGATCCACCACCCAAATAGTACCTGCTCTGTGAGGGTCCATGGGGGTCCTGACCACTGAAGAACAGGGTAAAAAGGGGCTAACAAAGTATGCAGAGAAACAGATGGACCACAGTCTGTAATTGTATATGGATGTATATACAATACAGTAGAAACATGCTAGTTTTCATTGTGAGAAAGAGAACACATGCATAAGAAAGGGGGCAGGTGTCTCACTGGCAAAATCTCCAAATCCTGATTTCAGACAGATCCTTTCACGACAGCAACTCTCCTTAAGTGATCACAGACCAGACGATGATTAATTCGATTAGGAGCCTCGCCGTGGGCGCATTAACTCGGGGGAAGATTTGATTTCCATGCTGCTTTTAATACTAAATTCTGCAGGGACTTTCTCTGCTCCACACTCTCTCTAAAGACTCTCAAGTCTCATCTTCCGCATCTTTACTGCACTAATCTATCTCAGGGCACTACCCAAAAATCTGATCTGCAATTCATGAAGCCAGTCCACACACAGGGGTACTTTATATGTGTACTTGAATGTCTTCCTGCTCAAGCCATTATCAGTGCAGATTTGCAGTCTGAAATGAGTCTACATAAAAGGCTCATACTGTTTTAGGGAGATACTGTGGCCTCCATTCAATGCTATGCCATTTCTGAGAGATACAATTCAAAGCATCCGTTTCTAAGATATAAAGATTATGTTATCATGAATATATTTTTTTGGCCCAGTGTTGAATATACTGAAAAAAGATAGTGGAAAGTATTTTCGATTCTTCACAGAAATAGTATTTTCAATTGAGGATTTTTAAATAGCCCTTATGATTTTTGTGAGTGAGCTACAAGTGCTTAAGCAACAGAGTACATTTCTAGTCTTTTTGTAAATGAAAGTCTTGTTTCAGGGTTGATTCTCTTTTGAAGCATCGCTACCCTGACACAGC